>NW_026522030.1:30927500-31527500 GCF_021234435.1 Artibeus jamaicensis | reverse complement strand
CCCTCTGGCGGCTAGCAGGGGCGGGTCTTCTGACCCTCACCCATGCAGAGCCAGCGAGCCTGTCCTTCCTGTTCCCTTACCCGTAAGAACCCAAAGATGTCTTTTCTTAGCCTTTCTCTACCAGCCATCTGCCTGTCAGCACCTCCTGTCACTTGTTTCTGAAGTAGGAAGACTCGCAGCGTCAGGAGTGGCGGTTTCTCCGTCGTTTTAGGTTGTCTTCATCTTCTCAGCAGAGAATGTCAGTAGATGGATGTGTCTGTCTTTTTAGTGTTTTTAACATTTTACAATTATATATTCGATTCTGTGTTCTTTTTTCTTGAATATTACAGAGTCTGTAATCTTACTATAATGAAAATGATCTTCCCTGAATTATACTCGACTGCATTTAATTTGAGAACTTTAAGCTCGTTGTTTGGTAGTTGCTGTGGAATGAGGTTCTGAGTATTATGTCCATTCCTTGTATTATTTGTTAGCTGTAGCCCCAGGACCTTGACTCTAGCACAGCATGCATTCTGGCTCGCGATTATTGTGTGACACCCAAGGCAGAGTAGAGTGTCTGTTCCCTGCCAGCTCTCCTCCAGAAAAGTATGATCATGAGAAATAGCAACTTGGATTTCTGGTACAAAACGAAGCTTGTGATTTCGTCACATTAACAAAATACTCTCTGACCCAAAGATGTGCACTTCTGCAATGGCTTCCCTGTTATAGTCATGTGTCAGCAGCTGCTTGTCTAGTGTTAGCAAGACTCTGGAACTTTTCCCATCCTCAGTTGAGTAGAACTGCGTTATTTTCTGGTCCCTAAATAATCATCACTGGTTGTATGCAGCCCTTCCCTGGCCCTCTCTCCTCCATAGTCCTAATGCATTCCAACTATCCTGTGGCCTTAAATAAGAAAGTTTTCTTTTTCTATTGTAATTATTTCTCACATTTTTTTCTGAGGGTAGTGGCAGTAATATTATCTCAGTGACTAAATATGCCATATGGAAATGTCCTGTAAATAGCATTCTGTTTCTGTCTGATAAAAGATAAAGAGTGTATGCAGTACTGACTTTTCTGCACCGTAGTTATTCAGTCATCAGTTGATCCTTCAGGCCAAGCCATAGCCCCTGTATGAAAAAGATTGGGAGAAGGTGCTGGGTTGATTTGCCTGTAGGAGCTGGAAAGTGTGTGCTGAATACCCCGAAAGTGGAAGTAGCCATGTGGGACGGGGTGTGTTCATGCCCCAGCCAGCACAATCCAGAGAAATCTGTGCAGGTTCCAGAGCCATTACATTTTTAAAAAAATTATTTTTATTTGTGAGAGAGAAGGAGAGGAAAGGAAAGAGAGAAACATCAACTCATTCCACCCATTTATTCATTCATTGGTTGATTTTCGCATGTGCCCTGACGGGGAATCAAACCTGTAACCTTGGCACTCTAACCAACTGAGCCCCTCGGCCAGGGCCCAGACGCATTACTTTTTACCTTTTCTCAAGATCAGCCACCATCTTCAAGGATAGTGTTTTCCAAACTGTAAGTCTTAACCCATCAGTGGACCATGATATCAATGTAATAGCTCATGACCAGTACATTTAAAAAGTGGAGCAGGAAAAAAAAGAGAACAGTGCATGGAACAAGGTCAGACATTGTTTCCTCAAATATTGTTTTGGTTAAATACTCTACATACTATGTGTACTGAGTCACAATATAAAATACTTTCTATTGTGAATTGTGGTAAAAAATACAGAAACAAAAAAACCCGGAGACCTTGCAAGCCACTGCTGTAGGAGGAGCGGGGCCAGCAAGTGATGGCTGAAACATTGTAGACTGGTGGGGCCTGACCTTGGGTAAGGGGCAGAGCGTTACAGCCCAGGGAGCCTTCAGATTGTGAGCACCATCTTTTTCTTTAAAGTGAGAAGATAGGATAGATGTTGTTTGGTTTATAAAATGTTTTGCTTTCATGGTATCTATCAGGTCTCACTGCTACCATGTGTCAGTGGGACCAGAAAACACAACAGAAAACTGAGATCCACAAGCAGCACCCCCAGAAGGGCACAGGCTGTCATTTAACTCAGTTTGTTGGAACCTCTCTCCCAGGAAGCATATTTCCTAGCGTTGGGGACAGAAGTTCTCCTTTTAAGTAGGCTGGATTTGCTTCATCTTCCTTCTCATTCATCACACAGGTAGCAAAAGCCCTTAAAAATGGGGAACTTATGCATAGGCTACATCCTTGTAGGGCCATAATACTCGTTCACTGGAGGGCACTGTAAACATGCCAGTGCAGCTCAGCTGAAAATAATTGGGCTTCCCCCTTTCTGTAGGGTTCGAGTAGAGAATGCAGATAACCTGCATTTCCTATGCAATATTCAGTACAAAATTCATCCAGTCTGATTTTCTGCAGTGCCACCTTGGTGTATCACCTATGGTTCCTTTGCATACTCTCAGGGGGATCTTGTGCCCTCCCGCCCAATCCTTTGAAAGCATACCTTACTAATGCTAACCTGATCACATTGGCATTAGTTAGTTAAAAATTTTATGTTTCTTATCTACATTTTTGATGATTGGCCAAAACAGCTATTAGTGTAGACTTTTGTTCACGCTTTTCTTTCTGCCACAATTGGTGTAAAGTAGGACTTGTTTCAGGGCTATTCCAGAAGCAGGTCAGCACGCGTACTAAGAGGATGCTGGATCTTTTGTGTTTGTCACTTGCCCTTGAGTTCGTTCTGACTCCCGGCGACTCAGTGAGTGAGCAGTGTCCACAGTGTCCTGTCCGAGGCAGCCCTGCTCAGCTCCTGTGGCCTCCCGCCTCAGGATTCTTTTATGCAGTCAGTCACTGCCTGTCTAGTTTTCTTCTTTTCCTGATGCCGTCGACTTTCCCCAGCATCGTTGTCTTTTCCAAAGAGCTCTGCTTTCTCATGATGCACCCAAAGTAAGACAGTCCCACTTTATTACAAACCTCCTTCATGTTTTTTTAACTTGAAACCTTTTTGACTTTTTCTCCTCCTTTGTAAACTAAATTGCTCCATATCATCTTTTAAAGTTTCCCTTTACAATTATAGGTTAGTTCTTTTAAAAAAATTATGATATTTTTCCAAGAAAAAATATTTTGGTTACCCAAAGTGCTACATAAGAAGTGTGACTTCAAATTTTATAGCTTAATATGAGTGTATTTTAACATTTTTTTACTTTATACAAATACAAATTAATTTGCATTGTAGTTTAACCCCTGCTGTGGTAGACATCTGTCAGCCTGGAAATCTCTGGCCCTGAGCACCGCTCCTTCAGTGTTGCTCTGGTGCTTTCATGCTGTGTTCCTTCTCATGGCGCCCTTGTAACAAGAAACCCGGTGAGAGCAGCCTGATAAAATGTCTGATCATCAGAAACACACTTAAAACAGAACCCCTGGGAAAACCCCAGCATTTCTCACTGTGCCGTCACACCACCATTGGCCACCCCAAAGTTCCCAGTTCGGGGGCTGAAAACCGTCCGAGTAAAAGTGTAGATTACACTGGAATGTCCTTAGTGTCAATAATTTCATCTCCACACCCACAGACTTATTAGAAATTATATCTGGGGGTTGTTGCAAGGTCATTTTGATTGCTAGAGACTTGTTAAAGTGATCATCTCTGTATATGAATGTATATTACATATAGACATGAATTTTTCAGGGAATGTGTACTTTAACTATACTTTTTACTAATTTTTGTATTGACCAAAAGTGCTGCTTTGGAATGCTTACTCTTTGGTAAAAATATAGCTGTTGATGATGATAATTAGTTTTTTAAAATATCTATTTCTGTATCACTGCAGTATTTCTTTCACTTGTGTGTCCCTTTTCTGTGGGCTCCTGGCCCAGTTGCCTGTTACACAGTTTCTGCCTTGCTTTTGTGTATTCTGATAAGATGATTTACGAGCACAAATGTTTACAGTGAAGTTCTTCCTCTTGAAAATTTACCTTAGTCATTTTTTTCTCCCTGAAATTTGTTTGGCTGGGCTTGCTGATGACTAACTTTTCTAAATAATAATTATTTATTGCTATTGATAGAATTAAATTGCTTGGTCAGATGATTGCCTGGTTTAATTATGTATACCTTTTTCAAATAAATTCAGTCAAATAAAGATTTCTGGTTTTCAGCCTGCCTCTGTTTTTAGTTAACTGAACTGAACTAGAAACATTACCGATGAGCCTTCCCTCGCCCATCTAACCTCTGCCCTCTCTGAGGCCTACGTGGTGAGGACAACTAACAGATTGCCCAAGATCCTGATTTCCAGTCAGAGCAGCCAGCCGACAGCATTCCTGCCCGCATGAACATTGCTGACTAGAAGCTTCAGTGGTGATTCTTCTAAATTCTTAAGCAGCAAGACTGTGCCTCTCAGCCTCAGAAAACTTCAGATGGCTCGTTTCCACAGTAAGTAAGTAATGAGTATATTTTAAAAGAAGGGCGAGGAGAGAATTTTCTCCTTGCAGAATTATTAGTGACAGAAATAATAATTCACCTCTGGCATGGAGAGCTCAGCCTTTTCATTGCATATGAAAATGCTTCACCAGGTTTTGTTATGATTTATTTGACAGCTCTCCTGCAATAGAAGTGATTGAAAGCCATCATCTTCTCGTATGCTTTGTCAGCCAAAGGTAAATTAAAAATAACAATAACTCAATGCTAGAAAGTAAGTTTTTTAAAATCCCACATTTTTTAATTCCCCTGACTACTGATTCTCTTGACTCCTTTCCGTGGTAATTGAACAGTCAGAAGCAGTCCGTGGTATTTAACGCAGAGTGCCCGCCCCTTTCCCAGGATTGTCCTGGTTTTTTTGTGTTGTATTTCTTAAGAGCTACTTCCCCATCTCTTTGTTCTCTGACGTAAATTTTCCTGGCTCTTTCTGGACCTTTACTATTCCAGATAAATTTTTAATATCAGTTTCTCAGGTTCCATAAAAACTGTTCTTTTTACAGTTCCTTCATCTCTTGAGTGAAAGTCACTATATAAAGCCTAATGTCACTATGGTAGCTACAAGTGTTATTCCCGTCTTCTCCAACATTTCCGTACTTTTCTCTGATAGCTTCGCACTTGGAGGTAGAACGTGACCGTCCTGACTGGCTTCAGGGAAGGCTTAGTACAGTTATAGCAGTGCGGACACAGCGTTCCTTCCAACACATAACTAACCAGGGTGCATTCTGTAGACCGACTGGAGATAAGACGTGTCACACCTTAAGTTCCTAAGTGACGTGCCTGCATGTGAATGTTTGTGTGCCTTCAAGTACAAAGCAGGATAAAAGCATCTTGGGCCTTTATTTTGAAGCACCCTGCACTTTCCAGGTGATTCTGCTTCTGCTGTCTGACCTAGCCACTGTGGGAATTCTAACATAACATGATGAGTGAATACAGATTGGCTTTGGAGGATGAAGGGGAGCAGAGTATGGCACCCCAAAATATGCCTGTCTGGCATAAGGATTTTTTTTGAGCTGATGATGTTTAAGAAACAGCAAACACAGGGAAAGCTCTGGAAACCTAGTAGAAGTTATCCATCATAAGGGGAATTTGCATTTATAAGAGAAATCTCATTTGTAATCCCTCTTCATACCTAAAAAAGGAGACTCGAAGTGACAAGAAACTCTTATCAGTGGAGAAGGCTCCAACTTAAACCTGGGAGACAACCTTACTCTTGTTTCCTGTGCTTTTTCTGGTGCCTCCCTTAACTGGCCTTTCCCACTGCACCCCCGCAACATCTTTCTTGTGTTCTTAGCTGAAGAAGGTATTTAAGGGGATGGCTTGGGCCATTTTTAGGGAGTTACTCAATTTTCCTTGTTGTCTCTCATATACACAGGAGGTATTGGTACATATACCTATATAACAGGTATACATGTTATTAAACTTCTGTTTGTTTTTCTCCTCATAATCTGTCTTTTATCACATAGGAGTGGGTCTTGGTCAAGAACCTGCGAGGGTGGAGGGAAAATCATTTTTCCCCACATACAGTTTGGCAAGCCGTGAGATACCCTTCTTGCTCTAGAGCCTGCAGATAGGACCCTGGAAAACTGACTGAAGCCGGCAAAGGTATGAATTGCTACCAGTCAGCTCCCCCGAGTCCCTGTGCTGCCCGGTGTGGAGAGGAAGGGAAAATTCCACCTGTATATTCCTTTCTGTAATTTAGATTAGCAGGGAAAATAGTCATATGGAGTAGTTAAGAGATTCTGGAAAAGGTTTGTATTAGTACTCTTGTTTTCCATCGATCCCCTTCCTGCCAGAGATGTTTTCCGTTGTCTTTTTATATCATTTGTTATAAGGATGAAAACCACAGGCCGGACAAGATTTTTCCTTTTGTCCTATTCTAGATTTTAAGAGTTTGGCATTTTGACCAGCTCAAGAATTCTCTCTGGTCTCCACCAGCCAGAAGATGCAAGTATGGGCTCGTCTCTGGCAGACAACTGAATAGGCTGAGAATGTGAGACCCAGAGGGCTAGCTGCATTCTCGCTGTCCCACAGTGCCAGCCCTCGGGAGTATTTGTCTTACAGGGTCCTGGGCCGTAAAGGGCCTTCTGTTTCCTGGGAGTGAACTTTCTGGATCTCTTGAGGGCCACATCTTTTGCAACTTCTTTAGGGATGCCTCTCGTGTCCATGGCTAAGTCATAAAAAAGTTTCTTGGTTTGAGTTGCTATATTGGAATTAATTTACCATTGAATATTACTCATCAGTAGCCAGACAATGGATCCTTTAAATTGAACCTTGATAACCTTTAAATTGACAAAACATTGATAGTTAAGAAAATTTTTAGAGAGCTTACTTCCTAAACATTTGTCTTACTGGCACCTATGGAATGATCAAATTGAAAAGACATGGAAGAGCATGGCATCTGGCCTTAGGGACTCTCTTAACAAGATGAAATTACAAAGCCCTTTTCACCTACACTTTTCCGAACATCCCACCAGATTGAGAACAGAGAAAGACCAGTGCCCATGCACAACCCCTCTCCCAGGAACTCGTGTCTTCATCCCACCCACAATTACACTGTAGTTACCTGACACGCCAGACAGTTCCTAGGGAAATGCCCTCCCAGAGGACACAGATGACCCCAGTTTCTCCCAGCTCCTCCTACAAATAACCAGCGAGTGGACCAGTGGGAAGCCAGTGTTCTAGGACTGATAGAAGCAATAATGGAGGCTTTCCCCCTAAAGTGAGTCTGTCCAGGGTTGAATTTGTATGCTCACAAAGGAGAGCATGTGAAGCCTTTCTTGAAAACTTTATACAGACTTTACAAAGGCATACTGCATTAAATCCTGAAAGTTCAGAGCGTAGGATCAGAATCCCTTGATTTCTGTCTTGATTGGGATGGAAATCTTCTCCCTAACGTAAAGAAACAAATTGAAGATAATGTAGTTGGACGGGCAGGTCAGCCCCATTACATTCTTCAGGCTCACTCCACTCTTTGGGGCATTGGAAGCAACTGTATCTGCCTTCCACATCTTTGCCAAACCAGCAATGCAGTTCTACCAGCAGTGCAAAGTCCACCTGTCCTCCAGCCCCGAAAGGCTCCCCTCTTCGTCTCACAGTGTTGCAGACATTGTAAAAGATTGGGACATTGCTGACAGAATTGTTCTGCACTTAAGAGGAGGAAAAAATCAGAGTAATGACTCTAGATATCTGATAATAGACAAATACACCCAAAACTCCTTGGAGGAAACTTGGATACTTTCTGTATCCAGAAAAATTTGAGATGGCAATTTTCTACCCCCGTCGTTAGCACTTTCAAGCCATCTCTGATGCTTCTAAATGCAAACTTTAAAGAGGTGATTCTCATCAAAAGGGAAAAAGGAGCTATTTAGAAATTGGGCAAAAGAGAACTTGTGTCTTCTCCATAGATATACGTAAAGAGGTTTAAGCTCTTTGAGAAGGTAAATTGAACTTAGTCCATCTGCCAGAAACCCAGTTTGGATCCAGCTGTTGATAAGCTGTTGAGTTTTGTATTTACTATACCTGATTCATGGCTAAAATTTTGAATAGTAGCTATGAGGTCTCTGTTTTGTATGTTTATGTATGTCTATGAGTATATATTATGTTGTAGACATATGATATTTTCTACCTCCAGATGGTATGGCCAAAGTTAATTTGTAACAGAGCTCTATTCAGTTGGCTTTAAAGAGTGTGCTTATACCCTGGCAGGTGCGGCTCAGTTGTTGGGGGCATTACCTCAAAAGACTAAGGGTTCAATTCCCAGTCAGGGCACGTGCCTGGATTGAGGGTTCGGGCCCCAGTCAGGCACGTGCGAGAGGCAGCCTATCAATGTCTCTCTCCCTCTCCTTTCCCTTTCCTCTATCTCCGAAAGCAATGAAAAAATGTCCTCAGGTGAGGATTAAAAATTTTTTAATGTATGCTTATATAAAATAAGTATTTCTAGACTCTTAGAAATATGGAAACTCATTCAAGTGTTTCTTAAGTTCACATGATCTACGGAAATAGTAAGTGTAAGTTTAAGTCGGTCGAAAATAGAGAGGTGTTCAGAGTCGTCAGAATTAGATGTAATGCAGACATGCTTCGTTAGTCAAGTAGGTTCATGTTTCTCTGTTACAAAACTCGTCAGCAAGAAAAGTAACAGGATGATGGTAATTTTGTTTAATGTTTTGTGAAATTTTCAAGACTAATCTAAATCGGATTTTAAACAGTTATGAAGTATTATAACATGCCTACTTTAAAGTAGCTTCCAGGTCTTTTTGGTAACATGAAACCTTAAAATTTTGCCAAGATAAATGATGGAAATTCATTCAATATTTAGATCATTTTCAAATAAGATGAAATACTGAAAACATGAGTTACTGAATTTAGTTTTATCTACTCTTCGCTTATTACAAAAAAAACTAAACATATTTGGGTATGTTAGTAAACATATCTTGTACTATACTGAAAAATTGTCCTACAAAAAAGCATATTCTTATGAAATTATGAAATGTATTAACAAATTTGCTATTCTACATAATGTTAGTACATAGTAGTTTGAGATTGCTTATCTCTTAATTTTCAATAGAAATTAAGATTTCAAAGGTTGGGAATTCTAATCATTATATGTAATGAAATATAAAAATAGGGAAACATCTCTCTATACACAGAAAGTAAGATGTGTTTTTGGTTCAGAAAAGGTTAGAGACAGGAAGATGCATTTTTGTTAAGGGAAGGTAATTTTTCCTAAAGTACAACCAGTTGTTTCAAAACTGCAGAAGAGAATCAAGGACAAAATAATGGATGTAGAAAGTTGGGAAGTGAGACATAGAGGGAACCGTGGGTAAGTAAGGTAGCTAAAATGGAATGAATTTATTACAAGGGTTTAAATGTAAGCTTTAATATCAATAGTGTACTTTTATGCAAAACTGAAACTTAATGTTTTCATTTGCTAACCAGATTTTCTTGGACTATTGGTATGATCCTGATAAAAGATTATTAAAAGGTTTTTTTTTACCCTTTCAAGTAATTTGCCTAAAAAGCAAAGATGTTATACTTTACTAAAACAGTTGTGGGCTTCCTGTTATCTTTATGAGCAGGTATTTGATTACTTAAGAAAACCAAGTCTTCTCAAAAGAGCTAAGTTATGCTTATAACTCTGTAAATTTTTCTATCTGCCTTTAAAGTCTTGTATTGTCACTGTGGTTCAATGGTTAATTAAGAATTGTTTCATAATAATCAGTGATCCAATTTTATCAAACGTCTTTTGCTATTTTGGAAAAACTTTTGAAAATCAAATTCTAAATTAAGCTTATTTGACCTTGAACTAACTTGGAATATTTCAGAGGACCCCCTAGAACATATCAAGATTCCCCATGCAAAAAGAGATATTAAACTAATTTTTTGTTATATTACATGGGAAGGACTGGCAAATAAGTAATGCCAAAAATTTTTTTAGGTTGTATTTGTATGGATACATGTTATTAATGTGTGTTTTAGAATGTGTATGAAATTCCTGGGAACCTGATGTGTCCTAGTATAATGTTATCACTTATAACTCTAATTATCTTAAAATGTATGTCCGAGGGACAACCAGATGTCTTTGTTGATTGCATTATAATGAGCTCGCAACAGACTTTTAACCATGACCATTTTCTTTTGTCATCTACAGAAATTATTGTTTTGCTTTTGCAAAAGTGCCTCATCTTCATGGAGACTCATGGAAAGGTCTCTGAAGAGAGTGAGTTTCAGTTAAATTCCAAAGTATAGCACTGGACTGGGTAAGAACCAACCAGGAGAATTCTGAGGAAAAAATGGATTCATAAAACTGCTAACAAAAGATCAAGATCAACAAGTATTATCAGTGACTCAAAGCATTTGTTATTTGGGACTCAGTGAAATAATAAGGAAGATTACTATTTTTACAAAATTTTTTTAATGTTTTGCTTTTCCAGATTTAAGGAAACTTTTTTCTCTTAAACTACCTGTGACTTACAGCAATTTGGTAAGTATGCCTTTGTGAACAAGATGAAACAATTCCTCTTCTCCCTACCTGACTCCTGCAGAATTTGAAAATTTGGAGTATCCTTGTTTTCATGACAACATAGTTATTTGCATAAGTTCATTAAGAATCTGTTCTCCTTGTAACAGAACACAATTGTTTTACTACCAAGACTTTGACTGGAAAGTCACATGAGAACGCGTGAAGAATCATGTATGACCAGACAGCTTTAAGGAGTTTTAATAAAGCCCCTTGGAAAAGCCACCTGATACCTTGATTATAGGGTTCCTGGAAGTCTTACCAGGTTTGGAAGGTCACTTCTCAGCACATGCAGGAGTCTCAGGGTATTTGGGGGGCCTTGACTGAGAAGAGGTCCAAAGGGATAGATAGGTACTGCAGGCAAAGTGTGAAGGCTAGACCTTGGCTCAGATTCATCAAACCTGAGATTCCTTATGAAAAGTTCCAGCAAAGCAGATTTTTAAAATGCCTGTACCTGGTCAACCACTGTTCTTGCTGCACTTATGTAAATAATCAGGCCAAGTTTATCGGGACTGAATTTATTTTGAAAACAAACTTGTAATTGTCTTTGGTAAAAAAAAAATGAGATGAGAGAAAAATGATGCTAAAGGAGAAACTATAATGCATCTTATGGCTGACTCTAGTCCTGTTAATTGTCTGAGGTTTCATTTTCAACCTATAAACCAGACTGGATCCTGATTCTTCTAATATCCTCAAATAATCTGGCTACAACTCTTCAAACTAATGTTTCCATTTTTCCCACCACTCTTTTGACTTGGAATCAATAAGAACAAATTTCATGAAATTACTAGAAGTCTTGTATGTCCTGATGATATGTTGTCACTTCTAATTCTAGTTATCTGAAAAGGTATGTTATAGAAGTAACCAAATTTGTTTGTCAACTGCCTTATAAGGAACTCTGATCAAACCTTTAACCATTGCCACTTTTAAGCCTTTTTCATTTACAGAAATTACTGTGGTGTTTTTGCAGAAGAGTTTCCCAAACCCCTGCAAACAGAATGGGAACATGTTGATACAAACTTCAGCTAAATGGTCACAGTAGCTCCTGGTCAGCCACTTCCTGCCTCTGTTGCACAGGCCATTGAGACAGTTTACCTGAGCACCCAGTGACGTCAGACACACAACCATTAACTTTGTGTTCTCTTCTTTCCATAGAAATGCCTCTTTTTACATATCTGAGTGCTCCCACCATACAGGCCTAACTTTGGGACCCCACCTGCAATACCACCTCCTGAAATGAGAAATGAATGCTTCACTGAACTGACCTGTTCTCACGAGACGGGTTCAGGGAAATAACACAGCTGTCTGTCAACTCAGCTTCTGGACTGTGAAACGCCCATCATGTTCCAAAGGTAAGACCAGAGGGGAGCAGAATACACCACCCCAAAATATGCCTCGTTAGCATAAGGATTTTTGAGCTGATTTTTTCAAGTGCAGTTTTCTATTTCTCCCATCCCAGCCCAACCCGCCCTGTGCTCTCCACCTCCCTCCCATTTCCACCCCCCTTAGTTCTTGTCCTTCATACTTGTTCCTCCAAATCCCTCCCCTCTGGTCACTGTCCCCCTATTCTCTATTTCAGTGTCTTTTGTTTTTATTCTGCTTGCTTATCTGTTTTATTGTTTAGCTTCCTGTTAAAGGTGAGATCATATGGTATTTGTCTTCCAACACCTGGCCTATTTCACTCAGCATAATGCTTTCCAGTTCCATCCATGTTGTTGCAAAGCTGATTATTTTTAAGAAATAGCAGACACAGGAAATGTTCTGAAAATGTGGAAGTAGTGACCCTTTCAGAAGGGAAACTTTATAACAGAAATCTCCCCATTTGTAAATGCATTTCCCTGTGTATACCTGGAAGAGGATGGACGACTCTACATCAGAACTCATGGGAAAGGCTCCAACGTAAGTCTACGAAACAACCTTACCCTTCTTTGCTGTGCTTTTCCTGGTGACGTTCCTTAACTGGCCTCTCCCACTCCCCACCCGACGTAAGGTGATGGCTTGGGCGGCTTCACAGAGGTACCCAGTTTCGCTGGGTGTCTCCCATGGATACAGGGGCCTGCACGTTCTTAACCTTTTGTTTCCCTCCTGTTAATCTATTTGACTCTAGGAACAGGTCTCAGCCAAGGACTGAAAAGGGAGGGGCAAAATTATTTTTCCTTTCCTGTATGGACATTTGGAAAGTTTCTGAGTAGTTAGCTGTTAAAGTTACAGCATTTTAGGAGAAGAACCATAAATCAACCATGAGCTTAAAGAAACACATCATACAGTGCTAACAGCAGAATGGTGTATTTGCAGCCTCCTCAGAAAGGCACAGCGCACACGGTTTATAAAGGGCACATTGTGGTGGCCAGCAGAACTTCGGCAGGGTTACATCACGTTTCTTAAACAGCCGCGGCTTTCAGCCACTTCCTAAGTGTGTAAGACCTGGTCACGTGCACTGGCGTACACACACGCATTGTTAACAATATAACCTGTGCCCGCTCTCCGGAGCCAGTTCGCCTTGCGTCGACTTTGGCTTCGTGGTGATCAAACTGCGGCAAAACCAGACTAAGTGGACTGACATGGTCATTAGTTTGGCGTAGAAAGCTAACACAAAGAGCCACTTTTAAAAATCTTTGGTGGCATGTAAAGGCATCATACTTTTCAGCATAAAAACAAAAACAATTTTAAATGCCTCAAAATTATAAGATTTAATAAAAAGCTTAAAACAACTTTTTTTAAAAAAGTCACCCCATCTAATCCTAGAGGCCTCAAGCCATGATATCCAAAATTAATAGGCCCTGTTGTTACGTGATTTTCTAATGGCTGTTAAACACACTTAAATCTAATTTTGAAAGAAACAGCAAATCCCAGTGGCTTTTGAAAATTCTATAAAACCTCAAATTCAAAAATTACACAAAACCTTACAGCCAAAGTCAAGAAAAGAACTATAAAAACAATTTTGGAATGAGGACTTTCTAAAAGCTCTGTCGACCTCCAGTATTGCACAAGCTCCCTCACCCGTCTCTGTCCCCGTGGCCCGCAGACGGGCTGGGCAGCTGACGCCAGGAGCACTCGGCAGTAAAACACGGGGCTGCCTTCCGGTCGTGAGGAGGAGTGGGCGGCAGCTTTTAAACGAGGTTGAACTCCTTCAGGTTCAGCTGCAGAATCGTGTCTTTCACAGCAGCGAACACAAAGCGGATGTTCTCCGTGTCAGTAGCGCACGTGAAGTGGGAGTAGATGACTTTCTCCTTGTCCGGGTTCTGGTCTTGATAAAGCTTCAGGATAAAGTCTTTGGCAGCTTTAACGTCCTGCTTTGGGCCTGGTCACGGGGGCAGTGAGAGGAATAAAGAAGAAAGATACCAGCTCAACAAAATCAGCTGGTACTCCCCCAAATCAGTTCCAGTGTCCTCTTGTTTGGGGTCCTTCTTTAAGCTATCTTATTTCTAGAAAACAGTTTACCTGGGGCATTATTTTTTATTATCTCTCATTATGAACCTTTAAAAGAGTATTTTAAAGTGCCAACTGGTATCTAAAAATTGTACTTTGAGGCAATTGGTTGAAAATAGTGACCCATTTAACTTTCTGACCTGGACCACTTTTGAAGAGAGGTAATTCCTACTCACTCAGGCGGACAGAACTGGGCTAGGGCAAGGAGAAAGACGAATATGGGAGCTAGCATTATTAGCCGCCCAAGTCTGATTGTAAAGCTTGTGGGCTCCTATACCACACGGCCAATGCCGTTAATAAAAGTAAAATGCACAGTGCTAAAACACTGCTACTCTAAATATTGATGTCAAACTTAGTAATGTCTGAGACCTCCAGTACTAGACATAATTAGCCATAAGCTCTCCTGGAGTGGTCGGTCATGTGTATAAAGAGACTCAGTGCCTGCCCTGGGTCTGGTACGAGGGCTGCCATACTTGAATGTGCACAGTAGAAGTGCCTGGTGCCCTGCTGGACACTGGGAAAGCAGAGGCAAGCTGGGCACAGTCTCTGCCCTCAGGAGCCGACTGAAGGGTGAGGCCGGGTTAGCAAGGGGGCAGCAGGTGCACCTACCTCCTGGGGAGGAGTTAACAAAGGGAGCATACAAAGTGTATTCCAGGTGCTGGGAAAGGCATGTGTGGAGCTGAAAACAGACAGTGACGCAGCTGGTGGTTTGTTCAAAGGAATGGGGAGAACGTGTCAGAGGCAGATCGGGGAGGTCCCTGCGAGTCACATTAAGAACCCTGGACTGAGGTCAGCAAGGTCGACAAGATACACGCCTACCTGTGTATTCTGGAAAATAGCTAATTAGATGAGAGTACATGATTTTCTCTTCCAAAAGATCCTTCTTGTTTAAGAACAAAATCACAGATGAGTTCAGAAACCAGGGGTAGGTGATAATGGTTTTAAATAAGGCTTTGCTCTCCTCCATGCGGTTCTAGTGAGAAAAAAGGCACTTCAGTTAGCTAGAAAGAAAGGCAGTACTTCAGAAACAACACGGCCAAGCACCGGTTCTATCCGTCTGACCGCTCGCCCAGCCGCTTCTGGGGGTCACTGTCCTTGCTGAAGCCCATGAGCACGAGGGCCCTTGGCACACCACTTGCCCCACCTCACCCTCACTGGTCGCTCCCCTGCAGCACCTCCGTCCAGCCCCGAACTAATATGCAAGGACATAAGGAAGGCTTTTGTGCAACATGGAGAAAGAGGGTCCTTACCCATATTTGACAAAAGTCTTGTGTGTCATTACTGGGATTACCAAATGAGGGAAGTTTCAGACACGCATTTGGTGGGGTGTCGTGGGACAGGGAGAGGAAGACCTGCTCTCCCAGCAAGGCCACCACCCTTAGAAACGCCGGACACCGGAGAGAAGGGAGCAGGGCCCCTAGCTTATGGATGGACGTACCGCTGGTCACAGCACTTTCCCAAACCCATATAATGGTAGAAATCCATGCAGAAGGACAGTAAAATTTCTGAGCATTAGACATTGGCAAGAAAATATTAATTGTTCCTAATTTATGGAGAACGGACGGGCCACATACAAATCTCACCTGGTGCCAGTGACCATTCTAGAGCGCATTCTGCGCGCTCAAGCATTTCTAAGGGAGGGAAACAAGGATTTCCCTGTCGGGAGTTCTGAAAAAACAGCAAAGCCCAGAGGGACGAATGATAAATCTCCGTCCCCTGCAACTACCAGACACATGGACTCATGCTCCTCCTAAGATCTGGAATTTATCAACAGGGCAGTAAGACTTTTTGGATTTTAAAGCTTCTTTAAAAATTATTGTGATTATCAGTAATAACCTCAGAGGAAATACAGCATGACAGACGATTTCTACGCAGCACAGTGCGGGGCTGCAGCACCTGTTTGGGGCCAGAAGGGGGAGGGTCCGGAGTGGCAGCCTCCACTTCATTTTTCTCCGGACACCTTGTGGTTGGTTTGTTTTTTAGGACAGGAGAAACTAATTTTCTTAGCACATCAGGCTGAAGTACTTGTCCCTTGTACGTCTGAGTAATCATTTGAGTTTTGTGAGACAAATTTGGAGCTAATTTTTCATATTAATAATTTGAGGACTTTCCTTTGTAAAAAATTTCTCTGCCCGAAGAGCTGGGTGGCAGCCAAGACCCTATTCTTCTTCACACAGTGACACCCGTAAGTGGGTTAACTGTCCACTAATTAGCTAATGTAGCTGTGCTCCTTGGAGAGAAGTCTGCTCTCAAGAAATGCAAGATTATGATTTGTTCCTAGTTATTACCTAATCCTGGACAGACTTCCTTATTGATTTACTTTTGTGCCCTAGAAGCAAGAGACGTTTTTCTTCAAAGTCAAGAGGACTTGTGAAGGGTAGGGGGAAAGACCACGAGAGGACAATTCTGTCCCACAAAAACACACCATCTTCACAAAGGAGTGACTGTGATGGTCAGAGTCACTTTCCAGGCAGGTCCAGCTAAGGGAGCCCGCCCCAGCCAGCACTGTGCACCCTGCAGAGGGCACCAAAGCCTGGCGGGTGGAACAGTCACAGCTGCCCTGCGCTAGTCCCTCAGGGGAAGTGAAGGGCAGACGGTGCCGTCCAGGAGGCCCCTGAACAGCTGCAAGCATCTGGCGCCACTCTCCCTGCCCCTCAGCCGGGGGCCTGACTCGGGAGGGAGGGCGGGGAGCCTGTGCTCGGGTCAGGTTTATTAGAAATAGCATTGTTCCACTTTGGCAGTACATTCGCAGCCCTAGGGGACTTGGAAAAGATGCCCCCCACCTCAAACCCAGGAGTATGAATCTCCACTGTGGGGTCCAAAGATGGCATTTCTTTTTTCAGAACTCCACCAGGGATTCCAACACGCAGCTCAGGCGAGAACCAGTGCTTTGGAGTGGCTCCAGCCCAGCAGCGCGTTAGAGTCAATCCCACGCTTAAAGCTACACACGCCACTAGTTACATCAGATTCTCAGGCTGAATCCAGGCACCAGGTTTTCCCATCAGGCACCCCTGGAATTCCAGTGCGCACCAGCGGTGAGAACCAGGTTTCCAGGTCAGTGACCCTCAAACTCGGGTATGTGCGTGAGTTACCTGGGATCTGGTTAAAACGCAGATTCTGATTTACTCTATCTGGGTTGACTTAGAGGGTCCACATTTCTAACCAGCATCCAGGGGTTGCCTGTGCTTCTCACCCACTGCCTCCACTTTGAGTAGCAAGACAGCTTACCCTCAGGGATGGAGTGTAGTGGCGCAGCCAGCTGGCTTTTTACAAACTACAAAGAGAGCTCTGTGTTCCACAGCTAATCAAACCCCCCACCCGGCGTACCTCATTGTCAGACTCGGCCAGGACCTGGTCATATTCACTCAGAGCAACCAAAAAAATGATGGAGGTGACGCTCTCAAAGCAGTGAATCCACTTCCGTCTCTCGGATCGCTGGCCGCCAACATCTACCATCCTGTTCAGCAGAAACACAGATCTCTCAAAGGGTAGAACACCCGACTCTTGGGAGAAGAAGGGCACGAATCATGATACCGTGGGAGTCAGTGCTTTTTAGGCTCCTTGGGATTCTTTAAGGGTGGAAAGGGGTCCTAAGGTGGAAACGTTTGAGCACCGCTGCTTTAGGCAGCGAGGAGCCACCTGGAGATTCCTAGCAAAGGAGGACAGTATTAGTGAAGTTACTGAAAGCAGTGCAGAGGTCACTCGGGTGGAGCCTGCTTGGGGACACTGGGTAGGAAGCTGCTGTCATCCAGGCAGAAAGCACAAGCGCCCACTCAGGCGTCGCTCTGCCCACTGGAGTGCCGGGGCACCGGCCACGGAGGGGCAGGAAGGCAGGCCGTCTGCCGGTCCGCTCGGCTTCCCCCAGGCCTTGGCCCCTTCCCGTTGTCATGGCTCCCCCGATTTATCCACCAGTCCTTTGTACATTAGGGGACGCTGCCCCTTCTTCCCTCTAAAGATGTGTGGTAAGTGCCCCCTGACAAAGGAAATCCAAAGTGTTTGTCGGAAAGATTGCAGGGACTCCTAGCCAAAGGGTCCAGCAGTTGATGAAAGTGAGTCACACGGGCCCCGCACAGTTGGGCAGTGTGCACAGGGAGAGTTGGAGGGCCCCTCTGGAGGGGCCACGTGGCTGAGGCCAGCTGCTGGGGACGAAAATGCAGGCTCACTGTGACCAGATCTTCCAGCTTTTCAAGAGAAACTAGATACCACATGCTTTAAGTGAAACAGCCCAAATTGTAAATGTTGGCTCAAAAGTTTTTTAAAACACCAAGTGAGCCAAAGAGAACACATCTGTGGACCAGATACCGGCTTTGGAAGTTGGAGCAGCACTGATGCCGAGAAGGCTGAGATAAGCTCATGTGCACACAGAACGGGGGAAGTGCTCACAAGGACACAGGACTTGCAGGGACTTGACCCTAGGGCGCCCCACTGCTCCAGCAGCCCCGAGGAGTCAGGTTTGCAGACAGGACCTGGGCGCTGCAGGGCTGGACTCGCGTGGTCTCCACTCGTGTGTAATGACTATCGGGGGGACAAGGGGACCAGTGGATACAAAAGCGCTTTGACATTGGCAGTGCTGTGCATATGTGCCATATTATTATTCATCTTTTGCCATAATTAAATGCAACAAGGACCTACTTAAATCATCCTAAAAGTTGCTATATTTATATGTGAAAATTCTTACACAGCTGGAAAATAATTTGTATGAAACAATTTTGAATATACATTTCTGTATTGATTCTTAGTTTTCATTTTTGAGGATAAGTCTTGGATAAGGGAAGAGAAATATTTTCAAGTTAATGAAAGAGACCTCAGTATATTCGGTGTGTGGGTTATAGAAGTACCCATCTGTGTGTGTGAGGGGGGAGTTACACAGAAGACTCATCGCTGATGTCCGTGTGGATGGAGGCGCTTCATCCCCAGGGGTAATACAAAGGTGGGCCCCTCTCTAATACTAGGACTTGAGACCTACCGTAATTCTAAATACCCTGCAAGGGAGAGGGCATATTGTTCTGAAAGATAGAACCTCTTTTAGGAATAACGTATGTAAGAAGACTTCTGGGGGCTTCTGAGCCTGCACGAATTCAGGGAGACATTCTTACCGGAAGATGATGTTTTCCAGGTCAAAGGGATACTCAATGATGCCAGTTGTGGGCACTCGGACACGAAGCACGTCTTGCTGTGTGGGCACAAACGACGGCACGGCGATCCGGTCAATGTCACTCAAGTAACTGACATTAGAGAACGCAGAGATTCATTTTAGAGAAAGGAGGAGCTTCCCACCCCAGGGACGTCACCCCGACTCGGAGCAACCCCCACTCAGATTCACGGGTTCCATCCGCGACTCTGGGAGGCAGCTCTCCTACAACTGTTGTGGAGAGAGTAGACCAGAAGCTTCCCTGAGCCTTCTGGGAAATCTGCAGACCACGCCATCACTTCCTCCTGGATCTAAGCTTGATGGTTATCTGGGCGTGAGAGAGACAGCAGCGGGAAGGAAGGGGGTGCTGGAATCCGCCCTCCGCCCTCCGAGGTCCTTCCCCCTCCCACGCTCCCCCCCATCCATGATCATAGAGCACAGAGGCTGTTCCCAAATGCTTTGCTCAGTGAATTAGAGTTTCTAAGAAAATGTGAAGGCATGAAACAGGCCGACAGGAAGTTCTTTCCAAATATTAACAAGAAAGTTTTCCTGTTACACAGAGAAATTAAACATCTAAAATAAACCAAAACTTGTCTTGGATTATTTTTTGCCATATATCCAAGAAAGCCCCAGGAGCTTAAAACATATCACTTCTCTGTGGTAGAACAAGAGGATACTTAAAAAATAATTAAGCCTTTAAAAAAGGCATTTTTGAGTAAAATAACTCAGGGCCTGGCAATGACAGAGCTGGAGATTCCAAGCCCATCAGCCCTCTGAGACCACTCTGTGCCGCATATGTGAGTGACTGCGGCCAGTCGGTGCTGACCTCCATTTGTGTGATCTTTACACCTCTCTCACTCCACCAGACTGTACGCTCCTCAACGTTAGAGAGCAGTGCCACCCTCACCTCGGTGCCTGCAGCACCTTGGCCCTCCGCAGGCTTGCATCACAATTTAGTGCAACAAATGCCTGTCCAAATAAGCAGATGTGACTGGCAGAGCGGTTGACAGCTGCTGGCCTGGACCAAGGAAACACGCAAGTGTCTCAGGTCTCACCAGTTCCAAAGGCGGGCAGCTGTCTGGGTTTATCTTTGCTGCTGCAGCTCTATCCACCACCCCAGTCACTTCCGAGGGTCCTCTCCCACTTGCCACAGTGTGCAGGGCTCCACTGAATTTCATAGCGGCGCCTGTGGGTCTCTTCCAAAGGGATCTGCATCAGGAGCCCGGTCCCTCCCCTCCACAGAAGCAAATGGTGCCAGGCTCTCAAGAAAGAGCCAGGAATGCCTTGACCCCTAGGGAGCTGTCCCTGGCAGTCTGCCCTCCTTTGGGGACACTACCTCTCTTCTGGCTCTTGTCTGTGCCCACCTAGCACCTTAGTGGGGTTTCTCATCTTCCCTTTCCCTGCTTTGCACCTAAATGTTCCTAAACTCAGTCAGGAACTGAGTGTGCCTGCCTGGATAAAAGGAGTAAACTCTCAGCCTGGGACCAGTGCCGGAGGCAAGATTCCAGGTCCCCTTCCTGCTTGCTGCCCTGTCCAGAGGATGGGAGTGGATCACCCACCACGCCAGCTCAGAGGGCAATGACAGCCCTTGAAGGGAAGGGAACGTCTTGGGAAAGGATTTCAGGGCCCTCAGAAGGTGGAAGGTGACATGGGCCAAGGTGGGAGGAGCTGAGCCCCAGAAACAGGAATCACTTCTTTAAGAAGGACCTTGATTGAGCTATTTGCCCCGTGGTCTGGCTGACTGAGGCAGCACCACGGGAAATTCTTAAGAAAATAAGATTCTGTGATCTCACTGGAATAGTTTGCATGCAGAACCATCTATTTATTTTTTTATCCTAAGGACAACATTTAAAACCAGAGCTTTATGGATCCAAAAAACAAAACGAAACGTGTAGGCCTTTGCAAGTCAATAAACAAAGGACTCTAGGACTGAGCTTCCTCCCTGTGCTGGGCCCGCAGAGCCTATGCTGCCCACTAGAGGGCAGCACAAGAGCAGCCAGTGACAGCCTGTGCAGTGAGGTCTAAACAGGTTTTAGATTTTAGGGTAATTGGACCTGGAGTCAGTCTACTGATCAGGAAGCCAGAAGGCAAAGGAATATGGAGAGGAGGGAAGTAGAAGCCAGAAGCAGAGGCAGTTCTTACTTAAATCAGATCATTTCAGTAATCCAAATGAGATCAGTTCCACCAAGGGAATCTCGGGGTTGATTTAGCCCCATTGAAAAAGACAAAAGCTCAGGACACGGTGAGGAAAGGTGGGTAAGGGCAAGGAGAGAAATCTGGGATCCACAGAGGGGCTGAGGTTTTAGTAGGTGGGAAGAGGCTCCCCATGAAGCAAGAGGGGGACACAGACAAGCAGGAGAGAGGTAGACAGCTCCTCCCTTTCTCCAGGAGGAGCTTCTTTGAAGTGTATGGAGTGTGCCCCCCTGAAAGCCCCTTAGGCCCTGTACTCACTATTTGGCCGAGTCTGACAGCTGGTATTCCCTCCTCCTGTCGTAACACTCCTGGATTCCTGGGTCCAGCCAGAGCTGCTTGATGGCCTGCGCCTGCTCGCTGGAGAGTGCGGAGACCCTGTCTACTTCCACTTCTCTGATCAGCCGGGCATTTTCCTACTCAAAGGAAAGAGAACCTTTTATTAGGAAAGGAAGCCAAGCCATCCGGGACTTGGGGACAAGACCTGCCCTGGTTTGTGGATTAGGGAAGATGGTAGGTGCCGGAGTATGTGGTGCGTGCCCTCTGCAGGGTCCTCTCCCAGCCACCCGACTCAGCCGCAGCCATGCTGAGCAGAGCTGATGTGGCTGCATCGCTCAGCAAAGAACCACAGAGCCCAGCACGTGTGACTTGGGGTCCCGGCAGTACGTGGAAACCAGCTTCACCAGCACCCAACACCCGGTCACGAACAGAGACCCCAGACCGACTGAGCATCCTTAACATGCTCCTTCCTCGAATATCTGCATAGCCCATGGAGCAACTTAAAAATAGCCACTGCTCCTGTCGGTGGTGAGCGTAGCACGGGCAGGGTGGTGGAAGTGGGTGGAAGCAACGAGGGTGTGCACTGTCTTTAGAGAATTGAAAACCAATAGTAACACCAACGAATCACCAGTCTACTCTCTTTTTTCTCTTAAAAAAACTTTTAACCTTATGTTTTAGAGCAGTTTTAGGTTTACAGCAAAACTGAGCAGAGAACACAGAGAGCTCTCAGAGTCTGCTTCTTTTTATCACGTAAAACTCCCACTGGAAGAAGCCCCCATCCTGATGCCACTTATTGCTATACTGTTGATATGCACATTGTAACCATCGTTATTAAATAATTGTTGCTCTAATGCTATTGCCCTATTATTTCCATAATTAAGGTCATGATTATTGCAGTTACTGTTATTACAGCAGTTGCCATTTATTGCCCACTTACTATGTGCCAGGGGTTCTACATACATTCTCTCTTTGAATCGTTGGAAGGCTAGCACAAGGCCAGAAATCTTTCCAAACCTTAGCAAATGAACGTGATAAGGTTGGCCTGCATCCACAAGACATCCATGTGTTAGCCCCCGGGACTCAGCAGCCCACCCTTGGCTGCAGGTTGAGCAGACGAGAGAGTTCTGTGGCGAGAGGCAGAAACCTGGCCCCTCCTTCGTTCTCCCATCTTGCAGAGTCTCACAGCAACTCCATCATGCAGAGCTGACTACTCCTGGCAGCTGTGAGTCAGCAAAGCATCCATTTGGCAGCTGTGATCTCCACGGGTATATGTGCTACCCCCGGAAAAGTTGCTCTCATCTTGTATTGCTCATTCTCATTAATAGTCCCACAGGAAGCCAGAGAAGCGGGAGATCTAGATTCACCCGGCTCAAGCAGGACCGAGGGCTGTGATGACATCAACATGCCTTTGTACTGCACCCACCACCGGAGCGGACTGAAACTCTTCCACCAGCTGTGGGATCCTCAGCGGGGCAGAGTCTCAGGCGAAGTCACAGAGGGATGGGTCAGTGGGCAGTGCTCTGGCTGGCGAAGCAGGACCCTTGGTTCTAAGTAGTGCAGTTGGGACTTTTAAGGACCTCAACAAGTTACATGCCTCAGCATCCTCATTTGTCAAAGGAGCCAGTGATTTTCAGGGGAGCTCGATTTACAGAGAATCGCCCGAATGTAAGCAGACGTAGCCTTATTATTGTAACAGATGCCTCATAAATATTGGGTTGGCCAAAAAGTTCATTTTTTTTCCTGTAAGATGGCTCTGTTAGCGCTTAGTTGTCTTTAACTTCATTGGAACCAATTGGTTTGATTGTATTGTGACAGCTGTCATATCAAAGTGCATTTAAAACTAAACATCAAATTTGGTGAACTTTTGTGCAGCCATTTTAAATTGAAGATGGAAGAAAATATGCAACATTTTCAACATATTATGCCTTATTATTTCAAGGAAGGTAAAAACACAACTGAACACACACACACAAAGATTTGAGCAATGTATGGAGAAGGTGCTGTGACTGATCCCAAGTGTTAAAAGTGGTTTGTGAAGTTTCTGGCTGGAGATTTCTCACTGGACGAGGCTCCACCATCAGGCGGACCAGCTGAAGTTGGTAGTGATCAAACTGAGTGAACGTTAATTGTTCTCAGTTAACATTATACCATGTGAGAGATGGCCAGCATACACAAAATATTCAAATCAATGAAGTCATTCATGAAAATGAAAAATGTGTCTTTTATGGAAAAAACCACAGGGACTTTTTGGCCATCCCACTATTTCTTGTTTGCAAAACAGGACATGGCGATAGCCCCTAAAACCACAGCTTCTGACCCTGCCCACTAGCACATTCGAGCCTCTGACCTATTCTCAGCCAGAGAGGATGGTGAATGGAGAAGTCGGCCAGTGTTTGCATCAAACAGAAGGGCTGTCTCCCACTCCCCCCCCCTCCACCCTCCCGCCTCCCCACAGGATCACATGGTCTCTTCTCTCCCTCTGAATTTAAAGTGTCCGTGCTTAGCTCTGCCATCTACATTCAAAGTGCCTGTTTTCCTCTCTGTCTCTTCACAAGTCAGGAAACGCCACGAGGGCAGAGTCCATCAATGTCTTATTGGTCCTTCCATCCCAGAACCCAGGGCAGCAGTGTCTGGCAAATGCTGGGTGCCCTCTATTGTTGCAAATGTCCAATAAATATTTGTGGCATCCATAAAATATTTATCCAACACAGAAAATCACAAAGGAAATAATAGTACAAGGACGCCAGGGCGGAAGGGAAGCCTGCGTGGGTCACGGCCGGGGCACCGGGAGCTGGAGGACCGGAAAGTGTCAGAGGAGGAGATGCTCTGGTGACTTGAGCGTCTTCCTCTGCTTAACCGTGAAGAGGTTGCACTGGGGAATCATCAGGGATGTTACAGATGCCTCTGCCTCCTCTCACAGACACCAGGTAGGATAGTTTGGGGACATGCTGACTCTGAGGGAGCCGACAACTAAGATGTCCAGGACGCAGGCAGATGATTACAATGAGTCTGTAGTTCAGGGGAGCCCCAGGCTGGAGGAGCACGTTGAATGGAAACTGCCTGACACATTGTTTCATTGAAAAGAGAGGAAAATCACAAAGAAGCCATTGGAGCAGGTACAACAGAAACAGGACCACATTCTCCAACACTGAGCTATCCGGCTTTTCCTCTCCTCCCTTCTCAAACAAAACCAGCATTCCCACTGCTCTGGAGGAGGAGCTCGGAAAACAGATGCCCTACATGTGTTTCGCTGGGAGTTTCCCAGGGTGACGGTGAAAGGAGTTGCTCACGAAGTGGCGCCTTGCTGGTTTCACACATGGGCCCACGGCTGCCAGGGTGACAGACTCGGTGGAGCCCAGCGGGCCTCTCTGGCTGGAATCCAGGGCCCAGCAGGCAGCCCGGCGCTCCCCAGACCCTCCCCAGACCCTCCCTGGGAAAGCCCCGTACACAATGCACAGACCGCAACCGCAGGGCCTGCGCTTTCTCTCCCAGACAGACTTTCTCAATGACAAGTGGGGAGTCTCTCCTCTCATTAGGGAGCCAGAGTTCTTGTTCTTGTATCAGATGTTCAATCAAGCATTGTCATTAAAACCTGTATTTAGCCCGGGTTGGTGTAGGTCAGTGGATTGAGAGCGGGCCTGTGAACCAAAGGGTCATGCTTGAATTCCCAGTCAGGGCACATGCCTGGGCTGCAGGCCAGGTCCCCAGTGGGGGTGCATGAGAGGCAAGCGTACATTGATGTAAATAAGTAAGTAAATTAAAAAATAAATGAAAAACTTGTGTTCATTAACATGTTCTAGATGATAAAGGCCTAACGGTATTTTAAGTGTCTGCTGTCACATGTAGTACATATGACCCCATAAACTGTGAAAACGTGAGATTAAAACAAAATACGTGACTAAAAATGAAAGTTCTCTGCCCCACAGTGTTTCTGACTTCTGTACAGTCACCCCTGCTTGTTCGAACATCTATATCAAGATGCAGAATTGCACGCCATGTCCTCCTGAATGAAAATTATGAAGTAAAATCTCCGTGCTTCACAACCGTCGGCTTCTAAAGCATCCCAAACATTACAAGGACAACTGTGCAAGAGAAGTTTTTTCTAGAGAAAATAAATTAGGACCTTCTGGTCAAGGAAAACTGGAAAATTTAGATCAACTCATTAAGGACAGTTAGGAAAGGTGAGAAAAATATGTTCAAAAATATCAGAAAACTAAAATAGTAGATACTTGCTGGGCCACAATGCAGGGAAGAGTGACCTGCAAGGAGGTGACCCCACAGTCTGGACGCCTCTGCCCTGGGGCTTCCACTTACTCTGGAAGGGGTGCTTGACCGGCTGGACGGCTCCTGCTGTAACGTCACAGGGCTGGGGGAGAGGGATTGACGTTAAGGGCCAACAAGAGCAAAAAGCCCTTGGAAGTCCTAGGGTAGGGTCCCCAAGAAAAGCCCTTTGGGGGTTGAAGCTCAGCTTGGAGTCATCACTGTCTCAGAATTGAGTATCTCTACACACCTGACATAAGAAAAGGAAATTCTTTTGGGGGGTTTGGAAGATAACATCTTTCTTACCCTTAAATTCTTCTTCTCATGGGTGTCCAGCACATTAATACAAATAAACCAAGCATAAGAAGAAAAGGCAAGTCCAAAAAGCAGCAACAAGTAAAAAGATGGAAAAAACTGCACCATGAAACACTAACTCCAAGGAGACTCTGGGGGTAGAAAAGTGGACTTGAGTGTTTACTCGTTGTACCTCAACAAAGCTGAGAAAGGTGGGCTTTAAGGTTAAAAACATAGGAGATAGGGATATTTTATTTTTTCTTTTTTAATATATTTTATTCACTATGCTATTACAGTTGTCCCATTTTCCCCCCTTCATTCCCCTCCACCCTGCACACCCCTCCCACCCACATTCCCCCTCTTTAGTTCATGTCTGTGGGTCGTACATATAAATTCTTTGGCTTGTCCATTTCCTATACTATTCTTACCCTCCCCCTGTCTATGCAGCTTAGAAGAGGTAGGGATATTTTAAATAACCAAAAATTTCAGAAGAACTGTTTAAAAGTTCTATGTATAAGCTCAGAATATAGAAAGCAAAATGTCTTGGGTATGGCAAAATAGACAAATCTCATTTTACAGGGAATGTTAACATACCTCTTAGTAACTGATAAACAAAAAAGCGCAGTGAAGATATAGACAAGTCAAACATCATTCTCACCAAATTTGACCTGATGGACACAGGTGGAGCCTTATATTCAAAACAACCACAGAAAACTTACTGTTGTTCTAGAATGTGTGCAGAAGTTACCATTTGTTAAGATTTTTCACATTAAAAAGTGTGGTTTTCCACTTCTGATCAAATTCCAGCTGTTTTATGGACACACTGTCTCCCGCCCACCACCCCCTGCTGCTGGCATCGAATATTTCCCTGCTGGTCCGACGCCATCCAGGCTTCTCCTTGTGGAAAGCAACCTCCCACCTCACTCACAAGGGAAAGTACGCTTTCCAAGCAAGCTTTTCTAACCCAGTTCAAGATTCAAAGGAAATCTTTATTTCTACTACAATATTTACCTTCCTCTTTCTCATCTTCTCTCCAACAAAAATAACAGAATTCACTGGCCACGAAGTCTCGGCACGAAAGGCCAAGTTATTTTATCTTTTCCCGTCCAGTTCACAGTTGCTCACAGCTGCTCCATGCAGGACTGCCATCTGAGAATGCACATAGGACCGTGGCCCTGAATTTGAGGATTTCAGAATGGCAGCTATGGGTTTGATGGGAACTACATCAGGTCTACACACAAACACTAAGTGATCAAAGAAAGGGACAGATTTCAATTGGGGATGAGTGAGGGGATGGGCTAGAGGTGGCCGGCTGTCAGGAAGAAGTAGCATCACCCAGCCTCCCGTGAACGTGGGTTCCTGACTGTGGTTGCCAAAGGCAGCCATGCTAGAGGATGGGACCAGATCAGTTCTTTGCTCTGTGACCTGTCACCCACATTTCTTCCCCTGAGATGCACTGGACAGCACCTGAACCCTCTCAGGTCCCAAGGTAGCTGAGTATATTCAAGGTATAACTCATCAACAGCACCTAATAATCCCTCAAAAAGGAATGAGTATATTTGGCCAATGCAAGTTGCTTATCAGGAAAAATCATCTGTCTGGGGCGAGTTTTACTATGTTCAGGGGGCAGAGAATATGGCCATCAGATATATACCCAGATGGGACTGTCCATCCCTGTCACCACCTGCCCCTCCCCACCCCCTTTCCTAGCACACCAAACGAGAGACAGGTCCAATGAGCAAGGGGAGGATTTGTCCCGTGTGCCTGCAGAGCCTGCTGGGAGGAAGGGCACAGCCTCTGTGGGACCCACCCAGGCCCTCCCCAGACGGAGCCAGGAATGTCTCTGAAGCCCTGACCTTGAGAGGCAGGGCCTGCAGGGAAACGCAGAGAAGCAGAAAAAGGAGAGCAACCGAGGGGCAGGCTGGGGGATGCCCCCACTACGCCCTCCTCACAGGGAAAGTAACAGATGCTTTGCTCCCCCCGTCGCCTTCCAGTAGCCTCGCAGTCTCTCCTCGGCATTGGATTATGTCTGTGGCCTTTCTAGACATTGGCATTCAGTAACAAAAGGCTTATCATTATACAAAGCACTAACAACTCTCAATTCAAGAGAACTTTGATTCCAAACATTTATTTGTAAAGTTGGTTGTCAGAAGCTCCAAGTGTTTTCCCATTAAGACAGAGGCCTCTGTGGCTCCCCCAGTCCTGCTTTAGCTGCCTCTGGGCTCCCAGATTGTGCCCTATTTCCCCGTCACTCTGAAGTCAGCGGGACCTCGTAGCTGAGTCCTGCGCCGAGGGATTCGGGCTGAGGTGATGCGCACCACTCCAGGCCTGGCCCTTGGAACCTCCCGTACAGACTCCCCCAGTCTTTCCTTCCCCATTTCTCAGCTGAAAGGGGAAGATGATGAGGTCCCAGCAGAAGGGTGTCCCCCGGGAGGGTGTGGACCACAACCCGCCACCTACCGTCTCACATTAGATGGACCAGTGCTGATTTATTATAAGGCTACATATTTTACTTTATACACCCGTGGGGGGAGAGAGAAATGACCTTGGGATGAGGAGGGCCTAGGCCAGCTCAGAGGAACCCATTTTCAGCCGGCACAGATGAGCCGTCATGCCGAAGGTACCAGGCCACACTTGGGTACAAGGGTCATGGGGGTCAAGGGTCATCAGGTACAGTCTTTTATTTTAGTTTGTATTTTCTACTTACTGATTTGAGAGTGAGAGAAAAAGGAATGTTGATTTTTTTTGTTCCACTTATTTTATGCATTCATTGGATGCTTCTTAAATGTGCCCTGTCTGGAGATTGAACCCACAGCCTTGGTGTATCAGGACAATTCTCTAACCAAATGAGCTACCCGGCCAGGGCCCAGGTACGACTTTTTAAAAAACCACTTATCTCTGGTCTCATAGCTGCTACCCCCACCCACTCCAACCCTCCCCCTGACTGGCTCTCTCTTCAAGGCCCCAGTTTCTCAGACCCAGACGGCAGTACCACTTCCCACACACACTTTCCAAGGGTGTGAGCTCCCAAGTCTCCTCACCCCCTTCTCCCCAGTCAAACACCACGGATTTGCCAGGCAGGAGGGAACAACGGCTCTGTGCTCTTCTTGTTTTTTAGTTTTTTTCTTTTATTCACATCTGAGCTGAAGCTCGATATTACTAGAGAAGGCAGGCTAACAACCCCGAAATTTCAGTGCCTTAACAACACACACAGGTGTGCTTTGCACTCCTTCTCAGTCCAATATGAGTCAGGGGTGGGGGTGGGCCAGGCCCTGCAGAGACACAGGCACCGCTATCAAGTGTCCCCGCCGACTCCCAGGGCCCTAGGGTCCTGCGCTGGATCCTTTTCACCCGGTTGGCAGAGGAGGGAGGAGAGCATGGGGTGGGGGGCTGCTCGTTTTGCAGGCCAGGTGTGAACGGGGTGGACTCCACTCCTGGACACCCAGTTCATTGACCACAAGATGCCACCTGCCTGCCAAGGAAGCTGGGAGACGTGGTCTTCTTATGCTAGGTGGGAAGTGGAAGGGGTTTGGTGGCAATGTCTCTGCCACTCACACGTTCTCAGAGTCTCTCCTCTTCACCACAGGGATCTTGAAGGTGTGCGCCGTGCCTGTGTGTGCTGTTGTACAGATCAGGGTGAACTACAGCCACGGCCAAGTCCAGCCGTCTGCCCGCCTGTGCAAATTAACTTCTGTTGGAACACAGCCACACCCTGCCACACTGGCTGGTTTCACAACCACATCAGAGCCAATTGCTGCGACAGAGTCTGCACGGTGCAAAAGCCTGCCATACTTACTGCGGCCCTTCACAGAAAATGCACGCCAGCCCTGGTATAGATGAAGAAGCTCTAGCCAAGTGTGCCAGGTGGAAACTACTGTAACCCTGACTCCCTCAGTCATCGGTCAGTGCGCACGTAGTGGTGAAGCACCCACCCTTTGCCAAGCACAGTGCTAGGTACAAGGTTATGGCTGTGGAAAACTCTTTGTGCTCAAGTGTTCAGTCCTTATGGGAGTGATGGAAAAAGGCACGTAAAGTGTGGAAAGAGGATACTCTGAAGAACAAATGCCACGTGATTTCACTCATGTGGAATCCAATGAACAAACTGAACTAACAAGGAAAAGAGGGACAGACTCACTGATGGAGAGCAGGGTGACAGCTGGGGGAGGGGAGGTTGGGGTGGCGGGGTTGAGTAAAGTGGAAGAAGGACTCAGGACGTGGACGACAGTGTGGTGATTGCTGGGGGGAGGGGGGTAAAGGGGACTAAATGGCCGTGGGAAAAATACAATAAAGATTAAATTAAAAGAATAAGAACTTACAATACAGTACCAGACTTAAAAAGAAAAAAACATAATCAATGAGTATGAAAAGCAAAATAATTCTACCTAAGTAAATTCCCCCAACTCTTCAGAAGTTTTGAAGGGCAATGCCCAGACCGGGCCTGGGATGTGGCGCTAGCTGCCCTGTGACCGGAAAGCAGAGTAACATTAAACAAAACGCCACCCAGTGGAGGGACATGGGATTGTTTTGGATTCAGACTCCTTTTCTCCAAATTTTGAGGTGTCCATTTCTTTTTCCCCTTCATTCCTCCCTTAAGCAGCCCATGTTATTATGTCCTTGTTTCCTAAGGTATATTATTGCTGTTTTTGTAAAGTCTATGCTATGTCACCAGTTGGGGACCAAGGCCAGGCGTTTCCAGGCGCCCTGAAACCCACGCCCCCAGGCTGGCCCCGGGGCAGGTGAGCGGTCCGGGTGCTTCCACGGCACTCAAGTGCTTGTCAATGAGGGCTACAGACTAAGTCAACTACAGTGGCTTTTTCTTGACATTCAAGAAAAATAGGGGAATGGGGAAATATCCTTTAAGACAACTAAAAAAAAAAAAACCCTCCCATCTACTCCTATAAAACAAGTCTTCTATTCAAACCCCACAAAATGAAGAAAATACAAGATTCAAGAGTTAGTTCAGTGACACCAGCCAGGCAGGCATATCTGAAGCTGAGCTGAAGGACAACCATTAAGAAACAAAGTTCTTCCCACGGCCCCCAGCCAGAGGCTTATCTGGATGTCTCCAGTCAGAGGTGGTCCAGGGCCCAGCCACGATGCTGGAAGCTCCTCCTGTGCCTCACGTCCTTCAGAGAGCCTCTCCTCCCTACCCAAACACCGAGGCCAGAAGCAGCAGAGAGCAGGGGAAATCAGTGGGACTGGGCGGCCCCGACGGACTGTAAGCTGGGGCTGGGCAGGGGGCCATCCTGTGTTCCAGGGCTCCCTGCCTCCTCGGGCGGCGGCATTCAGGGACTTGCAATTCCAGTTCCCAGCTGGTCGGACTAAATGACTTGCCCTTTCTGTCGCCACCCAGGACTCTTCATGCTCATCACTCTTGAGTCTTGAGGCAAGACGAGGCGTTCTTCTTCTCTCTCAGCGTTTCCGTTCGCGGGGACTGTGGTCAGCCCGGCACACAGAGTGCTCAGCTCAGTGCCGGGCACCCAGTAAGGTCTCCACAGAGGGCAGCCCTCATCCACTGCCCGGTGCCTTCCCAAGGCCTGCCGTTTGCCTATCACCTCGACACAAGTTGATCCTCACTATTCACAGATTCCACGTTTGCAAATTCACCTACTGGTTAAAACCTGTAACCCTCATTCACAAGCAAGCACAGAGCAGCAAAAAAATGGGAGTTGCCTGATGCCCACCCTCCGTGCCAAGGCGAGACACAGCGAGGCGCTGCCTTCTCGTTTCAGCTCTCATACTATAAAAGCGTGTCTTTTTCCTTGTCTATTTAGTGCCCTGATTTGGCTTTTTTGTGCTTTCTCCTGATTTGTCATTAAAATGCCCCCCCCCCCCCCCGGTGCAGTGCTGAAGTGCTGTCTGTGACCCTCAGAACAAGCAGGCTGGGTCGGGCCTCCCGGGGAGAGCACACATGTTACAGACACTGTTTCAGGAATCGGGGACCTTAGAATAGAATTTCAGCTCATTCACCAATAAGGAGCTTTGAATAGATCTGTTGGCCCCTTGGGCCTCGGCTCTCTCATTGATAAAATGAGGTGGGGTGGAGGGGTGATCTTTTCTGCATTAATGATCTGTAGAGCTAAAGAACATACTCTCTCACTATTAGACCGCATAAACATTTAGTCTTGTGGACATCCTTCTGCATAAAAGAAAACTCACCCACCTTTACCACTTTCCTGGAAAACCCAAAGCAATCATTGCAATTTCTGAGGAAGGAAGAGTAGATCATGCCTACTTGCGGATATGAGAGCTGGCCCCCAGTAAAGTGCGAGGAACACACGGCACAGGACCACAAGGACAAGGGGCTGCCGTCGCGCCTGAGACCTGGGGTCAGGGCTCATCTGGGTTGGCCCTAAGGACCCTTACCATGACCAGCCCATCTCTCTCCTCTGTCTTTTCTAACCTCAAAATAACCGGAAGTCGGCATCATGAGCAGTTACCTGCTCCCCACAAAGATGATATCACCCCAACTCTTTCCCTCTTCTCGTCACAACTCGCCGGTAACCCCGAGGGCCCTGGACCTCAGGTTATTCCATCCCAGATGGGACATGCCAATCAAGCAGCCACAAAGGCACTCAGCCACTCTTCCACGCAAGTGCACGAGGCTCTCTGTGGTGCCTGGGCGAGCAAGCACACTTGTTGCAACTGGTGCAAAGTGAGTATCTCCTCAAGCATTTCGAAGCTGTACAAACAGGTAACCAAGTTTCATACTCCCTGTCAAAAAAATGTGACCAAGAGACCAGCTGGGCACATCTAGGGAGCAGGTAGGTATTTGCATAGAGAACTGGGCGTGGTTTCTTGAAGTCCCCAGAGTCCAATAGAGTGGATTGCATGCCGACTCCTCGGTAGTGGTTCTGGGTCTCTGGGGAAGAGGGAAATACAATCCACGGAGCCTGACATAAGAGAGTGACAGTCCTGTAAAGACAAAGACCAGCGCACACCTGACCGCAATGCCGTTTGACCTGGAATCCCGCAGAGATCTCCCGGTCCTGTCGGCAGATGTGGGCTTGAGACCTTGTCAACTGTCTCCTCTGAGGCCTCGGGTGTCACCAAAGTCACCGACTCACAGGACAAGTTAGCATCTGGATTTCCCCTGAAGTGGCAACAGAGTATCTACACTCCAGACCCTGGCAGAGACTTCATCAGCAATCACTCTGCTGTCTGACTCTTATCAAAAGTTGAAACAAATGGCCTTGGCTGGTGTAGCTCAGTGGATTGAGTGTGGGCCTGCAAGCCAAAGGATCGTGGCTCGATTCCCAGTCGGGGCACATGCCTGGGTTGCAGGCCGGTTCCCAGGAGGGGACCCACGAGAGTCAACCATACAATGATTTTTCTCTCCTTCTCTCCTAGTCTCCTTCCCTTCCCCTCTAAAGATAAATAAATAAAACTTTTAAAAAATTGAAACAAATGACATGCAAGGATGTTTTATCTGAAGTACGCATGGTCCAGCTAGGCCCGAGTCAGGATTTCCCAGAGTGCTATGCTACAGAGAACACAACTCTGCAGTGTGCTGGAAAAAAGTTCTTTGTCCAGATAAGCTCAGGACACGGTCTGAAACAAATCTCTCAAGTTTTCTTTAAACTACAAGACTTCCCAGTTGTGTGTGTGAGTGTGGTTTCCAATCGGCCTTGTGGGAACTATCTTGTGGGTATTGGAGGGTCTGTTAATTCAGGTGCCCTGCTGTCCTGCGGCTAAATGTTGACCGGCCCCCTTTGCTGAGACTGTGCTCCCTGAGCAGAGTTGTGAGATATTAGTGGGATCAGGGAAAGCAACCGATGAAATTCTTTCATTCTGAGGGCAATGGGGTGAAGGTTTTTCTTGTAGTGAGACCCCAGGAATTTCCAGGATCCCGTCCATTCCGAGGCTGTTTCTTCAGCCTTGTCCTTGATTCGTGCTGTCCAGGCATGGCCTCCACCACGGACTTTCCGTAAACTGTCTTCCCCGCCTGTCAGCCAGCATCTTGCTGTTAGTTGCAATGAAAATAAACAAACAAACAAAACCCACAAAAACCGTGACTCCTCACCCCAGCAGAATAAATGTAAACAGCCAGGGTCTGCAATAAACATTTTCCTGCTGTCGAGACACATCTGTTAACGTCTTCCTGTAGTCATGTTATGTTAAATGGAGTTTGGAAAGTTCCATCGACGCACTAGGCTTCATTTCTGGATCTATCCAAAGACTGTGGACTTCAGCCGTATAATCTGAAATAGTTTCCCATTGCTGCATAACAAATTGCCACAAACTTAGCAGCTTAAAATGATGTTCTTTTGTTATCTGACAGTTTGTGTCGGCCAGAAGGCGAAGCACGGTGCAACCGAGCTGTCTGTCCGGGTCTCGTAAGACTGAAATCGAGGTGTTGGCTGGGCTGTGTCATCACCTGGAGCTCAGGATCCTCCCCAAGCTCCTTTGGTTCTGCCAGTGATGGAGTCGCAGGACCGAGGTCCTAGTTTTCTTGTTGGCTGTCACTGAAAGGATTTCTCAGCCCCTAGAGGCTGCCCTTAGGTCCTGGGCATGTTGTGGTCCTCTCAGTATACATGACAGCTACTTTGCAAGACTCGCAGGAGAATCTCACTTCCTCTAGGTCTTCCTCTCATGGGCTGATTAAGTCAGGCCACCCAGGACACTTAAAGTCAACTGATTAGGAACTTTAACTACATCTAGAAAACCCCTTCACCTTTGCTTATCTCATTGATCTGGTTATGGGAGCCGCATCCCTCCAGATCCTGCCCACACTCAAGGAGAGGGATTATGAGGGGCATGGACATGGGGGGAGTGAATCTTGGGTGGGGGGCATCTTAGAACTCTGCCTACCACATGGTTTTACCCAGGTCCTGGGGAGTGTATCTACCTTTTACTTTCCCCTGACTTATAATAAAGGAGTGCCTATGATGCCTTATGTAGGCCAGTTGCTGGCATTACTGTCTTATACAGCTTGCCTTTGCTCTATGGTGCCCCACATGAGAAATATATATTTTTGAAGTAGGAACCAAGAACAATTATGCCTCCTTGAGGGATTAGTAGGTTTTTGCCTTGTGGGCCATAGGAGTTATATAAGTGAACCTGATTCTCTTTTCACTTTAGCTAGTGGGAAGCTCAGTGTGGCTGGGTCCAAGTAACTCAGGAAAAGTTTATGAGTGCCAGTGTCCTATAATTCCCATGTCCTCCTTTCCCCCAGCTTCACTCTTTATCTTAATTCAAATTTTTTCTAGCACTGAGTTTTGTTAAAGTGGACATTCTTATAAGTAGCTTCTAAAAAGTAAGGCACAAATACAAAAAAACCTAACATAATAGCTAATACAAACTGAGTCATTATATGTGACCACCTCACATAAATGTTACCTCATTTGACCATTTACAAAAACCCTGTAAATTAGATGCTTTGAATAGCCTTATTTAATAGATGGGAAACTGAGGCTCGAAGAGAAGAGGTAGCAGAGGTGGAGGAGTAGCCATCCAAACCCAGGTGTGCCTGAGGCCATGGGCGGGGCAGTTCACCATCATGCCCAGCTGATGCTAAAACATTCACATTTTAAAGGGAGGAAGGACTGCGGAAGGTGGTTGCCTGTGAAACCCTCCAGACCAGAAAGATATCGTCATCCATGAAAGCCAGAAGAATGATTGCAATCATTGCCTGCCAACCATTCTTTGACAACCTAGAATGAAGTTCTTTGGAATACAGAATTCAGTAGTGAGGCTCCCCTCGAAGGAAAGGAGGAAGGGGGGGGGCATTGGGAGGTAAAAGCAGGGCGTGGAAACAAGAAAGCTTTTTCCTTGGTGAACTGCGAACCGTACGAGAGAACATCTGACAGCAAGCCCCAAGAACGACATGGACTGTTCCCTGTGGAAGACGTTCGGGTAGACACCGTGCAACTAAGGTAAAATGTGTTCTTCAAACAGAACAACGTGAAAAGCGGAGTTAGAAATAACATTCAGGAGACTCGCCATTGATGTCAGTCCACGTATTCTTCAATCCTTACTATGAAGGATGTCATTTATGTAATAAACAATTGTTAAAATCAATTCACTGTTGCTTGTGCTTTATATAAGTGTCCATGGGTGTAATGTTGACAGAAAAAGAAGTAACGCTAATTAGTTCACATATCTCCCTGGACCCATCAACGTCCAGGCATTCGGTTCCCACCACAATGACTCAGAGCGCCACCTAGTGACAGCTTGCCCGATTGCAAGCCCACCGATAGTGGCAAGACTCCATGGTCCTTGCTTCATACCTTCCTATCAAGTTTTAGCAACAGTCACATGGTCTGGCGTTTACATTGAAGTCCATCTCAGAGTGAATAACGTCTGGGTAAGGACAGACATTCTCACTCTCCGAGTGAAAGAGGGCACAGACTGGGAGATTGAGAGTTTGAGTTTCATGGAAGGCAGAGACTTTCAAAGCTACTAGAATATTAAGCACTTAGAGGACAGTGACCTGAAAATTCAAATTTTATTGGCAAGTCCTTTGAAGTATATAAAATTCAACAAGAAACATTAAGTTGCATCTACTTAGTCATTAAGCAAAGAGTGACAAGGGGACCGAGCCCTGCCGTCCTTGTTCCTGAGCTGACGGAACTGCTTCCTCGGTGCGCTGATGACCAGCTCTGTGTGGCCAGCAGGCACGCCCCTACCAGAGTGGGAACGGGCTCCCAAGCAGGCAGCCGGTTTCCCTGGCGTCCGAGGGACTGCGCGAGGTCGTGCTCCTGTTTGCACGGAGTTGGCCATCGTGTTTCAGGCGCCTGCATCTCCCGCTGGCACGCCCGTCGTTTCACACGCACAGCCGTCTGGGCTGGAGACGCCCTCACCACACCTCCCCGCCTTCCGAACTTCCAGAATCACGCTCCAGTGATGCGGTGGTTCCCCCTCCACCCCGAAGCTAGTATTTCTGAAAACAAAATAATTGCCATGCAACTTCCAGAGAATCATCCAACAACATTCCTTGCTCTGGGAGGGTTTTTTCCACTTTTTTTGTTGGTGGTGGTGTTTCACTTTTTCCATCCTTTTCAATAGCTTGAAAGACTCCTAGCACACCACAACAAATATTTGGGTCACAGCTTGCTTTAATGATGTGCTTTTGAAATGGCGGTTATAATCCTGGACGCGTATTTGGTGGTTGTTTTCCTTTGGCAGTGAGAACCTACTGGCCTCTCTGCCTGGGAGGAGCACTGGGAGAGCAGGGTCCTGGGGGTCCTGAAGGCTCCCTCGTCCTTGGTTCTGGGGGAGGCCACTGCAGCAACCCCACTGCCCTATGGTCTTTTAAAAAATATTTTTTATTTAATTACAGTTGACATACAATACTATATTAGTTTCAGGTACACAACACAGTGATCAGACATTTTTATAATTTACAAAGTGATCACCCACATAAGTCTAGCACACACCTGACACCATACACAGTTATCACGATGTTTCTGATGATATTTAAATAAATTCAAAACATCTGTTGAAAAGATATTTGCACCCCTATGTTCATCACAGGATTATTTACAAGAGCCAAGATATGGAAGCAACCTAAGCAAGATATGGAAACATACACAATCAACACTCCTCAGCCACAGGAAGACTAAAACCTCGCTATTGGTGCCAACATGGATGGACCGAGAGAGTGTTATGCCAAGTGCAATACGTCAGACCCATCCTGCAATTTTCAGAGCATGTGTCCTGGGCTCTCTAGATGGGCTTAAGGAGGAGAAACGCCTCCGGCACCTGGTGGAGGAGTCTGCCACCAGGTGCCAGCCTCTGGCGGACACCAGGCTGGTCCATCCTGTTCTCACTCGGTCATTGCCCACTGCAAATGGCACCAGGCTGAAAAGCACAGGTGTGGAGAGGGAAAAGGGTCTCCAGGGAACTCCCTGTGGCCTGAGGTGTATTGGCGGGGCCACTGAAACTTTGTCTTGGTTGCCCTTGGTGGGGGGTGTAGGGGTGGGCTCACCATGTGATTATGAGCCTGCACGTTTCCTACGGCCACGAACTGGTGGTGAGAGACCCCACTACAACTAAGTTCTGGATTAAACAAGCTCTGATATCAAAGTTTTATCAGAATATGATTACTAAATAAAAATAGAGGACACCGGTTAAATTTGATTTCCAGATACGCAACAAATTCTTTTTTAATACAAGGATGCCCCATGCTTTCGAAAAGAACTTGTGCTAAAGTATCTTCTTTTTCTTTTTGTAAGTTTATTTTTTTTTATTTAAGTATTGTTGGGATTCAACATTGCTATACCTTACAATATGATCACCCAACTAATTTTAGAAATTGTCTGTTGTGGAGCGACTTGCCTCTCAAACCCCCCTGTGCACCACGGATGAGAGTGAATATGACTGAGACAAGATGTGATCTGCTTCAGGAGGCGAGGTGGTCATTTTCCCAGAGGGAAAAGGCCGTGAGCAGTGCCCAGTTCCTCAGGGGAAAAAAGGCTGTGAGCAGCGGCCAGTTTCTCTGAGGAGAAAAAGGCCTCAAACCCCCTCCTCCAGGACCTTTTATTGGGTTCTAATACACAGGAATATAGGGCGGAAAGGATCAAACAGTAGATAACATTTCAAAGAAATCTGAGGGCTTTGTATGAGTCATTCTGTCAGGAACAGAGTTGTAGGGTTTTTTGCTCAAACCCTTATCATATGAATGAAAGCACTCTTAGCAGAGCAGATTTCACAGGTTTATCAGGAAGTCTTTGTGATGCCAGATTTTTCCCCAGGACACACTTTAGCAAGGCAAGGAGCTGCACCTCTCCCCAACAGGTATTCAGGCTTAAGGGGATTAGAGCCAGGAAGCGCTTCTCCCAGAGAACATGGGGACTCAGGCTTTGGAGCTTTGACAAAGCCCCGGGGGGGCGAGAGTCCATTGCTTTCTGTTGCAGCCCTCCTTCCATGATGGCCTCCCAAGTGATCGAGTCTGGCTTAGGTTGCCCCCGGCTGTGAGGGGTCTTACCCGTCATTGACTTCCGACCAAGCTTTGGGGGCAGGGAGAGGAAACTGAGGCAGCGTTTGCTACCAGAGACAAGCTTTGTCTCCTGCGGCTCACATTCCAAAGGTTGTCCCTCGCCCTTAGCCACAAGGAGTCAAGATACAATTCCTAGAACCAGGCAGAGCTGTCTACAACAGTCTGTCACCAGATAAACTTATTAATGGAGGAAGAAGTCAGTGCCCATTCACCTCTGAGAGATGCCTTCCTGCTCTCCTCCCAGTGTCCCAGGAAGTCCACTTGATGGCAGAACCAAAGCTCTTTCTTATCACAAGCTGGAGAGGGCCAGCTGTGTCCCCCTGACCCAAGACTCCAGGCCCACATCCCCGTGGGTCCCTTTCTGGCACCCACATTGGTCCTCCCCCCACCCCCCTGCCCTCGCCTTCCTCATGCATAATAGGAAGTAAGGAACAAGCACAGTGTTAGGAATATACTTAACTAACTCCACTGAGCTGTGCACTTGAAAATGGTCATACTGATAAACTTAGTGCTATGTATGTTTTACAACAAATTAGAAAAGGAAAAGTAAGAAACAGAGGGGTCGTCTCACTGCGAGATGCCCACAATGCCCCCACAAGCCGACCACGCTCTGGGCGCCCTCCTGCCCGCAGAATTCAGCCACAGTATGTCCATCCTCACAGCCTGCCATTTGCCTCTGCGCATGCGCTCTTTACCTCCCACCCACAAACCCATGGCCCTTCTTGCTACTGGGATGTGTCCCCACGTGGCTCTCTCCCTCACAGATGGCCCCGCCCCCATCTCCCGCTGGAGGAAACCTCACGGCTCTCAGCCCTTCACGTCCAAGGTCCCACCGCTCACTCCTTCCGGAGCTCTCCCCGGTCAGTCCTTGCAGCAGAGGGTAGGTGCACAGTTTCTCCTGCTATTTACAGAATATTAGCAATGCCCCCTTCTCAACAATTTTTATTTATTTTCCAAATGTCAAATCAGCTTCTTGGCGGCCAAGCATAATAATGTGTCCTTATTCAACCCCGAGCCCCTCTAACAGGTACGAAGCTCTCTCTCAACCCGCGGGGCCCACAAAGTGCCTTTTCACCTCCCCGGCATCTCACAGCGCCCGCGGCCAGGTGACTCCCCCCCTCGCAGCGGCCCAGGCTGAGGGTCCCGCCCACCAAGCTGTTTACAGTCCCCAGTCCCCGGAGGCCACCGATGAGTCACAAGGAGAAAGTCCAGTAGCACCCACGTCTCTGTGCCGGGGCCTCCCTGCACCTTCCCCTGACGAGTGCATTTCCTTCTCTGCTTTGGTTTCCCTGTTAGGGATCTGCACCCTACACACTCGTCAAAAAGTTCTTCCAAACCCTAGTGCATTGAACAGCATCTCCACCAAGTGTAGGTCCGCCTCCGAAAGTGGCCTTATTTAGAAACAGTGTCTTTTCAGATGTAATTAAAGTAAGGATCAAGATAAGATCATACAGAATTAATGTGGCCCTAAATCCAGCGAGAGGTCCCTGTAAGAGACAGAGAAGAACACACGGAGACACGGGGAAGGAGGCAACGTGGAGATGGGGTCAGAGGTCGGAGTGCCGCATCTCCAAGCGGAGGAACCAGGAGGACTGCCGCAGCTCCGCAGCGGCTGGGAGACGCGTCGAGCCGCTTCTTCCCAGAGCGGCAGAAGGAACCCACCCTGTCAACACCTGATTTCCGACTTCTGGCTCCCTTTCCCTGGGCGTGCGCTCAGCCAAGGTGGCCAGGAGGCCGTGGCTCTTCCTCAGACGGACAGTTCATTTCCTCTGCAAGTGCACCTGCGCTTGGGCCTGGTCTCCGGGAACCAGCGATGGAGGGGTCCTGCTCAAAAGGTGCAGCGGCTCTTGCTGCTCGCTTCCTCTTGAAGTAGCTGGATGAATGATGGCTAGAAGCTCCACAGCCTTCCCTCTATCCTTCCAACTTAGTTCGCTCTTTCTGCAGCTTCTCGTGGCCTTTCAGGGTTCGGGGGGAATGGGCAGCTTCAAACTGCCCCCAGGACCCACAGATGCCCGAACACCAACTTCCTCCAGCAGATCTGCTGGCCTCGGGCCTCCCTACTGGGCTCCAGTGGTCTCTCCAGATGGCGGAGGAATTGGCTTGAGTTCTCTCCAGAGGTAACTGTGTGGTGACTTCACCCTCATCCCCACCGCATGGAGCTCTGTCAGCAACAACTCAAGGACATGAAACAGCTTAAAGTTAGAAGTGCAGGGTGAGGGAGAGGAGCTTGGAAGAGCAAGTTCTTATTTTGATCCTCTGCTGCGGACACAAAACACGCCATCCCACAACACAGAGTTACACTGGCTCTCCTCTAGATTTTAGAGCAAACGGCAGCAGAACCTCCCATCATAAAACACTCCCACCCACACGCAGACTCGTTTGCTCCGTGGATGGAAAAGATGCCATGGACCCCCTCACAGTCAGATGCAGCAATGATGCATCCAAACAGTGACCACGATTTGGGCAAAACCAATAATGATTCTATACTCAAGATACCCGAGACCCAGGGCAGCTAATGAAAACAGTTTGGAAACAGTTAATGTCATTAAAAAAAAAATAGGCTGCATTACAGGGGTGGGGTGGTCGGTTCTGAGACAAACGCTGATCTTGGCGCCAGAAAGCCTCCCTGTGTGGCACGGGGTGGGGCGGGGCCAGAAGGATCGCACTGGAGAACGTGGACCTTTATCCTTAACCTTTAGTTTGTAACTCTGGCCAAACATTTCTGTCATTTAGAAAGTGTGATTTGCTTTTAGATAAGTTTGTGTTTCTTCTGCAGAGAATACACATAGTTTCTTAACTAAGATCAAAAGCAACTAGAAATGTCTCAAAAATGATTATTTGGCCCCCATTTCAAGAGTGGGTGGCGGTAGGATAATGCCAAATTCAACAGGCCAGCACTCCACACGCCCAGAACAAAGCCAGGGGATCTCAGCGATCAGGGGCATCTTGGATGTGGGACAGAACCAGTCTAAACGAATGGCTAAAATTTGGGAGAGATGCCAAGGTCACTCTGGCCTCATGTGGGTGAAAGCCCATGTGTGGATTCCTCTCTTGTATGCCACTGCTTTTGAAATCACAGCAAAAAGAAGAAAGAAATGTGCAATGTAATTGTCTTTTATCGTCACCTACATAATTGCCCTCCACTGCGACTCTGTTTTTTCATGTGGATTTAAATCACTGTGTGCCCACCTTTCAGCTTGAAGAACTTCCTTTAGTATTTCTTTTAAGAAGGGCCTGCTAGCCACAAATTCTGTTTTTGCTTTTTTAATTTGGGAATGTCTCTATTTCTCTTTCACCCTAAGCCAACTTTACTCAGATATAACTCACATACCATACAACTCACCAGCTGAAAATCTACAGGTCTATGGCTTTTGGGGTAGTCAGGAGCTGTATGGGAATCAGTATAATCAATTTTAGAACATTTGTATAATGCCAAAAGAAACCCTGTGCCCATTAACAGTTAGTTATATGTTGAACTCTGTCCCCAAAATGATACGCTGAAGTATTAGCCCCCAGTACCTGTGAATGTGACTTTATTTAGAAACAAGATCTCTGCAGAAGTAATCAAGTTAAGACGAGGCCGTTTGTACGTTTGGCATCCTTATGAGGAGGAGGAACTGGACACAGACACACGCAAAGGGGAAAACACCACAGGAGGCCTGAGACAGATACCTGAGGGGAGGGAGGCCTGAGGCCGCCAGGAGCTGGAAGAGGCAAGGAAGGATTCTGTCCTGGAGGAGGTGGAGGGAGCTGGCCCTACCAACAACCTGGTTTTGGACTTCCAGCTCCAGAACTGTGAGAGCACACATTTCTGCTGTTTTATGCCCCCCAGCTTGTGGCACTGCCGTGTGGCAGCCCCAGGAAATGGGCACACGGTCACTCCCCATCCCCTGCACACTGCCCCAGCTCTGGGCACCCGGCAGTGCACTCTCCATCGCTATGGGATGGCCTATTCCGGAAGTTTCACTCAAGAGGAACCACACAATAGAGGGCTGTCCTCTGTGACTGGCCTCTTTCGTGTAGCATGACGTTTTCAAGGTTCATCCGTGTTGCAGCGTGTGTCAGTAGTTTGTTTCCTTTTATTGCCTCATAATATTCGGTCACACAAATATGCTGCCTTTAACCATTCATCAGGCGGTGGACATTTGGGTCTTTTACGCTTTGGGACTATTATGAATGATGCTTCTGTGAGCACTTGTGTGCAAGTGTTCGTGGGGACATGTATTTTCACTTTTCTTGGGTAGGTGCCTAGGAGTGGAATTACCGGGTAAGCCTGTGTTTAACTTGTTGAGAAACTGTCAAACTTCTCCCCAAAGCAGCTGCCTCGCTTTTTTAAAATCCCCACCAGCACCATCTGAGGATTGCCTTCATTTTAGAAAGTAAGCTTTGCTGGATATAGGGGTTTTAGTTGATATGTTTTTTTCCCCCTTTCAACACTCTGCATGCACACAGACCTCTGGCCCCTGGAGTAATGGTGATCTCAGGACAGTCACTCTTGGCTGTCTTCACTCTGCCACTTTGCTCATTGTTGCCAGCATCACTGAGCCACCAGCATCTTCTTCATTAGTCACCACCCAAATTTCCTTTGTTTTTGACAATGACCCTAGGCATGAACTTTTTCATGTTGTATTCCAAGTGAAGGCAGTTCTCTTGGTAGAAATGCCATTTCTACATCCTGGTTTTTTCTCAGGGTAGAACCCCCACGCCAGAGCTGGGGGTAGGAACAGTAGCCCACTTCTCCTGGAGTGAATGAAACCTCTGCTCTACAAATGAGTACCGTGTGTGAGGGCGGGGGAGTTGATAACCCTCAGTCTTCTTTTCTCGGCCCTCCTGACATGAAATCTCCACCCTGCAAGCAGGCTTAGGTGCAGGCAACTGAGGCCCCAGCATGCTTGGCCTATTCTGCCTGGGACAGAGATCCCGCCCCCTGAACAAGGACTGAATGGGGAAAGGGAGCCCAGACCTCTCAACCAGGCTTGCCTGAGACGGTATTTCCACGCACTGGGCTGGAGAGGATGAGGAAGGAGAGCAGCCCGCCCCTCCCAGAGCGAAACCACAGCCCTGGACTCCGTGTTGAGGAGAAGGCTGGTGACAGTGGCCCCATCTTCTCAGCCATGTCCTCCTGGGTTAGAGCTTCCGTCATGGCTCAAATGCTACCAACTCTTCATGTGCCTACTGAGCTATGGATGTTCTCGAATAAGCATTTCTCCATTTGCTGTACACTCTTAGAACAATGTCCAGAAATTTTTAGGTGGTTGTTATAATTTTCACCAGCTCAGTGGCTTTGCTGGTGAAAGGTTCTTCCAAACTCTTCACACCATCATTCTGAACATCTGAAGTCCTTTCTTATAATCAGACATACAGCGGCCAATTGAGCCTTCTTCGTCATCATAATCTAAAACACCCTCCAAGATCTGAAGTGGCTATTCTGTATTTGTACCATTTTATTACATGCTATAGACCTTTCTAATACTCTGCAATATTTCAGGGGCTTCTCTCTTTCTGGAAATATGGAAACATTCCCTTTTCCCGCCATCCTGGAAGTTGGGTGTGACTCCTATCTTCTTTGGCCAATGAAACGTGAGAAGCTTATCACTCCCAAGAAGAATCATTTGCTTGGCATTAATTGCTTGATTATGTTTCTGCTGTATGTTTCTCTATCTTGTCTCCTCTGTTGCAACAAACCATGAAGCTTTGGGATGATAGTGTCACAAAGTGAAGAGGCCTCTGGTCTCCTGGGTCCTGAGTAACAACTGTGCAAAGCAGAGCCTTCATTCTTCTGGTTGGACATGTAGTGTGAGCAAAAAATGAATCTTCGGTGTTCTAAGCCTCTGAGATTTGGGGATTATTTGCTTCCGAATCATATCCTAGTCTATCCTGACTGATAAGAATATTTTTCTTAAAATTTTTATTATAGGCAGTACATGTTCCTGAACTTCAGAAGATACTGGTTAAGGTCAGTTTCACTGTTTGGTGTTTGTATAAAATCCTAGCTCTGTAGCAAGCCCCCGAGGTGCCCCATGTCTGTGCCCTGCGAATCTGTTGGCCTCAGCGGTCCCCGGCTGCTCTGACTCCCCTTCCTCTCTTATATGAAACCGCACAAGGCTCTCGCCCCCATGCGCACCACCGTTCCCACTTCCTTTACATGGTACCAACATCCAACCTTCCAGACTCAGCATGTGCCGCCTTCTACAAACAGGGAAAGCCGGAGGGGAAGGTGGAATGAGGAGAGAAAATGAACAAGAGATTGCCTTTGCGTGTAAGTTGCTATGAAAGTGGGAGGGCCCAGAAATAGTCTTAAGATGAACTGTGTGTGTGTGTGTGTGTGTGTGTGTGTGTGTGTGTGTTTAAAGCTTGCCAGGATACTTGCTCACAAGTTTGTATCAAAGTCTTATTTCCAGCTCTTGGCAAGGAAAGACTGACAACAAAAAAAGAAGTCTGTTAAAAGATTATTAGGTTAGTCAGTCAGTTGTGTGGACAAGCCTAACTTCCCAGAAGTTCTTCATCATTTAGGAGTACCAGAGGATTGCTCAAGAATGCAATCAGGAATGCGAACGACTTCCCAGAAGGAGGCTGCTGATTACGTCATGCAGACAGTTGTGCTGCAGACCCGGTCTGACTTTTTCTCTTGCTCAGGAGGCTACAAAGAGACAGTATTGGCTTGACCAGTTGTGGCTCACTCATTGATTTCCTCTTTAGAGTAAAAAAGCATTCCTGGATTCTTGTTTTTGTTCACTCAAGCATTTATTAAATGACAGATGGCTAGTTGCTGATGTTTTAAAGATGAAAAGGAAGTCTCTGCTCTTCATGGAGTTCATAGCTTTTGAGGGGAGGCAGACGTGTCCACACATAATTGTGTAAACAGGCAAAACTGTGCCTCAGTATGTTCAGGGGACTACGCAAGATATAGAGGCTGCGGGTTTATTTGGACTCGGTGATGGCAGGGAAAGGGAAGAGTACAGAATAGGTTCGAAGAGAAATATTTATATTTCGGAGGACAGCGAGGAGTTGCCAGGACCCCAGACACTCTGGGAAGTGGAGTATGCTCGGAATGGACATGGCACGTTCAGGATGTCCAAGGAGCCTCACAGTACGTGTGTGAGGCTGGGGGAGGGGTAAGGAGCCTAAATTGAGCCCTGAGAACATGGGGTAGCATCAAGTCATGCTAGGAAGGAGGGTAACTGATCAGATGACTCTGGATAGTATTTTAAATGAGCAGAAATGGGTAAGAGAAGAATGGGAGGCTGAATGATAGATACAAGTGAGTATAAAGCACAGGTGAGAGATGACTAGGGTCTGGCCCATCTAGTGTCGAATCATGGTGGCTGTGAAATACTCTGTGATGGATTCAGTCAATGTCTATCTCCTTGCAAATAGCTCATAGAAGATTAAGATATTCACACATCTACAACCATAATTAATTAATAAGACACAAAGTGAAAAATGCCTAAGAAACCTATAGCTAAAGTGCAACAGGGCTTCGAAAGCAAAAAGATTACCAGTGATTGGAGAAAACAGGAAAGGTTTCAAAGAGAAGGTAGCATTTAAGATGAGTTATAAGAGCACAACAGGATAAATGCAGAGGCATTCACAGCTGAAGAGACAAGGTAAGCAAAGATCTGGCAGTAAGAAAGCACAGGAACACAAATGGAAGATGTTGAGGTATGGTCAGCAATAGATTTGATGGAAAGGAAGTCTTCATGGAAAACTTTGCATGCTACGGAATTTGGGCTGATTTTCCCAGTAATGGGGAGCCCTTGAGGTTGTATGAGCAGGAAAGAGAAGTGATCAGGACAATGTTAAAAGGCTCGTTTTCAACAAATTACATTGATCGAACAGATGGATAGAGGGGCCTCAAACAATCAAGGCCACTGGATGTGAGTGGAGAGCCCTGAGAATGGAGGCAGAGGGAAGTAGGAATGCAGTTGTTAGAAACCAAACTGGTGAACCCAGGGTGGCCCAGTAAAGAAGCAACTAGACCAAGAGGCAAGGGACTCAGGCAAGAAGTATAAAGGTGTCATCCTGTGAACATGGAGATCTTAGGAGAGCAGCTTGAGCAGGGGCAGTGGGGGATTGGTTTGTTATAAGTTGTGTTTGAGGTGCTGAGGATGCATTTCAGAGAGATGTTTGAAAGGGAAGATGAGAGCCCAGGAGAAAAGTTAGGGCCAGTAATAAGAGTGGCAAGTCAACCACTAAAGCCATTAACTACAGATGTGCTTGGGTTAGGATGAATTATCCGCCAGTCTCTGCAATGACACACCAGGTGGTTAGGACCTGAAGAGGTCCCTGTTCTCAAGTGCGATGAAAGGAGAGAGCACACACCTGGAAAGTTATTATGAGCAAGTAAAAAACAAACACATAAAAGGTAATGTATGTGCCAACTGCAGGAGTAAACTGTAGGCTATTAGTTATTTGGAGGTCTGTTTCCCCATGGAATCACTCATTTATAAACTATCATTACTGACCAATGCTCTGAGAATTGGATTTGTCTTCTAGCATTTGACGAAGTGCTGAGTCTGGCAGTGGTTGCCCAAGTGAACTCAGCTCTATGTGGCTTGACATCAGCATTGTTGCCCAGACGCCCCTCTCCCCAACTACTTACAGATAAAATACTCTTGCCAACCTGTCCACTAGAACTTCCATCAACAACCTGGACAATGGATGATAGCATACCAGTACTTTTCTGTTGTAAGATGTTTTGAAATGTGACCATAGGAAGGTGAGTTAAGGGGAGCCAGGTTAAGTGGAACCAGCTCACAAAGCCCCTCTCTCTGCATGGAATCTTCACGGCCTCAATCCCAGCAAGGGAGGACTGCATTTCTAGGGCCCTTACCTCCCAAAGGAAACAAGGCTGGAGTTCAGGTCAGGAAAACTAAGCAATAAGAAGAAATACAAAGCATCCAGATTGAAACTATCTCATTTCGTAGATGACATGATCTTACATGTAATAAATCCTGAGTATATATTAAAAATACTAGAATGAGCAAAGAAGTTAAACAAGGATGGAGGATATAAAGTCACTATAAAAAATCAATTGTATTTTTATACACTGGTAATCAACATTTCACAAATGAAACTAAAAAAACAATTCCATTTGCAACAACATCAAAAAGAATAAAATACTTAATAAAGTTAATTTAAAAAGTGCAAGATTTGTATGCCGAAAACTACAAAATCTCGTTGGAAGAAATTAAAGATCTAAATGAATGGGAAAAGGGACTTCCAGCCAAGATGGAGGCAGAGGTGGAAAAACTGTACCTCTTTGCACAACCAAATTTATGAACAACAAATATTTAAAAACCAGAATGCAACCAAAACAGAGAGAAAATTAAACTGTACCGAAGTCTGAGAACAACGAACTATTCACACAGACAAGTAAGAGGGGCATAGTGAGCGGCTGGTGGAGCAGTGTCAGGCAGAAAAAATCGGCCAGACTGACCCAGGCATGCTGGTGGCGGGTGGCAAGGGGCAGACCCAGTGAGGGCACAAGGCAGCTGGCTGACCACAGTCACACATTTCCTCACAGATAAACAAGGCAAAGGAGCGAGCAGTGAGATAGACCATGCAACCCAGGGCCCCAGCACTTAGAAATAAAGCCTAAAAGCACCAATTGGAAAAACTTTCAGGGGTCGAGGTGCCAGGAGAGGCTCCCAGGCTCACAGAGTTTGTTGGAGAGACCTACAGGGTTCTGGAGGGTGCACAAGCCCACAGATCTGAGAACTAGCACCAGAAGGGCCCAATTTGCTTGTGGGAAGCAGCAGGAGGAACCAAAATCCAAGAGAGAACAGAAAAAAATGCCATTGCCCCTCTCTGACCCAGCCCCCACACACAGCATCACAACCCAGTGATTGGGTCACCCCGCCCTGGTGAACACCTAAGGCTCCGCCCCTCATACCTAACAAGTGCAAACAGACCAAAACATTATGGCTCAAGCAGAAGAACAGCTCAAAGCCCCAGAGCCAATACTTCAAAGCAAGCAAGAGATAGCAACCTATCAGATGCATAGTTCAAAACACTGGTGATTAGGATGCTCACTGAACTGGTTGATTTTAGTCACAAATTAGAGGAGCAATTGAAGGTTTCACTAAGTGAAATGAAGCAAAATGCACAGGGAAACAATAGTGATGAGAAGGAAACTGGGACTCAAATCAAGGGAGTGGACCAGAAGAAAGAAAAAAAAATGAACAAACAAAATGATAAAGAAAGAAGAATGCAAAAAAAATGAGGAGAGGCTTAAGAACCTTCAGAACATCTTTAAACCCTCCAACATCCGAATTGTGGGGGTACTTGAAGGGGAAGAGGAACAGCAACAAGTGGAAAACTTATTTGAACAAATAACAAATGAGAACTTCCCCAATCTGGCAAAGGAAATAGACTTCCTGGAAGTCCAGGAAGCTCACAGAGTCCCAAAGAAGGTGGACCCAAGAAGGAACACACCAAGGCACATCATCATTACATTTACCCAAGATGAAAATGAAGGAGAGAATCCTAGAAGCAGCAAGAGATAAGGGGACAGTCACCTACAAAGGAGTCCCCATCAGACTGTCAGCTGATTTCTCAAAAGAGACCTTACAGGCAAGAAGGGGCGGGAAAGAGGTATTCCAAGTCATGAAATCCAAAGACCTACAATCAGGATTACTCTATCCAGCAAAACTTTCATTTAGAATGGAAGGACAGATAAAGTGCTTCTCAGATAAGATCAAATTCAAGGAGTTTATCATCACCAAGCCCTTATTATATGAAATGGTAAAGGGACTTATCTAAGAAAAAGAAGACAAAATATATGAACAGTGAAAGGACAGCAAACTCACAGTTATTAAGAACCACACCTAAAACAAAAGCAAACTAAGCAGACACCTAGATCAGGAGCAGAACCGTAGAAATGGAGATCACATGGAGGGTTAGCAACAGGGGAGTGAGAGAAGGAGAAGGGGGGAGAAGGTACAGAGAATAAGTAGCATAGACAGTAGGTAGAAAATAGACAGGGGGGAGGACAAGAATAGTATGGGAAATATAAAATCTAAAGAACTTGTGACATATGGACATGAACTAAAGAGGGGAAATGGTGGGGGAGAGGGTGTGCAGGGTGGAGGGAAATGAAGGGGGGAAATAGGACAACTGTAATGGCATAATCAATAAAACATATTTAAAAAATAAATGAATGGGAAAGCATCTAATGGTCATGGATTCAAAGACACTATTTTTAAGATGATGATGCTCTCTGAACTGATCTACATATTCAAAGCATTTCCTACCAAAGTTCCCCTTACTGCCTTTTTCTTTTTTGAAGAAATTCACAAGCTAATCTTCAAATAAATATGAAAAAGTGCAAGAGACCCAGGATCACCAAAATAATCTTGAAAAAGAACAAAATTGGAGGACCCATACTTCCCGATTTCAAAATTGACTAAAAAGCTGCAGTAATTGAGACAGTGCAGTGCTGGTATGGGGATAGGCACACAGATTAACAGAATAGACTTAAAGTTCGGAAATAAATCCTGATACTTGTGGTCAAGTCCTTTTTTAAACAAGGGCACCAAGACAATTCAATGGGGGAACAAATAGGCTATTCAACAAATTGTGCTGGGGCAACTGGATATTCACAAAAAAGAAAATAAAGCTGGACCCTTATCTCACCCAATATTCAAAAAATAACTAAAATAGATCATTGACCTAAGTGTAAGAGCTAAAACTGTACAACATTTAGAAGAAAGCACAGGAGAAAATTTTTGTGACTTTTTTTAAAATCAGGCAATGACTTCTGAATTGTGACACCAAAAGCAAAGCAACAAAAGAAAAAACATGTAAATTGGACTACATAAAAATTAAAGACTTTTGCCCAGGTTGGGTGAGTTCAGTTGGTTGGAGTATTGACCCATGCACCAAAGGGTTGTGGGTTCGATTCCTGGTCAGGGCATATACTGGGTCGCGAGTTTGATCTCCAGTCAGGGTGCATATGAGAGGCAACTGACCAATATTTCTCTTTCATATTGATCTCTCTCTCTCTCTCTTCCCCCTCCCTATCTCTCTATCTCTCTCCCCCCCCCCACCTCCCTCCCTATCTCTCTAAAATCAACAGACATAGCCTCAGGTGAGGATTTTTAAAAAATTAAAAAGTTTTGTGCTTCAAAGGACTCTATCAAGTGAATGAAGCAAAAACCAACCCATTAATGAAACAAAATTTGTAAATCACATATTTGTTGAAGGACTTCTATTCAGAATAAAGAACCCTTAACAATTCAGTTATTAAAAAAATGAAAAACCCAAAAATAAACAAAGGATTTGAATAGACATTTCTGCAAAGAAGAAATACAAATAACTGAGAAACACATTAAAAAGACGTTCAACATCATTAGCCATCAGAGAAACAGAAATCAAAATCACAGAAACACTACTTAGACACACTAGTAGTGCTAGATTCAAAAAAGACAGGGAATAGGTGTGGGCGAGGGTGTAGGGAGTTAGTAACCCTCACGCATTGTTGGCGGGACTGGAAATCATGCAGCCACTTTGAGAAACAGCTTGGCACTTCCCACCTGGTTGTTCTAGAACCCAGCAATTCCACTGCGAGGTCTAAACACCAGAGAATACAAGTTAGGGGACTAGGTGTGTGTGTCGGGGGGTGGAATTGAGCAAATAAGAAAAAAGGAGAGAAAAACTCATAGACACAGAGAGCAGTGTAGTGATTGCTGAGGTGGGGGAGGTGCAGGAGGGTATGGGGGTGATAAATGGTGATGGAAGGAAACTTGACTTGGGATAGTGAACATGTAATACAGTGCTGTGGAATTGGGCGCCTGAAACCTGTATAATTTTGTTAACCAGTGTCACCCCAATAAATTCAATAAAACATTTAAAAAAGAGAGAGAGGATACAAGATATTTAACCACATAAAAACCTATTCCTGAATATTCATGGCAGTATTATTCACAATACTAAAAGGTAAAACAACCTAAATACCCATAAACTGATGTACAGATAAACAAAATGCAATATATGCCCATACAATGGAATGTTATTCAGCAAGGGAAAGTAATGAGGTGTTGAGATATGCTACAACATGGATAAATCTTGAAAACCTCATGCTAAGGGAAAGAAGCCAGTCACAACATGCAATCAACTATGTGATTCTATTTACATGAAATGTCTGAATTGGCAAATCTATAGAGCAGAGAGTATGAGTGGCTGCCTAGGACTGGGAAGCAGTGAGAGGGATAGAAGGTAACTGTTTAATGGGTACAGGGCTCCTTTTATGGGAGACCAAATTTTTCTAAAAAAACCCATTTAATTACACATTTTAGAGGGGTGAATTGCATGGTACAGGAACTGTATCACAATAGAGGTATAAAATTGTTCAGGGGTAGTTTAGAAAGAGGAGATCTGGAAGTCCAGACCAGGGGAAGGACAGTTGAAGCAATAACTAAGGCAGCTTAATGAGGATGACACCTAAGTTGTATACACTCTTCCTGCTCTCATTACCCAGGTCTCCATTCAAGGCATGAGTCAGAAGGACCACTCTACTCCAGAAGCCCTCAAGGTATGCTTCCCACCAGCAACATCTACATCACCTGGGGACCTGTTAGGAAATCCCATTCTTCTGCCCCACCCCAACCTCCAGAATCAGAATGTCTAAGGGTAGAACCAGCAGTCTGGGTTACTTAAGTGCTCTGGTGACGGTGCAGCATGCCCAAGTTTGAGAACTGCTGCTATTCTGGCAGCTATGAGTTTTGGTGCAAACCAGAGGTAGGAGAGAAACAACTCATCAGTGCTGCTTACCATCACTAACTGGTGGAAAATCACTCTACAATAATGGAAGAGCAAAATGAGAACAGCGTGTGATCTGGAAGATGAAGTATTGACATAAACCCTCTTCTCCAGTGTGCTACACAAGGGGATTTGCTCACCTGATAATCACTGGCACCTATAATCAGGCTTGATTTTTGTAAAGATAATCAGAAACATACTGCATAAGAAAAATTTAGCCCCCAGGAAGAGAATTTGAAAAGGCTTACCGGATGACAGTTTTTGCACTATTGAAGCCACGTGACAGCACCTGTATTTAAGTATTTGTTTTGCATCACCTAAAATGTATCCTGGGATGAAGGGTGGGGCCTCAGGCCCTAGGAGAGCAGTGCTGGTCCTTCACTAAAAGAGTGGAGGGAGTGGAGTGAATCTGGCCTTGGGTTAGTGAGTGGTCTGGCTCCAGGGGAAGGGCTGAACCTGGGAATGTTCTTCCCTCTTTGCCTCCATCTCCTCTAATTCCCACCACTCCTCATTCTTTTCTTAGCAGGACCAGGCTGAGACATGTGCAACATCGAGGACACACAATTAAAGGGGACATGACATGCTGCCTCAGGTACCCGCACAACTGCAGTGGGCACACGATTGTGTATGCTTTTCTTGTTCACTAGAGGCACCTGGGGGAGAGGCACACAGACAGTGGAAGCCACTCAGTGCCCTTGGCTGGGGGTTCTGAGGGTCTGGGTAACAGACATGGTCTGGCAGCAGGGTGCAGGCTGCAGGTGGGCATGTCCTCCATGCCCCTTGAAGTCCTTGCAGGAGTAGGCCCAGGTGGGGCCCTCTAGTCTGAGTCACTGACAGTGAAATTGGTTTGGCACAAATACACAGGGTGACGAAATGTAACAAAAACCGCCCCACTTGTATGAATAACTTGGGACATGGGAATTCAAACAATTTAGCTTAGAAGGGTTCGAGCAAGGGAGGGATGTGGTCAGAATGCTTTAGAAATGAAAGAATCTGTTGCTTAATGCAGCATCCAGCATCCTGGAGAAATGATTCAGGTTTTAAAATTTTTAAATACTGACAAGACAAAACTCTACCAACAAAGATACCTGTTTCGGTTCTTTAAAATAATATAGAAAAATCTGGATCCTGAAAGCTGGCATTGCCATCTGTAGTAAATGAGGAGGAGTCTCTAAGGACAGAAACGTCTTCATCTCTGAGGAGCCACAGAGCAGAGTCTACCACCTGGCTCACTGCTTAAATGAACAAAACCCAAATACTAGTGTGTACACAGAATAATGAACCCCACATGCAGATGTGTGGAGAATTTCACATGGGCGTAGGAAATGCTAGCTGCACATACCAAGAATATTTGTGTCACAGAGGCAGTGTGGAAAGCATGGTGCGCTGTGTGCTAGGGCTGTTCTGAGAACCATCGCAGATGGGGCCGCTTACACAGAAATGTGTGTCTCACAGTGTTGGAGGTTGGAAGTCCAAGATCAAGATGTCAGCAGCAGGTTTGGTGTCTCAGCCTGCAGACGGCTGCCTTCTTGCTGTGCCTTCTCATGGCCTTTCCTCTGTGTGTGCACTTCTGGGGTCTCTTCTTGAAAGGGCACTGGTCCTTTGGAAGTAGGGTCCCAATCTCATGGCCCCAGTTAGCCTTAATAATCTCTGTAAAGGCCCTGTATCCACAGTCACTTTGGGGATTATGGCTTCCACATACAAATTTGGAAGGGATTCCACTAAAAATTCAGTACATAATACCAAGGAACTCAAGCCATCATGTTTGATACCAGGAGCAGTAGCTCAAAGGGGCATGGATAACTTGGGGGTTAGGGAGAGAAAAGACAGAGATTTAAAGCACCATATCTTAAAATGCATTCCCTGGATCCTCTAAAAGTCCTGCTTCACCACAGGAAAATTCCACGATCCAGTCTATCTGGGAAATACAGCAGAGTTTATTTCTGAAAACTCACAATGCATGTTAATGTATTAAGGTATTCTCAGAAAACAGATGATTTTATTTGGTCTACAGTATTTCTCAAACACATTTGACCACTTTAGATTTACCATTTTTTAAAATCCCATTTGAGGGAGACACTTTGGGAAATTTTGATTTAAAAGAATTGGAAATTTGTATCTACAAGGAAATATTGAACTGGAAGTATTTCACTTTAATGTGAAAACCAAATAGAGAGAAAGGGCCTTCAAATTTTGGCTTTATTTTTTTTTAAGATTTTATTTATTTATTTTTAGAGAGAGGGGAAGGGAGAGTAAAGACAGGCAGAGAAACAGCAATGTGTGATTGCCTCTTTCATACAGTAAATATGGGTGACGGGTTTTGACAAAGCTGAGTGGTGAGCAGAAAGGTACTAACTATGCTCTCTACAGTTTGCTGCATGCTTAGAATATTTCATAGTAACTGGAAAACCAGGATGCTCCACACCTTTAGGCACTCTCAGAATGTCACTGTAGGTTATAGTTTTTAAAAAGAAGCAAATGGGAAGGGGGAAAGTATATACAAGGGGCTTTAACTGTGTTTTAATGCTCTATTTCTTTTTTTAAAAGTGGTTCTGGCCCTGGATGGTCTGGCTCAGTGGATTAAATGCCAGCCTGCAAACCAAAGGGTTACCGGTTCTACTCCCCATTAGGACACATGCCTGGGTTGCAGGCTAGGTCCCCAGTAGGGGGCGTGTGAGAAGCAACCACACATTGATATTTCTTTCCTCTCTTTCTCTCTCCTCTAAAAATAAAATAAAATAAAATAAAATAAAACAAGTGATTCTGGCCCTGGCCAGGTGGCTCAGTTGTTTGGAGCATGGTCCCATACACCAAAGGGTTGCTGGTTTGATTCCTGGTCAGGGCACATACCTAGGTTGTGGGTTTGATCCTCAGTCAGAGCGTGTATAGGAAGCCCCCAATTGATGTTTCTCTCTCTTTCCCCCCTCCCCCAATTACTCTCTCTATAAAATCAATTAAAAACTTATCCTCAGACTATTGAAAAGAAAAAAAAGTGGTTCTGAGTGAGACAAATAAAAGAAAGGCAACATGCTCTGTCATACAGTAAAAAATCATATTCCTTAATGAGTCTGAATTTTTTCCAGTAAAAGATAATGCTTCATGAAAGGAATAAAGAACGTGCTCGATACCAGGGAGACCCTGGCCTTGCTCTGTGGGGTTGGGCCCGAGGGCTGGCAGGAGCGCAGGCCATGGCACCTCTGCCGGGGGACGCGCTCTGTGGGAGGGAGAACATCTACCTGTTCTTGGAAACTTGTGCCCTCTGAAGATGAGTAGATAAGAAAGGAATTTACCATTTTTCTTTCCTTTGGCAAATAATGACATTTTAAATCACGATAGTGGAAAAATACTGTTTTTGAAACAGTTGACTTTTAGTAAACTTTTGAGTAATCCACTTGCGTGGACACTGGCTTGGTTACTTTCCTCTGGGTTGATTCATGTAAAGCCTCAGATTCAAGACTCAAGTTCTCCCAGGACATAACATGGTGGTTCTTTACTTTTCACTAAGTCCTTTTAAGAAGAGCTTGGCCCTAGAATTCCCTGCTTATTTGGAGCTCAGACCTATGCAGACCTCCGGAGATGCTCCAAAGCATATTACAATTTAACAAAGCAGAATAGAGGGTACAGAACATTGGTTATATTGTTCTTTATACCTTTCTGTTTGATGAAAACAGTCCATTAAAAACACAACTTGAAGGGTATCAGTTCCCTTGGCTACACCAATTCTTTGACCTCGCCACTCATGCTGGGAGGGTGTTCTTAGTATGTTTTCCTTTCACAGTTTTACATTTTATATCGACAACACTCAGCTGCAATGACTCATCCAAGGGAGTAAAGTGTGCAATGCTCAGAGGAAACTATAGAACAACTCATTTCCACCAGGTGCATCGGAGGCTTGTATTTCCGTTTAGCCAACTCAGATTGGACTGAGCACTCTCCGCTTGCCAGGATCAGCGGGTTAAACCAGACAGTATAGTAGGAAAGGTGTGACCTGGGTCTGCCCAGAAAGAGGTACTAATTGCATGGCAGGAATTCACGGGCACATTCTTTCTGCCATGAAGGGGAATAAGAGATGTTTTCACGGAGGAAGTGACATTTGAACTAGACCTTAGAGTAACAAAGCACTTGTTCAGGAAATGTCAAGGTTATTGGAAATCAGTGAAGTGCTTACTATGGGATTAATCCACATATTATGCCACACTCATGGTATGCTTTGTGTTTTTAATAGGATATTTTGAGCAAACAGAAAGGTATAAAGAATAATATAACAAACATTTTTGTACCCGCTATCTTGCTTTGTCAAATGGTAATATTGTATGGTATTTACTTTAGGTCTTAATATCATGTAGAAGCTTCCTAGGTAGCCCTCTGTTTCATATTCCTCTTTCTCTCCAGAGATTAGCCACTCATTCTTCTAATCCGGACCTTGAATCCTCTGCTTCTTTATTCTCCATCCATGGCAGATGCTGCTAATAGAATGTTAATTCTTTCCCATGAACCTCAGAAGTGTTCTCCACTCAGGCCCACTGATCGAAGTTGTCACGAATGATAAAACCTACTAGTCTGGCCTCTAACTCCATCTCTTTCCAGATGCTTAGAACCTAAGAGATGGGTCTGATCTACCCTGTAGCTTCTTATCTGTGCAGAAGCTAATCTGGGCCTGAAAGGTACACTCCAATAACTGTTCATCTGGGTAGGCAAAGACCACACTCAACCAACCTGGTTTCAAAGCAGAGCTGGTTTCAGAATCCTGGATTTCAAAGCAGAGCTCCCCCAGGAACATGACCATGGGCAGGACACTCAGCTTCTCTGAGTCCATTTATTTACTTATAAAACAAAGACACACATGCCTGAGTTGCAATAGGGCTGCATCTGTGTGCCTTGGACATGCTTCTTTGGCATCTTGAATTTACCCCATTAGATCATTTCACAACTGTATAATAATTATTGACTCATTTGCCTTCTCCACTGAACTGTGAGCTTTATGGGAGTAGGGACCATGCACCTGACATGCAATAGGTGCTTAGTAAATACTGGATGAATTAAACTGATCAAACATAACTATATTTACATATACATATACATATATTCATGATCTATAAATCACACAAACAAATACCAGGTATAATTCTCATTTGGCAACACAAATTAGCATAAATGACCCTGGTAGCCACTGTCACCCCATCAGAGCATTGATACTTGGATTGCTGTACCAGGAAATGTTCCTGTGATGATGACCAAGCCCTAAGCCTCTGTGGCTAGGCTGCCAAGGTCAAATCCAGGCACTGTTACTTACTTGTTATGGCAAATTACTTAACTTCTTTGCTTCTCAATTTCTTATCTGTAATTAACCCAATAAATACAATCCACAGTGGGCAAGCATTTGGGTCTATTTTATTCATGAATCTAACAACATACCTGGAAAAGGACTGGGGCTATAGAAGGAAGTCTATTTATAATAGAGTTCTTGATTAAATGGATTCTGGGACCCACCATCTAGGGTCATGTGATTAAATGTGCCTGGAAGTACTCAGCATACATATTGAATAAGGAATACTCTTATACCTCTTTAAAAAAATGGTCTTAATGCATATCTCATAGCTCTGAGGGAATGAGTCTTGATTTTGGTCTCACAGACCTCAGGCTTCCCCACACTGAGGGATGCCATGAGCTTAGCTTTACCCACAGCTGAATGGCCAATGTCAGAGGCACTGACAGGTGTCTCTGGTCCTCCTGACTTTGTGTGGTGCAGTTCCTAGGGTCTCATGATGACAGACAGACACAGGCAATAAGTGGGGCCTGTGCTCAACCTCCCCCCGCCGCTGGCCTCCACTCTCCTCTCCCTTCTGTCAAGGTTCCTGGGCATACAAGTGTTCAGCCAACTGGACAATGTGCAGAAAAATCCACAAGCCGGTGGAGAAATGCTAACAGCTGTGAGGAATTACATGAGTGGAATTTTCTGGCACTTTGGCCTGATGTGAGGGAAGTGAATGTCAAACATGTTCTAGACTGGGGAGAAAAACAGGCCAAATGCTGCTATGTGGGGAATTCCACACACACATTGGAAACATAGATGGTATTAAGAAAAGGGTATTTAGCCAGTGGTTACCCCAGGCCTTTTAGCCTTACTGCCATGAAATATCGCTTCAGACCATTCCTTTGTTAAGTAACATTGGTATGTTTTCCTGATTTCAAAAGCTCATTTCATTTTTTATAATTATAAAAGTTCCTTGTAAAATACTGGAAAATACCAGAAAATGATTATGAAATATGAAACCTTTACCACCACAAGAATTATTCACTGTTGGTATTTGGATAAATTTTCTTCAGTATTTTATAGTTTACATATTATTTTTTAAAAATCTAATGACAAAATTTCAAAGAAATAACTATGGTGATTTTTCCATCTAGACTTTGTACATCTCACCATATTATAAAATACAGTTAATTTTTAAATTTTTTAAAAATTAATGTATGGTTGTCTCTCATGCATCCCCTGCTGGGAACTGGCCTGCAACCCAGGCATGTCCCTGACTGGGAATCGAACCTCGATCCCTTTATTCTCAGGCCTACACTCAAACCACTGAGCTACACCAGCCAGGGCAAATACAGTTAATTTTTTAAAAATAGTTTAGTCTATTGTAAAGTAAAACATGCATACAAACAGGACTGTATAACACGTATGTACATTTAAAAGTAAGAATAAGGACAATAAACACCCTGAAATATGGGTCTTGCTACTACATAGTATTTATTTAATATATTCTATGAATTATGCCATTACAGGTGTCCCATTCCCTCCCTTTATTCCCCTCCACCCTGCACACCCCCTCTTCAATTCTCTCCCTTTAGTTCATATCCATGTGTCACAAGTTCTTTGGCTTCTACATTTCCCACACTATTCTTGCCCTCCCCCTGTCTATCTTCTACCTACCATCTATGCTACTTATTCTCTGTACCCTCTCCCCCCTTCTCCTTCTCCCACTCCCCTGTTGCTAACCCTCCATGTGATCTCCATTTCTATGGTTCTGCTCCTGATCTAGATGTCTGCTTAGTTTGCTTTCATTTTAGGTGAGGTTTTTAATAACTGTGAGTTTGCTGTCCTTTCACTGTTCATCTTTTTTATCTTCTTTTTCTTAGGTAAGTCCCTTTAACATATAAGGGCCTGGTGATGATGAACTCCTTGAACTTGACCTTATCTGAGAAGCACTTTATCTGCCCTTTCATTCTAAATGAAAGTTTTGCTGGATAGAGGGATCTTGGATGTAGGTCTTTGGATTTCACGACTTTGAATACTTCTTTCCAGCCCCTTCTTGCCTATGAGGTGTCTTTTGAGAAATCCACTGACAGTCTGATGGGGACTCCTTTGTAGGTGACTGTCCCCTTATCTCTTGCTGCTTCTAGGATTCTCTCCTTCATTTTAATCTTGGGTAAATGTAATGATGATGTGCCTTGGCGTGTTCCTCTTTGGGTCCACCTTCTTTGGGACTCTGTGAGCTTCCTGGACTTCCTGGAATTCTATTTCCTTTGCCAGATTGGGGAAGTTCTTGTTCGTTATTTGTTCAAATAAGTTTTCCACTTGTTGCTGTTCCTCTTTCCCTTCAAGTACCCCCACAATTCGGATGTTGGAGGGTTTAAAGATGTCCTGGAGGTTCCTAAGCCTCTCCTCATTTTTTTGCATTCTTGTTTCTTTATCGTTTTGTTTGTTCATTTTTTTTTTCTTTCTTCTGGTCCACTCCCTTGATTTGAGTCCCAGTTTCCTTCTCATCACTATTGTTTCCCTGTGCATTTTGCTTCATTTCACTTAGTTTAGCCTTCGTTTTTTCATCTAATTTGCTACCAAATTTAACCAGTTCTGTGAGTATCCTAATCACCAGTGTTTTGAACTGTGCATCTGATTGGTTGGCTATCTCTTGGTTGCTTTGAAGTATTGGCTCTGGGGCTTTGAGCTGTTCTTCTGCTTGAGCCATGTTTTGGTCTGTTTGCACCTATTAGGTATGAGGGGCAGAGCCTTAGGTGTTCACCAGGGCAGGTCAATCTAGTCACTGGTTTGTGACTGGGGGGCAGGGTCAGAGAGGGAGCAATGGTGTTCGTTCTGCTCTCTCTCGGATTTCAGTCCCCTCTGCTGCTTCCCACAAGCAAATTGGGCCCTTCTGGTGCTGGTTCCTGGGTAGGTGGGCTTGTGTACATTCTAGGACCCTGTGGGTCTCTCCAACGAACTCTCCTGTGAGGCTGGGAGCCTCACCCAGCACCACAACCCCTGAAAGTTTTTCCAATGGTGCTTTTAGGCTTTAATTCTTGGCATTTGGGCCCTGTGTTTCATGGTCTGTTTCACTGTCCATTTTTCACCTGGTTTATCTGTGCATGAATGTGTGACTGCAGCCAGCCAGCTGCCTTGCACTCTCGCTGTGTCTGCCCATTGCCATCCCACACTGGGGATCTGTCAACCGCCACCTGTACACACACCTGGATGAATGGGCAGCCACCACTTTTCCCTGCCTCGACCCCTCTCCGCTGGCCTCCAACTCCATCCCTCTTCCCAATCTGGATGAATGGTTTGTTGTTGTTGGACTTCAGTACAGCTCAATTTTCTGTCTGTTCTGGTTGTGTTTTTGCTGCTAAATCTTTGTTGTCCTCAAATTTGGTTGTGCAAGGAGGTACAGTGTTCCCACCTACACCTCCATCTTGGCCAGAAGTCCCTACTACATAGTATTTAAATACACATACATGACATAATTTAATAGTTATTCTGTTAGATATTTAGGACCTAAGATCTCTATACAAATCTCTGAATATTTTTAAATGACATTTAAAATTATAATATTGTAGAATATCTGAAAAATATCTAAAGGACACTGATGTTGTTAATAACACTAACCAAACCATCCTGGCTGGGGTGTCTCAGTGGATTGAGTGCCAGCCTGCAAACCAAAAGATCACCAATTAAATTTCAGGTCAGGGCACATGCCTGGGTTGTGGGCCAGGTCCCTGGTTGGGGATGTGCAAGAGGCAGCTGATTTGTGTATCTCTCGCACATCGATATTTCTCTTTCTCTTTCTCCCCACTTCCTCTCTCTCTAAAAGTAAGTGAGTAAAATGTTTAAAAAAGTAACAATGCCCAAATCAAAAAAATATAGAAAGACACAAATTACCAATATTAGGAATAAAATAAGTAGACATCACCACAGACCCTGCAGCCACCAAAACGATTTATTGGTTGTTGAATGTTGAATTCCAGATTTCATCCTTTAGAAGGATGAACTTTGGGGAGTGAACCTACTGAAGCAAAGGATATATAACAATTTTTTAATTTAAACTTTTTATTTTGATATGATAGTTTTGCATGCATTTGTAAAAAAATAGTACACAGAGAACTATACCCTTTACTCCATTTCCTCCAACAACCAGGATTTATCAGCACTAATACAGTCAAGATATGGAATCTTTCCCTCTTCACAAAGGTCCCTCACGTTGTCCTTTTATAGCACAATCACTTCTAAGCTGTCCCCAACTCATTCGTAACTCATGTCAGCCACTAATCTGTTCTCCAGTTCGACTCTGTAAGTTTATTTCAAGAATATTATGTAAATGGAATCAGAGTATATGATCTTTTGTGATTGGCTTTATTCGGTCAGCATAACTCTACGGAGATTCATCTACACTACTGTATCAACAATCCAGTCCTGTTTACTGTGGAACAGCACCCCATGGTATAGAGAGATGCACCGCAATCTGTTGAACTGTTCCCTTTGAGAAAGATATTTGGGTTGTTTCCACTTGGGGGCTGTTACAAATACAGTGGCCATAAGCGTCTGTGTGCAAGGTTTTGTGTGAACATAATTTTTATTTCTCTGGGATACGTGTTCAGGAATGCATTTGCTAGGTTGTATGGTAGTTACGTGTTGAATATGTTGAAAACACTGCCAAACTGTTCTCCAGGGTGGTGGGACCATTCTACATTCCTACCCGCAATTTATGAGTGATCCAGTGTCCACATTTTCCCCGGCATTTGGTGTTGTCACTACTTTTCATTTTAACCATTTTTATAGATGAATAGGGATAGCTCCTCGTAATTTTAATTTGCATTTCCCTAATGACTAGTGATGTTAACCATTATTTCTTGGGATTATTTGCCATCTGTTTATCTTCTTTGAAATGTTTGTGATTTTTCCCGTATCTTAAACAAATTTTTTTTAGTGTTTTGATTTTTTTAATACATTGTAGTTCTAGTCTTTATCAGATACATGGTTTGAAAATATTGTCTTCCTGTTTGTAACTTGTGTTTACATCCTTATTAAAACATCCTTTTAACAAGATGTTAAAATCTATTTTCTCTTTGCTATTCACACTGGGTAATTTCTATTAGTCCATCTTCCAATTCATGGATTCTTCCCCAGTCTCTTCCATTCTGTTTGGTCATTATATTTTGTAGTTCTAAATTTCCATTTGGTTCTTCTTTATATGTTTTGGGGTTTTTTTTTTTTTTTTTGCTGTTGTCAAGTCTTTGTTTCTAGAGTGTTCATAATTGCTCATCAAAGAATTTTGACCATGGCTGTTTTGAAGTCTTGTCATGTAATAATATCTTCATTGGTATTAGTGGTGACATGCATTTTTTTCATTTCTTCGGGATCTTCCAGATACTTGACATGATGAGTGATTTTCAAATAAACCTGGACATTTTGGATATTATATCATGAGCCTCTGAATTCTGTTCTAGGTAGCCTGCCCTGCTCTGACAGTGGAGGTGGCTGGGGCCCCTAGATACTGCTGGGTGCAGATGGGAGTTCTGATTCCCTCTTGACCCGCCCCGATACTTCTCTGCTGAAAGAGGTAGGTCACTGCACCACATGTGACCTCCATCTACCATGGGGGCAGGGACAGGTGGCCTAGTTACTCTTTGTATTAACCATGACTTATTTTTTGATGTTTTGACACCTTGGAGCCTTGCTGACTCTGAGGGCCTTGCCAGTTCCTAGCGACAGGAAATGACTTCCCTGCAGGAGCACCTTCCATGTGAAGACCAACCAATCGAAAGCCCACAGCCCAAAGCACTCCTTTATTGGGCTCCTGTACTCTGGGCCCCTACCCTCCTGCCCCGAGACCCCAGGAGCGGCTATCAGACAACTCAGGACAGCCCTATACATAGCCTAGACCTGGAAACTAGCCTGGTATCCCTGCCTTCCCTGTTCCTTCCTGTGGAAACCGCAGCAAAGGCCTTCATCCTACCATTTATGCTACTTATTCTCTGTACCTTCTCTCCCCTTCTCCTTTTCCCACTCCTCTGTTGCTAACCCTCCATGTGATCTTCATTTCTATGGTTCTGCTCCTGATCTAGCTGGGGGAGGGCAAGAATAGTATGGGAAATAAAGAATCTAAAGAACTTGAGACACATGGTCATAAACTAAAGGGGGGAGGGAATGGTGGGGGAGGAGGTGTGCAGGGTAGAGGGGAATGAAGGGGTGAAATAAAACAACTGTAATGGCATAATTAATAAAATATATTTTTAAAAAAGGCCTTTGTCCATATTGTCTCCTGCTCCTTCTGCCCCCTGACCCATTCTGGTGCTTCCCTGTGTGACCCTGTACTGCGTGCCTTGCCTGCTTATACGGGACTGTCCATGTAAACTCCTCCCTTCACAACAGTCACTTCTTTGTCTGCAGGTCTCACCATGCCTGTTTTAAACAACTCCTGGGGACACATGACACATGATTGAGCAGTGATACAAGTCCTGATTCTCCACTAGGCCCCTCTGACATCAAACCCATGGGAGATGGGGGGCCCCTTTGTACCTCCCTGGGGGGGTGTCAGTCCCAGCTTTCTCTGGCAATGCCCAGCAGGGCTGCAGCATCTCGATCTGAGCTATGTGCTTGCATTGATTTCTAAAAAGGTTCTATGGAAATTTCCTGTGAAAATATCCTAACCTGACTGAGTAAGTACACGAGATAGTTATATTCCATACAGGCCAGAACACCAGGAGTCCAGTGCCGAAGGCAATGAGCAGGACCTGGTATAAACGCAAGCACCCGCAGTCACCACCAGCCAGACCCCATCACCTCTCTACTTATTCTGGCCCCAAATTCCCCATGCCAATCGTCACCACCCTCTTTGGTTAAGTTTCCCGCTGAGAAGTGAGAATTTAAACAACTTCCATCCCAGCCAACTTCAGGTATGAGTAATGGAAACAAATCTTTTTCACCATTTTCCATCAGAAATTCTTTTCGAGAGTCCTTATAAACACTGTCATTTTTTAAAAAGCCTTAAATTTGATCACTTGTTCAAGAGTATACAAATCAGATCTTCCATTCATGAGGCTGCTCTCACAGGGAGCCCACTTCCCCCGAGTGTTCAGCCTGTAGGGCAATCTAGTTGAGAGCACGCAGAGCTCTCTTCTGAAGGGCAAATGTCAGAAATGTTTAAAAAGGCAAAAGCTCCTCAGAACACTCATTACCATAACCAACTCTTCAGTACATTCCTAATCAAAAGAAACAGTCTTCCAAACCAGGATCTCCTTTCAGAGAGAGAAAGAGAGAAACAAGCCCACATTCAATACAGCTGACCATGTCCTCTGCTGGGGAAGGCCATGGTTCTGTTGGGCTATGGAGTGCTGACCATCTGGTCAACCTAAAATTCTAATTCACTGGGTACTCTCAAGTTAAAAGTCTCTCATCATTCTTTGTATTTGTCCTTTGCTGAGAGGGTGTAGAATTAGAGGCATGGATCCAGATGAGAACTACACCATTTTGAAAGGTAGGCTTCTGCCCAACTGGTCACCCATGTATTCTGTTTACAGAGAATTAGCCTGGCCAAGGATACAGTTTAGTGGACAGACTAAATATGAGAGAGTAAGTAGACCTGGCCTGATGAATAAAGAATATATATTTATAATAAAGGTCTTTTGAAAGTGCAGGATAAGAAACCATTTTAGCATTTGTATTTGCTATTTTCAATCTCTTTAAATAAACTTGGCAAAGCCTCTTTAAATAACAGTATAGATAATCAAATTATAAATTACCCAAAGCCAAGTCAAGGCTTGGCCGCCACTTCCCCTTCTCGGCTGCACATCGCATGGAGCCCCAGCCCGGTGTCTGCAGCGCTTACTGTCAATTGCTGGTCAGCATGGCTGCCTCTCTCCTGCTCTCCCATCTCACTGAAGACTGGGGATTGTTAAAGGCAGGACTGAGTCATAATTCATCTTTGTTCTACAAAAATGCACTATACCATCTGAACAGAACTTGTGAAATAAATGGATGCTTGCATTAGTGAGTGATCCAATAAAAATACATATTGCAGATTTTTGTCACGTGTTATCTGCTAGTCAGAAACTCCTGCATATGCCAAAGAGAGACATGAACTGAGACTCGGCCGCCTTACCAACAGGGAGGAAGGACAACCTGTGTAGCGAGCCACCACCAGTTGTCTTATTTTTATATGGAACTTTAGTCCCCAGGCCCACGTGAATGCGTGAATGCATAGCATGCTGACAAAACAACACCCTTCCTTTTTTTTTTTTCTTTTTTGTCTTCAGAAAAAAGTAGGTTAGCTCAGCACTGATAGAAATACAATGAAATGTTTAGGAATATGTAGTGTTAATGTCTCTTACAAAATTTAACATTTTCTAGTGGTCATTAAAATATAAAAAGGCACAAAAGAAAATAATTTAAATATTTTACAGTCAGAGCACATCTTGATTCAAACTAGCCACCTTCCAAGGACTCAGTGGCCACGCAGGGTGAGGGGCTGACCTACTGACAAAGTGTTAGAAACATACTTTGTGTTCATTTGCAGCAACCACTTTTTTTCATTGGGTTTCTGGTGTCATTAATTTCCCCTCCTCCCCCCATCCCATGACTCTTAATTACTTATCCTGACATTATCAGAGTGGTTGGAAATGTGTCGTTTCTTACAAGTCACCTGAAGTCTTTTTGGCAAGTGTGTAGGGTGCAAATTCTAAAGGAAAAGAAAACAAAGCAGGTTTTATGCCCATTTCACAGTTGAAGAGTTGAAGTTCGGAGTTGTATCTATGGTCACATGGCTGGTTAAATCTCAGGCCATGACTCAAGCTGAGGTCCTGGGACACCTCATTTTCATCTCATCATCTCTTAGAAACCGAGTACTTTGCAGCAGAGGAAACAGCTTATGTCCAACCGAGTTCAGTCAGGAAGAAAAGGAACTGCTCATTTCAATACGCTCACCCAGCTCCTGCACAAAAGGCCAAATGGCCCTGGGGTGACAACAGGGTCAGGTCTCAAAAGGAAGTTATTTCTCCAACTTGAAAGAAATACTTGGTTCTCTTCCAAAGGCAGGAGAACCTTTAAAAATAAATCAATTCCTCATTTTAAGAACAACCATGTAGAACATGCATGCTGGATCAAATGTCACATCTGAGAAAATGTCACCATCAAAGCCAACTACAGCAGCCGAGCCCCCCACGCAGAATGAAATCTTATCAGAATTCATAAAAAACAGCTGTCTTTCTCTCCATTTTCACTGAGTCTAACCTTCTGTACTATTTCTTGTTTAAGTAAACACAAAAAAGCATTTACTCCAAAAGTCAGAAAACCAGATTCTTCTTTTAAAAAATATTTTTCCGGCTAGCTCCTCTCTTCCCCATTCTTACCTCTTCTGTACTTCACTCCATGTGAAAGTCTTAAGTGTTGGAAAACCTCTCTTTCTCTCTGCTCCACTCCCCACGCCTGTGCTCCCCCTCCCTTTGCCTTCTCCATTCTCCTCCACGGCCATGACCAACACTACCACGGCCTCACCCCTACCATCCCCACCCACTAAGAAGGCGAGGAGCTCCATAGAATGCATGTAGCACTGCTAAGAATCAGAAGATGTGAATTTTATACTTTAGTTTTTAAAATGATTAATGTTATTGGAGTGATAAATCTGAAAATATTTTGTGTACTCAAGGGGAGAGCAGATAAGTTAATATGCTGGTATTCTTTGGAATCAGAGTTGTTTTATGGGAGAAAAGAGATAAATATGGACCGAGGTGAGCTGGGGAGAATGTGGTGCTGGGTTTAAAGTGGAGACTAATGATGAACATATCTGTATATTCGTATGAACATATTCGCATGTGTGTATATATGTGCATGTGTGTGTGAGGGCGTACACTGTGCACTGAAAGGGTAGGAAGCACATGACACCAGGTGGCAGTGAGCTCACCTAGCATCCAGACCTTGGTTTCTGACAAGAAGTCCCTTGTAAGTGGGCCCACATGTCCTTGGACAAATGGCTGTGCCTAAGACTGAGAGAGGGAGGAAAAGTCGGACTGAAATGTCTGGTGCCAGGAAATAAGGAATACTCAAAGAGGAATGGGGGACAGAGAAGCAGCTTGAAGGCACTTCTGATGACCAATTTCTAGAATCAAAAATTAATAATTAGGATAATATATCAAAATAAGAAGGAATAAACAAGAATTGCATGAGGTATTTTCAGTGGTACAATATACACAGTGTAAAATTCCTCATCCTAACCATTATAAGTGTGCACTTCAGTGGCGTTAAAGACACTCACGTTGCTGTGTGACCACCACCTTCACCCATCTACTGAACTTTTTCATCTTTGCACTCTGAAGTCCTGTCCCTATGAAAGGATAACTTTCCATTCCTAATTCCCCCAGCCCCTGCAAACCATATTCTACTTTCTGTCTCTGTGAATTGGACTACTCTGGGATCTCACATAAGGGGAATCACACAATATTTGACCTTTTGCATCTGGTTTATTTCACTCAGCATAAGGTCTTCGAGGTCCATTCATGTTTTGGTATGTGTCAGAACTTTATTCCTTTTTAAGGCAGAATAATATTCCACTGTATTTACTGCATTGTGCTCACCCCCTCATCTGTTCATGCACATGCTGGTTGTCCCCACCCGAGGCTCCTGTGGGTCATGCTGCCATGGACACATGTGTGCAAATGTCCACCGGAGTCTGCTTCCCATTCATTTGGGTACATGCCAAGACATGTAATTGCTGAGTCAAATGATAACTTTATGTTCAATCTTTTGAGCCTAGTGAGTTTTGAAAAAGAGGGAAAAGTAATACTTTCTCTACAGAAAATTACTAGTTAATAAACGTAAAAAATGTGGCCATTGAAAACCATCACTTTTCCCCTCTACGTAATAGATCCTGCTGGTGGCGACTGTCAGTGGACATTGATGGGTAGAGAGCAGGATGTTCACACGGTAGCAAGTGTCAGCCTGCAGACCACTCACTAGGCACTGAGAAAGGCGATTTCGTGATAGTGAGCTCAGGCAGGAACCACGTCACCTGGGTGGTCAAAACTTAGTGTCAACAACATTGGGACAAACTGGCACTAAGGGCTTCTTAGAGTGCCAGGGGGCACTTTACCAAACAAATACATTTGCCCCTCAGAGTGCACAAGTCAATGATTTTTTGGTGTATCCACAGCAGTGTGCAAACATCACTACAACAATTTTTAGAACATTTTCACCTCCCACCAATGAGACCACATCCCCATTACCAGTCACTCCCCATTCCTACAATTCCTCCAACCCGAGAAAACCATCAATCTCTCTCTTTCGCTGGACTTTCCTACCTCAGGAAATTTCATATAAATGGAGTCATAAAATAGTTGGCCTTCTGTGACTGGCTTCTGTCATTGAGCATAATGTTTTTGTGCAAGGTGTTCACGTATCAGTATTGCATTCCCTTTTATTGCCAAATAATATTCCATCATACAGATATGGCACTTTTTAGCCATTTGTCAGTCGATGGACATTTGTGCTATCTCCACTTTTTCCTGTTATGAATAATGCCTCTATGAACATTTATTTACATGTCTTCCTGTGGAAATATTTTCACTTCTTTCCGGTGTCTACCTCGGAGAAGAACTGTCGTGTTCTCCAGAACTCTGTTGTAACCTTTCGGGCAGCTTCCTGACTCTTCTCCGCAGTGGCTGTACCATTTCACATTCCGTGTACAGAGTAGGAGGTTGCCTCCGGAAACTCTTCTTGCTGAGCATTTACTCTAATGAGAAAACAGTGGAAATCCTTTTTGTGGGGCATCCTATAAGACAACTGTCCTGGACCCCTCAAAAATGCCAATGTCACTAGAGACAAAAGTATAATGTAAGGCGGGTGTAATTTAAAGGAGACTAAGGATAAAAACTAAATATAATGCAGGGTACTTGATTTGTTCCTTGATTTAAAAAAAAGAAGCTGTAAAGAACATATTGGGGGAACAAAGAGACATCTGAACTTGTATTTTATATTGTACAACATTATATCTACAAAGCAAACTTCCCTGGGTGTGCTGAGGTACTGTCACAGAATGCCCCGGTTCTGAGGAGGCACTCCTCAGAGTTCTTAAGGGTGACGTCATGATGCCTGCAGCTGACTTTTATTCACATGAAGAAAATGTCGGGGGGGGTGCATGTGCTCGCGTGTGTCCACGCATGCGCACATGTGCTGCAGAGGAGTCAGAGATGGAGAAAAAGTAGCACAAAATATTGTTGATCAACAGAGGGCACATGAGTGCTCATTGTGCTAACCTTTCAAGTTTTTTCTAGTTGTAAAATTCTTTTAAAAAGTTACGGGGGAAAGTTGTTTGGAGAACATAGGCACAGAATAAATTTTAATGTATAGAAAGCACAGATTAAGATGGAAAAAGAAGTAGGGGCAGACAACTTCCCAGCCCTCCTCAATTTATGATCTCAACTCCTGACTGGATTATATTAAAAAAAAATGAGAACCTCACTTTAAAAGTCATATTTAGATCCATGCTAGACTGACATGAAGCAGAACCCTACTGAGATTCTGGCCAGTCCTGCTAACTTGCCTTGAGCAAGCTAGACCACTTTAGACTACAGTTATCCAAACCATGGAAAGACCTGGGTTAACCTGGAACATACTTGAGGGTTCCTTAAAGCTCTGAAACTCTCTGATTCTATAATCCTACTTTTTGAGTGGGATTCGGGATGAACCTCTTTTTGAATATATTCTCATTGGGGTGACACTTTAGGGCTTCTACTTCACAGAACTTGAGATGGAATGAGTGATTTATTTCAATTCTAATCAAGAATCATTAATCACATCGAACCAGATGAACCTGGACACTGGGAATACCCTGCAATCCTCATGCTGAAGCACACTGCCCTCAGATGGGTTCTGCTTCGAGCTGAGGTCTGGTTCCCAGTCGGTGGCCTCTGGGCATCTCACCAAGGAGCAAGCCTCCATTCATGACCTAAGATGCCCTTGAGACAGCTCAGGAGGCAGAGATGGAATGTTCCCTTTGGCCCTTTCTGTATCAAGCTTCTAGGATATAATTAGGAAGCAGCTCTCAGGACAGATGTGCAGGGAGTTAGGTTAAAAAGTGTCCAGGGAGAGAAGGGAGAGAGGAGTGAGGAGGCATCTTGTCTGGAGATGTTCTAGGTTTGTTTGAGAAATGATGAAGCATCCCAGCCAGCCCTTGGGGGGAAGAGAAGAAGCTCTTAGAAGTAGCCAAAGTCAAAATGGGGCCAGTGTCTCCACATTAGAATTGCCCAGTAGATTTGAGTCTCAGACCCCAAGATCCAGGGCAGTAGACATTAGACATTTTCTCATCTCAAAAAATTTATTTTTTTAAGTCAAGAGGGGATAGAGTATTTTTTTAAAAGCCTTTTCAAGATGACCATAATTTTATGAAATTCTAAAATGTCCTCCTTTTTCTACTCCAATTCTAAGATAGGTCCTTCATTTCTCTATAGTTTGGACATTTAAAAGCCACTTAGTCCAGCTCCTTCAATTTACAAACAAGGAAGCAAGTTCTGAGAGGGCCATTAACTTGCCCACTTCATCCAGCACACTAGCCACTAAGGCATTGTTCCTAGCCCTGCTTTGCTCATTAGAACAGACCTTACTCTTCCACCCCAAGAATGCCAAAGCGTCCCTAATGCTGCAGACAACAGAAGGCACGCCATTCCCCACGTGGGCCCCGTGGCCCAGCTCACTGGTAGGCACTGGAAATCAGGTACCGTTCCCTGTGGAGAGAGAGAACGTGCAGGTGCAACGTGTGTGCAGGTGCAACATGTGTGCAGGTAGCTCATGTTCGCATCTCTCTTCCTTCTCCTCCTGTGTTCTTTCCCAACTGAATTAAACCCAACCCACAAGCAGATCTGGAAGTCTGAATAAATTGGGGGTGAAATTAGTTAAGACTTGCAATTACACCTGAGGCACAGTCCAGGTAGAATCTCAGAGCTAAAATGAGTCCCCTGTACACCATCTTAAGAATGTGCTCTTCAGGTTTTATTTGGCCTTTCCTAACTGTCTGGCACTGGTTCGAAGGTCATTGTCATGTTTTGTTTGCTTCAGTTTGGAAAATAAATTTGAAATCATCTCTGGCTTGTTTACTTCTCTCCTCTAGGGAAATAAAAAATTAAAAATATTCTCCATACAACTGTTTCAAATCCACTTAAAAGAAATTTCTTCAGTCCACAAACTTCATCCAACAGATGCACAATCCTGATACTTCTGGGTTGTTTTTTTTTAATTGCCTGACTTGTTTGTGTAAATATTGATAGAGCTAGCATAGACAGTTGTATGAGCAGGACTGTTGGATCCCAGCCGGGGAGACAGGAATTATTTGAAAGAGGCCAGGTACTGAGATTTTGAGAAAGAAGACTCTCCTTTCATACCATTTACTGCTTTTATCATCAAACCTTTAAAGGAAGATCCAAGACTCCACTGCACTAGCCTCACCTTACCCACAGAGAACATGAAGCACAGGAATGAACGGCTGGGCCCAGGAGGTCAGGCACCTGGGTTCAGTTTCCAGCTTTGATGTATAATACCTGCCTCACCTGAGGGAAGCGATTCAACCCCAGTACAGCTCCGCTTCCACATCAGTTTCTTTATGCTGATAGTATCCACACTGAAGAATTGCTGAGGTAGATGGTATCCCTCCAGTAAAGCTCGGCCCAGATTCACACCTCTTTGAGTGCTCACCCTGAGGGAGCCAATGCAATTTGGACAAAGATGGCTGCAGTCAGTGCTGCGACACAGGTGTGACACCACACTCTCCGTGCGGAGGCATGTCAGCTGAGTGACACTCCTGACCTCTGCCCCCTCCCCCGGTGCCCCCTCTCCACCCAGCTGTGTTCTTCAAGCCCTAGGTTGCGGATGAGCGCTGGCCCACCTAGCTGTGGGCGAGGCCTGGGGTCCTCCAGACCTAATGAGGACCTCTGGGTAAGTCTGTCACACTCTGAGTTAAGCATTAATTTGAGAGGTAGCATGACTTAGTTCTGAGCCACATTTTCTATCATTAGCTGTAGATGAACTAACAGGACATTTTGCTCACCCTATGTCTTACTTCTTTGTCTTATTTCTCAATTAATTTACAGCTAGGTTGCTGAGTTGTAAAGTAATTCATGGAGTCTCTCTTCTAACTACTAAGCAAGCCATTCTTCCCTACAACATTAATTTTGACCCTATGGGATTCCCAAACAGCTGCCTGGTGACTCAGCTTAAAAAGAGTCACCTCCACCAACTTAACTTGCACAGAGGAGTACATTCGCTGTCCTCCAAACATGTTCTGAGAGCTGAGCATGGCCAGTCCCAAGCTTCCAGCACTGGATCTGGAGCCCCACGACCAGGGCAGGCTTCTGGGTGATCTTGCAACTCAAAAGCAACATTTCCAACTGCCAGATATTTCTTTGGAAGAAGAAAAACATGGCCCTATAGACTCTTTGTTCCTGTTTGCCTGGTGTCACAATCCCAATGGTGAGGAAACAAAAACCTATTATGCAAAAGAACAGCTCAGTCACCCCCTGGGATTGTGAGTATCACCCCAGGACAAAGCTCTCAAACAGCTTTGAATTTAGGGTGTTATTTTCGCCCACAGTTAATGTTACTTCACTAACAATTATTGGGCCTAAGGAAATGCAGAGATGAACAGGATATGATTTCCAGTCTCAAAAAACTGGTCTGAAGTGGGAGTGATGAGTAAGAAATCATAATGTAATATGGTCAATGCAAGGCATTCTAAGTACCCTGGAAAGAGCACGTATCCCCACAGAGGATAGAAGAGGGAGGTTGTCAAAAAAAAGTCGGCTACAGTACTAGATGCCTTATTCAAGATAAATAAATGAAGCTAGCTATTTATGACTGCAGAGGGAATGGGTGTCAGGGTATTCTAACAGATGGAAACATGAGCGAACAGAGAGGCATGGGATATGTCAGAAACCATAATCCAACAGGGAGATCAGACGAGGTTAGACAGTTTGTCAGAGACAAGTTCCAGAAAGGCCACACATGGCCCTACAATCACCTGTGTGGGCTCATTAAAGAAAAATCAGATTCTTTTGTCCCAGAAATTGGTTTTTCAGTGAATATGATTTCAGCAAACTAGCCTGCACCCACGTCAGGCACTGGAGCTATAAGAGTGCGTAAATGCAGACATGTCCTTGACCTTCTTGGACCTTTTATTCTAGTCAAGGCCAAGAAAGACTAGGCAAGGAGAAAAAGAAAGAGCAGAGAGAAGATCATGTGTAGAGTCCTAGGCTTGAAGGGGCGTTGTGAATACCGAGGCCAAAAGAGAGGAGGTCACCGTGGCTGGAGGTGAAGGAGCGGGCAGTGGGGTAGTGGAGATGCTGCTGACCACAACCCTGGTGCTTGGACAAACAAGGCCTGTCTGCATCATTGGGTGCATTTTGTTTTGTCTTTAATGCCAAAACAATGATGTAACAACTTGAGATTCCTGATGCTGTCCACCTGGAAGCAGCTTTTATTTTTTTGGCATCCCCTTTGAGAGCTGGAAGAAACACACATAAATATATGAGTGCCTTTCAGGAGCTCAGGGGGAGCTGGGAGAGAGAGTGCTGGAACAGCTTTGCTTCATGCTGGAAGGGGAGAGAAGCACTAACAGGCCTGCGGTGCCTGCCCTGGGAGCACTGTGTTTAGAGTCCCTGAGCACTCGGGCCACGAGGGGACCTTCACTCTGAGGATTCTCCTTTTAGGGAAACAGAAAGACCATTATATCCTTGATGCCTTAGGATCTAAAATAGTTATCTATTTCATCTTCTCTTAGGCTCAAACTTTGCATGTAGAGAACTCTTAGCTTGTGCCATTTCTTTAATTCATAAAATAAATATGGATCAAGTGACTACCGTTGCCATGGAATGGGCCTTCACATGTAAGTTCTCTATAGAGATGACTGGGCATCAACAGCCATGTTAACATCTAATGGTGGCAGAAAGTCCACCCAGCCAGAAGCAAGGAAGTGGGTTTTCATAACCAAATTAAGGGAGAACTTGACCTTGCATGGGGATTAGGAAGGACATCAATCAAGTCATACCTTTGCTGACAGTAACAAGGGCCATCATTAGCCAAATGAAAAAGAAGAAAACCGAACCACTCTAACTACAGTGCTGGTGATTTCTTCCTTGTAGTTAGGAAAGTAGACAGCATGACTCAAAGGGACTAGCTCTTATTTCCCTGAACACAAAGCCCAAGTCCGGGCACCCTCAGACATATACACAGCCAGGGTGCCTGTCTGTGGGAGTCAAGAAATTACCGGATATAGCATTACTTGTTAGGGGAGATTTTCTCTCCAACCATTTAACCTCATCATTTAAAAAATATTAAAGAAGCCAAGCAAAGACGCTACATGGATTCTGTCTGCTTTTTCTGCCATTGAGACCCGAGATTTCTGCGAGCAATGTCCTCATCGGCAGATGCTTGCTCTTGTGGCAGAAGGTGAAAACTGTGGAAGATGCAGATGCCAGTGTCTGCAGGAAGGAGGGTCGTTCATTCATTCACTTGAAAACAAGCATTAAAAACCTAAAAACCTGTATTATCTTACAGGGACACGTCTGTAAACCACACGCGCTCTGGAACACGGGTTCCATTACGAGACTGGTAGACGCGTCTTTCTGGTTCTCATTCTGGTCCTTTTCGCTGTATCTGAAAAGAATTCCTGGATTATATTAAATAGAGTAGCCTATACGGATAAATTGTAGATAACAGTATATTTGATACAGTGTCTTATTAACTAGAAAGTTAACAATAAAAAGTGATATTTTTAAAATTTGGGTGAAAACAGCAACCTGTTTAGGATATAGCAGACTATGATTTTTGCCTCTGCAGGTAGGTTACACACATTCTAACTTTGTATTATCCCCAAAAGCTCACATAGCCTTTAATCAAGGAAGGTAATAAAAGCACTGAGAACTTTGGTGATCTGCCCAAGGTTACTAAGGACATAAATGACAGGCAGGGCAGGAATTCAATTCTGTCAGCTCTTGTGCCACTCGAGTACACCTAGGGCCAAGCTGACCTTGGAAAGAAAGAATTTCTTGTTTGGGTAATTACTAAATCGCCAGGGCTCTGCACCTCAACTGATCCAAATCACGAGGATGAGGATGATGAGGATGATGAGGATGATGATGATACTCCAAAGTCAAGTCTCCGTACAGCTCACCAGGGGAGACATTCCACATCCGCACAAAGCAGAGACACAGTAGGAGGGGGCAGGAGCTCAGGGCCTTGGGCCTGCCCACCACCACTCAACCACCCGCTGCCCTTGGTATAAGAGGGGGAACTCACAGGCCCAAAGGTTGCACGAGCACAGTCACTCCCAGCATCCTCAGCCTTTTCACAGCTAACCCCACCGTAACTATGGTCATTTTAATGAGAGTGTAGAAAGGAGAATGTAGAAAAACTTTCTAAATCTTTCTAATAAATTATACAATCACACACAAAAACAAACAATTTCCTAACAAGATCTTGTAAATGGTCAATTTAAACAAATCTTTACTCTCAATTATAGAAAGTGCCAAAATATTTTAAAATTTAATCTAGGGAAAATACAAAGCAATTAGTATCAGTGTGGAAGCTATTTCACATTAGTTTAGATCATCCTTAATTAAACCTGACAGTTCTAAGTGTCAGAAATCAAGATGAAGTACATGAGATACAATGCCTCAAAGCTCCCTGAAAACATTTGAGCTTCCGAAAAGAAGCATCAATTAAAAAAAAAAAAGAAGAGCATAGGAAAGAAAGAAAAGCTCACTGTTCTGGCTAGTAGTGAACATGGATTTCACTCTAAACACTCTCACCATGTGTGTGTGCAGAGGCACACACACACACACGTGCACCACAAAACCTTTTAACAATTTGTTTCTGTCAGATTAGTTACAGAATCCCATCTGAGCCCCCATCCCTTAAAAATCTTTTAGTAGAGAAATCATGCTTTCCAGAATGTTTTGCCTAGGATAATAATTGCAGAGCTTATTAACCAATCAATAAGAAAGTCTGCCTCTAAACTCAATACCAGACAATGAATACATGATTCCCTTGGCAGGACTCCAAAACAAACCCAGAGAGTAATCTACCCCTTGGCACACGTTTATGGCATTCATTCATCGGTGAGGGAACTAGGGGTCCAGAGAGGCGGGGCTCAGGGCACGGCAGCACCTGCACACCTGTCTGCTCTGCAGCCTGAGAAAACCGGAGGGCAGCTTTGCCCAGGAGGAGAAAGCAAGCTGTGAAGGATGTTAGACCTCACAAGAACTTTACTAGCATCACTAATTACGGTTCTAGCATTTCCTTCAAAGTTTTGAATCATGAGGGTGTTTCAAATATTCCCCATTACATTTTAAGATAGTGACAAAGTAGTATGCAATTTAAGAGACTCAAGGCAAACATTTCACATGTGTGGGATAGATGGACAGATGTTCAAGTACACTAATAACCACACTAGTTTCTGGATTGTTTGTCATTTTGTGAAATTTCCCCTTTTCACTAAATTTTTAAAAGCATTTCTTTGGATGCGGTACTATGTGCTAGACTTGAGGTAGAGGGACAAATTAATATTTCAATGGTCAAATAATTTCCTTTTCTCAAATCAGGCTTAATGAGAGTGGAGGAATCAGATTTACTTTTGATGGTGATTAAGGAGAAAACCAGTTCTTTCTCTTATTACATCCTCTGTCATTTTCCAAAAACTTATATTTTAAACAGTGACTACAGCAATTTTTATTCTTAAGTCAACAGTGATTAATCAGAGAACTATTGGGATATGTAAAAAATCTGCAGCGTAAGATGTTGATAGAGAATTTGTTATGACACTCGCTAGGACTCTAAGTTCCTAGTGAGGAGAAAATGTACCACAGGATTCTCACTACCCAATAGGACTCGGGGAAAAAAGAGCCCAAGTTAAACATTTGCCGGAGAACCAGCAGCCCTGGGCGGCAGCCCAAGTCAGAGCACGGGCCTCCCTATTCCCAGAGGCTCCTGGCAACTCGGACTTCTCAAACTGGATGAGAAAGTAGGACTGGAAAACCTATTTAAATAGATGCTTAAAAAATAGAAAATAAGAGGGTCTTAAAATACTTCAAGCCCTGAGAAACTCTTCTACAACAAGCGACATCAATTGACTCTTTTCACTTAACTGGGTCTGATTTCTTCACATGAGTCTTTAATAATCCTTCCAGAACTTCCACCTCTCACTTTCTGACAATGCAAAATTAAGCTGGAAGAGTTACATATACATGGATGAGACATTAGCAAAGTTCTTTTTGGTGTTGAAAAAGTGTTACTTTCTGTGATCTTCTCCCATAAATGCTAGACTTTATTGCTTAAATGTGAAGTATATTTGGTGTTTAAGTTGTGTACCTGGTAAGTTAGCATCAACAGCTAAAAATATATGAAATATGATGAAAATACATAATTGCTTAATTTCCTAAAGTGTCACGTCTCTAATTACTCACAAAATAAAGCTGTAAGCTATTTTTAGGATAAACAAAATCTACATCTTGGGCATGTCATCAACTTAATCTGTATCCCTGATTCTTTACTTATCAAAAAGAAATGATCTCTTGGCCATTCGGGTTCAAAGCGTACAGAAGGACCCCCTCTAGCCTGCCATGCCGAGATGCCATGTGGTTTTGGGCTAACAGCTGGAGAACACGGCAACAAGGCTGACAGTCCTGGGGACCGCAGGGCCGGTAGAGCCGATCACGGATTCACAGGAGACGTCTGAGACACTAAACGTGGGAATGCTGAGCTACAGACTTCTGTTGTTTTTTTTTCCTCCTGAGAGACAGAGCACAGTCTCAACATGAGAGTGCAGATTCAAGTACTGCACCAGGGGGTCAGTCTTCTGACAGGCGGCGACCATCCATGAGACCAGCCACTCGAGAGTTGAAAACATCCGAAACTCGACTGTGGCCTGCAGTCACTGGTGACCTGAGGGGTGGTTGTCAGTCAAGGAAACCAGAAAAATACTCTCAGACAGCAACAAAGTCAAAATAAGCCTATTGATACTTCAACAACTGTGAAGTATCGATGAAACAACTGTGATTATTAATGCCTCTAAGAATGATTTACATCGCACTAGTGCACTTGGGAACCAGGGGCCCAAAGTGACCTCCAATAAACCCACTGACTTCTGACTTCTGAGTCCAATGCACAGCAGACTTCTGACAGGGCGTTAGAAACACTCTACTGAACATCACTCAGTGACAAATTTTCATAAAGAAAGAGGATGCAAAACCAAGAAAAGGCCACATCAGCACGCTTTTCAATGTGGACCTGAACTACCTTCATGAACTACTGAGAGACAAGTGCCCCTGAGTCCCAAAGGCTCTCAGTCTGTTTCTAACACAAATGTCAACAGAGCAACTGCACATCAGAAGCAACCCAAACAAACTCACACAGAGTCAAAATACAAGAACTTGGAGATATGATGGAAATTCCATTCTCCCTCCGACAGCCAACTTGCCAGCACATCTCCAGACTCAGGCCGTGGAGCAGCATGACCAAGCCCTACTGCAGTTGGCGGAGATGCTGCCCCGCAAAGGGGCCTTGGCCAGCATCGCCTTTTCACCTGTGTTGTCCGGAGTTGAAGGTGAATCCCAACTCAACCCAGAGAAAAGCCAAAGAAATCAAGTGAAAATTGGCCATAGCAATTCTGAAGGTTATCTGTTTTCACTGGAAAAGGGGGGAAAGCATAGAAAAAGCAACATGAAGGTAATAAAAGCCTTTTGCCAAATGACCTTTCAGGTTTGATAATACAGATGGACCTTGACTTCACTCCCTTTATTGTAGCCCTGGAGTCAGGATGGTCACTACAGAGTCATTGTCTCCACAGGGTAGCCAGAGTCCTGAGAAATTCTTTACTGAGCCCTTGCTACTGCCTGGAATTTCCCTCCCCTTTTCCTGGAAGTTGTTGCTACCAGTGATGCCCGGTCCCACCTCCCGCGTATTCCATCTCAGGGAAGGGTCTACGTTTGCAGAGAGGCAATAGTCCCCCTTTGGCACAGGTTGAGATATCACACCCTCAGAAAAGCTCCCCACACCCACCTCACCCCCTGTCTCGGCTGAGTCTCCAGGTCCCATCTCAGAGACGCGAGAAGAGGGGAATGAAAGCTCCTGCTGCCAAGCGCTCTCCTCCCACCAGAGACCTCTCCCTGACCCTGTCTCTGCTCAGCTCCTGCAGGAAACTATGCAGAACAGTGGAGGACTGGGCTCTCTTCTGAAATGCTTGCTCATCTTTACTGGGCTCTTTGTTCATAGTAAGATTCACCATGACTGGCACCTTTGTTCACTTAAATCTTTCCAATTGGGTGTATATTGTCAAATAAGGGAAGTCAAAGGGAGGGGTAGCAAAGTAATGTGTTTCCAGGGAGAAATGAAGGGGCACTGAAGGAGCCTTTATATTTCTTCAGCATGGTGAGCAATGAAATCCCCTCCAGAAAGAAAAAAATATATAGATATCATTTTCATTTTTCAATAGTGGGGAAAGGAGGTCAAGAAGGCACCACTGCTCCAACCTCTAGAGAATGAAAGGCAGCACTTTCTCCTGGCCACACCCACCCCTAAAGCTCTAGGCTTGATGCTGTGCTGGGCCCCTGCAAGACTCACAGGAAACAAATACAGAATCTGACCTGACTTCAAAAATGTCCCCCGGAGGTGCTGTCAGAACTACTGTCACCAAACCTAACCAAGGCAGCAAGCACAGCTGCACAAAACAAACATATTTCATGCTGGCTACTCAATTTACCATTGGGTGGAGACTAATGAGCTCATTCCATGGAAAAGATTACCTCCCATTGTGGAAAGACTGATAGGACAGTCCACTCTGAATAATCTTGAGATATGTGTATCAGTGGTTCTCAGCATTGGCTGCCTAATCGGAATCACCTGGGAAGCTTCTTAAAGTCCATCCAAAAGCTTAGGCTACTTTCCAAAATATTTCACTCTGACTCTTGGGGCTACCAATCCTCAGTAGCAATAGAAAAGTCCCCCTGGTGATTCCAATGCACAGCCAAGTCTGCAAATCAACCCTTGTTTAGGTGCCCTAGCTGCCTGATAAACTCCACAGTCAGGAGAGGGGGACCCCCAAGGGGCTGAATCCCAAGACACTGCAGGGAACTGATGACAAAGGCATCTGTTTACCCAAAGCAAAACTTGCCAAACTTCCAATATATCAGTTAGAAATAGAGAGAAAAGCAAGGGATCAGGGAATAAGCTGGGAATCTGCTGCCAAGAGAGCCTATGAACCTACTTCTTTTGTCTAGACACCACTGAACATAAAACTAGAAGGCTTTTGAGAAGTCGGGTAGGCTGTCCTCTGCCCTTGGGGAACTCTGCATCTAGACCATCCAAGCAGATTCTGCAGAACCTTCCAGGGGATCAGAAAGACTTCCTTCTAGGACAGGTCTAGAATGACGATTTTCCAAGCTGGAGACATTACAAACAGCAAAAAATACGAAGCTCTTCAGGCTTCAGTGAAATTGTCACTAGTAAACATGAGTGATGGACTAACAAAAATTTAGGAGCCCTCCCACTGAGCAAGTGCCTTTGTAATATTTATTCAAGAAGTCATAAGTTCTATCCTGTGCTCACATGACACTCTTGAGAGACATTCATAAAAATTAGAGCTTATCAACAGAATGAGCAAGTACATATGAATCATTTCTTTAAAAAAAGGAGGCAAGGTAGAAGAAAATATTCTTCAAGGCTATATCTTAATTGGAAAAAAAAGATGATGGTTAAAAGCAAGTGCTGAATTAAATATCTGATAATTTTTCTTTCATAAGAATCCTGTCTGTAATAGGCAAAAATTTTCAACAACCTAGCCGGGCAATAATCTTGCTAACATTTAATGTTTTTTTTAAAAAAAAATACTCTAAAATCACTATTCATTTCCTTATACATGCTTTTGAGAAAGTGTTCCCAGCTCTGAAAAAAAATCAGATCAAACTAAATACTCAGCAAAAAAGAATTGAGGGAAGGAATACACCACTGTGAAAATAAAAGCTAATGAAGGCTTTGTTCATCCCTGTCTTCACTAACTGATGCAATTAGTGATGTAATTAGTGATGTCTTCCAGTGATGCAATACTTTGTACAGAAGATACTTCATATATACCACACTTCTTTAATTACTTAATATTTTTGGAACTCTAATCATTTCATCATTGTATGACTCAGTGAGTATGGCACTTTCATGTTCAAAAATCAGTTTTGGCCCACAGAGAAAAATCATTCAGAAAACAATAGAGAAGGAATGGATGAAACTGACCTAAACCAAAAACAAAACAAAACAAAACACCAGCAAAAAACAATGAGTCCATTTTTGGTTTTTGAACTTGTTTCAATAGTAACCTTATATTTATTGAGTGTTTAATTGTAACGCACTTCCTTTTGTTGGTGTTGGCTTATGAAATAGAGCATGTGTGGGCGACATTGAGCAGATGGAGAAATGCAGGACCAGAGAGGGTATATGGCTTCCCCTAGGACTAGGGTGGGCAACTACAGCCTGTGGACTCTATCTGCTCGTGGCCTGTTCTTGTACGGATCATGAGTTAAGAGTAGCTTTTACATTTTGCCATTGGAGCTTACAAGTGAGTCCCACTCCTTCTTTTATGCATTGCCTGTGGCTGCTTTTGCACTACAACAGCAGAGCTGAATAGTTGCTGTAGAGACTGTACCCCCCTCAAAGCCAAAAAATATTTCCTCCCTGGCCCTTTACAGGAAAAGTTTGCTGACTCCTGCCTGAAACCTACAGGGAAACCATGAGCACAGGCCAGATTTTTAGGAACCAGTCCAATGTTCTTTCCACTCAATCTTTTGCCTTTCCTTAAACCATTTCAGCATCTGGTTCATCCGAGGGATAAGAGGACATTTATGAAGCATGAAAATAGGTACTTGAAGTAGAAAGAAAGAAGGCATTGAGAACAGAGTCAGATACATGACATGAGGAGACCAAAGGTACACTGACTCATCTCCCAGTTCACGGATCTACGGAAGAGGAGAAACTCTGCTCCAGAATGGATCGAATCCTGAATTTCACCCATACCTGATTTGGATGATTTACGTGATGAGATCTGGAACCTTTTGAGTTGATATTTATATTCGATATGAGACAAAGTTGATGCTGGAATGGATTAAGACTTTGGGGACTATTGGAATGAGGCGAATGTGTTTTGCTTGTGGGATAGACAGGAAGCTGGGAGCAGACCGTACTGAGCTGGACAACATCCTTCCGAATTCATGCAAACTCAACCTCAGAAAGTAACTATATTTGGAAATGGTGTCTTTGTAGATGTAATCAAGTTATGATGAGGTCATTCTAGATTAGGGTGGGCCCTAATCCAATGGCTGGTGTCCTTATAAGAAGAAAATTTGGTCACAGACAGAGAGGAAAATGCCACGTGCACCGAGAGTCACCAGGGGAGAGCTCTTTGTGAAGAGCGAGGCGGAGCCTGGAAAGGACACCAGAGATTGCCAGCAACCACCAAAAGCCAGGAGGGACACAAGGAACGGTTTCCCTCAGAGCCTCCGGTTGCCACATAGATTTTTCTTTTAAACGACTCAAGGTGAGGCGCTTGGTTACAGCAGCTGTAGGAAATTCACAGAGATTAGTGACCAAGTAGACAAGGTGGATGACAAAGAATTAAGATCAAGAGAAAGGGGGAAAATGGTAGAATGTCAAACCCCATAAAATTTTTTTGTTCCAAGTACAAACTCGTCACTCTAGAAGAAGTTTTGAGGGAAAACAAAATCAAACCAAACCCAGAGACCTGGATTACAAAACTTGATTGGGTTTTACAAATATGTCGCCAAGGTAAGCAGAACTGACTTACACTTAAACATTCTCTTCCCTGAGGTCTGCTTACAAATCCATCCCTGAATTCCCAGCTTCCCCCAGCCACCCTTCTGTGACGGAGAAACCAAATGCATTTTACAACAGAGAAAAACAGATGAACTAAACCACAGGGATGTGTCTGACATACCTCTTCTCCTTATTCTAAATTTTCACAGATGGCCTAATTTTTAAAACACCTTGGACGGGGTAATGAAAAAAGGATGGCCCAGGTTTGAAGGATATAAAAGCGTGTACTTAAAACCAATGCGTGAAAGGATCATCAGAGTTACTTGTAGAATCTCCCAGTGGCTCAGATGCACCTCTCACATTACTCGGCACCAGATATATTAATGCCCAATGCCCCCTCTGCACACATACTTTGCAGCTAATGTCCCCTCAACACATTTTTCAGAATGTTGAAACTAGAGGCAAAATACACTTTTTTATTTCTTCAAGACTACAAGGATGTGGTGGTGGACGTAAATTTGTAGACACAGTGTAAAAGTAAGTCTAAGATTTGGTGCATGCTGTGTTTTTCCATGTAATTCAGTCACTGAGAAATTAAAAAATTAGATTGATTGCTTGAAAGTCTCTGTATATTATATAGGGTGAACACAAATAACACCCCTGTTTTTATTACAAAATCTTTTGTTACAAAATTATAAGCACGTAATTCTGTAACAACTATATCACACTCAAGCACATGATATGACCTTTTGGGTGAAATCTTCAAATTAAAACTATAAATTATTATACCCATATTATTACCCTACCAACCACATTCAAGCAGGCATTACTTCCACTGGACACTGTATGTATAAAATATACATGAACACAGGTGTCACAAGTTCATGATAAAGTTGTCCTTGGGGTCTATACAAAAGCCCATGAAGTTCTGGCTTTTTAGCAGCTATATTTCTTTTTAATAGATCCTCAAGAGATTCTTCTGAGACAGAATTTTTTCTTTATCATCATGTCATGTTGTAATTTGGTATTATTTTAAATAAACTCTATTTCTAACCCACATGCCTGATGAAGTTAGGCACAGTACTTTCCCCTGGGTTTCACATGCCACTACACTGCATACAGTTTTATTTGCCTCCTTCTCCCATCATCATGCCTCAGTATTTCCTATGGTCTTAAACCAATTTGTATTTTAAACATTTCCAGTGGTGACAGGAAAGCCAATGCCAGCTTGATATCATCATCACTTTGCCAGAGTCCGCTGCTATTTGGGACATAAACCGTCGCTCTCATAAGGAAGGGATCACTTAACTCCCAAGAAGGGCTAGCTCTCAAAATAAATAAACAAACCCCATGCTTTCTCTGAGTATCTACAGGGCATTTGTGAAAATATTTCCTAAGATGGGGAATTCTTAAAAAGTTGACCATTACAAACCCAAGGTCTTCCTTGCTCCATTGGAAAGCTAACTGGGTATCTCAGCTGAAAAAGAACACATACTTGTCTTCCTTTTCTCAGTCCCTGGAATAAGCCCACTAAACAACTTCCCCCATATCTGAATCCCTGCACAGGGGATAGCCCACACTCCCTCTCTGCTAGAGCTCCCAGCATACATGGAACCACAGGGCTGACCACATTCATTACACTTCTCAGACGTTTGAGCTCAAGGGCCTCTTTTGGCCTCTGACCAAAGCACCCAGTAAGCCTTTTAGCTCAAAAAACCCCTGCTAACAGAGCTGGAACACGCAGCCTCCCACACAGGGCCTACGCCCTTCGGCGCATTACCTTATTCTGCTCACACACATACTGGATCCTCAGCATGTCCATGGCTCTGATCATGGCCTGCATGGCGGTGAATATATTCTGGTACACCAGCTTCGTGAACCCCTTTCTGTCTTCATCGCTGTAGCCAGACCCATGGATAATTCTCATTTGCTTGATGAAGGTGCTTTTGCCACTTTCCCCGGTTCCTAACAAGACCAAACCAGTGAAACACACAGTCAGCAGTCTTAAAAAAACACACCAAGAGAGATAGGACCTCCTGGCAGGTCCGTCCACATCACAACTAACAGGCTGACTGAGTGAACTTGGAAAAGGCTTGTCGAGTGCTGAGCCAGAGTTAGTACCATCCTAAATCCTGGGCAAAGGGGTATTTACCCTGGACACTGTGCTTTAGGAGGCCTTAAATCAATCAATCAATCAATTAGCATCTCTCTCAAATTTGTAGAAACACACACATAGTTTATTAAGGACACATGAGTGCCTGTGTCACTTGGAGTAATCTTGAACATCAGCTCTGTGACTAACACAGTTTAGGCCCCAGAGAACTGCTCCCCCACCCCTCTTAACCCAAGTCCTCAAAACAAGTGGCAGCTGTGTCCAAAAGCTCCAGACCCCGGAGGATCCCCCACTGCTACAGGGCAGTGGCAGTCGTGGAGGTTGCTCCAGAGCACGGGATGGTGTAGGCAGCAAAACTGGCTGAGAAGAGAGGCTAATTCACTCGGCAAGCCCTTTCTTTGAGATCCCTGAATACAACCAGTTCTTGCACAATGAAGCACCCGCCCAACTGCACAAAGTGTCTATATTCTTGTTCCTCCTCATATTCCAATTTGTCGTTCAGGAGGTCCTCTAACGCCTGCACCTGGCAGCCCAGGAACAGCTGAGCACAGCAAATCATTTCAATTGTTCTTAAATTTGTACAGATGTCCAGGCATAACACGTGTGATATATGATGCCTGGGCTGTAGATTCACATTCGGTTGAGACAATGCTTGAAAAGGCAGTCAAAGTTGTTGTGTCAGTGATTGAGACTTTTATGATGGAGTTAAAATAGTTTGTACTGTTTTCTATGATAAAAATAATTTCTTGTGTGAAATCCCACTGTCATGTTTGGAACATGCTATGTCATATATATGCTTCATTTTTAAGGTCAAATATTGCTTTCTGAGATTTGTTAACAGTGCCGGTTGGTGTGCCCTCTGGAGGGCACAGTTTCCTCACATTGAATTGACTGAGAGATGGTCCCAAACTGAAATGACTCCAGAAAAGTTGTACACTTCAAACGTTGAATTGTATGGTATGCAAACTATATTTCAATAAAGCTGTTGCAAAGTAGGAAAAAAGTTGTCTAACTCAGTGTTTCTGTTAAAAGAACACAGAACTATATAACTATCTTAATTAAAACAATATCATTCATAATTTTTAAAGACTTGACTTTATTTATTTTTAGACAGAGGGAAAGGGACGGAGAAAGAGAGGGAGAGAAATGTCAATGTGTGGTTGTCTCTCATGCGCCTCCCCCCCCAACTGGGGACCTGGCCAGAAACCCAGGCAAGTGCCCTGACTGAGAATTGAATCAGCACCCCTTTGGTTCTCAGGCCAGTGCTCAGTCCATTGAGTCATACCAGCCAGGGCTGATTTTTTTCTATAAAAAAGACAAACATTATGGAATAGGAAATTATTAATGATAAAATCTTTATTTTGTTACTCCAGTGTCTCACTGACTCACCAGAACACCCAGACAGTGTATTTATAGTTAAGTTGAGTTATCTTTAATACTTTGTCAACTCTGAGTCATAAAACAACCATAGTTATATAAATCTTTTTTGACATTTTAGTTATAGAGACACGTTTGTCAGGGTGGGAAGATTAGCTTGATAATAACCCATAACTGTTAAGACTTACAAGAAATGGGTACACATTTGTATTCACGTCAGGGCCCTGAGAAACACTTAAGGGACTCTTTTTTTTCATGTGGATAACTGAGACAACTCTTAGTATTTGATAAGATTTTTCTTTGTAAGAAAAAACATTTCTTCAGACTGCTTTTTTAGAACACACACCAGCTTTTCAGTCTGTCTCCCTAACCTCAGCTCAGAGCCCTCATGACTTCCCACTCTGCTCCCGAAGACAGAGGAAAGTCAACACGGCCAGCAGGCTGTATGGCCCAGCCCCTTTGTCTTCACCAGCCAGTTCTCACAAAGCACATTCTTCTGCTCTCTGCACTCCAGCCACATGTTCAGACCCTCCCTTCTTGTAACCTGGACACACGCTTTTCACATTCTTAGAGTGGTCTTCCTTTGTGTTACTCACCTTTGCTCTTGGTCTGGCCTGGCCTCCTTGTCAAGGTCACATCTTTGTATTCTAGGTTCTCCTGATTCCATGAACTGCTCTTTGCAGCACCTAAGTACTTGTGCCCATTAGTGTCATTCTCCTTGTCACATGTGCCCCCCCCCCACCAGCCTGTAAGTTCCCTAAGGGGAGATGTGGCCATGTTGGGCGGGACTCACACTATCTCTCCTTGTGCCAGGTGTAGTGCCTCACACTTGGCACATGCTTAATAAGCTTTGTAAAAATGCTGGTAAAATAGACATAAAATGTACCATGTTAATCTTTTTAAGTGTATAGTTCAAGTAGCACTAAGTACATTCATGTCACTGTATAATCGACCTCTAGGACTCTTTACATCCTGCAGAACTCCATACCCACTAAACAACTCCCTGCTCCTCCCTCCCCCTGGCAACCACCATTTGATTTTCTGTCTCTGGAAATTTGACTACTCTGGGGGCCTCATGTAAGTGGACTCATACAGTATTTGTCTTTTTGCGACTAGCTCATTTAACTTAGCATAATGTCTTCAAGTTTCATTCATACTGTAGCCTAGGTTGAAATTTGCCTCCTTTTTAGGGCTTGAATACTATTCTAGTATTTTTAAATACATGAGAGTGACATAGAATTCATCTAGTCTCAAGTACTACACTATCTCCAACATAAGAAAATTGGGTAGGTCATCCTCTCTCAACCCCCCAGTGCTACGTGAGTACCAATGAATTCCATGGCAGGAATGACACCCAAAAGTGGCCAAGCACGAGGCTCATCCTGATTCTCTGAGACCCTTTCTGGTATTCTCCCAGTCCCAATGATGAATAAAAGAGTATGCTCCAGTGTTGTGGACCGCTCTGCCTAGTTCTAGGAATTGTAACTCTATCCCTGTGGCTAAGGACCTCTGGAATTTGAGCCGCAGGAGACAAGGCTTATCTCTGGTAGAAAATGCTGCCTCAGTTTCCTCTCCCTGCCCCCAAAGCTTAGTCGGAAGTCAATGACGGGTAAGACCCCTCACAGAGAGGGGCAACCTAGGCCAGACATGATCACTTGGGAGGCCTTCATGGAAGGACTTGGCGGGGGGGGCGCTGCAAAAAAGAGCAATAGACTCTCAGCCCCAACCCCGGCTTTGACAAAGACTGAGTCCCCATGTTCTCTAGGATAAGTGCTTCCTGGCTCTAATCCCCTTAAGCCTGAATACCTGATGGGGAGAGGTGCAGCTCCTTGCCTTGCTAAAGTGTGTCCTGGGGAAAAATCTGGCATCACAAACACTTCCTGATAAACCCGTGACATCGGCTCTGCTAAGAGTGCTTTCATTCATATGTTAAGGGTTCGAGCAGGAAACCTGAAAACTCTGTTCCTGACAGACTTGGACTCAGACTAAGCCCTCAGATTTCTTTGATCATTGCCGCCCTATATTCCTGTGTATTACAACCCAATAAAAGTCCTTAGAGAAAGGGGCTCAACGCCTTTTATCCCTGAGAAACTGGCCACTGCTCACGGCTTTTTTCTTCTGGGAAAATGGCCACCTCTCCTCTCCAAATAGATCACATCATGTCTCTGTAATGTTTACTTTCATCAGTGGCAGTCGTGGGGGACATGCAGGAAAAGTCGCCCCCACACTCCAGGTACTCTTTACAGGTTACTTTCTCTAATCCTCATAGTCACCCCATAAGATATGTGGTAGTATCATCATCTTTATGTTACAGATGAGAAAACTAGGACTAAGTAACCTCTACCAGGTCACACAGCTTGTAAGAGGAAGAATGAGGATTTTCAGGCAGTCAGACTTTACAGGCAAACTGTTTTTATTGGAGAAAAAAGCCAGAGTCATGACCAAAAGGACATAGTTATACTGTTCTAACGAGGACAGATCTGAAGTGCACAGCCACACACTGAACTCTGAGCCCAGACAGACCCACTATCTTGCAGGCGCCAGCTGCCAGGGCAGGAGGAAAACACTTCAGACAGGCGAGTGTCCTCAGAAGCAGTCTCTCTGTCACCTCACTTCCACCTCCAGAGGCAGGGGAAGTGGGTGCCGAATTCCCATGTCAGAGAGGAGAGACCTGGCTGGGAGTCAGCAAATGACAGAAGGGAAATGCAAACGCAGAGCTGGGTCTAGAAGCCAGGCCGCCAACGCCTCGGCCTTCAAGGCTCAGCACAAATATCACCTCCCCTGAGGGCATTTCTTCCCCTCCGATACCTGCCCCCTTTGAGCTCTCAAAGCGTCTGTGGACATCCCCGTGGAGCACACCCCATAACTGCTTGTTTACAACTAAGCCTCTCACTATATCCTTAGTTGATGAGGGTGAGGCTTGAAACTCACTCATTTGGGTACACTGTTGCCTGAGCCATAACCAGCTCTCAAAGAATGGCTATGTGGAGCCATGATGGGAACAAGCATGAGAAGCCACAGTTCTTCAAAGGCCTTATGTCATGACAACTGCAGGAAAATGTGATATAAGTTGTCTAAAGGTGATCATGATGAGAACAGGTGCCCCTGAAGCCACCGTTTTAAGGATGACTCTTGGCTGCCTAAACCCTACATGATAATGTGAGGACCTATGGGAAGATCCTACACTGTCAGAGCTCAGTCCAAAGTCCCTGATCGGATCAGATCTCTGCTCTCGCAGACTCCTGGGTCCCTGCACCTCCTCCCGTCTATGATAGTGCAATGCTTTCCTGTATTCCACCACAGTAAGGCTGACCTCGGGTCTAGTGCTACCTTACCCCAAGAAAGTATTAACACTTCTATATTCCACATACTACAAAGCTGAGATGAATGGACAGATTATGTAACTATCTCAAGGCAAACTATGATTTTGGGCCTGAAGCCAAAAAAAAAAAAACCAATCTCTCAAGACTCAGCCTAACTGAGAAAGTAGAGAATCCTTTTAGTTATAAAGGCCATTTACTGACAAGAGTTTAGAGCCCCTCGACCCCCATCCCAAGCATAGACGCATTTGTAAAAAGTCATTGACTTTTGCTTTTGGACATGGAGCATTTTTTTTAATGTTTTTAACAATTAATATTGAGTAAAGAGAACATGTAAATGTATTTGATTAAGGCCAATACTTTAAAGTATTCTTCAACTCTATATTGTGGTTATTTGAAGAATAAAGAACCAAATACAGAACAAAAGGGGACAAGTTAAAGGCAAAGGGCTGGAAAGCTGCCGCCACGGGGGCCTGAGGCCAAGACAGTAGAGACTTGGTGTGGGAGGTTCTCTTGCTCTCATTTAAGCCCCAACACACCCCAGCGAGTGTCTTTTTTTTCCAGAAGGAAAACTGAAACTCAGAAAGACCACATAGTTTATTTAATCTTTGTCCAAGGTCTAAGTGTGTTCAAGGTCACCCATCTTGGAAATATTGGATTTTGGGTCTAAATGTTGGTGTGTGCACTTCCCAAGATAACATGTGCTAGCTTTACACTGAGTGCTTCTCCAAATAAATGACGGTTACACCCTCCTATTGGCTTAAGCACAGGTTTCATCTGGTGCTGAGATTCTCACACATGGGACTGTATCTTTAATCCTTCAGAGCTCTGTTCCAAATGAGATGGTCCCAGCAGCAGATGGAGGTACGAGGGGAGAAGAGGCAGGAGACGAGCGCCTATCTGCAATGACAGCTGTGACGAGACCACGGGGACCAGTAAACTCAGGCTGAGGATCTGAGTTGAGTTTCTGGTTCTAAACAGAAACTCAACATTTGGACCATGAATGTAACCACTTAATCTGTACAAGTAAGAGAAAAATTAAAGGATATAACTTTTAGAAGGTTATTGGTGATTGGAGGATTAGGTGACTTAGCTTTTACACCCCACCTAAACGATCAGAATGTGTGGTTTGGGTCAGTAGCATGGGTCCACTCTACTCTCTTTCTTGTCTTTTTGTGAGGACTTTCTCACCTGCCCCCCCAAATCAACATGCTGGTGGGGGCTCCTCTACAGCCTGAACAGCTGCAGAAAGAGAGGCAACTTGAGCCCTCAACTTGGGCGCAGCTTTTGACTGGGAGGTGAACTCTGCTGTAGGGTAACCAAGGGATTCATCAAGAGACCTCAAGGGGGAAAAAAAAGAAGCCATGTGGGAGGGTGGAGGAGAGGCAGGGAGGTATTGGGGTGAGGAGGAACCACTCTGAGCAGCCCAGAAAGAATTTTGCTCCCTGACCCAAATCTGCTAAAACGCAAATGTGGAAAGAAATATAATTACAATATTGTTTCTAGATTCTGTTTCAAATATAAGTAAGGTAAAGGGCTCTCTTCTCCATTTAGTTTTTGTTTCATGATTTTTGTATTTGGGGGAAAATAACAACAGTGGTTATAAGTACTTTTAAACTTTCACTAAGACATTCTCGCTTAGTATCACCCTACCGCCACTGTAATAAAATCAGTGGGTACATTCTGGGTAAGGCACTCTGCCCTCCTGGCTGATGTCCAACCTGCTTCTCCAGGAAGTCTCAGGTAATCTGCCCGAGTCTCTCACTCACTGTAAAGGTCTTCTGGGCACCCCCGCCTCCCCCAGCCCCTCATACATGACTTCTTTCCTTTTCCAGAGTAAGTGGTTAATTTGAATACACACAGCTTGTTACTCTGGTGTGGTTGGCATGTATCGGTAATGCGTGTTCTATTTTAACTTAAAGCTCACCTCCACCAGCTTCCTGCTTTCTGGGGGTGATGGGTGCACCCCTCTACTTGGCAGGTCTGGGGGCCTTCCTATAGGACACTTGCTCCAGGCATCCGTGTCCCCCAAAACTCATTTCTATACCTCCCATGTGATTTTTATCATATTCATATACCATCTGTATGCTTATTTAATACTTTACATTCTTATTTAAGTAATCTTGTTATAAAAGGAAACATGACTGTCATAAATGAAAAACCAACATCATCTTCCATGATTAACCGAATTAAATATATTATAATAAAGTAAATAAACCTAGTGATATCCCAACTAAAAACATTTTGGTTGTCACCAGCGATTTGGGTATCATATTTTAAAAAACAATACACACAAATTATTGTCCTCTTGACATGAAATTTACCCTTCTATATCACATCCTCTCACCCTTCTGTCTAGGGGCTTCTTCAACCTACCTGAGACCTCACCCAGATATGAAAAAACAGAGGGTTGAAAGTCATGTCATTGAAAAACAGCCAACACAATGTCCTTGCACCAAAATTTGAAACTCTTTCTGAGATTTGAGACAGCAATATGAGGTTCATGTTTCAGCTTAATTTTAAATAAACAGAAAGGCTCCTGAAGAAAAAGAAAGTTGCTTTTTAGGAGTTATGAGGGAACAGAGGCCAAAGCAAAATAAATCCTTTTTAAGTGATGGGCCAAGGACATCTAAAGAGAAAGCCAATTGTTCTACAGTTTCTCTATGCTCTTGAGTAGAGACCGCCTCACTGACAGCCAAGGCCAGGGGCTGATAAGGCTCTGAGATGGGCAAAGCCCTCCTGGGTAGTCGGTGATATTTTCTAAATCCATCTGTGAGAAGTCATTGTGTTTTAGCTCAGTTTTATGGACATATACCAAACAAAATGTAAATCAGAACAAAAATGAGAACACACTGCAAACCAGAGGATCGCGGTTCAATTCCCAGTCAGAGCACATGCCTGGGTTGCAAGCCAGTTCCCTGCAGGCCAGTTTCCAGCAGGGGATGCACTAGAGGCAACCATACATTGATGTTTCTCTCCCCCTCTCCTTCCCCTCTAAAGATAAATAAATAAATAAATATTTTTGAAAAATGAGAACACAATTCTGGACATTTTTCGCATGCTCTGTGAGACCAATGGGCTTAGAAGAGGGTCTGGACATACTGAGGTGACCCACCGGTTGGCTCTGTAAGATGGGGCCTTGTTTCTTTTGTCCCTGAGAATCTTTGGAGCCTAAAACAGCACAGTGTAGGACCCTAATACCATTTTTCGGACTATAAGATGACCCCCCCCCCAATTTGGGAGGGAAATTAGGGTGCATCTTATAGTCAAAATGTAGCGTGCCTAGCTTGCTGGTGGATGGGGGCAGCAGTGGAGCAGGGTTATGGTTTATTAAATATTTTACCACAGTTTTTGCTTCATTTATTCCCCTATTTTCCTCCTTTAAAACTTAGGTGCATCTTATGGTCCAGTGTGTCTTACAGTCCTAAAAATACGGTAAATGTTCGTGAATGGGTATTTGTTGACTACAATGACCAGGATGATCACTGTTTTGGAAAGCAATAAAAATGGGTTTTCTTAGCTAAGGGAAGGCTCAGAATTGATTGGATAAATCTGAGTGTACAAGGCTACTTCACACAGAAGCAGGCACCCTGCCACTTGTCCTTTCTGATGAGGACACTTAACACCCAGTGCCAGCCACACAAGGAGGCAGCTTCAGGTTCCGTATCGCGGCTTCCTGGTAGTGGAGATAGATGAGTTAAGAAAATTACTTTTGGAATCTTTAAGCAGGAGTGCTCTCAGAAGCATGGAGGGTTGAGAGTGATGAGATTTGGGGGCATTCTGCTTGGCCCCCTCTACCTTGCAGCTGACTCTGGGCAGCAGCCACCCCACTCAGTGGGAGTTTCTGCACCTGTGAGTGCTGCAGCCTTGGAACTTATTCTAGTTTTATGAGAGAATCTGGCTAATGCTGGGGAAAATTCCAAGCCATTCACTGCTGCTTCGGTCCAAATGTTTGTGTCCCTCCTCTCTGAAAATCAGCCTCATGAATTGAAAATCTAATACCCGAGGCGATGGTACTAAGAGCCTTTGGGGGGTAATGAGGTCATAAGAGTGGACCCCTGTTGAATGGGATTAGTACCCTTATAAAAGAGAACCCAGAGAGCTCCCCTGTCCCTTCCACCAGTCAAGGAGACAAGAAGTCTCCAGTCTGGAAGAGAACACTCATCAGAACCCAATGGCACTTGACCTGCAAACTCCAGCCTCCAGACTGTGAGAAACAAAATAAACAACAGAAATTTATTACCCACGGCCTGGAGGATGGAAGTTGGAGATCTTACTGACACTTATGAATACCGGTCTGTGGTATTTCATTATAGCAGCCTGATGGACTAAGATACCTACCCAAGTGCAATCCAGTGGAGAGGAGAATACTAAAAAAAAATACAAATTTTGGCTCCTCCTCATTTCAAATCTGACTGGCACTTGAAGAAGCCTGGGAATATGCACTTTTTAACCAGCACTCCAGGAGTTCTGATGCACCCAGTTCACGGATTGGTTGGGAATCACTTCTCCTGGGCTCTTCCAAGGGGAACCTCTGCTAATACAACCTACTTGGGACTGAATGCTCAAGTTTTTACATCATGTTCAGTTTAGCTGATGGGGTTTTATACCATGGTCTAATTTCATTCCTGCGTGAATAAAATATCCCTGCATGAGCTCTGCTTCTTCAATTTCCAGAGGAATACCGTATTTAAAGTGCCATAAAGGTTTACTTATTTAAGTCAGCATGCTTCTGCCCAGCCACCCATGTCACAACTACATCTCTTTTCCCAGCTCCTGTGTTTGCAATTAGAGGCGCTACTTTTCACCATAAAAGGAGAAGTAGCAATATCCTAGGCAATGCAGAACTGTAAACAACTGGAGACAGGGCTCCTGGCTGTTGTCTCAATAAAAGGAGTGAATACAAAGCTTTTGAAACAAGAAGACAAAGCCGAATGAAATTAAGTGATGAGGCTCAACAGACAATATGAGATTAAAAAAAAAAAACTAACCATAAAACAATGGAGCAAAATTCAAAAAACACTATTATATTTAATAGCCTATTTATTTCATTAATCTGCAGAAGTGTTTATTGACTAACCAATAACAGCAGGGATTCTATTTCCCTTTACTTTATTTCATCTTTGGGCCTCATTTTGATCAAGAAAGTATATGCAAGTTCAAAGTTAATTTCTGATCTCAGGCAAAGCCAAAAGGTCATGTTAACAATTTTTTATCAAAAATAATTTTTGAATAATTGTTTTTCTAATTGGAAGTACAAAAAATGAATGCACTTCGCATATTTAGAAGTTTAAATCCCCAAAATACCATGTGATCTCACTTATATGTGGAATCTAATGAACAAAATAAACTGATGAACAAAAAAGAAACAGAGATGTGGACACATGGAACAGACTGACAGCTGTCAGAGGGGAGGATGTTGGGGGACTGGATGAAAAAAGGCGCAGGGATTTGCCAGAGAACGCACATACACAGCACACAAGCACACAGACAGATAGCAGTGTGGTATTGGTCAGAGGGGAAGGGAGGGGAAAGGAAGGGAGGGGAAAGGGAGGGGGGGAAAGGAAGGGGGGAAGGGGGAAGGGAGGGGGATGGGGAAGGGAGGGGGATGGGGAAGGGAGGGGGATGGGGAAGGGAGGGGGAGGGAGGGCAAACAGGAGAAAATTGAGGATGGAAAGAGACTTTGACTTGGGTGATGGGCACAGGATGCAGTGTGCAGATAATATTTCATTGGGTTGTACACTTGAAAACTGTATGGTTTTGCGAATGGTCAGCCCAATAAATTCAGTATAAAATGCAATGACACAACAAGGTAATTTTTACTTTAAATTAGTTTGAGCCATTTACCCATACAATCAAATTTCTGTAATTCACTATAAATGTGGTGTGGTATTCTTTAAAAGTTCAATACAAATGTTTAGCTGAGTACTAACTGCTTTGTATCAGGAAGCAGATGTCATTGACTGATAGACATCTCTTGTATATAGTCACATGATCTAGAGATCTTTGTTACTTGCCAAACATTATAACTGAGCCTTCTATAAAGAGATATACAACTTTACTCTCTTTATGTCAATAGCTCATGTGCATGAGTCTGGAAAAGTAGCAAAATATACAGAATCTTAATAATCAATTGCTTGTTAGTGACAAAAATCTATTGTGGAAGATGCCCTGGAAATCAATGACTTTTGCCTTAAAATGAGTAAGACACACAAAGGATAAGGAGAAAACTATTTAAATAAGCTCTATGGCTTACAGCTGAAATATTAGTGATTCCATGAGAAGTGCAACTCACTTTACTCTTAGGGAAGGTCACAAATCACTTTCCACTCTCTGACTCTGACTTGTTTTACTCTCCAAAAGGACAAATAGTATGCATTTTCATAAACAATTTTAGATCCTTCCACAGTTCACTCTTCCTCCTAAAAATTAATATTCACCCATTCTTATAGAAATGTTCACCAAGAAATCCTAACATCAGGTCACCAGCAAGACTTTGACCTCTCCAACATGAAAGAATCTGAGGCGTAATATAACCCTAGAACGGTGAACACCAGAATGAGTCTAAAATCAAATTTGTTCTTGTTCTAGTTATGATTGTCCAATAGTTTGATTTTGCTATGTTGGAAAAGAAAAAGGAAAAAGACTAGTAAAGAGAGAAAAATTTCTTAAGGGAAAAAAGAAAGAAGCAAAAAAGACAATGAATTTATTATCTTTAAGCCACAATAAGTGTAGGCAAGTAGACAAGCTGCCGTTTTGAAACACCAGCACCTACAGAGTACCAGGTCTACTCCACTATCCGTCCTCCCACAGCCCCAAAGATAAATTGAGGTGAAAATAAATGTTAGTTAAACAAAAGTGCAATCAGGTGTAGGATTAGGTTAAGAACTGAAGCATGGGATTCCAAACTGTAGGGCTTCAAAAATGCAATGCACTGTTGTCCATCGACCTGGGATAGAATTGTTCCCCTGAAGTCCTTCTCATGATTCTTATGTTGTATGAAGTGAGTTTTACTCAGATGTAAGTAGATATGCAAATAGCTATATGGTGCTTTTCCGGTTTGTCATCATAATCAAAATATGTAACAGAGAGATATTGGCAAGGTTAAAATTCAGGCCATGTAATTTTTGCTTTCCTTTTTCTACCTCAGTAGCCCGCTGCCTTCCAGGTCAACTCATCACACAGCTCCAGCATCACTTTTCCCATGAATCCCCCTGAATTCCCAGCTAGAAGACCCATAATTTTCTTCCTGTTACTAATATATCTTTACATACCATTCTTATTACAGTTTGTCATGACACTTATAGATTTATATGTCTTCTCACTAGTCTGTGATTTCCCTTAGATCATGAACTCCCTTTTCTACCTTTGGCAACCCCTGCCACAGAGTAGGCACTCAATAAATGCCTGGATATTGCAAGGATTACCTGATACCACTTTCCTTAGCACTCCACACCTAATCACTATGGAGCCTGTGGATCTTTCCAACCATTGCAATTCAGCGGAGCCTTTCCCAGAATACATGAGATATATCCTCCCCCTTTCATTCTCTTCTCAACCCCCATATCAACAAACAAGCCTGTGCCTACTCAACTCTTGATTCTCATCAAATGGTCTTCATTATGGTTTTATCCACTGAAAGAAACACATTTCTTTCCTGTTGTACAACTGTGAATCAAGAAGTTCACAATCCAGTGGAAGATGTGCTTCGCCATTCCAAACATTATTTACTGAGCATATATTGCGTGTCTAGGTTGGGCGCTAATTGTAGGGCATCTTCTTCCCCCAGTGGGAAGTGCCGCTCCCTGGCACCCTTTCCTCCAGGCCAAGATCCCTTTGAACTTCAGTCTCCCAGCCTCATGAGCTCCAGAACGACTAAGATTGAGAGATTGGGGTAAGAATTTTTCAATGTGTCTCTCACGGATACTCAAAAGAGTTCCTTAAATACATATGTTTAATTTCAAAAAAAAAACAATCTAATGATTCATGACTAATAGTAATCTCTAGCCCGCCCCCATCAAGCTCTCCCTCTGAGTGTGGGCAGTTCCCTCTGTTCGTGGTTGCACTCCTCTCTACAAGGCCAATTACAATGAGTAGTAGGACCACAGCTTCCAGTTGCTCAGGACCAGCCCCGTTGTCTTGAGGTAATTACTGATAGTATCTTCTTTTATCCTCAAACGTGTTCTAGTTCGGTCAATAAAGTACATGGCCACCCTCGGTATAACTGCCGAACTGGGGTTGGAAGAGGCTTTACAGCCACCTCCAACATTACGACTCTGTAATTTACTGCTTAAACATACAGCCCATGAGGAGAAAATCCATAACCTCCACCTTAGGGGAAAAAAACATCTTTTCAGTCAGACAGTTATGGGAGTAACTAACATGTTTCTTATGTTGGGAGGATGTACTTTTGACCTTGCTATAAAACCAGCTGAACAACGGAACCCACCCAGCTGCTTCGTTACTGGCATGAGGAAAATGTATTCAGGAGAGGTCATTTCAACTAAAAGAAATCTGTGTATGAAATAGCTATTATCTCTATTAATTATATCTCCAGTGACCTACTTACGGGGGGAAAAAAAGCTTTCCACCAAAAGTCAACCCAATGTCTCTTTTAAGGATGTAATTAAACATATAAAAGAAATTTCATTGTTTTAAGACAAAAATAAAGGCAAATAAGCTCTCTCTTTTCGAGTCTGTCAACACTGGGATGCATTTGCTGTGTTCACAACAAGGGTGAGTCCCGGAAGGTGTGGGGAAGCAAAGGAGAACGATTCGGGCCTTATTCTCATCTCACCCCAGTGACACAGACGTGTGCTGGGGGCCTTTTCCTTGAGTGATGGAGAAGGCGGTTTGGCAAATCATTACAGCCAGGCACTCCATCTGGGGTTGACTTGTTTTTTTTTTTCTTGGAACTATCAGGCCTGTTTTTGCTGGAATCCCTGATTTTTAACTAATTAACTGTGTGACCTTAGACAAATGACTTAAACTCTGAACCTCACTTTCCTCATCCATTAAGTAAACAGAATAGTACCAGTCCCATTATCATTTGTTGTGAAAATTAAAATCACTCTAATCCTAGAAAGCAGTATTCAAATATTAATTGTTATTACAAGTGCTAGGGAGATCACCACAAAAGTGCAGAGGAAGAACGGAATGCAATGGTGTGGAAGATTGAGTGTATTTGATAGACAAGATTAGCGACAGGAATTGTAACCTTTTTGAGCCCAGGAACTTGGTGGCATTTCTGACAATAATGAGGACGTTAGGAAGTAGTGTCTGTGTTAGTTTCCTAGGCTGCTGTAATAAATTACCATGAACTGGGTGGCTTATAATAGAAAGTTATTCTCTCCCTGCGGCTCTGGGGGAAAAATCTATTCCTTGCATCCCCCCCTTCCTTCCCGGTGGTTGCTGACAATCCAGGACGTAGCCTGATCTATGACAACAGAACTCTAATACGAGCCCTTGTCTTCACGTGGCCATCATTCCTCCAAGTGTGTCTGTGCCCAAATTTCACTCATCTTCTACGGACACCAGTCATATTGGAGTCAGGGCCCACCCTAATCCAAGAGGACTGCATCTTGACTTGATTACATGTGCAGAGACCTGTTGGGAACTGCCCTGCCTGGTTTTAGGAGCTGTAACCCCCTCATGGCTAAGGCTGAGTGAGTGAACTTCGGATCATGAGCCACTAAGGAGACAAAGCTTAACTCCCTGGCATGAGCACTGCTTATGCTTCTTTTACTTCATCCATAACTGGCCCCCAATGCTTGATTGGTTAGCCAGTGACAGCTAAGATTCCCCAAGGGGGGAATGACCTAAGACAGGCATGATCATGGGGAGGCCTCAGGGAAGGACTTGGGGGGCTACAGCAAAAGGGGGTGATGGACCCTCACCCCTCAGCTTTGACATTGCCTGAGTCCTCATTCTGTCTGTGAGAAGTCTCCTAATCTCCTAGTTGCCTTACTACCTCTGCCTGACTTAAGCCTAAAACAATGACAGAGGGTGGTACAGCCCTGTGCTGGTTCCTGGGGTGATCGGGCCTAAGAAAGAGTATGTAAAATCCTGTGAAGCCTGTTTTGCTAAGAATGCTCTTAGTTAAATAATGAAGGCCCCAGCAGGAAATGAGTTTGTTTCCCAAGGTTTTATAACCCTTTAGCTAACAGACCCTGACTCAGAATAGGCCCTAATAGTTCTTTGTATGCTATCTACTGTTTGATCCTTACTGCCTGAGAATGATTAATGAGCTTTACCTATATTCCTGTGCTAATTAAACCCAATAAAAGCCTATCTAGGCAAGGGTTGGCATGCTCTCCCCTTGAGAGGGTAGCCGTACTGTCCCTTTTCCTCCACGGGAGTTGGTTGTCCATGTATATTTGTCTCATATCTCATCTATGATGCCACAGACACTGCGGGCCAGTGTCCGCATCAGAGACCCTGTTCCAAATAAGCTCACATTCACAGGTGCCAAATTTATCACAAATTGGGGGGCACGCTAGTCAACCCAGGAATGTTTGGGAAAGGGAACTGCATTGTCAACCCTCAGAGAAAGTTGATATCACAATTTTGGTAGGATTTTTACAAACATAAGAAGAATAAAAGGGGATTCCTACACATTTTCTGAATATAATGAACATTTTAAACCTCCAGTACGAGGGGCAAGGGCTCTTCACTCTTTCCACTTGTCTTAACCACCATTTGGACTGTTTCTCAGATGCCAAAGAATTTTCTCTTTGGAACTTTCCCCCTCACATTTTCTATGGGAGGAAACGTCCTCGACTAAAGTTACTTTACATAGGGACTATAGTCAATAATATAATATCTTTGTATGGTGTCGGGTGGGTACTATACTTATTGGGTTGATCACTTTGTAAGTTATATAAATGTCTCCTCACTATGTTGTACACCTGAAGCTATATATAATAAGGTCTGTCCAATGTAATTAAAAAACAAAAAGGTTTTGTAAAAAATAAAGTTATTTTGGGGGAGTAAATGTGGGTGAGCTCATTATGTTTTGGCTTCAGCATGGCAACATCAATTTAATTCCATCAGCAGCAATCCCGGAAGTATGCACTCTAGGATACCATTCCCATTTTATTTGGTCAGAATATTGTTCAACATTTTCATTTTTTAATTTTTTTCAGGGGAGAGCACAAACACAGTCCCTCACTTCCACAAATTATGCAGTCAAGTCTCCCACATTTGGGGAAATCACAGGGGTCAACATGTCCGGAGTGCAATAGATAAGCTGTACCCTAGGAAAACCACCTTCGTGATCATGGTATCTCCCCTGCCAGGTAAGTAGCAACATTCTTATTTTTAATTGTAATTTTCTGGTTTTCTAATTCCACACAAACCCTCCCGCATTCTACCCCTAGTGCCCACTGTGCGTAGGAAATGGTGGCAGCAAGAAGACACCAGCCAGGGGCTTCTGTTTGTATTACTACCCATGCCCTGGCTTTGTGAAGGGCTTGCCTGGTTCGATACACACTCAGGGTTAAAGAGATCAATCTCAATCACAAAATTTTCTTATTTACCTAGCACATACCTTCCTAGCCTGGGTATATTTGGTATAGATCTACCCAATAGAGAAAATCTGACTTTTAAGTTATTTGCTGAAAGGAAGACAGACTAAAACAGAGAGTACTTGTTTTCACCCAGGGTCTTTAAGAACTGAAGAAAACTTTGAAAGCACATTAAGAATGGTATATGTTATTTGCTGAATAGGTGAGGATTCTTCTGAGCTAGCCAGTATTTCTGAACCCAGGACAATTGGGAGTGATGTCACGTGATCACATTAAACATCCACCCTGTAATAACCATTATCACAGGGCACATTGAGGTGCCAGACATATACATTATTATAACATGGATTTAAGTTAAGGACTACAGTGTGAAATCAGTTTGATAATACTACTTAAAATGCATTTAAAATATCTTCAAAGTAGCCATTAACACTTCATATGCTCTCCTATCATCCAACTATTCTCTACACTTTGAAATCCAAACAGAATCTAATGGGAGATGAAAATGAGATGATCTTGGAAGGATTTTCCCAAAGTCTGATTGTCCACAGGAGAAATAAGATTGGTTATGAGCTACGGTGTGCTTATTTAAATTGTCACTCTCATATTCACTCCCATACACTGGAAACTTGGTTATATTAGGTCTAGAGATCCAATTTGAGACTTTTCCCTTACTGGTTATGATACTGTGGGTCTAATTCCCATTTTTAAAGCCTTCAGGGAAATGAAAATTCAGCTCCAATTTTCCTGATGAAAACAGTAAATATTTTCATGCAGTCTGCTTAGTCTTCACTTGCTCCTGCTCCATCCCAACATATGTGGATTAATTTTTTCCATTATAGACTTAAGGAAAAAAATTCAACCTTTTTGGCAGACTAGCTAAGAATTTTCATTATACTTTATGCAGAACTTAATGTGTCTGCCAATCAACCAGAACTGAAATCAAGAATCCCTGGCTAACGATCTTTGATGGTTTGATGTACCTTCTCTAGCTGTCATTATCTTCCTCGTCCTCCTCATTCCAAATTCTGAATCTCTTTGCATTCCTGGATGATTTAGTTTCCATTTGTCTACTGATATATTTACCATCCAAACTCTGTCCTGCAGATAAACAGGGTCTTTAACTTTCTTCATCAGATTGTGATATCTGGCAACCACTGGCTGATATAAACTCACCCTCCATCCACCCTTGCCCCCTTTCTCCATGAAGTACATGTGTGGCAGAAACAAGACTCATCAAGAGACGACAATAACTGGGATTTCATTATAGACATACACACACACTTAGCCACCCACCCTCCAAGTGACTTCAAATCACTAGGCGATCAGGTACTGAAGCGCCTTCCAGACTGAAGCTGAAGTCCTCTTTCATGGAGCCTCCCCTGCTCCCCTGCTCCTAAAGTCTGGTCATTTCAGCCGCCCCCAAGAGAGAACAAACTTAGAAATGAAGGGGAGGGACTATTCTCTTACTAGATCTGAATGGCATCTTTGGGAAAACAAGAAACCATAATAGGGGATGAGTGGAGGTAGAAGAGGGTACAGGCGGGGAAATGGTAATGGGAAAAATCCAATAAAAAAGAAGCAATAATAAAAGTGTGGCATGTTTTTTGTTTTTCTTAAAAAAACAACCATTTTCCTTTTCTTGGTTTATCTGGTAGGAAATAGCTGCTGTAACTTTAGAGTGTCAATATTTGCAATACAGCCTTAATATAAAGAAATTCCATAAAAGCAGTCAAGTAGTTCCAACAAGTTGTAAAATGAAATAGAAGAAACTTAGATTCTGAGGGATTATTTATTTACATTTTGGGCTTGAGGGGGCTTATTTTGGTGGGAAATTGGTGGAGGAAAGTGCAGGAAATGGGGCGGCTTTGAGAGATGGAGAAATGAGCACATCTCCCGTTGCCCTGGTAATGACGTTGGCCTGCTGGAAAAGCAAGTCCCAAGAGAAAAGGTTCATCAAAATCCTAAAATGGCTTTACAGAAGCTACCAATTCTCACACATCATTCATAGGAGCCGCATAAATATTTACCATTAATGCAATGGTGAGATTTCAGTTGTTAGTACTGCTCTTTGTTTCTCTGCCTCCAGATCAACTCTTGGATATTGCAAGCCACTTAACATTAACTTTGTACCTCTGAGACAAGGCAATAGATTGGGAGTGAGTAAGAAGCTGTGTGCCAGAGACCACACCTACCACCTTCACAAATGTCATCTCAGTAAGTAGTATTGAGACTAGACTTTAACCAAATAGGGGAAAAGAAAGAGATCTGTATGGCATACCAAAGTTAATCCCAGATGAGTTAAAAATCTACATGCAAAAAAATTTAAATGATCAATATACTTCAAGAAAGGAAGGTGACTATTTGTCAAATATTGCATTGGGGAAATTCAGACTATTTTAATATAAACAAGATGTAAAATAGACCATGAAAAAAAGGAAGACCTAGCTAGGAAATAAGCTATCCTAACAAATAATTTATATTCTTTATTTAAAAAGCTATTGCAAATCGATTTGAAAAAGGTATCAACAGGACAAAAAAACAAACATGTCAAGTACCAAAAGACAATTCACAAAAAGAAAATACAAGTTGGCATAGGAAAATTATTTGGTCTCACTCTAGTGAAAGAATGCAAGTTAAAATGATGAGATACTGTATTTTGTTCATGAGAAGAGAAAAATGGACAAATTCCAGTATTAGTGGAAATATAAAAAAACAGAAAACCATTCCAATTTATTCTTGCAGCCCCTATGCAAAACAATAGGAAAATAATATGACAGCTTAGACCAACATCACACAAAATGTGATGTTGTGTCAACCAGAAATTCTAGTTCTGGGATATTTAACCTAAAGAAGTCATTGGACATGTGGCAAAAGACATATGTAATGAGACAGTGACCACAGTGTGACCCACAATAACAAATAAAAAATTAAATTCACAGGGATAGAAGATGAACTCAATTTGTTATGTTAACTCTATATAATGAAAATATTATAAGTACTCATTGATGCAGATGAGTACTTACCGACATGGAATGATGTTTCTAGTACAGTGTATGAGAAAGGCATGCATAAAACCTACTTTGCCAGGATAAATTTTAAGAGGGCTCCAATTTTGCGGTCATATTCTATGTCTGCTGCTCACCCGCTGCCTAACCTTGAACCTCAATGGCCTCCTCTGGAAAATGGGGATGATTCTAGTGTAAACAATTAGAGCAGTGCTTAGCCCATAGTAAACACTCAGTAAGCGTTAGTGTACTTTAAGGTGTAAGTGATCTGGATAGCTCTTATGTCTTCATATACACACACACTTTTAACTTGAAAAAAATCACCAGATGTTAATAATGGCAATTACTGGGTAATAGGGGTAGAATGTTTTCTTATGAATAAATAGATAAACAATTTTATACCCACTCAGTTTTGAGCACATCTATCAGTTGTCAAAGATTAAAACTAAAAGCTTTTTGGATTTTTAAAAAAATTTTAGTATGAGTTTTACTGTCACAAAGAATACGGATACAGTCTGTTCTATTTCCTCCCTATTCTCAGTGTCAGAACTTCATATCCTGTAGGCTATTCTAATACTAAGTTATCCTTTTCACATAAATTAAAAAATGACATTAACTATTAATACTCTACTGAAAAAATTTCAGATCCCCAAGATAATTGTGTCAAAACATTGTCTGGCAAGACTTTTGGCCTGAAAGGTCTACATTTATAAAATGAAGAATTGAGCTGCATTATTTTGCCTTCTAAATCTTCAGAAGAATGTAAGCATTCTGTTCTAACTTGCTCACAGACATGGGGCTTACTGTCCTGTGCTGGAAGTGAAGTTGGGATCTCTTTTGTACTTGGTTTACATGTTTTTGTGGCTAACTTTTCTTTTTTTAAATGCAAATGTAAAATTGATACTTTTAAATCCATCTGACTAGGGAAAATTAAAGTCAGATAGTAACAAAATGGTGGTGAATGTGCAGGAAAGTTGAAGTTTTCATGCATTGCTGTTGGGAACAATAAATTAACACGAATGCTTTGGAGAGACTTTGGAATTATTTTAGAATAAAAATATGCATCTAGTTTTGTATTATATGGTACTGTGGAATTATTTAACTTTCTTAGATGTGATCATTGTATTGTGATTATGTAAGAGAATGACCTTGTTATTAGGAGACCGATGGTGGAATATTTAGGAGGGAGCTCTAAAATTTTAAAACATTGTTTAAAAAAAAACCCTAAACCCATATATATATATATGTAGGTGTGTATATACATGTGCATATTATATCTATCTATCTATCTATCTATCTATCTATCTATCTATCTATCTATCTATCTATCTAGAGCAAGAATGACCAAGATTGAATATTTGTGTCCCCACCTCCCATTTCATATGCTGAAACCTAGTCCTGGAGGTGACAATGTTAGAAGGTGGAGCCTTTCAGAGGTGCTTAGGTTGCCAGGGTGAAGCTTAGGTCCTGAGCAGTGTCCTTTCAGGCTCCAGAGGGCTCAATTCCCCTTTCTGCCATGTGAGGGCGCAATGAAAAGCCAGCTGTGTAAGAACTAGGAAGCAGGCTCTCACCAGACACAGAACTTTCTGGCACCTTTATCTTGGACTTCCCAGCATCCAGAACAATGAGAAATAAATTGGTTGTTCATAAGCCACCAATTCTATGGTATTCTGATATAGCAGTATTCTGATACGGTATTCTGAACAGAGAGAGAAAAGGAGAAAGAGGGGTGGGGGAGGGGGGAGGGAAGGGAAGAGGGGAAAAGAATATACAGTGCAAGTCAAAAATTGGAAAATCTAGGTAAATGAAGAGCAGTTCATTTTTGTACGCCCTTTCAACTGCCCTCCAGCCTTGAAGATTTTCAAAACAAAAAAGTGGGAGGAACAGTGGCACCCTTTCATGTGCGCAAGACAACCTGGGCCACCGCAAAGAACCGTAGGCACTGAAACCTGTCCCTATGTCCAAACAAATGTATGTTTGTTGGGTAAAAATATTTTACAGCAATGAAAAGGCACGCACTGAATCTGCGGGATAGGCACATAGACGAGTCTCATAAAGCAGCGCTGAATGATAAATAAATAAATAAATAAATAAATAAATAAATAAAGCCATTTGGCCAGTGAGTTTTCCAATCTCCTCATTTAAACGTCTATTTTTACTCACACACACAAAATGTGTTGTTTCCTGGTTGTATAGCTATGACAGACGTGGAGAATGGGCTGAAAGAAGTCATGGTAAATACATGAAGTGGATGCTAATGGGGTGGGGTCGGGGGATCATGAGAGAAAAGGAGGGGCCATGACTGAGCTCACAGATAATACAGGGTGGGGCAAAAGTGGGTTTACAGTTGTTAATATAGAAAGTAATACAATAATTACTAAATAATAATTGGAGAATAAGCTCTGTTTCATATACTCACAACTGTAAACCTACTTTTGCCCCACCCTGTATTGATGAAAGCAATGTAATTCTGAGCACCACATCTGGGGAAGGTTTTTGTTTATTTTTTTTCAACTCAATGGAATAAATGTTTTAGAAATGAAGAAAATGAGTTCATCATGAAACGGAGTCATTCCAGGCCACCACCAAGGCATCACACTGCAGCTCCACTTGTGTTAGCAAATCCCAAGGAACTGGCCTTCCTCTTCTTCGCAGCCCAGGCCAGTCACAACTGTGAGCTCTGAGTTCTCCCCCTTCTAACCAGTCCCAGGCTTCCCAAATCAGAAGCTGGCTTGGAAACTGCCTTCTAAGTGACTAATATGCCACACATGTCCCATGGGTTCTTTTGCATTATGGTCATCAAGCAGGCTCTTGAAAGCAATGACCCTCTTGCAGCCCTTCATTCCGATGTGGGCTGGGCCAATGTAGAAATAAACCAATGGGGTGGGGATGCCCCTCCACAGCAGCCTGCCCTGTGCCTGAGGGCAACGAGGGGCAATACGTGAACATGCTGAACAAGTGAACGAATGAGTAAGTGAATGAGAAAGAAAGGAGGAGGGAGAGAGAAAGAGAAGGATGAGAGAGAGAAGAATAGAAAGAAAAAGAAGCAACGGACTTTGTGGCACTATGATGAATTAGCACAGCCAACCACATCTCCCAGATTTATTATACCCAAAAGCAATTCTGGCCCACTGGGAAAATCACCAGAACACAGTGCAAATCAAAAAATCAGCCCAGTCAGAGAAGACCACCTTGTTCTTTCCAATGTTTTTATGTTCTAGGGCAACCACAGACATTGTGCTCAGCACTCTCGCTCCACAATTCCCCAAACAATACTTTATTAAGAACAGGATACTGGTTAGCAGGGAATATGAATGGTCCATGTTAGGGAAAATGTTTTGGCAGGGGATGAAACCATCTTTTCAAAAACTAACAAAAAATATAATGGAAAAACAAGAGCAGGTCCAGATAAATAGTACGAAAAATATGCGAAGTTTGAAACAGTTCCTCCTCCAGTGGAACAAGGGGAACAGAGCTTAAGAGATGATTCTTTCATGGGAGAAAAGGGCACCATAGAAGGGAAAGTGACCTTTAGGTTTCATCACTAAACTAGACCATTCCTAATCAAAAATATAGAGGCAAAAAACAAAACAAAACAAAAAAAACCTTCCTTCACAAAAGCACGGTATCATTTGCATGTTTTTACATTCATAATTTATAATATTTTTGAAAGGGAATCAGAAGAGACCTTAGGAATTATCCTACCCAAACCCCTCATTTTGCCAGTGAGCTCAGAAAGCTAAATGTCTCCCCTAAGGCCTCGCTGCAGCTCAGAACAGCCATCCGTGGCTCCAGGGCCAAGTCACCCCTTTTCCTCACAGTACCACTTCGTTCCGTCCTTCACAGACCCCCTCCCAAATCTGCCTTCATTTCCCCGTCTCTGCAGCTTTTGTTAGAAAACTAATTTTTTATAATTGTTCTTAAGTGAGGATATTTTAATATAGATGGGATATTCTGTAAGATGGAAGTGTTAGTAATGCTCTCAGGTGTGAGGTGGGGGGAGGGCATAGAAAAAGCCACCAAGCTAGAGTAAGAGATTTATTTAGTCTAGAAAGCAGAGAGTAACATGAAAAAGGGAGGCTGGAACTCAATGGGATGGTGAAAAGGGAGTGGTCTGAATGATGGGGCATACACCGGGGCTGCTGGTGTAGGCCCAAAGTCCCGTGTGTCAGAAAGCACCCAGGAGCTATTAATTCTACTGGACAATTTATAGCAAAATATGCGATACCTGTTTCATGCCTGAGTCAACCTACATCTTCAACCATTCTTGATAGCATGACCTAACTTTTAAATAGAGGATCAAATAACTTTGTCTATAATTTTTGTCTTATGTTTCAAAATGAAATCCCAATTAAAGCACTCCCGTCTCCATTTACTCTGAAATGTTGGGCCCCAACCAAAGTGGGCGTATTTCAGTAGCCTTTTTTTGGAGTCAATCCTCATCAGATCATGGGGCCTCTTATGATTCCTAACTAGTTCATTTCAGCTCCATCCAGAAGCAGATTCCAAAAACAGGCTACTAGGCTTCTGGAAGTATACATGGGCGCCTGCTAGCCAGTGTCCAGCAACTTCAGAGTCCGTATGAAACCAATCTGGCATTTGGGGTGTTCACATAAATGCAGTAACTCAGTGGCAAGGGATTAAATTGTTGAACCTCTCACTGTATACTACTGCCTAGCAAATGTAAACCCAGGGACTAAAGCCAACCAAGGAAGAGATTTATGGAGCTAGGAAATGCTGTCATCTCGGCAGTGGAGCGTAACAAAGATCCCTTGTTCTCTTCGGAGCTCATGCTATATATTATCATTAGGAGACAGGTACTGAATCAGTTTCCTTAGGATGTGAGTGTTACCATGGTGACAAGAATGTGTGGCTTTAAACTCCAGGACAAATGAATGGAGCGTTCAGTAAACCAGACAATTTCTGGGTATTTTCAAAGCCTAGGAAAAGACAGATAATGGCTGGAAGTCTTGCCAAACATTGATTTGTCTCATTTCTAAGCCAGAGGAGGCTGATGATGGAAAAATGTAGGAGAACTGCATCCCAAACCAATACTGAACCCAGATCAAGTGTAAAATATGTCTGATTCTCAGAGGGGCTTAACTTGTCAAATGAAATTATGTTGGCTTTGCCCGGAATGGCACTGACACTGTGACTGTCATGCATTCGGGCAGAACACAGCAATAAGAAAATCTGTTTTTTTAAGAGATTTTTTTCTCAGTCCAATCGAAGTGGTGCTTTCTAAATACCAAGGATGGCGAACCTCATGTTCTCAAATGATGATGATGAGCTCATGAATCTAATTAAGTAAACAATTTTTGAAGTCTACGTTCCTTCCTTTTGTGAACTCTGTGTTCCTTTGTTAGAGTTCATCTAGAACTGCCTTAAAGACAGACCAGCCCTACTTTTACAGACTCTCATGACCAAACCTGATGTGAAGTTGGATGGCTGTGAATTAGAAAGACTAGTCAGACATTGCCATGTTCGTGAAACTCTGTCAAACCCCTTCTTCAACTTACCTGATCCATTTCAACTGTAAGATATAGACTTGCGCTTCTTCAACAACAGAAAAGAGCCCTCACCAGATTAAAATGCCTCCAAGTGCCCTTCCTCCATACTCAGGGTTCTCATTTCTGGCCACACTTCAGAATCATCTGAAGAGCTTAAGCTAGAAGCACCACGCTCAGGATTTTGAACCAGTTTGTCCAAGGCAGGGTCCAGGCTGGATCATTTATGAGGCTCCTCTGATGATTCTGTGGGGCATCCTGGGTTAAGAGCCATGGGTACCCACAGGTTGTCGGGACAGTTAGACCTAATGAACCCACTTTTTAAAGCACTTATTATTATACAGGTTATACATGAACAGGTTTATCCTTATTTTAAACGTTGAAGTGTTGCAGTTAAAGCCTGCCTCAGCCACCTCTCCTGCCTCTCGCAACCCCCGTCCTCCCTTAGTGACAGGTGCTCTTCCAGCAGTGTTTCCATGTATTTATATGTGAAAATACATGCACATTTCATTTTGCAAGATAACTTTAATATGTCATATCACCAGTTATTCTGCTGCTCTGTTTTCATAATACGCCTTGAGCTCTTTAGATGAAGTCCTTCTCTGCCTCATTAGTTTTAACAGCTGCATAGTAGGAGCATATCACAATTTTAAAAGCCGTCCCTCTAAATCTATTGCATACATTATGGTAGCCACTAGCTATTTGCAGCTACTGAATAGTTTAGTGAGACCGGTATGAACAGAGAAGTGATATAAGCATAAAATTCACATCAGATTTTGATTACTTACTACTAGAAAAAAAGAATATAAAATATCTCAGTAATTCTTTATATTGATTACATGTTGAAATGATATATTGGGTATACTGGATTAAATAAAACACTACATTAAAATCAATTTCACCTATTTCTTTTTACTTTTATAATGCCATGATTAGAAGATATATATTATATTTCTGTTGACTGGTGCATATTATGTTTCTATTGAATGGCTCTGTTCTAAATGATGGGCACTTAAGACATGTGCATTTCATTCGAAATTACCAAAACAGCACCCTAGTGGACATTCTTATACATCAGTGGTTCTCAACAGGGGGCAATTTTGCACACTGCCCAGGGGACATTTGGAAATATCTGGACACATTTTTGGATGTCACAACTTGCGGGTGCTGCTAGCATCTAGTAGGCAGAGGTCAGGGATGCTGCTAAACATCCTACAATGCACAGCACAGCACTGACACTGAAAAACGGTCTGGCCGCGAATATCAAAGTGCTGAGTCCGAGGAACCCAGCTATGCATGAATGGCTGTCCATGTGCAGGAGTGTTTCTCAAAGGTAGCTCTGAAGTCCTGGAGTTGCCTGTGCTGCTCACAGTTTTGTAGATGCCACCAAACCTCCCTCCAGAATGGGTGCCAGTTTCCTCTCTCACTGGCAGTAAAGAATATTCAAATTAATCATTAAAGAACAAATAAATCCAGCCCAGAAAAGTTCAAGAGACCTCAAAATGTAAGAGCTAGTCTGGGTTCTTACAGTCAACAACAGGAGTGACAAGATAACTCTAAGTCCCAGAGTTTAAATAATATTTGGAGATTGAATCTCTCATATCCTTTTGAAAACTATCTTCTTTGATCTCAGAACATAATCCATTTGGGGTTCTCACATAGTTAATTTTTAACTAACTAGATTAATTAACTAATTTCTTTGCTTTTCAACTGTGGTCAAAATTTGAATCTTAGGAAAATGAGTTGCAAGTCTCCAATACTGTGGTAATATAAAAAAAAAAATAAGTAGTTGTGTTTATCTTACACCCAGGTCTCTAAAGCACTGTTTTTCCAGCAAAGGCTGCCCTTAGAATGACCTTCATGTGCAATAACTGATAATATAAGTCATGTTCCAGGGGCAGCTGTGCATTCTAAAACTCTGTATATATTTATTATAGACGATCCTGTTACATGAATGAGCAAGTAGAAATATATTACAGACCTAAATTTGCTATGCAAATCCAGAGGTAAAATTTATATGAAATGCATCGCTCCCATATTTGCATTTTTACCTAGTCTTTTTTTTTTTTAGGAAGCGAGATTATTTACCTTCTCCAACCTTCAACTGTCATATTTACAAAAATGCAAATTGCATCAAACATGGTTCATGTTCCCAGTTTTTTACATGACAAGTCAAATGTGAGGCTCTATAGCCATAAAGCTTTTTAGGAAAATTGTGGCTCTTCTTCTTTTATGAACTACTAATAAAGAACTAATTTTAACATTCTTCCTGCAGTGATTTTGAATCATGAATTCACTCTCAGCATGAGAGCATGCAAAACAGAGTGAATGCTAGAAACAATTACAGTTCATTATGTCTAGTCACCATTTCCCCCCACGTGTTTTATAAATATGTTTTGTGGGCAGTTTCCTGAGTAAAGGTATTCAAATTATAGCCAACAAGAGCTGTGAGGACTTTTGCTATGTCTTGCTGTAAGTTAATATTTATTGACTCTCATATACTGACCTAAAAGATTCTAGATAATAAAAGAAAGAAGAGCGGTGGGGAGAAGAAGATGAGGAAGAAAAAGGAGAGGCTAGACTGTAAATTTTCTGATCAAAGAGAATTGTCTTTCTTGCTTATCACTCTATCTATAGCTTCTAGTATTGACATATGTCCTGGAACATCCAGCATAATTCAAATACTTGTTTAAAGAGTGTAAGATAGAGCCCTGGCTGGTGTAGCTCAGTGGATTGAGCACGGCTGTGAAACAATGGGTCGCCAGTTTGGTTCCGGGCCAAGACACATGCCTGAGTTGTGGGCCAGGCCTCCAGTGCGGATTGTGCAAGAGGCAACCACACATTGACGTTTCTCTCCCTCTCTCTCTCCTTCCCTTCCCCTCTCTAAAAATACATTTAAAATCTTAAAGAAAAAGAGTGTAAGATGGAGAAAAATAGTAACCCAGGTGAAAAAGCATGCAGATGAGACCTGTATTTTTTATTTGGAGGTGCCAGTGAGGACCTGGCAGAGTTGTGCGTACTGGATAGGCAGGAGGGAAGTGGACAGAGCTGTTCCTGGTTGTGGGAGATGGGGAAGGGATGGCAAAGTCTCTCAGAATCTGTTGTCCAGGGCCCACTTGGCCTTTGCAGTGGGCTGCAGAGCAAACATGCTGCCCAGACCTAACTGCTTTGACTGGCCTAGCAGAAGTAGCAACATGCAACTGAAGCTTCCAAGTTACCCTTCAGGAAACCTTAATGGGCCCTGACCAGTGTGGCTCAATTGGCTGGGCAACATCCCACAAAGTAAAAGGTTGCTGGTTTGGTTCCTGGTATGAGAGAGAAGCAACCTATCTACCTGATAGTTTCAGGTGAAGCTCCAAATCAAATGAGTTTGCCAATGCTCTGGCAGGAAAAACAACAAATAAACAACTTATATTAGGTTGACCAAAATGTTCAGTAGTGCTTAGTTGTCTTTAACTTGCATTTGAAACAATTTTTAGATTGTATTGTGACAGCTGTCATATCAGCATGCATTTTTAAAAACTTATCAAAATTGGTGAATTTTTGTGCAGCTATTTTAGTATTGAAGAGGGAAGAAAATAAGCAACATTTTCAATGTATTATGCTTTATTATTTCAAGAAAGGCAAAAACGCAACTGAACAACACAAAAAACAATTTGTGCAATGCACAAAGAAAGTGCTGTCACTCACTGACATACCTAAAGTTGTTTGTGAAGTTTCTTGGTACTACTGATATTTTGGCTAAATAATTCTTTGCTGTGAGTCTGTCTTATGTGCTGGAAGATGTTTAGCAGCACCCCTGGCCTCTACCCACTAGAAGCTGATAGCAGGAGATAGCCGACTTACTCAAAATATCCAAATCAATAAAGTTATTGGTGAAAATGAAAAATATGTTTTTTACTTTACGGAAAAAACTAAACAGATTTTTTGGCCAACCCAATATTTAGACAAGACTTGATGAAAAATCCAAGTCCCATACCCTTACCCCTATCATTTGGTAAAATGGCTCTAATACCCCAAAGAGCATTTTAAACTTAGTACTCAACCTAATGGATCTCTTTCTCCTCTGTTTTAACAAATTGAGTAGAAAAATAATGTTCCTTCTTTGTAGAAGGTGGTTTGACCTCACTCTTGCTGTCAACATATGAAACATGCTCCTGATGTGCCCTTTCCGTGATCCTGGCCCACAAGTGGTAACTAACATGAGAGGCCGAGAAGATCTTGACCCTGTTAGCAGAGCAGCACAGATGTCATTGGCACTTGGGCTTCCAAGATGGCACAGCTCAGAAAGGGAAACACATGTTAGCAGATATAGCCCAGCAGGAAGGTGCTGGCACTTTAGCATCTCCTCTCCAATGATGGAGGGGTCAGAACTGTCCTGCCCAACAGGTTTCCTGAGCACCTGCTATATGTCTGGTCCTGTCAAATGGCTGTGAACAAGATGGACATGGTCCCTGTTTCCCATGAGAGGGAGAGATACCTCCACAGGACACCACCTCAGAGTATAGATGCTTGGGGGTCAGTCCGGGGAGGGTTTAAGGCAGGAGAAATAAAGGGCCAAACTGCCCTTGGACTTTGGTTTCTCACCTGGGTTCACTGGATTTGAAGGTCTCTGTCTGGCTCCAAAAGAAGCAAGACTGAAAGAGGAGACTACTTCTGGTGGGAAGTACATGACACAAGGAAAATATCCATTCATTTGGGGTCTGAGGATTTTATACTGTTGAGCTTTTGTTTTGTTGCTATGGTTTGTTTGGGGGGAGTTGTTTCTCTTTCTTTAAGGTAAACAAATAAATACATATACCCTTAATTCTAAAACAATTTCCTCCCAATTTGTTAACAGCTTTGTTGAGATATAATTCGCGTATTGCCAAGTTTATCCATTTAACATGTATGATTTAATGGTTTTCCGTGCATTTGCTGAGTTGTTCAGTCATCACCATAACCTCATTTTAGAGCACTTTTGTCATTCTCAAGAGGAACCTGGGACCCATTAGCCGTTATTTCCAGTCCACACCACCCCAGCCCAGGCAGCCCTTAATCTGTTTTCTGTTTCTAGAGATTTGCCTATTCTGGACATTTCCGTGTGAGATCATATAATGTGTGGTCTTTTGTGATTGGCTTCTCTCACTTAGTATAAGGCTCCTTGAAGTTCATCCAGGCTGTAGTGCATATCAGTACTTCCCTCCATTTTATTGCCAAATACTCATCTATTGTGTGGGTATGTCACATTTTGTTTATCATTCATCATTTGGTAGAAATTTGCATTGCTTCCACTTTTTGGCTATTATGAATAATATTGCTATAAACATTCATGTACAAGTTTTCTGTGGACATATGTTTCAGTTCTCTTGGATAGATACCTAGAAGCAGACTGGCTGAGTCAAATGACAGCTCTGTGTCTAATCTTTTGTGGAACTGACAAAGTGTTTTGTAAAGTAACTGCAACATTTTACATTTCCACTAGCAGTACATGAGCCCTCAAAAATTAATGTTTCTGAAGTAAGGATACCATTTGTAATCCATGTGCATATTTAATATAGTCATCTCCCCTTACATTCTTTAATAGCTGTCTGTTTTTAAATGAATGTGCACTTTAAATTAGTGGCAACTAAAATAGAGTTATTTATCAAGCCCCAACTAAGGCCTAAGTATAGCTTAGTTAATGCTGGTTGACTTCGTGATAGAGCTATTACCTTAACATTCAGATGAGGAAACTAATGTTCAAAAATGGGTCATAATTACATAGTGACCACTGCACCGTTTTCTGCCAATGTCCAATTTTTTCCTGTATTTTCAAGCTGTTTTGCAAAGATCAGCAAGGGGTAATAGATACCATTTTATGAGTTTGCAAGCTTAAAAAGTACTCTGGGGAGGACAGAGATGAATTTTGACAGAGGGACTCTTAGAAACTCTCTTGGGATAAGTGGGATTTGAGGCAGGCCTTGTTTGGCAGGCATGGGTAGAAGAACATCTTGCATCAATGCTCCTAGACTGTGCCTTCCAATACGGGCACCACTGAGCCACATGTGGCTACTGAACACTTGATATGCGGCCAGTTCAAACGGGAAGTGTTGTGAATACACACTGGATTTGAAAGACTCAGTACAAAAAAAGAGAATGTAAAATAGTTCATTAATAATGTTTACATTGATTATGTGTTGAAATGGTAATATTTTAGATAGAGTGGGTTAAATAAAATGTAAATGTGAATTAAAGATCAAGAACAACTTCCTCAGCCTAACTCTCCAAACTCATAAGAGCGATGGATCAAATGTAACACCTGGGTGACTGCCCTGCACATAAATGGATGAGAAATCGAATCATATGCATAAAAGTGACATTAGAAAAACTCATGTCAATAGAGAAAAGGACAGAAGCTGGGGAAAGACAAGTTTGTGAAAGAATAAGAAGCCAATGCAGGACCTTGAAAAGAGAGAGAGCAGGGAAATTGGGAGATTGGGCTGCCTGGTGAGTTAAATAACATCAGTGTCAAGGAGGAGGGGGGCCCAGTGGCGGTGAATGCCAAGCAGAAACAAAAGAGGCACAGATGAGACGGTGCTTTCAATGTAGTGGCCAGGCTGTAATCCCAAGCTCCCAAGAGCCGTATCCACACAGGGGCTGGAACAGAAGCAGCAAGGACCGGCAAACACAGTCTTCTCTGATTATTTTAGAAGTAAACTGGAGAGATGGGCTGTCAGCTGCTTGAAGAGAGAAGCAAGTCAAAGGAATTCCTTTTTATCAACAAGAGCCATTCAGAATAAGTATAGAGTAATTCAAAAGATCAAGGCAAGGAGAAGGGCCACTGAAAGAGCAGGGTTAGGGAATAATGGTCACAGATGGAGGCTTTGAAGAGCTAAGTGGTGCTGATGCCCACCAGAGAGGTTCAGAGTGACCCTCATTTAAGGCACAGAACTATTTTGAAGTGGGGGCACAGGTGGCTGAGGGTATGTAAGAAGGTTTGATCCTATTCATGAACAGTGTTGAGTGGCAGGGAGGGCCTGGCTGCCATCGGACGCCCATGAACATCATCTCAGAAGTGGCCACATACCCAGGTTACCCAGGGTTACCCAATTCAAGATGCAAAAAAGCTCCCATAAGAAGTTGAATAAGTGAAGCCCTGCCAAGAATCTGGCATGGGTTTGGGGGAAAGTGAAATGAAACTGGAGACACAGACTGGAAGATGAGGCAGATACTGACCCAGAAAATAAAAGCACAGGGCAAAGGCCAGTCTGTCCCACTTTCATGTCACAAACAGTTAATAGAAATGAGAAAAAGTACCAATTTGTCTATTTATATTTATACTCAACCGTGTAGTGATTTAAGTGAGTGGTAAGCATCAGGTCCATTTATGAGTGGGAAAAAGACAGAAATATTAAAAGTAGTATAACAATTATTTTCCTTCAACCCTTTTGCTTTTCAATGTCATTGTTCACTTATTTAATCTTTATGGTATATCTGTAATATGTCAGATTCTGGAACATAAACATATAGAGAATGTGAAAAAGGAAGAAAATGTAGAATGCCTATTTTATTTAACCTGGAACTAAACCTTAATCCTGAGAAGTCAAATTAGGTGGGTTGGAGGCCTCTGCTTATAGACAAGCCAAGGGAATAGTCACTGGTGCTCTCCCTTGGAGCCTGGAGGAAGGGTGCCAACGGACTGAGGAAAGTCAGGAGTGCTTGACTGCAATGCCAGGTGTCACCTCTTGGGAGAATCTGTTGTCTCTCTGAGCATGTTTAAACTGTGCAAATGTTGGTGGTCCAGCAACCCTGAGGAAGAACTGAAGCAGAGTGAGGCTGAGACCAGACTCAGTGGGGAAGCCCGAGCAGTGCGCACTGGATAGCCCATGAAATCTCCCTAGGTTAGGCAGAAAAGTCAGGTCATTCCGGAAGCTACAGTGGGTCTTCACTGGCAGTGGGTGGTATTTGGGCAGTAAGTGGTAAGGATTTGGAAAGGGGGCAATAATAGTGACAGCAGAATATTTCACAAGGAAAAACACTCAGGGGTAAGAAACAGATCAAAACTAGAGGGAGGAAAGATTATAAAATATGCCTGCGTAGGAATTTAGACTAGGAGATAATATCCAAAAATATACAGAGAAATGTTACATCTTTTCCCCTATCTTAGGTTAGTCTTCTCTCTCCACCACTCCTTCTTTTATAAAATAAAAACACCTTTATATCTTAGTTCTACAGAATATGTAATGAGACACTAATTCCAAATTCACCCGAAAAAAAGATCTTAGAAGAGGCAACTTTGTTTCAATGTGCAATAAAGTAACCTGTGACTTGTGACCCACAGTTTTTTGAAAACATGTATATCAGAATCACAATCTGTAATTAAAAAAACTAAAATTAACTAGCTGCAAATAAAAAATCAAATTAGTTTGAATTGGCCAAGGCAATGGAGTCTATCCAAGGAATCAAACATTTTAAAACAACGATTAGCCTAAAAGGCATTCCATGCCTTGAAAATATTATAAAAACCTGCTCTCTGTGTGTCTGCTGGGGATTTTGCACATTTTGAAATGAGGTCGGGCCAGACCCAATTAGAAAGGTGAACACAGGGATGTCTCTAAATGCTTTGAGGTCATAATTCAATCAGGGGTAGCAATAATTCCCTAAATATGCCCCTGGTGGCTTTGTGGAGACAACATTGCAGGTAGACAAGCACAGGTCTGTCGAACTAAACAATTAGGAATTGCAGATATAAGCCATGAATAATAAGCCCACAACACAGTTAGGGTGAAATAAATACTTAGGATGTTATTCCAGCTAAAAATAGATTATAGGTTACTTTAATATCCTGCTCAAAAACTCCTTTTTTCAGATGTTGAACATTTCCAGAGAATAATTGAAGTTGAATTTTTCTGCACAAAGGATGCTGGGGTTGCAGAAAAGGGGAGCATTAATAGTGAAGATCTAGGTTTTAGGTTCCATTGGGATATAATCAACTTGTGCTCAAGAGATTGAAAATAGACAGACTGGGTTCATTTCTCAGGGCATCTGCAAGCTCTTTAATAGTGAAGAGGGAATGAGGGAAGGCAAAGCATGAGCAGTAGAATGAGGAAGATCTTCTATCAAAATTTCTAGGAGACTCGGCTGCCTGACATCCCATGAAGAACCATCACAGTTCAGAGACAGTCAGTGGCCAAAAATAACTAGACTTCTTGTACCATGTAGGCACCACCATTTGTTTCTTTGTTTTTGTTTTTAACATGTCTGCTTCTCTGTGGTTGTCAGATCCAAGGCTGGGGTAACTATCGGGGCTGGCAGGCTGCTAGCTCCACCTCAGGGAAGGAGGGGGCCAGGGGGAAGCACAGCACACCGCTTAGCAAAGAGACAGCCTGCAGGATGCACAGGGGCGCAAGCTGCCACTGAGTATGGAGGAGGGCAGATGTGAAAACCAGTCTCAGCAACAGAAAGATTGAGCTTGTGTTTAAAAGTATTTCAGGTGTGGGGAAAAAAGATAAGCTACATTTGACAGAAATAATGACTTTTGGTGCCTTACTTATGAATTAAATAAGTTGTCTGATAATTTCCTGTGAAATTACCTGCTCTAGAGGTAGAGAAGTTTGACATCTCTGATATTGGCTGGAAACAAAAAGTAATGTTTGTGGACAAGTTGGTAGGAGGTTATTTCCCCCAAGTTAGCACAAATCTGAAAAGGTAGTTATGTACGCATTAGTAGTACAGCTAAGAATGATTGATGGAAGAAAAAATTTATATAATCTGGGGATAAAATTTTATACACCTTTTCACGATGTCATTTGTGAAAGAAAGGAGTTTGACAGAGAGAAGAAGTAGATGAATGGGATGACTGTGATGATTACCACTGAGTGACGTTGTAAGAGAAAACGTTAGAACTGATTGTAGCTCCAGGAAAGACCATAGCAAAATAGACATATGTATAGGCAGCAAGGCCTGAGAGGGCTCTGGAATTCCGAGTTCTTAATTCTACAAATGTTATCATCCTAATTAAGTCTGACATCAAATTTAGACGATGAGGCTCTGATTGATTTGGCCTTGGCCATGGAATAGTATTGTAGACAGCTGAGTGCACCATCTGACAGCTGCAGAATGTAAAGTTAAGAGAGCAATAGTAAAGAAACCTCTCAAGGGGGTGCTCAGCCACAACCTGGGAACACTGTCTGATCAAAGTGGCTAAGACTGAAGGTATTCTGGTCTCATAAAATATTATCACCTTACTATTAGTGACTTTAGTTATTGATGAAGTCTCAGCATCAATAATATAACACTATATTATATATACTGTTTCTCCTCCTAGTTTGAATCGGTAGGAGCATAAGGATGAATATACATCCATTTTCTCCTCTCGCATTAAAATGGGTGGGAACATAAGGATTGAAATCAGCTGATACTCTCAAGTATATTCACTAATATTTGAGAGTCTTAGCAGTAGCATCACATTGGAAAAGCTCTGATATATACTCCCAGTAGCTCATTTATTTACAATCAATCTCATACAGGCAAGCAGCCCTCCTCCATGATGAAGCTATGCTATCTTCAGTATGTGGTCCAACCAACATTGAGGTGGACAGCTAAGGAAGAGAAAAGGGGGGAGACACCTGAGGTCTTACCTGCATTGTCCCAGGAGGGGCTCTCTGCTCAGAGTCACATGACTCCAATATGAGGAGGACTAAGGGGGAAGTAAAAACACAAATGTTTCAGCATGTGAAACATTTGGTGAACACTAACAGAGGTCTGTCACACACTCCGAACTTATTAAAGAAGAGCTGTCAGCCAGAAATATGCCCTATAGTGGGCAAAGTAAATGAGACTGCTAATGATACTTTTAACTAGAAGACAGTTTGAAATCTCTAATGTTAGCTAGAGACAAAAGGTAATGTTTGTGGGCAAATTGGTAGAAGGTTATAATTTCATACTTCATGCAAGCAGAATGTAGTGGTTGGGGCCCCATTTGATTTCAAATAGGGCTAGAATTCAAGTTTCTCAAATTCAAGTCCAATGTCATAAAACTAGACATTGCTTCTTTCTAGAATATAAGGACTCCTATTGAGATGTCAGGTTGCCTAAACTTTCCACATGAAAAAATTAATTCTAGGTCTTACAGTACTATTGATCAGCCCTGGTGAATTATAACAACCTGAGATATTTTTAAAACCACTCATGTCTATGCCTCTTCTTAGGCCAATTGAGTTACAAAGGCTAGGGACAAATCCAGGCAATGATTTTATTTCTAAGCTACCTGGGTAATGAAAGGCAATTAAGTTTGAGAACCTATATTTTAGAAGAAACTCACCTGAACTAGAAATTACCACTGTCTATTGATGTTAAGGCTAGGAAGCTTTAAGAAGTATTAGTGCTCGGGACTCACCCCAGATGTTCTGGTTTAATTGGTTAGGGTGGTAGGGGCTGGACTTAGGGATATTTACAGTTCTTCAGATAAATTTCAAATTAGTTAATTTTGTAAGGACTGCCACTTTATGACAACACAACCATCTCTAACACCATCCCCCACCCGCCCCACAAGGCCTTGTCAGACCAAAGGTGGATGGCACAGCTAAAACTGGGGCGGGGGGAGCAGCTCCAGGTGGTGCTCTCCGTGGTGCTGAAATGTCACTGAGGTGAATTCTCTATTGGTGAGAGTGAGCATTTGTTTTTAAAAGGATAAAACAAATTTTCTACTGTTGCATATTTTAAAATTGAGAGATGCAAAACTTTTATTAAACACATATAACTATTATTCTGTGGAGTTTTAGTTCTATATTACGGTGTGTTAAGGGAGAGAGACTGAGGGGTACAGTGAGTGAGTGGGGACTGGGGACCAGAGAAAGATGTAGAAAGAAAGAATGCTTTGCTGTTTGTACAGAGGGCAAGGCATAAATTAAAATAATTATAACTAGTGCTCTTATAGAATCCACATATTTTTATTTTTAGCTGGTGATAGTATCCTGAATATTTTTAAGTTATCAGAATTTCAAAAAATATAAGGTAATTTACCTCCCATGTAAAGTTTGAAAGCATAAATGTATACAGTTTTCATTTTTCTACTTAAAAATGTGAACATTAAATACTTTGAGAAAGAGCCTATTTTCACATATTAGTATTTTATACTACTTAATGATAAACCACTGGAGGTTTCTAGTTGATATATTTGTGTAGCTTTATAACAAATTACCATTGTGTTATAACTCCTAAAATTAGACAGCCTAAGGCCTTTCCCACTTTTCTCTCTACATTCCTTACATTATTACACAATCCAGTTGTCTAGTCAATAACTTCTTATATGTTCCATTGTCTAAAAGCCTACTCATTCCCTTAAACTTTTATAGAGATGATACATGTTCCATGACTCCATCTAATAACTTGGGAACAACAGGCTTGGATGAACACTTTAAACTTCCTCCAATTTATGACTGTTCTCAGAAATAAAGACTATGTTTTCCAGAGTAAATGACATTATTAAAATATGAGCCTCACCTGCTAACCTAAAAATGTCAATCATCTGAACCCTACTTATAATCCTATAGCTGAGAAACTTACTCCTCTTCCTTGCTGAATTCTAGCATTTTCTATACAGTAGTAGAATGGGAATGCACAGAAATATAATAAATCACACCGAAGTAGCCTTTGGAACAGTAATATTCCTAGCCCTCTGCAAGAAGGTATAAATTAAGGACTTAAGGCTAGACACCAAAGCACTCACACATATTAATGCAGATCCATGGCTGTTTGAAGAGTTAATGGTGGGAAGAAATCCTTCATCTTAAGTTAAGTCACTCAAGAACTCATTTTCGTTATTACCAAACTATATGAACTTGAACACCTGAATTTACTGTTTAGGAGCTATGGGGAGCATCTGCCCCCTACTTTTTTATATGCACTATACTCAAAGGAAAAAATTCAGATAAATTCCATTGTCCCATAAATGGAAGTTCAGTGCTTTGCCAGTTTGGTTAGTATAATAATAAAATAGTTCTCAGACCTTGGCAAGAGCTTACTCTTCATTTACTCAGACATTTAATTAGTGGGTCTGGTAGCTACAGCCTTTTAGTGGGCTCAAGTCAACATACTTAAAACACACACAAATCCACCCACTTTCCAATGGTGGGGTACCCTCCCCACCAAGGCTGTTACTGGTAGGATAAGACTTCTCTTTGCCAGAAGGTTTTCCAGAGGCAACTAGTTTACCATCAAAACGATTGGTTAAAAAAACGCTATTTATTTAGCACTTTCAAAGAGGGCTCTCTAGAATCTGAAGCAGGAAGACAGAAAAAAGATTTCGAGGGGGTACTTTGGAATCCCTGGTCGCACAATCAGGACTCCAGGATGGCCGTTTTAATGGTAAACTCGTAACTCCCACAGGCTCTGACTGATCCCCACCACCCCACTGTCTGGCTCTTTCACTCAACTCTGCAATAACTTGTTTTTTTACCATCAAATGATGTTGAAAACTCTTGTTCTCCAAGGAGTCATGTGTTTTTATGGAAGTAAACAAAGAAATCATAAATACTCCTCTCTTGCCATTACAAGTTCATATCATGGCAGTGTCAGGACACTCCTCATCAGAAGCCAGAAAAGTAGGCCAAGGATGACAGAGTGAATCAATGAATGGTCCTGGCAACAAGATCCAGTCTTGCCTCACTTTTGTCTGAGGACCTCTGGACTACCCAGCATCAGTGGCTCGGTGGTTTCAGTCTCTCACATTAATTTTAGAAAACTCTATTATGTCTAGAGCCAGTGACAGTTTTATATCACTTGAAAAACTTGTTTAGAACTTGTTCTGCATTGTGTTTCCTATATGACTCGACTATGGGAGTAGGTACAATGGTGAAAAATACTAACCTATAATACGAAAATAACAAGTCAGGTCACATGTTGCTATAACCTTAAGATAGAGATTAGCACTAGCTGCCTTAAAGCTCACAAAATGTGTCCAGCCAATAATGCTGTATTGCAATAGTAACTATTTATGGTGTTGCCTGTGTACAAGGCTTACCAGTGTAATCACTGTGTAAGTTATACAAATATTTAACCACTATGTTGCACACCTGAAACTAATATTGCATGTCAATATCATTGAACATTTTTAAAAGGATAGAATTTTTTAAAAACTTGCAAAATTAAATACATTAAATGAGTGAAAAAATATTTTGATGCCTGTATACCAAGATCCTCAGTTTAAACAGTGATGACTGTCCTTCTAACACATATCCTCATATAGTTTCCCATATTGTAGTTTAGTACAAACCCTCCGGTCCCTTGTTTCCACACTGATTTTTGTCCTCATAAAGAAACAGGCTTTGAACATAAAGAGGATTCATTACCAGGAACGGGAATGGACCAGTTGAGTGGGAGGTCCAGAGACCACCTAACATAGTGCAGGAAAAATAGAGCTCGGTAGTTTTTGTGTGTCATAAATCCTTCCAAACTGACTTGCATCCAAAACACCGCCTTGTGAGTGTAGAGAATGCAGAGGCCCTATCTCAGACTACAGGGTGACACTGGTTCAGATGCCTGGGGCAACCACTGAGTCACTCACTGCCTCTGGCCCACCCCACCCTGGGAGGCTGGCAGTGAGATGCAGGAGATGGGATGAAGATGCACAGACCTGGTGAGGAAAGCAGAGTTTGCCACCCCAAAGTAGGCCTTCTGGGGAGAAACTGATGATTTTAAGTCAGTTATTTTTTAAGAACAAAAGACTCAAAGAATCTTTGACCTTCCCCCTAACTACCTAAAGAGATTTAAGTAGAAGATCTGCTCTGGGAAAAAGCTATCATCACAGATAATCATGGTTTAGTATGAACTAGGTGTGACGGACACAGAGGAACCTGGCAAGGCCTCTCTCATCACAGTGCTCCCTGTGTCCCATGGTTGAAGATGGCCAGGCAAATATTTGTTCACCTGTTGGAGACCATTCTGCCTGATTTCAGGAATTGTATCTCTACCCCTTGTGGCTAAGGGCGAGAGACGACCTTTGGAATGCCAGCCACAGGAGACAAAGCTTGTCTCTGGTAGCAAACGCTGCCTCAGTTCCTCTCCCTGCCCCCAGAGCTTGGTAAGACCCCTCACAGCCGGGGGGGGGGGGCAGCCTAATACAGACTCAATCCCTTGGGAGGCCTTCATGGAAGGACTTGGCGGGGGGCTGCAACAAAGAGCAATGAACTCTCACCCCCTGGCTTTGACAAAGCCCGAGTCCCCATGTCTCCTGGGAGAGGCGCTTCCTGGCTCTAACGCCCTTAAGCCTGAATACCTGATGGGGAGGAGTGCAGCTCCTTGCCTTGCTAGAGTGTGTCCTGGGGAAAAATCTGGCACCACAAAGACTTGCTGATAAATCTGTGAAATCTGCTCTGCTAAGAGTGCTTTCATTCATATGATAAAGGTCCAAGAGGAAATGAGTATGTTTCCCAAAGTTTCTGCAACTCTCTTCCTGACAGACACTGACTCAGACTCTGAAGCCCTCGGATCTCTTTGAAATGTTATCTACTGTTTGATCCTTGTCACCCTGTATTTCTGTGTATTACAACCCAATAAAAGGCTATGGAGGAGGGCACTCAGGGCCTTTTTCTCCTTGGAGAAACTGGCCGCTGCTGGCCTTTGTCTCCCCTGAGAAACTGGCCACAGCCCACTCCTCCTCCCCAAGCAGATCTCATCATCTCTCAGCCATATTTATTCATTCATGTGTGTCCATGGCACTGGGGGGACTCAAGAGAGAAGTCGCCCCCGCATTCACCGAACATTTGCTTTCCACTTCCATGTCAACGGCCTTCCTCCTGTTTGAAGTGAAAACCCCTACCCCACTTTCTCCTTAGCTTCAGATGGCATAAAAGCTTTAACTGCCCAATTTGTCCTCAGGTCCTATATTCTTATGGAACCTCCAAAGGTACATACATAATTAAATTTTGTTATTTTTCTCCTATTAAACTCTTATATCAATTTAATTCTTAGGCCAGCCAGAACTACAGGGAAAAGAGGGAAAATTTCCTGTTCCCCCACATCAGGAACTCTGAGATCTGCGGCCTTAGTCCCATCCCACAGCACTCCTGTAAAGCCAGAGTACCAGCCCATGGGGCTGGCCCTCAGGCACTCTGAACAAATTAAGGGTCTTTTTTTTTTTTTTGTCTTCTCAGTACATTTTATTCTTGTTTCATCAACCATTGTATTATCTTTATCAATTCCTTCCTCAGTTTTTTTTCTTTTGCAGATCTACTGAAATGAAATGGTTTTTATTTTTTCTATTTCTTTTTATTTTTTTATTTTTGTTGTTGTTCAAGTACAGTTTTCTGCCTTTTACCCCCATCTCAGCCCACTTCCCCAGTGCTCCCCACCTCCCTCCAGTTTCCACCTCCCCCTTGTTATTGTCCATGTGTCCTTTATACTTGTTCCTGCAAACCCTTCCCCTTTTTCCCCTGAAATTCCCTCCCCTCTCCCCTCTGGTCACTGTCAGCCTGTTCTCAATTTCAGTGTTTTTGGTTATATTTTGCTTGTTTGTTTGTTTTGTTGAGTAGGTTCCTATTAAAGGTAAGATCAAATTAAGGGTCTTCATTCCAAGGCTGAGAACAAGTGACTGCAAAGGAGCAGGGCAGGTGGTGTTGACAGTTGTCTTAGGTGACAATACTTTATGCCAACACAAACAACTGTCTCCCTCCCTCCCTCTCACCCTCTCACCTCGACTGTTTCCCCCAAACCAAATACTACTAAGACTAGAAGTCCTGGGTGGGTGGGGCGTGTCCCCAGTCCTGCACTCCTGCAACAACAAAGATTAAAATCTAGAAACCAGAGGCCAGCAGCTTGTCCAAGCTGGTACTGGTTCTGGTTTCATGACACTATGACCTTGGAGCACATTCTTTCAGTTGCCCAAGAATCAAGTTTCTCCAGGTTTGTAAAGTGATATTAGCTTTGCAAATTCAAAGGAAATCTGGATTCCTGAAATCTCTGGTCTTGGCCTTCTCAATGATCTGTGATATCTCTTTCAGCCATTTAACTTTGCTTTCTACAGCAGGAGATGCTGAGTGGAGCCCAAGCTCTCCCTCAGACACATTTCAGTGATAGACTCTCTAGGAGAGGCAAAACAAACTGGATTTCACAAGTTTCCTTTGGATTTGCTGACTAATTTAAGTCAATGGCAAGTATTAACCTGTTCAACCATGAAGTGCTTGGACAAAAGTTATTGCAAAGAAAAAGAGATTCTATGGGAAGTGACCTCACAGGATGATCTAACCATAAATTCCTAATGGGCAGGTCTTGGTGGGTAGTCATTCCCCCAGCATATAACTTTTTAATAAAGGTTTGTCTTCACCTTCAGCAGGCCCTGTTCATTGTTTCTGTGCCTCTAGGTTAACACCTTGAAATGCCTCTTTTCAGACCCTCAGAAGCCACTCTCAAGAGAACACATAATCTTGTTAACTATCCCCACCTTGCCTTCCCCCACCTGCAGATAATCTTCTTTATACTTCCCCCTTAATTCACAATGCAAGAAAAGAAGCTGCAAACTTCAGGAAGCATTTTTCTAGGGAGCATTTGACATCTTGCTTGCCAACAACTGTCATCAGTTTGGCTCAAATTCTTCCAAAAATTCTCTGCAGTTTTGGACTTTTCTTACATTGACACCAGCTACGCCCTTGCCTTTCTCCCAGCAATTGTTTCCTATCCTTCTCCGCATACCTCTTTAGGACACACTGAACTTCAGTCATTTATTCCTTCAAAATCTATAAACCAGGCTTCTTGGAATTTGCAATTTTTGAATTTTTGTCCTTCTCTGGCAGATTATAAATATTATGGGTCCACTTGTGGCTCTTTTCAATTCTTGCTTCATATAGGACATGCAACTAAGATGGTCTGGTTTGCCTGGAAAGGCCTAGTGTGTGCCTGTTGTGCTGGCATAGTCAATAGTGCCCACTTTTACTCTCCGACAGCCCCAGTTTGACTGACAAATTGTATTGTCGCCCTACAGCTAACTAGATCCACCTGCAACTCTCATGGACTTGGGGTGGGGTGTGGGGGCATGTGGGAGGAGGGCCACATTTATAGGGACCTCATGACACTTTATTTGCTAGTCTCTCTGACAGGCTGTGGGAGGAAACCATGAAGCCTGCTCCCACCTTTTAAGAAACGTGTTTGGAATCATTTGTTTTCAGAAGCAGCCAGTCACTCAAGAGGTTGAGAGCATAGACCTCACAGCTAGACCTGTCCCAGCTATGTGCCCCTGGGCCAGTCATTCAACCACTCTGTGCCTCAGTTTCCTTACATATAAAGTAAAGACAATGTAGTACCTACATCATGAGGGTGTTGTGAAGAGAACATGAGTCCACATACCTGGGCATACTAACTGTTAGAAAGAGTTTCCTGCCATGAGCTATCACCTGGGTCCAGATCCCAGGCCCACACAGCTACAAACTGGCCCAGCATAAGGGAGATCCACTTTCAGAGAAGATTTGGTACAGAAGACTTTGGTTTGCATATTGATGGAATCAAATTCAGATTCTCTCTTTTAGGAAATAAATGCCTGACAAAGTAAGCAGGTCACTGAAGTTGAATCTTAAGTGACAGAAGCTCCTGTTCCCACAGTTTGCCCAAGTCACAGACTCCTCAGACCCCATGGCTCCTGACTCCTTGAAGGAATCAGCATATTCCTGTGCACGTTTGTTATGCTCTCCCATCACCAACTTCATCTATTGGTAGACCTCCCCCACCATCTTAAAGCAATACAGGACGACAGACCCAACTTAATTCAGAGGATGGGGTGCAAGGGAGTCTGGTACCCCAAACCTGGCATCCACTGGAACCTTCCCCTTGTGCAACATTCAATTCTAACAACTTGCCCTCTGACCACAACTTCAGATCAGCTCACCCTCCTGGAGCACATAAATACCTTGGGTTCTATGGAACACCCATTTTCTCTCAAATCACCTTCTCTCCTAGCTTCATTTTCTTTTTTACACAGTCTGGATCATGTAGTTCTATCATTTTTAAAAATAATTCACATGGTTCTCTCCTTTCGATTCCTTTTTGCTGACACTTTACTTTTACTTCCCAGTTTGCCCAGCTGTGGCACCCAAAGCTTCTGACCCTGCACTGATCCTACTCTGCACATGAAAGCCCCAGAGAATCTGAAGAAACCTTGGATGTGTGCTGATAATTTCAGTGCCCTTGGGATCATGCTTTCCCTCAGCTTTGGTCAGTTCCCACCTTCATCACTGCCCACTGCAGCTTTACTAGCCTTTCCCCCTCTCCCTCTATTATGGACTCACCCCTCCCCTACTGCTTTGCAGCCTAGTTAAGTACACCCTGGTTTAAGAGACACTGTCCACCGTGTCCACCAGGGTAAAATCTGGACTCCTTAGTCACTGTCTATCTGCCTCTCCTGATATCCTGTCCATCACCTTGGCCTTGCAGTTGACCAACACTCAACACCAACTCACATGTTCATTTTGCATAAGCTATTCCATCTACCTGGATTTCTTTTTGTTCTCTCCAGTTTATTAGACAAACATTATTTAACTTTCAAACACAGCCCTGTTTTGCTTGATCATCTCAGTTGCCACAAAATTTAATAATTCTCCCCACTCTTATCGCTTGACACCCCCTACATATTCTGGTAATTGCATAACGTATATGTGGTTGCTGATGTATCCATCTACAAATCTCTATCTGTCACAAGACACTGGGCTCTGTAAAGTCAGAGGCCTGGTCTTGCTTATCTGTGATTCTCAGGGCACTGAGCAGTAGCCAGGAGGTGTCAAAACCACTGCGTTGATGGAAATCTCCTGGCTGGGCAGGGCTGGGTTTTCGCACCTCCACACAGCCATGTCAGATCAGGTTCCCCGCTGACTTCTACAGTGCCAGTGTCTGAAATTTGTTTTGGTCAAACTGCTTATAGACAGATTCACAGAGATTTCCCCTCAGCACTCATGAGTACAAAGACCTAGATGTCTTGGAATATGCAAGAGTTTTACCCCATCTCTATCTAACTGGCCTAATTCTTAAACAAATGAAGAGACAGCAAAGCCTTTGTTTTGTGAATCTGCTCAGGAAATGGAGGCAATGCCTTAAAGACTGAGTTTAGGTTGGAGGACAGGGAGGAAGAAAACAACCAAGGGAGAAAAGAACATGCCCGAAGTTGTTAGGCTGCAGCTAAGAAGGTAGGTAAATTGCAGGCAGCTGGGAAATGTGGACAAGCTCTGGAACCAAAAAACCCTCATTCGAGGAATCTGGACTAATGCTTTCTCTGTGAGTTCATGAAATTCCACTAAACTTTTGTTTGGGATTTTAATTGTTTTTGTTTCATCTTCTTGTTGGTTGAAGGATTGGGATTTTTTTATATATATATATCTTTTTAGAATAGGTCTGTTGGCTCTGACTGACCCATTTCCGAGTGTGGTTCTGGGTAGATGCCAGACACCCTCACTTTCTGTGTCTGTGGGTTATGATGAGATCCCATGATCTCCTCTACCTGCCTCCTGCCCTCCACTGCCCATGCCCCCCAAAATCTCCTTGTTTGGCCTTTTCACTAGTGCCTCTAAAACTTTTCTGTGTATGCACATCTCCTAAGTTCTTGTTAAAATGCAGATTCTGACTCAGCAGGGCTGAGAGGTAGTCTGAAATCTGCATTTTTGTCTTGCTCACAGATGATGCCATTGCTGCTTTGGAGACTTCCTGAGTAGCAAGGCTTTAACCCTCTGGACCTAAAGTAGGTCACCCAGGGAACAAAGGAGATACTTCATTGGTCCATAGGAAGAAAGTATTAAACTTCTATTTATGTTATTTCTATCTAAAGGTTTTAAATCTAAACAAGCACAGGTACCTTCGCTTGCCCATCTATCAAATGGACTCCTAACAGGTTATATGAAAGAATCATGACAAAGGGTGGAAATAAACTTTTGCAACTCAGAGGGGTTGAGAGAGGTGGACTGACTTGTTCACTCCATGTAGCTTACTGCATGCAATAGACTGAAGTGTGTATGTCACAGAATTTACGGGACACATTATCCAGTTTTGTTTAAACACTCACAAAATGTGTAAGAGGGTTAACTAATGCCAAGAAGTGGCCAATTAAAGATAACACTAAGAATCTGCCAACTAGTTGGTCCAGAAAGCCAAAATTATAATGAAGATTATTTGCAGTATGGACTTACAATCATCTCTAATTATGACCTGAAGAGTTACTGCATCTGGAGATAATATCAGTATGTGCATATAATTTTAAGTAGCAATTCCTACTTTGAGGGGCACATATTGCAAATATATTTTATTGATGAGGTCTGCCATCAAGGTTTAGAGACCACTGCTCCATACTACCAGCTGGATTCCCATGTATTATGGAATAAGCAACCTGGCATCCAGTCAACCCTCTGCCTCCAACACACCTTGTCTTCAGTGCTGTGACCCCTCACCCCCAACCTTCCATTTTAACTTATGTTTCATCTGCAGTGGCAGAAGGCAAAGCCAATGATTCCAAACTCAAATGCCTAACAGTGAAGGAGTGATCATAAAATTATCTAGAGGGAAGAGTGTTTTGAAAAATGATAGCACCTATGTGATGATAAGAGGAAACTGACTCCAGGTCTCAGCACTGAGAATACAATAGGGAATAGTAGAGACTGTGGCAACATCGAGAATGCACGCCTTTTCTTCTTACTATTTTTTGTCCGTATGGGCAAGCAGACCTGGACTTGTCCAATCTTTTGATATTTCAAGGAAAACACACATCACATCTGGATTTTTACTGGATATCCCACAATATTTAAACATAGATGCACATGCATGCACATGTATACATACACAAACATTTGAATTTGCCAAAACGTCAAGCCACATTTGGACCATGAGCATCGGTCTGCTCTACCCACTCTGTATAGAGTTAAAACCTTTACCTGAAGCCCCACAATCATAATTAATACAAAGACAGGCAGGAAATGAAGAACAAAGTTCATAAGTCATGAAGTCAGAGTCAACACAAAGCTAAAGCTTATAAAGGGGAAGGAAAAGAGAAAGAAAACATGGAAAAGTTAAGATAAGAGGCCAAGCTAATGAAAACAAAAGAGCAAAGGCAGGGATTCTTGTTTGCTTCCTTTTTTCCCCATGGGGTCAATAATCAATCAGTCTTGCTTTCCCAGAGTTGTGGGCCCACTATGCATGGCCTTGGGAAAGTGATTTGTGCTCATTAATGTTCACATTACCTTTTTTTTCTGAGCAGCAAGACTACTTTTCCCAGCATTTTTTGCAGTGGGTGTGGATGTGCAAGTAAGTTTTAACCCATGGAATGTGAGCAGAAGGGATGTGCAGAAGTGCCAGGCCTGGCCCATGAATACACACACACACACACACACACATACACACACACACACACACATATGGAATCCTCACTCTTTCCTTCTTCCTTTTCTGCATGAGGGAGCAAAGGTTTGGAGGAAGGTGGAGCCATATAATCCAAGAAGCTGAACTCAGCCGTCACCACCACAGACCCCTCTGGATTAGATGCGAGCGAGAAAGAGACTTTTATTTTGTTCATCTAAACTACTTTGGTCTTAATCCTCCCCACTTTGAGAACAGTGATCACAGCCTACCTCCTCTTGTCCAGAATCTTTCCTTCTTCAGGTAAACAGCCCATTTCCTTGACTGTTACTCTAATGGCATGATTCCAGTCTCCTGGCCTCTCACCTCTGAATGTGCTCTACTTTGCCTGCATGACTCTCAAGGTGGGGAGCACAGAATGGAATTCCTTACCTGAAGAGGTGTATGATGAGTGCAGAACAAAAGAGTCATCACCTCCTTTTTCCAGATAGTATGCCTCTGTGGATACATTCTGTGATATTTAACACCAAATATTTCTTTCTGGTGTTTGTCTTCTGCTACATCTTCCCTGTCTTACAATTTCCAGATTTCTCTCTTGGATTGTCAGAGCTTTTAAGTCTAGCACATTAGTTTATTTTGCTATTCTGTAGTGGTACCTTCTTAGCATGCTTTTGTGGATTCATTTTGTTTTTGCCTTTCCAACATCCATTTGCCCTCTATTTCAAGTACATGCAGTCTCAGTGGTACTAGCAATCAAGACCGTCTGCAGCCATCTATCCTAGCAACCGAACATTACACTGGCTACAGCAGCCACTCTGCCCTCTCAAATCAGAGACACAAGAATTGAAAGCAACTAGAATCAATACATCTTCAAAGAAATGTCTCTCATGGATCACCCATTACTTCCTGTGACCCAGAATACCACGGCATCTTTCCCATGACTAGGTTGTTCAATATTCCCTTGAATTCTGTCAGTCCCTCTGCATTTGTTTTTTATTGCTGCTATAACAAATTGCTACAAACTCTGTGGTTTAAAACAACACAAATTAAGGGTCTAGCATCCAGAGTATATAAAGTCAACAAAAAGACAAAAGGCAATTTTCAGATGGACAAAGGACTTGAATATACCATTCTATATATAAGATGTACACATAAAATTTGAATGCTCAACATCATTAGTCATTAGAGAAATGCAAAACAAAACCCACTAGTGAGATATCTACTAGGATAGCTATATTTTTTTCAAAAAGGAATATAAGTGTTAATAAGGTTATGGAGAAATTGAAATCCTTGTATATTGCTGGTAGGAATGTAAAATGGTTAAGGCACTAAGGAAAAGGGTTTGCAGTTCATCAAAAAGTTACAGACTTACCACATGACCCAGCAATTTCACTTCTATGCATATACCCAAAAGAATCAAACACAGGTACCCAAATAAGTCCATGCACATGTGTGTTCATAGCAGCACTATTCACAATAGCCAAAAGGTCAAAACAGCCCAAATGCCCATCAGTGGCTAAAGGGATAAACAAACCGTGGTATATCCATACAACAAAATATTATTCAGCCATAAAAAGAATGAAATACTGATATATGCTACAACATGGATGAAGCTTAAAAACATTATGCAAAGTAAAAGAAGCCAGACACAAAGGATCACATACCATATGATTCATTTATATGAAATACCCCAAACAGGTAAATCAAAGACAGAACTTGGGTTGGTGGTTACCAGGGAGAGAAGGGGTGAAGAGATGAGAAGCAACTGCTTGGTAAGTATAGGGCTACCTTATGGGGTGATGAAAATGTTTTGGAACTAGATAGAGTGATGGCTGTATAGCTTTCTCAATGTACTAAGAGTCACTGACTTGTCCACTTTAAGGTGGTTAATTTTATGTTGTATAAATTTTATGTTAAACACACACATTTATTATCTCATAGTTCTAGAGGTCTGAAAATCAAGGGGTCACAGGTCTGTACTTCCTCTGGAGGCATTAGAGAAGGATTCACACATTACCGTTTCCAGCGTCTGGAGGCTACTTGCTTTCCCTGGCTGTGGCCTCCTTCCAGCAATGCCATCCCTCTGACCTTTGCTCCTGTCATCACATCTCCTCTGGTTGACCCTCCCACCTCCTTCTTATAAGGACCCTGTGATTACCTTGGGCTACCAGGATAGTCCAGGATACTCTCCACCTGCAAAGTCCCTTTGTATTTGTAGGTTTCAGATTGTATTTACAGGGTTTAGGATGTGGACATCTTTGCAAGGTCGCTTTCTTTCTACCACACTCCAAAGCCCTGCAGCAAATTTTTTTCTTGCTTTCTTTAGCAAGTGTCTATTACTTGTAACCATAGAATCTCAATGAGTAAAATGCTTTATATTTTTTCAGCATTTTGAATGAATGGAGAACATGAAGGCAGCAGGCAGAGTGTGGTGATTTCTTGACATAACAGGAGAATGACTAAGTAACTCGGTAGGAATTTTGAGTTTGGCACAGTGCTTTCCCCAGTAGCAAGGAAGCAAGACAAGCAGATGCTTAATAAGTGTCTGAGGGCTGTTTGAATAAAAGGATGAGAACAAAATATGGAAAGTTTAACAACAGCATTTTATCAGAGCCTGCAGAAGCAAGGGTAAATCTGCACAGAGACAAGTCAGGAAACAGCAAAAGGTAGTAAATGTAAAACCTAAGCTAAAATGCTGTTTAGCACAGAGAGCACGGATATTGCTACCTGTCACTCTTTTTTACAGTGTGACACCTTCCTACCATTAAGCCTTGATCTGAGTCCGAGGTCACCTCAGTCTAGAGCCTTCTGCTGTCCCCACACAGAGTAACAGCTTTCTCCATTCTGCAAACTTTAGTGAGCGTGACTGTGCTGCTCTGAACAGTTTGAATCACAGCCAGCTCTTCAAAGGACAGAACGGGCTTTAGCATTCCCTTGGCCACCACCTAAAGGTGCTTGGGGCACAGCACAGGGTCGCATATTAGCCACGTCGGGGAAAAGCAAAAAAGTGCCAGAAGGGAAGACAAGGAGAGCTGTTTGTTGAGACATGAGCATTTAAAGGCATCTTCTTTTTATTCCATTTTTATATAGATCCTGCAATACATTTGAAAAGTCAAGTTTGGAATCATAGGACCTTTGGGGGCCCCAGGAATCTATTTAGTTCACTAACTTTTAGTACCAGCTTTCTAAAACTTGGCATTTAAAATAATTGACTTAGAGGAAGGAAGAGACAAAAAAAGAAACACTGATATGAGGGAGAAACATTGATCAGGTGCCTCCCATATGCACCTCAACCAGGGATCAAACCTGCAACCTAGGAAGATGCCCTGACCATGGATCGAACGTGCAACGTTTTGGTGTACAGGACGATGCTCCAACCAACTGAGCCGCCTGGCCAGGGTCTGGCATCAGTTTTCACAGGTACATGTCTGTGGCCTGGTAATCAAATAATCAATTGTGAAGACAGTCTACCTTTCTGACAGGCCAGGCTACTTCGTATCCTGGAGCCTTTTTAGGGCAGAGCTATTTGACTGCCTCTGCCTTAAACAAACTGTTAGTATAGCCAATTTATTTTACCTTGACCTAGAAATTTTACTCAGGTTAAACAAAGTGAGCTATGTTTTTATTAGGAAGTCAAGGTTCCTGGAAGAGCAAAGAATAATCTTTATTCAACATATCATCCTGGGGTTTGGGTATCACTTGTATTTGATTCTCAAAGCCATTGCATGAGTCAGCTCAGCCTTTATAGATTCGTGTTTGTCAAAAGGGGAGGGGGTGTTTGTTCGTCCAGGGTGGAGAAAGCACCAAGGATGGCTGGATATTGCCTCTCCCCCTCTGCTTGGGTTTTAACCTTTAGTCAGTACACACTGGGTAAACTAGGTTACCTAAAGCAACCCAGGGACTTGGAGCTGCCTGCGAAGGCAGTCTCTGGGATTTTAATTATGACCGTCAATCAGAGTTATTGCCTTCGGGACAGAGAACTTAACTTCCTAAGATGATATTTTGCAACACACGTCTTTTAGTCAGGAAAATATTAGATAAGCCTACAGCTGACCCTTGAACAATGTAGGGGGTTAGGGGCACCAACCCCTTGTGCAGTCAAAAATCCACATACAACTTTTGATTCTCCCAAAACTTAATACAGTCCCTAAATATCCACAGGGGATTGGTTCCAGGACCCCCACAGATACCCAAATCCTTTGATGCTCAAGTCCCTTATATAAAATGGCATAGAAACAACCCTACACATCTGCAGATTTCCAACCTGGATAGAAAATACTTTTTTTAATCTGCCGCTGGTTGAATCCGTAGATATGAAACCCAGGGATATGGAGGGCTGATTATACATTTATTGGGAAAAAATGTGCACATAAACAGACCAGCACAGTTCGAACCCATGTTGTTCAAGGGTCAACCGCATAATCATGCCCCTTCTCCCAAAAATGGGTGAGAAAGCCAGTGACATCAGTACAATGTCAGTTTTAAACTCAGCCCACTTCCTTATCATTTTCCTAATCCTTTGTAATTGATTAAGAGATTTCTCCCTGCAAAACAAATGTTCTGGGCACGGGCTTTGCACTGAAGGAAGCCAGCGTGGGCGTGGTTGAGGGGCTCGCCTAAGATTCGAAGCGAAACCAGCGCGACCTAAAGACACACTGCACACAACTTCGCATTTCAGTGAGCCGCGAGGCTGCCTCTCCTCGTTGCTTCTCTGCTGAGGAAACATCACGGCATGGGGACCAGACATCCCACGTCGTCCACCACAGCCCTGTTTCATTTATTTTGACCTACAGTCCCAGAAGTCTGCTGACGGTCATGCAGCTCTGACCGTGTGAGCTCTTTCCTGTGTCAGAATGATGGGCAGCGGTAGCATGGGCAGGGGTGGGGGACACAAGGGAAGGAACCTTTTTAAAGGCCCAGTCACCCATTAGGACCATCCAAGACTGTCCCACACATTTTTTTAAAAATTTACACACAAAGTCATTAGGAAAATACCATTACTTATCAACACAAATATTCCCCACCATCAGCTCATTTTCAAAGAACTAAAATTCCAGAACTTAAATGGAACTTAGACCTCATCTTATCAACATTCCAATTAGAAAACCACAAGGTCCAGTATCTGGAGAAATAAGAACAACACACTGAACATTTTTAAACATTTCAAAGTGTTACTGGTGCAGGTCAGGAGTGGAGACCCTATGCCAGACCTGGATTTGGGGTGAGAAGTTCTACAGTTCTTCCTGAGGAATAAACAAACATGGGTCACAGCCCTGAAAGAATCAGTAAATTCAGTTATGTCAGGTCCAATGACAGACAATGAGTGACAATGTCAACATGCTCTAAGAGATGAGTGTTGCCTTGCAGGAAGACGGTCCCTGTACCAAATATTGCGTTTTCAGGACAATCACCCACTATATCCAGGGAGAACTGCACTGGTCCTACCCTCCCGACAGCCACCGCTCAACCTCCAAATGAAATTGCTTCCTAACGTCAACCCTCCTGATGGAACTGAACACTCCATCCTTGCTCTCAGATATCTGAATATAAGGTGAACTTACAGGAGATGGAATTAGTACACTAAAAGAAATAACAGATTTCTCCTTCTCCCTTAAAAAATAAAAAATTATAATAATTTCATATACCAGAGGGTCTAATTATCCAGGTATTAAAACCAAATGGGCCCAATTCAAATCCTAGCCCCTCTCTTCCTAGCTGTATAATCTTGGGGAACTCACCAAAGCTCCCATTTCTCATGTGTTACACATAATCAATGATCTCTACCTCTAGTTTGTTAGGGTGAAATGGTTTCATTTGTGTAAAGCATGTGGCATAGTAGTATGTAATACAGTAGCATAGTGCCTAGATCTCTCTGATTTAATGCTTCTCATATAGCATTGTATGAGAAGCATAATTTCTCCATCTGGTAAACCTATCCCCCTGTTCACAAACACCATTGACCCTCCATACCGAGAGGATTATGTTTAAACTTCCTCTCTGGCATCCAAGGTCCTCTGACCTTCCCAAGCCCTTCGTGTACTCAATGCTCCAGTTTTATGAGAACGCACTTGAGTTTCTCGTTCACACCCAACACCTTCCTCCCTGTGCCTGGGTGCTGGCATCCACCCCTAACATTTAACTCAGAGGTTGTAACCTAATAGCCATGAGCACACCACACATGCATGTTTACTCTCATGGGGTCTTAGCTTGGTTTTTTAATTGTCAAAAATTGGAACATTTCACTCAAAAAAGAAGATTTCTACCTTCTCATGAAACATGAGGTCTAGCCACATGACAGTCCCAGGTGGCAACCATTGGCTTGGCCTGAAAAACTGCAACCCCTTTAGGAGGGATGAGCCTTCTCCAGTTTACCCCAGTTACCACCACTCCCTGTAGGATTCCTCATTAGGTTCCCTTCTTGGTCCCCTGAAGGCATTTGAGTTTGTGATCCCCAATCTATTTAACACATCTTACACATCCTAAGCCCTTTGTAAAATCTTCCTTGATTCTTCTGTATTCAAAATATTTTTTCTTCCTTTTTCAGCCCCTGTGGCTGTGTTTGTTAAGGTACATGTCACTGCAATGACACTCACACTGCATTACTCTGTGTCAGAATACTTGATGTTCTTGCTTTATTGCCCTTCCTGAAGTACAAGCTCCTTGAGACAGAACTTGTGACTGGACTATGCCTGGCTTAGCACCAAATATAAGCAGGTGCTTGATTAATAATTTTAATTAAACAAAAACCAGGTATTTTATCATGAGAAAGTCAGATCTCGCAAGGCATGAGACTTTTCTCCCTGGGCTGGGCTTAGTTTCAGTGATCAATTATTCCTCCTAGGAAAATTACTAGGAAGCTGTGTGTGTGGTGGGGGGGAGGTGGCAGGAAGAGGGGTGGAAGTCCACCAGGAAAGGAGAGAACATTGTACTTCTAGCCCCGGTGTGCAACTTCAAATATTGTCCTATATTCATTTGCAGAGAAAAATCCCTTAAACTCTTTAATAACTGATGTGTTAGCATTCTTTATCTGGTCTGCACTTTATTATGTTCTGTGTATTGTGACAGACATTAATACTTTAGAATCACAAAAAACCATGAGGACTTGAGCAGTGTTTTGACCCCCAATACAGAGCTCAAAGGCAAAGCTGTACTTTGCATGAACAAAACATCCTCCCCAACAGCTCCTGACTGCTGAAGGCTGAAACAATGTGAAGACCTGTGCAGGGCAGATAGCGGGGTGCTCGGATGTCTGGGCTGAGGGCGATCTGTCTGTCTACACCATCTAAGCTCTGATCAGGGCTGTCCAACACGTCCTGCAAACAATCACAGTCACTCTCTTGCCTAGGGATTCTCCTTTTGAACTATGCTGTTCAACTACATATTGGCAAAGCAGAGAAAGGGAGGAAAAAAATCCAGGTCAAGTATGTGCACAGTTTTAAAAGCTTGGTTTCAAGTACTTTTTAATTCTTTCCTCCTAGTCAGCAAATGAAGAGGTCTGATAATGCTAAAACCACCTTATATTGTACCATTGTTCATGTTTAGGATATAATTCATAGACCTGTTTTTGTTTTTTGTCTAATGCCTCAGAACTTAAAAAGCCCCTTTACCAGAAAGCCCTCATTTGTTAGGAGTTGGGTGTGTGTGTTATATCGCTGCCAAGACTAAATAAATTAGAAACAGTTACAGAAATAAGGAAATAATTCATCATCAACGTTGGAACAACAGGCTCAGAAAGAGCCGGAATATAAGCACTCTCAGCTTAGAGACTGGTATCTGGGCCCATTCCTTGCTTCTAGGCTTATGTTTTTCTTTGTATTGTTCTTCTCATCCAAGGCAGAGATTGTGCCGGCTCTACTGAACACGGCAGGTCAGAGACTCAGAAGTGCAGCTCATTCCCCCGCCTCCTTCACACTGGCCCAGAGTGGCGGAAGGAAAAGGTGTCTTTCTAAGGTTCAGCCTGCTGCTCTGGTCTCCAGCTCACCCTAAATAGGATAAGAACTGAAACCAAATCACAAAATGTCTTACACCCGAAGTTTTGGTGTCTATGGGGAGGCTGCTGGGTTCTGAAGAGCCTGAGCTGCCAAAGCCACAGAACTAGTCAGTCTGGACAAAGTGTCCACTTTCCTCATCTCCCAAGTTTGAAAAGGGCCCTGGGCACACTTAGAGAGCTTAATGCTTTGGATGGTGTGTATAAAAGATGAAAGAAATTAAATGACATATCAGCTGTCATGAGAAACTCTCTCCTGAGGTATAACTGAGTTTATAACTAGCGACCCATTCTCAGAACAGAAGATGCTGGGCTTGACCTTGGCCCTGCCAGGTTTGCTCAAGTTTCCACCACGGTGTCTTCCCACATATGTGTGGGAGAGGGGGCTGTACTCCCCAAGTCCATGCGCACTGCAAACAACTCTGGTTTTGCTTGAAGCAAGAAGATACTAACGTGTTATAAAAATAAAGAATACTGTAGGCCCTTGGGGGGAAAAACTGACCAGCATTTTATGTAAGTGCGAGGGATTAAACCAAGCCTTTCTTACTGCCTCTGTGCCTGAAACGCCATTCCCCAGGATTTCTACCACTCTACAATGCCTGGCTCCAATGCCACCTTTGGCAGGAAATCTTCTCTGACTACTTCTGAACTGTATACTTTACACCCTTCTAAACACTTTACACCCTTCGCTTGGCAGCAGCCCTGACCGATGATGTAGCTCTTTGCCATGTTTCATGCCCTCATTGGAATGTTTGCCACTGTTGCCACATCTTTTCTATTTGCATTCTCCACACCACTTGGCAAGATCCACAAGTACACAGCTGATGCTTGATAACCATTTGCTAAATTAATGTCTGGATTTATTCCTTGGCTTTACTCATCAAGGACTTGAGAAGCTAAATTAATAAATTACAGATGGGAATATGCCTTCTCTACCCGAATGAGCTGTCACAGCTCATGAGCACAGTGGGTGATTCTTGGTGACAAATGCCTTGAGTGCTTCTTCCGAGTTCTTTATTCATGATAATGATACCACCACCCACCCAGGGCTTTCCGCATACACCATGCTGAATGCAACACACACACACCCCACCCCACCCCACTCCACTCCCTTCCCCTCATCTTGCAGATGAGACCAGCAGCTATTTAACTTCTTTGAGCCTGAAATCACATAGTTAGGCTGAGGTGGCAGGGGGGTTTGGTCTCAGAGCTCTTGCTTTTTTTATCCAGCCCAACATACTACTCCCTTCTGAACCGTTGTCTCTAAAGCGAGATGCTGATTGTGTGATTATAAAACACAGCGCTTCTCATTTTGTTTTGCTTCCTGCTGCTCTCAACTAACCCATGCTATCACTTGACAGGCACGTAAGTGTGATAACGTAAATCGAGACAGCACCACGGACAGGAAATGAATTGTACTGTGGCAGAATCCAAATTGCAACAATTTTGACAAGAGAAAGATAGGAAAGAAGCACTCAAGGCTTTTAGGGATATTTTCGAAAGACAAGCGCCTCTTCATGGACCAGGCTGAGGTTTTGTTTTTCTTTTTTTAAACAAAGACAAGATATGAATCCTTTGGAACACTGCCCAAGTCAGGGCTGTGTTTATCTCCCAGGACAGGGAGGATGGAAATGGCACACAGGGGCTCCCTCAGGACGCAGGGAGGTGGCTGTTTGCTCCCCTGCAGGCCCAGAGTCCAGGGACACATGTAGAAGTGCGCTGTGTGAAAATATTCAGCGCCGCAAATGCCTCTGAACAGGACAATGCCACGCCGCTTCATGTGCCTCTGCACTGCGACATGCTTTCCTTCAAATGCCAGCTCTATCCACCTCAGACCATTGTCTAGAGAGACAGTGCCACTAAGCAAATGCCATTCATTGCATCAGATATAAACATAAATGTCAGGATCAATCAAAAGATATTTTCTCAATCATTAAAATTAAGCCATAAGCCATGTTCATTAAGCTGATTATAGGAACCTTGAAAGGGAGACAGTATTTCCCAATGAATTTCTTCCTTTCTGGCCAGAGAGACTTGTATAGCATAAGGTATTACACGAGTGATGCTTGGGGCTGTTTTTGCCTAGCATTAGAAATAAAGACCTGACTAAGAAACCATACCAGCTCCCTTAAACACAAGGTTTTTGCTTTCTCCTCAGCCTCTTCGCCATGACAGCCGATAATGAGTGCTTCTCATGCTGTCGTGTGAGAGGCTTTCAATGAAATGCTCCTTGGGATACACTTCAGGTGGTAACATCGAGGGAAGGAAATGGGAATAAGGCATTAAGCTGATCCCAAAATATCCCAAAAGGATAAACAACAAGTTTGGTCATTCTGCTATCTTATTTCAAGTTTGAATTCCAAGCGTGGTTGAATTTGTTGAAGGACAATTTTGTAGCTATTGGCAGCACTTCAAACAAACAACATTCCTTAGAATTAATTAGACCCTCAGAACTGCCCTGACAAACCGAGCATCTTGCCCACATTCTAAAGATGTTGCATTTGTACCAAAATGTACAAATTTACAAAAAGGGTAAAAACCCCTTTTGGCCACACAGCTTGAACTTCTCTAGAGAACTGATAAACTTTGCAGAAATGGTTCTAGTAAGTGGCCTTGAATGGGCACATTATAACTTTAAATACAAAACTGAGTTTTGAGCCCTGGCCTGTGGCTTAGTTGGTTGGAGTGTTGTCCCATAAACAGAAAGGTCTCGGGTTTGATTCCTGGTCAGGGCACATGCCTGGGTTGTGGGTTCAGCCCTCAGTCACGGAGCATGAGAGAGGCAACCAATCAATGTTTCTCTCCCACATGGATGTTTCTCTCTTTTTCTCCCTTCTTTCCCCTCTCTCTAATCATATATATGGATAAGGAAAAAAATGAGTTTTGAAAACAAAGCCAACAGCATCATACCCGAATACGTTGGTAAACTTAATAAACAGCCTCTGCTTCAATGTGAGATTCTTTTCCTGGCCCATCTTCTTCAGCAAGCTTTTGAACTATTGGTCTTGTTTGGCATTCCATCCTTAGTGATCTTTTTTGGTAGAAAATACAGGAAAAAATGAGATATTTGACATATCCTCCAACTTTCAACAAATTTTTGTATTTAAAAGAACTCTTTTGAGTATATCTTTCCTTTTCTTTGTATTGAAACCTGGCTTAGCCCACTTAGTCATTTTTGTGTTAATTTGCCAATATTTCATATGGTTAAGCAAAAAAGTCTATTGTTTTCAGAGTTTCCACCACCTTAAAAGCCTGGCCCAGGCTGGTATAGCTCTGTGGATTGAGTGTGGGCTGTGAACCAAAAAGCCACCAGGTTGATTCCTAGTCAGGGCACATGCCTCGGTTGCAGGCCAGGTCTCCTGTATGGGGCGTGCAAGAGGCGGCCACACATTGATATTTCTCTCCCCTCTTTCTCCTTCCCTTCCCCTCTCTCTAAAAAGGAATAAAATATTTTTAAAAAATTTTGGGACTGATACACATATACTCCTGACTGGGTCATCTTTGTATCCTCACAGCCTACAACAGAAATACATACATCAGATACGTATTTCTCAGTTGGATGGATAAACTGAAATCCTACTTATCACTCAAGATCCATCTCAAAATCTGCTCCGATGAAGACTTCTCTAGTCACCAAAGGCTTCGGTGATTTCTGACCTCTTGTACAGTTTATCACTTTATATATTTATCTCCCCAATTAGAGTGCATGTTACCTCGCAGACAGTGCTTTATGTTCAATAAGACTGAATAAACATAAGCTGTAAATTTGCCTCAAATCCATCAAATCCTATTGCTCCTGAGTCTCAGGTAAAATCAAGGAATAGGGGGGAAAATCACTCCTTCTAGAGGTCTTACTAATTCTTGATCCAGCCATGAATCAAATACAAAATACCAACTGGACTTCAGGCAAAGAGCCAGGAGAGTTTAGTCCTTCCAGCTGCCTTCACTTAGATCAGCTGCTTTAAGGAGTAGTCTCTAGGAGTGTCCTATCTGAATGAAAAGCCCCATGGTGGGTGCAAAGTCTGACTGACCAGTTCGACACCATGATTCATTATTTACTTGTTAGGCACCTATTCAGGTCTAATAAACCAGGAGCCAGTGATGAAAAAATGACTAACTCTGCCTCTGATCTCCGGGGGAATCTCTCTTTAGGGGAGGCTGGTGTGTAAATACTTATTATACAATGTAAGAAACATGAAAATATGGTAGATGAACACACCCATTACTACAACTATTCAGAGAAGGAAATAACTAACAGTTGAGAGTGTCAGGAATTTCTTTCACAGAGTAATCAATATTACAGTGAACCTTGAGAAATGAATAAATTTTTCACCAGATGTAAAGTCAGGAAACAGTATCCTGGACAATGAAAACAGTACTGGCATTGTAATACATGCCTGGAGTAAGCACTGCTATTTACATCTTGGTTTGAATTTATTCATTGAGTAATTAGGTCATTCTGTAAAATGAAAGCCTGGAAGAAAAACCCACACAACAGAGAAGCTCTGAGTAGAGGAAAGGGAAAAGCCTAGACCCCTTCACTGTAATATTGAGCATCCCTGTGAGTGTGGGCGAGGGTGTCCTTACACCGAGGGTGGTAAGTACAGACTGGATCTGGCCCAGGGATTTGCTGTGGGAGATAACCTTTCCCTAACTCCCACAAAGACACTAGATAGGCTAATTATGTCTCTGTTGGTAATGAAATTTGATCACCATGAAGAAGAGGTAAGTGGGACAAATGCCACCCACTTTGTAATTTAGATAAGCTTGTCTCTGAGGGCACAGCATATGCTAACTCAATAGGGAGCCTGTTGTGGTCTATTTCCAGTGTCGGGTTGGTCAAGTTCAGATGTATTGGTCAAGTGCATGCTGGACCATGAGCTGACAGCTGTCACCAGGCCTCCACCAGGCTAAGGCATTTCTCCTGGTGAGGCATCCCTTCCATCCACCATTATATCAAGTAATATCAAGGTCTGAGACATGGTGGCTAGTGACAGAAATGAAGAAAATTAAATTAAAAAACTAGTCAATCAGAAAACTATATGTGTTGCATCATCAAGTATCTCAATTTTAAAAGTGAGGTAACAACACTTCTCTTTCTGTTTTAATTAAGATTCAGTGGGAATTTCAGGGGAAACGAAGAAGGGTTTGCTGGAACAAGTATAAAGGACACACAGACAAAACAAGGGAGGGTGAAAATGGGAGGGAGGTGGGGAGGTCTGGAGGGTGGTCTGGGATGGGAGTAAAAGGCAGAAAACTTTACTTGAACAACAATTAAACAAACAAACAAATATTTAGCTATAAATAGTCATGATGTCCTGGTTTGGGGTCTTTTCACAACTGGCCAGTTCTTTCAAAACTATTGGAGGTTCAGATTTTATGAAGTCCAAGCTCTGTACCTGCCTAATGGAGTAAAGAAGAGGGGCCAGCTGAAGCGTGTTCCTTCTCATCACAGCATTTCAAAGCAGTAATGTGGAATGATGGTTAAGCCTTTATTCTGACAACTGAGCTCAAGTATTCTTATCAAGAAAGAGCTTTTGTCAGTGAAACTGATATTTTAAACTCTCTTTTTCTTAGGAAATTTTGAGAGCAATCAATTTCTTCTTTACTACCTGGAGTGTACAGTACATGTGAGGGTTCTTCTTGACAAAACTGGGAAATTTGTGACCTCCAATTTCTTTGTCTAGGGTCCAAAATGTGCAAATGCCCTAACGCTTGTCACATGGCACCTTGGAGTTGCTAAAACACTCCCAGGCAGTTCCCCTTGTGAGATCAGGGGAGTCCGAAGAGTGAGACGAGAAACCACAGTGGTGAAAACAGAGTGTGAGTAACGAAGAGAGCCAGGGGCCTTTGGCAAAAGGAAGAGAAGCCAAAGGAAGACTCTTTCTTTACGAGATTAATCAGTCTCTAATATCAGTGTTTACAGACAGAACCCTCATGTATTACAATGAAATAAACATGACTTGAATAAAACTCTGGCCCTACACACAATGTTTCAGCAGTTAGGATTTGCAATATTTTCAAATGAGAAAACAACACATTCATGTAACAGCAGGGTTTTAGTCTACATAGAAAGTACTTTCTCAGTTTAAGAAGCTCTATCAGGGCCAGTCTCATGGGCATGTGAGCCGTGTCACTTCACAGGGCTTCCTGCTTGGAAGGGTCCTGAGCTTAGTGTAATGCTCTGCTGATGCCATCTTGAACTTCTTCCTAATATTTGCACAAAGGACCATTTTCATTTTGCACTGGTCCACAAATTAGGCAGCCAGTTCTGAACATTATTTAGCCTGCTACCAATTCATAAATGTCCCACATGTCCTAGGTTATATTTCTACGCTGCCAACTCTTTTCCTGCCTTCTTTAAAGTACAGTAAACATGTGGTCATACCAGGCTCCCGACAAATCAGTGGTTGTCAAAGTTTTGCCCACTCATCTCTTCATGTAACTGGCAGGCTCATACTGGTATCTGTAGTGTGGGCATGCTTATATTCTCCTTTCACAAAACAAATTACATTTGTATTAAAATCACACCTCACTTTCTACTATTACAAAAGTGATGTCCTTTCTCCTAACTAGAGAGAGTCCCCCCTTAAGTGCAGGGGCACATTCCAAGACCTCCAAAGGATGCTTCAAACCACATAGCATCAAACCCTGTATATACGAATTAGGAATAGTAATAGATTAACAATAAAAAGGAAAATAGAACAATGATAACCATGTACAGTAATAAAAGTTATAGGAGTGGGATCTCTTTTTCTCTCTCAAGTTATGTTATTGTACTGTCCTGATCCCCCTCCTCATGATGGTGTGAGGTGACCCACTGCCTATGTGACAAGATGAAGTGAGGTGAATGATGTGGGCATTGTAACAGAGCACTAGGCTACTCTGAGGGTTACTTGCACACAAGCACTGGGTTTACTTGACAAGCGAACAACTACATGGCCAATGAGCAAATAGCACCTACAATGTAGACATGCTGGACAAAGAGATGATTGACATCCCTGGTGGGATGGTGCAAGACTTCATCATGCTTCTCAGAATTAAACACAATTTAAAGCTTATGAATTATTTCATGAATTTTCCATTTAATATTTTTGGAGTGTAGTTGATGGCGATAAACCAAGGAGGGTGGGAGTGCAGGTCAGAGGCGCTATTGTGCCACTGGGATGGGTTCTGTGTGTGGAGACAGAAAGTGGGTACAGTATGAAACATATGGTCTGGTGACTGTAAATGTCTATGAGCTACTGATGCAAACCCCCAATCACGCCTACTGGCCAGCAGCAATGACTGCAGCTTTCTAGTCCCAGGAGAAGCAGAAGGAACTGCAGTGCTGGCCTGGGTCTGTGCTTCTGAAACCAAAGAAGAGAAAACTAAGGGCAGCTGGTGGTGAGCTTGGTACACAACCCCACTGAGGAAATGTCTAGAAAGAAGGTATTGCTCATCGTAACTAATCTGGAATGTTATCTTTGATATGGGAACAAATATGTTAGAGCCTAATGTAAAATCCCCATTAATTTTTGTAAATATAAGATGTCAGAGATACTTCCTGCTGAGATACTGTGGCTTAAGCTTATACTAAAATGCCCAAGTTTCCTCCTTCATTCTCCTCTGCTATTAAGGATACTTGGATGAAAAAGTTTCAGAATGCTCTTTTCTGCTATAAGAACCACAGATATGACAAGTTCTCACAGGATGACAGTCCCATGGTTTGTATGAAGAAGAAAGCAACCATCTGGTAAAGACTGAGTCTGAGCCTCCCTCATCTTGGCAAAGCCCCAAGTGGAGGTTCAAAGTCAGCACAGCAGGATGGGATGTGGGGTGGATGCTAGTCCCTTATACATGCTGTCACTAAGGTGACTCTGGCCACACAGGCAACAGGACCAGCTGATCACTGTTTAAGTCCATCATTATCTCAAGCCTGTGGATATTGTCTGAAAACATGGCAAAACAAACCCCACCTGGATTTTCTCTCCTAACTGCCACCCGGTAGACCTGCCAGTTTATCTTATAAATCTTACCAAGGAAGCAGAATGACATGAAGCAAAAACATATAATTCAGAGCTCAGAAATCTAGAACCAAGCCATGGCCCCACCACTGGCTAAATGTGTCTGAGTTTCTGCAAAGGGAAAGTGGAAGTACCACCTGACTACCTACTGGGTCATCACAATGATCAAATTAAATAGAGGAAAGCAGTATGTACACTGTACGGTGCTAACAATCATCTCATTCTTTCTACTCTTCACATTGATTTTGGCATCACCCAACAGTCCAACTTAGCTCCATAAATACTGGTACTTAACCCTACAAAATTACATACATACCCCAACATTTCAGGTAAAATACTTAAATATGAAAATCTAGCTGGGCTATGGTGACTAAGGGAACCAATACCATTTCATTGCCCACAGATTTCTCAAAATTTCTATAGGAAAGCACTTACCCTACCCTCCAGCTATGTCCAGCAAAAACATTACCGTATTTTTAGGACTATAAAACACACCAGACCATAAGATGCACCTAGGTTTTAGTGGAGGAAAATAGGAAAAAAATTGATGCAAAATATGTGGTAAAATTTTTAATAACCTGTGACCTCGCTCCACCACAGCCCCTCCCCGCTACAGCGAGCCAGGCAAGCTACATTCTGACTATAAGATGCACCCCCATTTTCCTCCCAAATTTTGGGGGGTGTGTCTTATAGTCCAAAAATATAGTACCGATCCTCAGAGGGAAATATGGGCCCAGGGGACTCCTTATGGTGAACTCTAAGTCCTCAGGATAAAATGCCAAAGTGGAGGTGACTTCCCAGCCACTCCAAAATTTTAAAGGCCCGAGTCCTTGCCCTTCTATCAAAAAATCTGTTCATTCCACAAACTCTAGAGGTACTGACTCTGGTCAATAAATGGCTCTGGTGACCAAGAATGAGTGCTGTAAATTCATACTAAGCCGCAAATGCACATCAGTGGAGCCATCCCTGAACACGGATACAGGAAGCACAGGATGGCTGAAGCAGCTCCAGGGTCCCTGGGTGGGGAAGAATGGGTACAGGACCCAAAGGTGATGGAAGCAGAGGCTGGAAACCCCAGAGGAGTGTTCCTTGGGCTAACTCAAAGGGGAAAGTCAACCCAGACTCACTTATGTGTCTTTCCTTTCATGTTCTAGATCCCTGCAGTTGGAGGCATCGTAAGTTCCTGCCACTTCCCCACTGGACTAGAAGGGACCTTAGACTAGAGTCTAAGACTAGAGTCACTAGTCTTAAACTAGACTGGAATCACTGTCAGAATTTTCTTTTCTTCCTTTTTTTTTAAAGACCATTCTAAGCAAGAATATTCACTGCACATGACAGCCACTCACTGTGGTGCGAATGCCCATTTGACGCTCAGATCCACAGCGTCTGGTACCCAGACATGCTCCATAAGCACCTGTGGAACTTTTCAAGGGGCCATGATCCCAGTTTTCTGGAGACACGGCTCATACGTCTTTGAGTCCTAGAGAAGGCTGCTTCAATGCTGCCATGAGGTTTGCTTCGTTTCTGCCATTCACCATGGATGAGGATAGCACAGGGCTGACATAGCCCCATGCAATGAGAAAGGAGGCCGGTGTCATGTCATAAACCACACTAATCTGGATGCTAAGGAGCGCTGGTTCTGGTTCTGATTCTTTACTAATTAGCAAGTTCCTTCCCTTGGTCCCAGTTACCTCAGCTTAAAATAATGAAGCTAAACTATATGATTTCTAAATTCCTTCCATGTTCTGAGATCCTATTATAAGCAGCACTATCTTTCCATTTCCAAACAAAGCTAGATTAAAAAAAACTATCCATTGGCAAAAAAGTAATCCTTGATAAGTTTAATATATTCTGTTGAAAGACATCTCCCTTTCCTGTTAATGGGAGGGAGTCATTCAAACAATGAAGTAATTCAGGAAATGTTTGCCAGAGCAAGATGAACTAGATTCTTAAGTAGGCAGCAGTGAAATAAAACAGAAACACTGGAAGTGCTTTATTATTCTCCCCCAAAAGGAAGAAACTATTCTCCCCTTTTAAGGCCTCGACCCAGGAGAAGGTAATCTAATTGATCTGGGAAAAATTACCAGCAATCAATAGTTCTTGTTCTGTAAAAAAGGAAATAAAAGTTATCTCCTACCAAAACAAATTCTGAGAAGGTGATTTTCCAGTTAGGATAAAATACTTCATTCTTACTGAATCTTTTTAGTGAGAGTATGTACCAATCTCTTTGAAGTCAAGCAACATTTCTCCCTACAAACCCATTAAGTTGGTTGTGATTTCTGGTACAACTACGAATATTATCCTGTAATTATACAAAACCAGAATCTCAGTCTCTTGGCTCCTTCCTTTGTAAATAGGTTGAGCCCCTTCTTTTCAAGAGGTGAAGGGCCACGATCATTGAAACAAGGGTAACAAATATCAAGACCGAGATCTCTGTTTCAGATGCTGTGTCTCCTACACACCCACTGTCTTAGCAGAGGCTCAGAAGAGAGTTGGAGTGTGAATGCTGCCATCACACGCACTATAAAGGGCTTAATTATGTAGTTGGATTTCATGGGCTTGTCATTTTCTAGGTAGATGTTGTGAAAGGAAAAATGCTATGTAGCTCAAAAGCTTCAGCCTCACTAAGTCTTCAGTTTTGCACTGAATATCTATCCCCCACACTCTGCAAATCCATATGTGAATCTCCAACTTCTAGTATGTTGATATGAGGAGTTGGGGGTCTTTGCGAGGTGATTTGGTCTAGGGGAGATCATGTGGGTGGAGCACCCATGGTAGGATTAGTGCTCTTCTAAGAAGAGGAAGAGACACCAGAGCCGCCTCTCTCCACCGCATGAGGTCACAGGAAGGAAACAATTATCTGCAAGTCAGGGCAATGGCCCTCACTAGAACTCAACCATACTGGCACCACGATCTTGAGCTTCCCAGGCTCCAGACTATGAGAAATAAATGTCTATTGTTTAAGCCATCCAATATATAAAATTTTGTTATAGCTTCAAACTGACAAAGATACCTCCCTTTCCTTATCTGGATAATAATGGATTCAAGTGGAATGATTTTAGATTTATTCAAGCCTCCACAGTCTATGATAATAAAAGAAAACACAGATTACCACCAAAGTAGAGTAAGAGAATTCCGCATCAGTCACTGGCTCACATAGACAAATCACATAAACAAAGATACCAAGCAACATGCGGAAAAAGCACAAGAAATCAGAATAAGTGACTGCTGAGGAATTCTGAAAACAGATATCATAGGTCAATGAGCAGGGAAAGTGACTTGATGGAACCACTATTCTGAGGTAGATGATTCAAGTGAGCACATATAAAAGTTGGGATGGTACACCAGGCCAGACATGTTCAGACCTGTCTCATGCAGATTAACATCATCTTTGCCTCATACTCCTGAATTAGATGTTCAAAAGTGGCTGTGAAACCAGAATATTTCCTATAAAGACCAACTCCCAAGATCCTCACAGAAGTTTCTGACTGCTGAACATCTCCTCAATGCCTGCGTGCTGGTCTGTATTAGTTTCTTAGGACTGCCATAACAAAATACTACGGACTATATGGCTTAAACAATAGGAATTGTTTTCTCATTATACTGGAGGCTGGGAATCCCAAGATCAAAGTGCTGGCAATTCCATTCTTCCTGGCTTGAAGATGGCCACCTTCTCACTGTATCCTGAAAGGGAGGGGAGAAATAGGGAGATGTGGTATCTCTCTACAGAAGCACTATTCTCATTGGACCATGGACCCTCTCTCGTGACCCATCTAACTATTTACCTCCCAAAGGCTCATCTCCAAATACCCTCACACTGGGAATTAGGGCTTCAACTTATGGATTTGGGAAGAACACAGTCATTCAGTCCCTAATATGCTCCTCCACACTCACAAACTAAAGCTAAATAAGTCATTGATTCATTAATGCCAACATGTATATGAGTTTAATCAGATGCAGACAACAAAATAAACTACTTCTATTATTCATGTCTGTTATAATGTTACAGATCTGAGCAGAGAAAAAAGCAAGAATCATCTATCAGAAATATTTGTAAAATGTAAGAAGATTCAACTCTTGTCTCAGAGAGGACTAATGTATGAATGCCACTAATTTTGTCCCTCTCACTTGTGTCAAAAGGACTCTGGTTTAATTTCTTAAGACATTTTCCCATTCCTCACACTTCAAGGATGATTTTGCTCTTGGGACTTTAATGCAGAATTGGGAGAAAAGGAAGACTGGAAGACTAAGAAGTGGATACATTCACACTCTGAGGCTGGACCGTATGACTCATGACTTCAATTCAGTTATACTGGTTTTACCCCACCTTATTCTCGAGTGCTTTTAAGGCAGACAGAAGACTGGTGACCAAGCCAACACCATCGAGAACTAAGAAGGGTCTAAGATTTAACCCTACTTGAAAGCTAACAAGTTAGCCTGACACATGGTTTTCATGGATTCTGGCAGATGACTTGAGACTCCCAAGAGTCAGGGGCAAGGAAGAGTATTACTCATAACAGAAAAAAGCATGAGCACCAGCGTATTTGTTCCCCTGGCCCCAAGTCCCAAGGGGCTGCGTGGGCAGGCCCAGATGGATGCCTGAATGCTCTGTGGTTGCATTACAAGAGAGGAACTATGAGTTGAGGAAACTTGAATTTTTTATAGGGGATTGTAAGTATGCCTGCCCTTTACTCTGGAGAAAAACACTGTCTCTATTTTTCAAAACTGTTTGTTACATGAACATCCTTGAAAAGAAAGTCTGGGAAAAGGACAGTTAGTGCCTTGCTTGCAAGACATGCAGAAACATGAGAAGTCTGTGGGGAACTACCTCCCAACAGTGGCCATGAAGGTGCAGAGATGTCAGACAGTGCCTCTGCCTTGGCTTTAATCATCCTCCTTGTGTACTGCCCCCTTTCTAGCCATTTTCTCAACCTGCATTTTCTGGAGGAAAACAAATAAGCAAAGGCAAGGTGATGGAAGTGACAAAGTATTTTTCTGCTTCCAGTGATTATTTGAGTGACTTGTCCTTCTTGCACCCACCACAGCTTCACACCAGAGTTAAAAATGGAAAAGACCATTGTCAGTGATCCAAACAATATTCACCCTTTGAATTTCTACACTGAGCTGCCCTTACAGACACAGATCGACTTAGAATTCTCTCATGACCTGGAAATTTCTAAACTTCAGTTGCCCCAGAATGCACAGTATGAAGACCCATAATCAATGTACAACTTAAAAAACACCAACATAAGAAAAAACTAACAAGGAAACAGTGGCTAATGTTGTCACTAGTAGTAATAATAGAGCCAATGGGCCTGGCTGCTGTAGCTCAGTGGATTGAGCACAGGCCTGCGAACTAAGGGATTGCAGTTCAATTCCCAGTCAGGGCACATGCCTGGGTTGCAGGCCAGTTTCCAGCAGGGGACTCACGAGAGGCAACCATACATTGATATTTCTCTCCCTCTCTCCTTCCCTTCCCCTCTAAAGATAAATGAATAAAAACTTTAAAAAATAGAGCCAATGTGTCACATCACATTCATCACTGGTAAACTGCATAAACAACAATGGTCTCCAAAGATGGAGCTGAAAAACCCCTCTCCCCTGGTGACGTGTAACCATGGTAGCACAACCATGTGCAGGTGCATTTGGGACATAACGCTTGACAGCAAATGGCCATGTAACTGATTTATGTGTTTGCTCTACTTATACTTTTTGGTCATTATTTTAGTGTATACCCTTTCCACTTACAAAAAAAAAGTTTTCTGTAAAACAATACGCCATATTGCACCAGCAGCAGCCTTGTATACCTCATTTTTACCAAGTTTTTGCATCATTTTCTCTTGTGCTTGATTTAATCTCATGTTGTCTTAGAAACTTGGTGTGGCCTGAATGTACAGTGTTGATAAAGTCTAAGTCATGTGTGGTTACGTCCTAGGTCTTCGCGTCCACTCACCACTCACTCACTGACATCCAGAGCAACTCCCAGTCCTGCAAACTCCATTCATTGGTAAGTATCTTATACAAGTACCATTTTTATATTTTCTATCATATTTGACTGTACTTTTTCTATGTTTAGATACACAAATGCCATTGTATTACAATCACCTACAGTATTTAATATAGTAACATAGTGTGCAGGTGTTGTCTCGGAGCAATAGCCTGTACCAATGTAGACTAGTGTTTGGTAGACTATACCACCTAGGTTTGTGTAAGTGCACTTCTGAGATGTTTGCACAAATACAAAGCACCTAACAATGCATTTCTCAGAACGTACCTCCATTGTTAACTGGCGCATGACTGCATTGACAAAAGAGTTATTACTGGTTATGATAAACCAGAAGCTATGTTAAAAATACACACCCACACAATTTCATTTGATTTTACAAATAAGTAGAGTCCTAAAGAAATTAAGTTATTCATCAAAAGTCACACAGACAGTAAGTGACAGTTTGAATATAGACACAAAAACTGAGCTCTTGCACAGTGCCCCAGTTTGTCTCTGACAAAAAAGAAAAAATAAGATTGCACGTACCCAGAGAACCAAAATCAAAATCCTTACCAAAGACCATGGCTAGCAGGTGTTCAAAGTGAGGTAACAGGAAGGTTATGCCGGTTTAGGTAGAAAACTGCTGAACACTCAACACAGTGGAGGCAGGTGTGCTCATAAAAGAGTCTTCAAAAAAATTTATTGTAGCCAAACACAGCTTCTCACAACAATGCCAGCTAGTACATTGATATGGATGAGTTCCTAGAACACTCATCTACTGGAGGAAGACTATAAGGGGCCTGCCCTCCAGAAGATAATTCTGGTTTTTTTTGGGGGGGGGGGGCTTGTATTTTCTTGTCTCCTCCATAAATCCTGGGGCCCCATGCAGCTCAATTTTGACATGTGTCGGTTCAAATAAGCACAGTGAGGCAACTAACATATACTTAATTCTCCAATTCTTTCTCAATCTTTACAAAATGCCAAATTGAGAGGTGTACTCTTAATTTCCAGAATGTATTCTCAAAATGTTATGTCCTGATCACTGTTCCTCTTAATATCTTCCACACAGAGAGAAAACATTCCCTAAAATGGGGACTCTCCTACTCTCGATTCTCCAACACTTCCTCTGAAAACGCCCCCTGCCATTCAGCCGGATAGCTTCTCTCTCTCTGGCCTCTTCCCCACTTCAGGTCTGCATTATAGATCAACTTGGCCTCCCTCACATCTCCAGCATTCTCTGCACTATCCACTGCTTCAATCTCCCATGGAGAGCAACCAGCAGACCTAGTGAAAAAGAATCTTGTCCTCAAAGAGACAGTCAGGGACAGTCAATTGCAAATACTCCCACTATAATAATTTACTGAAGTGCCAAGAGCATTTAAAGCAGCAGAAGCCAGCTTGCCTCCTAAAGGGTGATGAGCCTGGAAAGACCAGGGGGCTTAAAAGTCTAATTTAACTGAAAATCCATTTACATTCGTCAATCTTACTCTTCTCTGAGCCTGCTGTTCTTGGCATGGAGAAAGTTCTCAGTTGCCTCAATGAAGGCAAATGGTTTGTAACTGAAACAAATGTGACAGAAGCGCCATCACAGAACCCTTAGAAAATAAGGAATGTGACGGACCACTTGATTTCATCAAGTTTTTTTTTTTTAATTTTTAGAGAAAGGGGAAAGGAGGGAGAAAGAGAGGGACAGAAACATCGATGTGAGAGAGAAGCATCCATCAGTCATCTTTCCTACTTGCCTAACCTAAAAGCAACTTATGCATCTATTTATTGTCACATTACAGTAAGCACCACGTGGCTTTGAATTGTTCTCTTCTGAACCCCAGGGGTCTAGAACAGGACCTGGCAAAGAGTAACCTCTTGGATATTTATGGAAGAAATCATTAATTTTTTAAAAACCTCACCCGAGAACATGATCATTGATTTCAGATAGAGGGGAAGGAAGGGAGAAAGAAAGGGAGAGAAACATCAATGTGAGAGAGAAATATCTATCAGTTGCCTTTCGTATGTGCTCTGCCAGGGATGAACTGCAACCTAAGCATGTGCCCTGACTGGAAATTGAACTTGTGACCTTTCAGTTTGTGGGATGACACCCAACCAACTGAGCCACACTAGCCAGGGCATAATTTTTTTAAATCCAATAAAGCATGGTCACTTTCTGAAAATCCTTCTCTGGTATGCACACATATATTGACATTACATTGCTTTTGTGATTCTTAAAGGATCATTTCATTGTTAAGTTATCTTGGAATGAATTCTTCATGCCATGTAAGCAGGGAAGAAACAAGTAATCTCATGGTAAACCACTTGAAGAGAGTAGGTGTGTCCCATCATAGTCCTGGAATTTAAGAGCTGAGGTCTTAGTGATCGTCCATCACCGAGGTCTTATTTTACGTAACCTCTCCAAGGTTTCCAGAGCTGTGCCATCCCACCAGCCACATGGAGCCATCAAACACTTAAAATATAGGCAATTTGAACTGAAATGTGCTATCAGTGTAAAATACATAGCAGATTCAAAGGAGAGCAGTAAGAGCAAGGGATCCCTCAAACCAAACTACTGGTCAGTCAAATCCCACATCTAGTGGGGTATGACTTTGGGCAGCACGTTAAATCTTTCTTTACCCCAGTTTCCTCAACAAGTGGAAAAAGCGTACTGCATTGCTCAAGGATGAAAGGAATTAACAGATACAAAACCCTTAGAATCATATCTGGCATATTGTCAGGGTTATAGAAGCTTATTATTAAATGTTCATATGCTTTAAAGGAAATTGAAAGCTAAAAGATTTTCAACTAATGACAAATTGTGTTAGTTCAGGAGTCATTTTTATCTCACTAGATGTTTCTACAATGAGACATTCCAGTCAGGTTACCCATTCAATATGTTTCTGTCCTGGACAAACCTGTTCCAATATACTGAGATTACTACATGTGTCAAGTCTCGTATGACATGAAAATTCAAGCACAGTTAGAAAACAAAGGAATATGAAGAACTCTGTGCCATTTGTTACCAAGGCATCAGTAACTAGGAACCGTTTCCTCAGTTGTGCTGGATACACACACACAGAGCCCGTTTCCACAGAGTGATTGAGGTAACTAACACTTCCACTATGGCTGAAGAGTTACCATGGCAACTCAGCTGGAAGAATTTAGAGACTGCTGAATCCAGCCTCCTCACTTGAATGATGAGGAGCTTCCATGATTTTGTGATTTGCTGAAGGTCATGCTACAAATCAGAAGCCGTACAGGGACTCATACCAAAGATTTCTGCCAATCCATCTACAAGGCTTTAGACAACATCCGGCTTTTTCACGTAGTTGAAAGTTGGAGAGTATTCAAATGAAAAACAATTCACAAAACAGGCAAGGCAGTGACTGTAATATGAAATGTTTAGAATTTTGAAATGATGTTTCTAATGTTTGCTTTAGCAGATATCGCAATATAAATCAAGGTGTTCTTTGAGTTTTCTTCATCTTAATAATAATGAAAAACCACACCCATTCTGTTTTGGCCAACACAACTTTCCTTAAAGAGAAAGTTGACTTAAAACAGAAATTTCAGATGCTCAAGATGAATACTCTAAATAAAAGAATACCCTTTCCATAAATAGTAAGTTGTCTGGCTATTTTCTGGTTTGCATTGGGCTATAACTTCATTATAGATAGAATCAGTTTAATTATGTTAATGGAACATTCAACTTGCCTTGTAAGTATTAACTGATTTCAAATTATCTGCTGGTAATGGTGGTGTGCGTGTATGCGCACACACACAGCAAATTGGCTTCACTGGGGCCGTGCCTATTTGATTGCCACTAACTTTAGAGTCCAATCTTTTCTTAATGAGCTTGTGTCAAGTAAACCAATGCCTCCTCATTTCCTCCACCTGCCCATCCCCTAGTGCAGACAAATGAAATTATTAGGCAAGGGAGACAGATTTCCTCATTGCTTTAAGTGAATGGTAATTTGAACATAGTCAGGGAAAGTTCAAGCAGTTTCCTCATTCATGAGCTACCTATAGTCTGCAACTTCAGAGCAACAAATGCAGAGGCAGAGAGATGTTAAAGCAAGTGATTCAGCCAAATTTTAGACATTTTAGAAGACAAAAAAGAGAAGCATTTAAATTTAAACCTGAATGCTTCTTGCTTTAAAAGCTTATAGATGGTGGAGTTTTCAGTAGGCTTATGGTTTGTATTAGGGTTTTATATTTAATTCACTCTATCTCACCTTGTTTTCAACTCATTCTTAAATTGCTTGATGTTTCCTTTGAAAGGGAAGAAATGTGTGAACAATATTAGACTGATAAGATATGTTCAAACACAGGTTGTCCAGAGCAGAATAGAGACCAGCATTAAGAAAGGACCTCATATCTCTCATTGCTTGAATCTGAGACTGAAGCTTTTCTTCTTTAAAGTGGAAGCAAGAGAAGTAAGAGAATTAGAAATGATGGTCATGAAACAACTAAAAGAGCTTGAAAAGTACAGAATCTATTCAACACAAATTAGATAATGAAGAAACTAGTGGCCACTGCAGGTTCTATACCTAATCAATTAAAATGAGGTGATTACAAGTTAAAAAAAAACAGTAAAAATTGGAATAAAGGAATAAGTGATGCTTTGGGTTGCCAAGATATTGTAAGGACTTGAAAAATAGTCCTAACTCTTCTATCATTTGTTCAAATAAGTTTTCCACTGGTAACTGTTCCTTTCCCCCTTCTGGTACCCCTACAATTCGGATGTTGGAGTGTTTAAAGAATTTCCCCAATCTGGCAAAGGAAATAGACTTCTGGGAAATCCAGGAAGCTCAGAGAGTCCCAAAGAAGTTGGATCCAAGAAGAAACATACCAAGGCACATCATAATTACATTAGCCAAGATTAAAATGAAGGAGAGAATCCTAGAAGCAGCAAGAGCTAAGGGGATAGTCACCTACAAAGGAGTCCCCATCAGACTGTCAGCTGATTTCTCCAAAGAGACCTTACAGGCAAGAAGGGGCTGGAAAGAGGTATTCCAAGTCATGAAATCCAAAGACCTACAACCAGGATTACTCTATCCAGCAAAACTTTCATTTAGAATGGAAGGACAGATAAAGTGCTTCTCAGATAAGATCAAATTCAAGGAGTTCATCATCACCAAGCCCTTATTATATGAAATGCTAAAGGGACTTATCTAAGAAAAAGAAGTTAAAAAAACATGAACAGTGAAAGGACAACAAACTCACAGTTATTAACAACCACACCTAAAACCAAGGCAAACTAAAAGGACAGCTAGATCAGGAGTGGAAACATAGAAATGAAGATCTCAAGGAGGGTTAGCAACAGGGGAGTGGGAGGAGGAGAAGGGGGGAGAAGGTACAGAAAATAAGTAGCATAGGCAGTAGATAGAAAATAGATGGGGGGCAAGAATAGTATGGGAAATATAGAATCTAAAGAACTTGAGACACATGGTCATAAACTAAAGGGGGGTAATGGTGCGGACGGGGGATAGGATGGAGGGGAATGAAGGGGGGAATAGAACAACTGTAATGGCATAATCGATAAAAAATTAATAAAAAGAAAAATAGTCCTAACTCTCAGGTCAAAATTGCCAATCTTTTCTTGACTAAGCTGAACTTTACAAGCCCCGTTACACTAAGTAACAAATATACCTGTAGCAATAATAAATGTAGTGCTAATACTCTAAGTTAAATTTAAGAATAATAGCCATTAGTCAGCATTGAGTTTTTAATTGTATTGTTTATGCTGTTACAGTTGTTCCTGATTTTTTTCCCTTTGCCCATCTCCCCCAGCCCCAGCTTCTCCCCTCACTTAGTCAATCCCTGTATCATTGTCTGTGTCCATGACTCATGCATTAATGTTCTTTGGCTAATTCCTTCACCATCTTTCATCCAGTCCCCCCTTCTCTCAGACAGTCATCAGTCTGTCCGATGTATCTATGCTTCTGTTTCTATTTTGTGTGTTTATTTTGTTCATTAGATTCCACATACAAGTGAGATAATGTGGTGTCTGTCTTTCATTGACTGGCTTATTTCACTTAACATAATATTCTCTAGGTCTATTCGTGCTGTTGCAACAGGTAAGAGTCCTTCTTTTTTTATTTTACTATGAAATCATATTCCATTGTGTAAATGTACCACAGCTTTTTTTATCCACTCATCTGCTAATAGGCACTTAGGCTGTTTCCAGATCTTGGCTATGGTAAATAATGCTATTAGGAACATAGGGGTAAGTATATTTACTTTGTATTGGTGTTTCAGAATTTAGGATCTATTCTCAGAAGTGGAATTACTGTTCAAAAGGCAGTTCCATTTTTTTATTTTTTGAGGGTACTCCATACTGTTTTCCAGCATTGAGGGGGTTTTTTGATACTATGTTATTTAAGGTATTTCGATATGATATTAAATAATCTACCAGAGTTGTAATAAATTTAAAGAGTATTTTATATTTATAGACAGTATTTGATTATTTAAAAGAATTAGATTAGGCCCTGGCTGGTGTAGCCCAAGGGATTGAGCTTGGGCCTATGCACCAAAGGGTCACTGGTTTGATTCCCAGTCAAGGGCGGGTGCCTGGGTTGCAGGCTGGGTCCCCAGTAGAGAGCATGTAAGAGGCAAATACACATTGATCTTCTCCTTCCCTTCCCCTCTCTCTGAAAATAAATAAAATCTTTAAAGGAAAAAATAATATTAATTTAATTTATAACTTAAGGTTTCTGAGGTCTACTGGGGTCTCTTAAATGCTTAGTTTTTTTGGGGGGGGGGCGTTGCCAGCTTTGTCAGGGGTTTGAAACACTTGAGGATACTCATGTTTTTAATATTTATAAATATGTTTTTAAATGTTTGAAGAAAATCTAAATATTTAATTCACTGAGTTAACAAGTGGACTTAAGTTAGTAGTAAATTAAAATGTAATCAAAGAAGTGAAATACATAGTTATTTTTATACAAAAATGGCTAAATTTTTAAAAATTAAGATGAACACTAAAGGCTTAGGAAAACCAGGTTTTTCCATTTTTCAACTTTAATAAATTCAGTATCAATTAAAACAAGAAGCTTCAAAAGTTTGCTCACAGAAAAGCCCCTATTGAATAACTGCAAACTCAGTTACAGAAAACACAGGAGAGCATGTGGTGTATCACGACGTTAATGACGGTGCAGGAGTGAGAGACACAGACATAGCACTGCCTGCAGCTGGCCGATAATGGTGTCGCATTAGATTCCCCCTCCCCATTTTCCATTTTGACTTTCTGCCTCAGAATTACATATGCTTTGGAAAGAACTCTCAGACATATTGTTGAATATTGAAAATCTAAATGCAAAACAAAATGAATATTTTTAAAACTAGGATACCAGTTTAGCTGCCATGAACAAGGGTTCCATCATTCATCGTTCAGGGCTAATATGGCAGCTTCATGGAATCATGGACATGGGTCTTTTCTACCTTGTTGCTTTTGCATCCTCGGCATAGACTCCCTTCTCTTTGTAAAAGATGGTTGCTCCAGCTCCTGCCACCAAAGTCAGCATTCTTCTGCAGAAGGAAAGAAAGCTTCCTTTCCTTTTAAGGTCAAAACTCAGAAATTGCTTATATAACTGCAGGCTTACATCCTGGGGGGCTATGTACTAGTCAAATGGCCACACCTAGTAGCAGGCAAGCTGGGAAATATATAGTTTTTGGATGGTATCCATGTGCCCAGAAAAAAAACTTTTGGTATTACAGGAGGAAAGAACAGATATTCAGGAAATGGCTATCCACTCTAATACAAATATGCCAGTTTTAAAGTTAAAAAAATATGTACTTATAAAGAGCATTCATTTTTATGCATAAGAAGATCTGGAAGCCTAGGAAACAAATAAGATACCTGAAATAAATCATTGGTTCCAGAGCATCAGCTCAGAGTCCAATGTCAGTGTGTAATGACTTTTTCATTCTCCCAAAAGCAAAGGTTCAAAAAGGACAAATGGGGGGGGGGTGGAATGGAGACAATTGTACTTGAACAACAATAAAAAAAAATAAAATAAAATAAATAAGGCAACAAACAACAAGTGCTGGTGAGGATAAAAAAGTTAAAAAAATAAAAAGAACAATTAATGAGTTAGTCATAAAAGCACAGTTATTTAATTTAAAGTGTTATTATCTCTTAAGAATAAGCTCTTCCTACTTTTTGAAGTCAAAATATCCTTTCTTTAATGCAATAATGTTGATACTAACTGGAAATATATTTGTTCATTCAGAAATGTTTATGAAACACCCAGGCATTATACAAAATGCTGAGGATTCACTGGTTCTAGTCATCCCTACACTCATCCAATTTGGAATCCAGCAGGGAAAACAAAGAGTCAATACAGTATCTAAAAGAGAGTTTCAAGCTAGGATAAGCGCTGTTTTTTTAAAGGAAATGTAGAATGGACTATGGGAGAATATTCTGAGGAGACTGTGAATTGGGGAGTCAGGAATATTCTGGAAGAAGGAATGTTTAAGCTACATTCTGAAAATAAGTAGCAGTTAGCTTGAAGACTAGTAAGGAAGCACATTGTAGAAGGTGGGTTGGCATGTGCAGAGATGTAAGAAGAAAGAGTTTGGCCAACTGAAAGTCCTAAAAGAAGGCCCTGTGGTCAGAAATGAATTATCACAGAAAATAATGACAGAGGGGTAGTAGGGAACAGAGGGTCCCACAGGCCATGCACAAATTTGAGATTTATACCCAAGGACAATGGGAAGACATAGGTTATTTGAGCAAGAAAATAATCAGCTTTATGTTTTTAAATTATCACTTAGGCCACAGTGTGGAGAATAGATGAAGTAATCCAGACAAGAGGTAGGAAGAAAGTAGAATGACAAACAGGATGGCAAGAATAGGGCACAGTAGAGATTTGGCCTCTTGGAGTAGATTCTGGTAAAATGGTGGCTCTGGGGGACAGAAGCAGAACCATGATATTTCTGTCTCTCTCTCTTTTATTGTTGTTCAAGCACAATTGTCTCCATTTTCCCACCACCACTCCCCCCTACCCCAGTCGTCCCCACCTCCAACCCTCAATCCTACCCCTCCCTTGGCTTTGTCCATGTGTCCTTTATACATGTTCCTGAAAACCCTCCTTCCTTTCCCCCCATTATCCCCTCCTACCTCCCTCTGGTTACTGTCAGTGTGTTCTTTATTTCAATGTCTCTGGTCATATTTTGCTTGTTTGTTTTGTTGATTAGATTCCACTTATTGGTGACATTGTTTGGTATTTGTTTTTCACTGCCTGGCTTATTTCACTTAGCATAATCCTCTCTAGATCCGTCCATGCTCTCATGAAAGGTAGGAGTACTTTCTTTCCTTCTGCTGCATAGAATTCCATTGTGGAAATGTAGCACAGTTTTTTGATCCACTCATTTACTGATGGGCACTTAGGTTGCTTCCAACACTTGGCTCTTGTAAGTTGTGTGACAGTGAACATTGGGGTGCATTGGTTCTTTTGAACTGGTGTTTCAGGATTCTTAGAGTATAGCCCCAGCAGTGGAATTGCTGGGTCAAAAGGCAGTTCCATTTTTAGTGTTCTGAGGAAATTCCATACTGTTTTCCACATTGGCTGCATCAGTTTGCATTCCCACCAACAGTGTACTAGGGTTCCCTTTTCTCCACAGACTCACCAGCACTTGCTGTTTGCTGATTAGTTTATGATGGCCATTCTGACTGGTGTGAAGTGGTACCTAATTGTAGTTTTAATTTCCATCTCTCTGATGGCTAGTGATGCCGAGCATCCTTTCTCATGTCTCTGGGCCCTCTGTATATCCTCCTTGGAGAAGTGTCTGCTCAGGTAGAAGCAGGGCCATTATTAAGAACCAGGGCTCTGGAGTCAGGCTGCCTGAGTTCAAATCCTAGTCCTATTCTGGCTGGTAAACCTTGTCCTGGGGCCTCAGTTGCCTCAGCTGTAGAATGGAGAGGGTGATACTAACTGCACCTCAAAACACAGTGAGGAATAGGTGAGATCATTCATTTTAAGTGTCTAATGATTAGATGTATAATGTGACTAATACAACTTATTACTATTATTAAATATTATCATCATTTCCATCTCTAGTGTTAGCTGCAGGAGAAAGAGTCAAGAAAGACTCTTGATTCTGGTCTGGGCACCTGGATGGTGAATGGTACCCTTTACTGAGAAAAACAGGTGGAAACATGTGTCTTAGGGAGAAGAAGGGGAAAGCCTTCAATTTTATTCAATGTGTTCAATTTTGGATATGTTAAAAAGGAGGTGATAATCATGTCTAAAGTCACTTTTTAAAGATGAATATATTAAAATACATTTAACGTTCTTACTTGGTAATTTTTTGAATGAATAGTTCCATTTTGTTTCCCTTCCCAAATTTTATAAACAAACTCAAAATTTCCAATTCTGAAAATTACTTATTTTTTAGATGTTACTCATTTATTTTTAGAGAGAGATGAAGGGTGGGAGAGAGGGAGAGAAACATCAATGTGTGGTTGCCTCTCATGTGCAACCCTACCAGGGACCTGGCCTGCAACCCAGGCATGTGCCCTGATTGGGATTCAAGCCCACAACCTTTTGGTTCGCAGGCTGGCACTCTATCCACTGAGCCACATCAGCCATTGCAAAACCATTGTTTTAAGTAACAGCATTTATAAAGATTTATATCAACAAAAGCAATGTGTTGATATGTGAAGCATATAACTTCTTATCACTTCAAATATCCCCACTTTAGTGCAATATAAGATTATTACTTCTGCTAGCTGCACAAAAAGAGGCCAATTTCACATGAACTTTGCTCACATGAATGGCATGGCTCTTAACACACTATTCTAGGTCTTAAACTTCAGAGGATTTAAGTCCTTGCAATTACTGATTCCCATTTTGGAATTTCCACATTTCTTTTTCAGAAAATTAATTGTGAGATTGGCCTCTAAAGTCACGAGATCTAACTCCTTTATTTTATAGACAGATCTATATATAATTAGAAAAGCTACATAAAGACCATGAGGAGTTATGATTTTTTAAAATTATTTCTGAATAAAGCAATAGAGAAGAATGGTTGGCAAATTTCTCAAGTATAGTTCCAATTATATATCTAAATTTTATCCCATACAAGAATAATTCTTTATGGAAATACGATAACTATTTTCCAAGTATCACTTCAGTCCTGGGACCCAGGCTCAATTTTTATATTTTGAAACCACTAATCTAAATACAAATATATATTCAAAAAAACTAGTTATTGGACTTTTTTTAAAAAATCAGTTCTGGAATTTTCCACTTTGTTTTTCTTAAAGAACCAGCCTAGGCCTATCTTCCTTTCATGAACCTTCCCAGGCCATGCCAAACAGCAGGGGTCTCCATCTCCTCTAAGAAATTCTTCATACTTCTCAACCTCTATTTCACGTAAACCACTGCATAAAGAATGACCGACATTTTCATTCAACCTGCATTTGAGCTTAGCTGTATGCCCAGCACTGTGGACTCAATGGTGAGCAAACCCTTCAGTGAGATCAAGGTCTCATTTGAAACTCTTCCTAAACTTATCTATTGCCCAGATGTGGCCCATCCACAGTTATGCAGGCATTGGAGTTCTCACAACATTTGGTTGCTCTTATTTTTTTCTTATCCTTCTTTGTATATAACAGTCCCTCTAGTCCAGAAAGCAACCCTTTTCAAAGTTTTACATAAAAACTCAAAATAGAACCCTGGGAGCTAATGGTAATACAGAGAGGTTTCTTCCCTAATCTGATTTCAGCATGGAAATTGGTCGCATGAAATTAAATACGATGTTAATAATTGGAACAGTTTTGCTTTATTTTAACATGTACTATTTGACTGGGGGGAAAAGGAGAAATAAATTACCTTATATCCTTGATTTCAAGATTTTTGCTACATGAATGAACATTTTTAAGGTCGAGATGCTTTTGCAATGAAGTGCACGTTTAACTATAGTGATTGTTGGTTCCTGAAAAAGCTGTTTTAAAGTCAATGACAAACCTTAAAATCAGGGTTGCCTTAGAAACAACATAATTCAACATGAAGACTCAGACTGATTTGATGAAAGAATGAATTGGCACTCAGAGACTGGACTTCTGGCCTTGGTTCTACGGCCAATTAGCTGCTGAACCCCAAGCCCTGTGACATCTGTCCAGTCTCTGCACTGCTCTGGACCTTCTCTGCCCCATCCATAAAATGAAGTTTTGCACTTGTGTTCCTCAAATTCTCTGTGGTAAGGAATCAATTTTTTAAAACTTCCCCCTCAGTGGCAGACTGATATGTTTATGAGACACAATAAAAATACCCGTCCATGGCACAGCCATAGTGAATTGCTACGAAAGCTTCCACGTGCTCACTCCCCATGCCTGTCTTTGTGCACAGGCTGGCCTGTGCCTCCAGCTGCACTGAGTGGCACATTCCTTAGGAATTGGACCACCATGCAGGTTAAATGATGACTCTAAATGTGATTTACCACCATCTTTTACTTGATTCTGTTTGGTAATACAATTAGCTCATACTCCTCAATTACCAAGTAGCTGAGCAGAAGGAACAATAATTCTGGAAATCGGTTATTCAAAAGGAAGGTGTTATTTGTGGAAAATTTGAGAGAGCAGTGGCATAGTTAATCCATTTGTGGGTCACTGACGACTAACAATACAGAAGACACCTTTCAGGCAGAAGACGCCTTTCAGGCAGAATAATAAAAGATAAGTGTTCTCTTTTCCTCTTATTAAAAAAATATGCCCTGGCTGTTGTAGCTCAGAGGATTGAATGCGGGCCTGTGAACCAAAGGATAGCAGTTCAATTCCCAGTCAGGGCACATGCCTGGGTTGCAGGCCAGATTCCAGCAGGGGATGCACAAGAGGCAACCATACATTGATATTTCTCTCCCTCTCTTCTTCCCTTCCCCTCTAAAGATAAGTAAATAAAATATTTAATAAAATAAAATAAATAAAATAAAAAGTTACGAAAATTTATCAGTTGTTTAAAAAAGACTTGACAACCAGGAATATCAATCACTCATTGGATGGAATTACCAGCCAATGTTTCTTTGAGGGTGAATTTTGAGAGAGAAGACTGATGACATATGGGAGCTCTCCCTAGAATATGCTTCCTCCTCACCACTTAGTTCATGATAGAAAGTTAACTACCTAATGGTTATTAACCACAAGGCCATTGCAATATAAGGAGAACAACTTTTTGAGTAATTCATCAGAGTGCAAGAGTGCATGCAAGAGTGCATGCTTCATAAGGACTCTGGCCATGGTAAATCATACGCATGCACTTGCTCTTCCTCTTTGCCCACCAATTTGGGTACAAGGCCAAAAGACTAGAAATTACCCAGCTCAGACTCTGAAGACCCTTCATCATGTTCACGAAGGAGAAGGTGCTTCAACTTCGAGAAACAGCATTCCTTAAGCAGGGCAGGCCCAAGGGCCTCCTGGAGAACTGCTGAAAGATGAGGATGTCTGCCTTAGAGCCTAGAGCAGTGATCAGAGGCTGTCCTGTCCAAGTACCAGGCCACACTGTCCCTCAGAGGTTCTCGCCCTGAGTGTGTATCAGAATCACCCACCCAGATTGTTAGTAGATTGTTGGCCCCATTCCAGAATGTCTGTTTCACAGGGCCCAAGAGTCTACCTTTCTAACAAGTTCATAGGAGATGCTGATGCTACTGGTCGTAGAAACACACTTTGGGAACTATTGGTATAAAACATCTGATGATAGAATTGGGAAGACCTTGGAAGTTACCTAATCCAAACCTCTCATTTTAAAAGTAAGGACCTTGGGGGGCTCAAAGGAAAAGTCTTTCTGTCATATATCCAGCACTCAGAGGCTACATACACACTCCAAAGAAAGAAACTTGGGTCTCCAGAGCCTTAATGCATTGTTCACATCATGATTCTGTTATGGCCACACATCAGGAGCCTGATATCTGAGAAGAAGGGGAACCAGCAGGGACTTTATGCCATTGACCTTGCTACCCACATGTCCTTGTAGGAGCTACATGCTAGTTCTATCAGTGACCTTGTAATGGTAGGTAGGTGTCCTGGGCCCAGACCGGGGGTTGGCAGCACAATGGGAACTACCTCTTACCTAGATCTAAACCCAGAGAACATGTTCTCAGCACTGTGCATGTTGCCTCTCCCCCCTCTTCCTGCCAGCTTGGCACAATCAGATGGACTGAGAATTTGAAAAGTGGCACAAGGATGCAGGAGATGGTCACAGATTATTTGCAGCCGTGCAGTGGAGGTAAGTGTCCAGCACAAGGCTCAGTGACTATTGGGATGGCAGAGTCACTGGCTGTCTGCTTGACAGTCTGACCTGGTACCAGTGTCAAAACTCCCTTGGATCCTGCCCTTTGGCTGAGCCTGTTCTGCAACTGCCATCGATTCTGTGTGCTTCCTGCTTCCCTTCCAATAAATTATCCTTCTGCTCAAATGGTCTGCAACCAAGAACCCGAGCCAACATGATAGCTCATTAATTTCCTCAGCAGCAGAGAGCCAACTGCTCCTGAGGAAAGTGAGGGCTGCCGCAGAAGCTCCCGCCTTGAGTGCTCATCAAATTGGGTCAGGAATTATATATATTTATACAAAATCTAGAGGGATATTTTGATGAGGAGCAGAATATTTGCATGGCCTTAGAAAGCATCTCCCCCAGGAAACTGTTCAACAGTAGAGAAAACAAGCAGGTGCTCACTTAGTATTACCAATGAGGGACAGACAGGCACGGGGCATCTCTAGAGGTGACCCCTGGGAAGGACACTTACCCAGAATTCCAGTCAAGAACATACAGTTGGAATCTCTAAGAAAATCATCAAACCCCAAATGAGAAGTGTTCTATTAAAAAGATAGAGGGTTTAACCAGAGAGAGAGGAAGAGAAGAGAGAGAAAAGAGAGAAGAGAAGAGAAAAGAGAAGGAGAGGAGAGAGAAAAGGAAGAAGGGACTATATTCTTCAAAAATGTAAAGTTGCAAAAGTGATGACAGCCGGTGAAAGTGTTCCAGAGTAGAAGAAACTAAATACATACACATATATGAGAACAGATACATATATGTCTTACTGTCAAGCATTTCAGAAAAACCAAAGGGAACACACAAATGAAAACAAAGATGAGGTGAAACTTCAGTAATAGGTCAAATGGGAAAAAGGTACACCTGTGGGTTTTGGCACTATGCTCATTATTACAAGTTGCTTCCAAATTTTAAAAAATGTTTTAATAATTTGAGGAAAAGACATTGAGTACAGAGGGCACAGGGAAGTTTAGGGGATGGTGGAAATGTTTGCATCATGACTGTGTGAATGCTTACACAAGTGTTCACATTTGTCAAACTGCACACTTAAAATTGGTGACTTTTGTTGTAGGTAAATCATACCTCAATGCACCTTACTTGAAAAGGTAAAAGAAAAAGTCCAAGTCCATTATCTAAAAGGTTCTGTGTTTGTTTAAAGGCAGAAAAGGGAGAGGGAGAACTTTCATTTGTCTCCTGAGAGGCTCCAGGGACCGCTGTGTCGTGGGTGGGAGCGGGCTACCTGGTGAGGTTGGTTGATTCCAGCCTGGGTGGGCATGAGCCACAGACAAAATCTCATGGTCTTCCTTTCTGAAGCACATTATGGCACAAAAATTTAAGCACTTACATTAACAGTTATTTTGTAGTGAACATAATATTCACATAAATGGTTTAAAAAAAAACATGAAAACGCAATGCAATCTGCCCTCAAGGGGTCCTTCATATTATCCCAGATCCTGAGAACATCATTTACTGTCCTCAAAGGTGGCCCTTTGTAGGCAGGGATTCTTGCATGTGTCCCACAGAAGCCACACACCCCCATGTGATGGCATCAGCACCCTTCCTTCCCCTTCCTTCACGGCCCTACTCAGAGGATCCCTCCCACTCCCCTTTCACACTTGGTAGTCTCTGCTTATGACCATCTTCCTCGTAACAGTTACCTGTGAAAAAGCAACCCCAAGTCAACTTGGAAATGACCCTCAGCTCTGAGCACCATGCCTGGCACTTTGGAAAAGCCTTTTGGATTAAACTAAGCAAAAAGAAGCATGGGCATACTTATCATTTCATTCCTTTTCTTCTTCACAGAGTCAGAATTCTGTTGCCTTCTACTGAGAAATTCATACTATCTACGCCATTTCCTCTAATGGACTTCCGGCCCAGAAACACGACTTTAAAATGGGATTTTTGTTACAACCAATGTAATAAAACGTTCTGAGACTTGGATTTTCAACTCTTTGTTACAAGGAGGGAGAGACACTTTAAAATGAGCTTATGGTGCAAAACAAAACAAAACAAAAACATAAAAACAGTGGGGGAGACTCAGAGCAAGCCATTTCTGTCAAAGCACCACCAGGACTATTTAGACAAACTGCTACGCTACCAACAACTGGGCAACTAAACTGGACAGCAGCACTGTCTCGGTGAAAAACGTGGCCATGATTGCTGACACCAAGTGCTCACTGCCAAACAAAGTAAAGAGAAGTGAGTCCACAGCTAGGAAGGGGAGAGCCAGGATTTGAACCCAAGAAGTCTGACTTAAGAACCTACATTTTTAACTCCTATACCCATGGAAGTTCAATTCCAATTCCCCAGTAAACATTCTTTCCAGACAGTTCCAGCATGAGGTCTGCATCCAAAATTAAGACTCCACCTGATTAACAACACTTAACCAAGCCTCATTTAATACTACAAAACAAAAGATCATATTTCTCTCCATTGAATTTCTATTGTCCAGCCACTTTCTTCTCACACTGAAGAGTGCCTAGGAGATTTCTCATGGGAATACCCAATGGCGCTACTTTTATCTGCAGAACTGATAAGGATTTTCTTTCTACTAAAGTTGAGCCTCTTCTTTGTTTTCAACCTCCTTTCTCTGAGAGCATCATGCTGACATCTTCCAATGACTAGCTCTAATGAGACCACAGCTTTATCTTTCCTGTGGACACTGACCTATACTTGTATTGTGTGCAGACAGGATATGAACTGAGCCATCGATGCACTTCAGAAACATCCTCAGATCATGTAGTAGCAAAAGCATGCTTCTTTGTGAAAGAGCTGATGGCTTTTCAGGCCAGGCCACGCTTCACACAAGATCCTAAAGTCCCATTTGCAGAGTAGAGCTTTCACCTGAGGTATCTGAGCAATGGATCACCTCCACCCACTACAGAGGCTCAGGTGAATGAACTTTGCACTTGAACTGCCTGACTTCAAACAAAATAGCATACCCTTCCCTGATCCCTGAGTTTCCTGAGTCACTGACTCCTCCTCTATTCTGAGAAAAAAAGGAAGTGTGCCCTACTCCCTTAAAGACTGAAAGAAATCAGAGGTTTTGAAGTCCATCCTTTGGGGGTTCGGACAGCTCCATGTAGCTTGGAAACAATTTCTAGCAATTTCTGAGCGACTAGCACCAACTCAAGGAGCTAGTCACAGCTAGGCCTGATGAAAATGGGGGTCCTGGGAGGTCAGGCGGTCCTGCCTCGAGGGGATGGGAAGAGGGTTAGGCATGGGCCTGCGAAGATGATGAACGATTCTAGTCATCAGGATTAAATTGGCTTCCAGGGCAAACAATTTATCTCTGCACATTCCTCCCCTAGTCTGAGTGTAAATGCAAGCATTTTACTGCAAACAAATAGGCTTATTACCAATACAGTATAGCTCAGCTTACCGCTTCATTTTTCATACAACGAGCCAGCACCTGCCAAGCTTCTGGTATATTCCAGACACTGTACTTCTTACACTGACACAAATCGAAATATTTCAAAACGAAAGGAGGGTTCAGCCTGTCCTTGATGAGAAAAAGTGTGCAGCTAAAGCCAAGGCCACCCCTACCATCTATGGGGCCAGGGGCAAGAGTACAAATGGAGACCCACATAATTACTACTTTAAAGTGCTAATCAAGCTAGCAAACTGTCACAAAATCCTTCTCCCTTGACAAATGTAGCGTTATAACCACCTGGAGCCTAGGTATGATTTAGAATTCTCAGACCCCTCCGAGTTCCAGGCCAGACAGGAAAGAGCAACTCTGGCCAATCCATGCATCCCTTTCCCTCCCTCCCCAGCCCCCTTCCCTCCCCAGGGAGGCGTCTGGGGCATCCTATGGACCCTCAGCCTACATTTGCAAGATGGTCCACAACCTGGCACACCTGTTCCTTTGGGCACTCCTCGGGGATGGAATCTGCCCTCTCTGCTTGTGAAGGCCCTGAAAGCAAGCTGGGGGACTCTAGGCAGGGAATCCCACCGTGTCTAGGACTTGAAGGTCAACGGGGATTCTGGGCGGGCAGTCCACTTCACCTGCAGACAATTAGCTCAGTGTGGGGAGGGGACACTGCGTGGGGAAGCTTACACCCTGCCCTCTAAACCCCTGAAAAAGGTGTAAGGGATTTTGTTACTCAGGTTCAAGGCAAAACAGACTAAAAAGCCTTCCCTGTTTTATTCTAACTACATCAACTTTTCTTTCTGGGAAGAAGGTTCCTTATACCAAAGATAAACTGGTGTAAGAGAGGAGTCCTGTCTGGAAGGGATAAAAGAAAAAGCTGAAATACTGGCAGCTAGCTGTTCTATTCCTCAGACGGCAAACCCACTGAACAGAGTTCCTTTCCTACGGCATAAACTGGGCAAACCTTACATGTTCTTTCTGTTGTTGAGAGAATGGGTGTCCTACCTAGAACCGGGAGACCAAAAGAGCCAAATGAAGAAGTAGCCGAAGCACCTAGGGCCACAAAGCCACATCTCAGGAGCCTCCTCACGCTGAGTCACCTGGGCAAGGGAGTTTAGGGCCTGCTGCAAACGAAAAGGCCTCCCAGGGAGGGGGACGGGTGGCAAGTGGAGGTGGGTCACAGTGAGGGAGGTGGCCAGGACCCGGGCTTCACCCACATGGTTGAGCTGGTATCTGCTTTGCCTTTTTTTGGCCAAGGCGAGTTCGCCAATTTTCTGAGCCTCCATTTTTAACTCTCTAAAATGGAAACATTACCTGTCCGCCTCAGTTGGCGGTGATGCCCCTAAGAACTTAGCACAGTCCTGCACTTGTTAAGTGCTCTGTCAACAGTACTTATGTATTAGAACTGAGTGTGAATCCAGCCTATGAATCAGTCAGTTCCCCACCACCGACCCGAACACCCAAGATGGGTTTCTGCAGAATCTGTGTACGCTGGCGGGATGGAAGGGGCCAGGTGAGGAGGTCGAGGCTTTAGGGACCGAGGCTAACGAGAACAGGTGGGGGAAGGCACACAGAGGTCCAGCACACGGGACGTCTCAACCCTGTTTGGGGGCAGCTGAAAGTCACGCAGCTGGAGTTGCAAAAGACAGGCGCCTAAGGCATCCGTCTGCCGCGGGGATTGGAGGCGGGGACCCGCACGAGGGAAAGGCCGGGAGGAAGGTGTCACTCACCCAGCAGGAGCAGCTTGAGCTCCCGGCGCGCGTCCTTCTTGTCCCGGCGAAGCTGCCGCTCGATCTCCGCGCTGATGCGCTGCGACTCCTTCTCCTCCGCGGACAGGCAGCAGCAGCCCGCCATGGTGCTCGCTGCAACCGACGGGGCGACGTGGCCCGCAGCGCCCGGATCCTTCCCCCGGCCGCTCGCCGGGCCCACCCGCGACGGGCGCCCGGCTTCGGAGAGAAATGACGGGGGCCGACTTGAGTTTCGGAGTAAGAGGCCTGGACCTTCGGGGTTCAGTCTCTGCTCCCGGGTGGGCTCCGAGGCGGAGGTGAGTCCCAAGCGCTGGCACTGAAAAGTGCACCCGGGATCCGGGCTCGCGCAGCCTGCACTCACCCGGGGAGCAGAGGGCGAGCCGAGCTCAGTTGCGAACGGTGCTGGCACCGGAGGTGGACACCCAGTCAGGGAGCGCAGACAGCACGTAAAAAGTTGGGGCGTCGGTGCCGGAGAGCGGAATCTCCCAGGCCTGGGGGTATCCCAGGCAGGGTGCAGGCACGGCGTCGGTTAGAAGCCAAGCTTCCGAAAACCTCAGCAATGACCGCAGACTAAGACCAACAGAGAAGGTTCCTGCTAGTGCTTACGGCTCTAAGTGCCAGAAGGAGGCGGAGCGTCTCGAACCTGCAACCCTGGGCGTCTGCAAGAGTTGACCTTGGGGCACAGCATGCGGATGGCGAGTGTGGGAGAAAGGGGCGAGCAAGGAGCCGGAGCGCGGACCCGCGGGTGGGGGCGGCCAGAGTCTCTGGGAGCAGCTCCCACACCTGCCTCCCTGGCTGTGGCGTCCCAGCGCGGGGAGGGCCTCCAGCCGAGGTTGCTGTGACCACCCTGCTCTGGCCGCCAGGCCCTGCTCCCTGCCCAGATCCGGGTTCCGACAGGTGAGAGCGTTTCACCGACTCCCAGCCTCAACTCCTCCCAGCTGCGAGAGGAGTGGAGGGAAGCCAAGCGTCCGCCGCGCGCCACGGCGTGCCAGGCTGAGCTCTCTACATCACACGCCCCGGTTTCCTAACCCGGCTCCTTCAGCTTCCCGGAGGCCCCAGCTCCGCTCAAGCTTGGTCAAAGCCCACGGTCAGCTCGGCTGCCTGCCCTCCAGGTGCGGCTAGCCCTGACCCCGCTGGCGCTGCCCTCAGAGAAGCACATGCCGTTGGGTTCAGTTAAATGAGAGAAACCTGGGAGCGGAGAATAAATATCCTCCCAGCCCCTTCCTACACCACAGGACGAGGAGGGCCCGGGATGTGGGGCATGGAAAACAGCAGGCTACTTTGCATTTTATGATGGGGAAGCCTCCTGCTTTGTGGAGAGGGCTGATACGTCTCCAGCAACACCTGCTGTGGTCCCTGCCCCAGCCCTGAAGCCTGACAGCCGCCTAGTAAAGAAAGGTGTGTCCTCCCAGCCACTTTGGCCCGGCTCCTGGATTGTCGGGAGATAGTTTGAGCTGCATTGATAAAAACTTACTTAAAAATTGAAAAGCACGTCTTTGTACTCAAATAGCACTAAAGAATGCAGATTATATCTGATTTTGTCTTCTGCGTAGATTCTGAGGCAGAGAGCAAACAGGGTCACGGGGGAAAAGAAACAAAAAGAAAGGCGACGAGAAGGGATCCTGCCGTTCACGGCAATGAATGCTTTTTTCCCCTCTTTTTCGTCAGCATACATGCCACTTAAACCACTTTATTGGCGTTAGGTAATTGGCTAATGCGTCCTCTATTAAGAGCAAGCAGCAGCGCCTTTCACGAGTCGCACACATTTAATCAATTCAAACGCAGGAGCATATTGAGTGGAGAGAGTGGTAGGCGTCGTTATTTAAAGAACTTGGCACTATTGATGCTATTTGGCTGAAGGTCTTATTTATTTTGCAGTTGAGAGAATGTAGACAACTCAGGCATTAAAAGTGAATGAGCATACATTCTTAAGTGCATGACTTTATTTTCATTTCCTCGCAGGCCCAAGTTGCCCGTTACAGTGACCCCTGCAGGAAAACCCCCGGACACTTCCCGTAGATCCTCGGGCATTTAGTCGTGTGTTGCTCCCCGAGCCCTTCACAGGTTCATCTACAATATGAGAATGACACTTCTTATCTTTTCAAACTAATAGTTGCATCGCAGTTGTTAGTATTTTTAAATGAGTAAAATTAGGGCAAAGTTGAACTCCACATGATCTAGAGTAACTTTCAAAGTTGATGAAATTTCAAAAGAGATATGAAACATTACCTGTGGCAAATCTGTATAACTTTTCTAGACTGATCAGCTTGGTCGTTATGTATCTGAACCTTTAAATGTGCTCATCCCTTTAAACCAAACTGGTATTTCTCCCCTTATGAAGTAATCAGAAGTTTTCGGTCATATTTGCCTCAGGGTGTTGAACACATAATACAGTGCACAGATGATGTCTTGTGAAATTGTGGACCTGAACCTTGTATGATTTTGTTAACCAGTGTCACCCCAATAAGTTTAACAAAAAGGGAAAAAAGAAATGAATAATTAGAGAGAAGCCATAATTTAGTTGCAAAGGTTTTATTTCTAATAACAACAATAATACAAAACAAAAACTAAAAGCCCAGTAACAGGGAATCAGTCAAATACATTATGGTATAGCCATGCAATGAGATGTTATATAGTCACTATTTCAATATGTCAATGACAAATGTGTAAATAACAATACAAGATTTAGGGGGAAACCTCAAACCGTATTTAGTGAAAAGGGCATGATACGAACATATAGACAGTATGATACAAGCTTTATTATGGGAACATGTGCACACATTTTTAAGAGACCAAAAGGACATATACTAACAAGGGGTTTGCTCTGAGTCATAGCTTTTCGGTTGGTTTTAATTCTCTGCTATAAAATTATTTGGGGTAGCTCTGTTAAAGTTATCTTGACCCCCACCTTCCTCAGCTGCAAAATGAGAGGGATGAACCAGATTAAGCTCAAAGGGATCTTTGTAGCTATGTGTAGATACACAAATACTTAAAATGAGTTACAATTGCCTACAATTTTCAGTACAGTAATACGCTGCACAGGTCTGTGGCCCAGGAGCAACAGGCTTGTATCATGCAGCCTGGGTGTGCAGTAGCCTGTGCCATCTAGGTTTATGGCATGCACCCTATGATGTTCACATGACAAAATTGCCTAACGAGATGCATTTCTCAGAGTGCATCCCCGTCACTGCGATGCATGGCCACTTGGACAATGAAGCCTGCCTGCAAACACACATGACTTTGGGTGGGCAGGAATAGCCACTGTTTTTAAATTTGAATTTTCATGGAAATTGGGTGCCTCAAGAACTTAAGGAGTAAAAATCTTTGTGATAGGAAGTTTGGAGATTTTTATTTTGCTTTCTTTTCCTTTTTTACATAAGTCCTCCTCTACACTCATATGGTTCTCCTCCAGAATGAACCGAATTTAACAATCTAGTATGTTTTCTTCTCTATTTTGTTATGCTCTTGTAATGCTACATAAGCATAAAAAACCCATAAGCATATATAAGTGCACACAGAAGGAGTTTGTCATCATTTATTTAAAATGAAACTATATTACATGAACTCCGTATTTTCCTTTCCCCTCCAACAATGCCTTACGAGAATCTAAGTAAACTGGTTACCTCAGATTCAGTCTTTCATACATTCGTATGAAGGAGGACCCCAAAAATTCCAGAATTATCTTCTGGAGAATGGGCCCCTTTGTGTTACAGGCTTCCCCAACTAGGTGAGTATTCTGGGAACCCATCTGTATCAGTGTACCAGCTGGTGTTGTTGTGAGAGGATGCATTTGGCTTCAGTGAATTTTTTTTTGAAGACTCTCAACACATTTGCCCATTTCATGATGGGTGACTTACAAGTGCCCCTGCCCACCCTGCACTGAGTGCAGTAGTTTTGGACCAAAAACCCAACATGACCCCTGTGCCCCACCCTCCATATTCACCTGATGTCCCCCAAGGAACATTTTTTGTTACCTGGAATGAAAAAAGTGCTCAAAGAGAAACGTGCTGCTAATAGGGAAGAGGTGAAACAAAAAACAGCAGAAGCACTAAAAGGCGTCAAAATCGACAAGTTCAAACACTGTTTTGAGCAATGGAAAAACACTTCGATAAGTGTACTGCATCGAATGGAGAGTACTTTGAAGGTGACTGCAGTTTAAACATGTAAGAATAAATACACAATTTTTTATAAATAAATTCTGGGTTTTGGGGGATCTCCCCTTGTATATTCATAGTATTTAATAACATAAAAGGGCCATATTTTATTCAGCTTTTCCCTTTTGAGAAGCCTTCACTCTTATTTTCAATTTTGGGGCTCTAAAAACAAAGCTGTAATAGAATCTCTGTATCTAAATTCACGTGCACTAGTGCCTTTATTTCTATGGGATAGATTCCCAGGGGAAAAAAGACTGCTTAATTGAAAGATATATACTTTTTTATTTTAATAGATGTGGCCAAATTCTTGTTCAAAAAGACTATAACAATTCACATTTCCACCAAAAAATATGACTAGACACATCCCTACAAGCAATGAATAGCACTCATTAATTTTTGGCACCCTGAAGAAATACAGTGTTAAAGTGTTGTCTTACTTTGCAGTTTCCTGACAGTTCATGAATTTGTACATTTCTTCAACGCATGTTAGCATTTGCACTGGCCACCCTGTGAATTGTCTATTTACATCCTTTGCCCATATTTTAAATTAAGCCACTGTCTTTTTCTTAAAATCTGTAAGAGCTCTTCAATATTACATACCAACTTTGCCATCTGAATTACAAATTTTCAAATACATTTCTGTCTTTTATAATTTTTAAAAACTTTAAAAAAGATTTTATTTATTTGTTTTTAGAGAGAGGGGGAGGAAGGGCAAAAGAGAGGGAGAGAAACATCAATGCGTAGTTGTGTCTTGCATGCCCCCTACTGGCCACCTGGCCCGAAACCCAGGCATGTGCCCTGACTGGGAATCAAACCAGTGACCGTTTGGTTCTCAGGCTGGTGCTCAATCCACTAAGTCATACCAGTCAGAGCTGCCCTTCATAATTTTTAATGGAATCTTTCTCCACAGAAAATATTTTATTTTTACTTATCCAAATATCTTCAATTTCTTGCACAGCTTCCAGAGTTCTAGTCTTTGCAAGATGGTCTCCCCATTTCTAGATCGTACATGCAGTATCTTAAATTTTCTTGCAAGCACTTCTATTATTTTCTTTTTAACATTTAAATATTTAATCCATCTGGTATTTATTTTTGTAAAATGTGTAAAATAGGAGGCTAATTTTATTTTCTTCCAGATGGATAGCCAGCTGTACCAACATCATTCATTTATTGAACAGCCCATCCTTTCCCCCAAAGAATTAGAGTGTAATCTTTGTCATGTATTGCAGTTTCATTTTGACTGAAATCCATTTCTTCAAGTCTCTACTGTCCCACTGAGCTATTTATTCCCACATTAATAGCATCTTGATTTGATTACACGGGCTGTATGGAATATTTCAGTATCAATGGGACATATCACCTATCGCTGTTATAAAACCCTTCTTAGTTTTATTCAGATATTTACTCTTCCACATGAACTATAATGTCATTTGTCAATGACTTCTCCCCTGAACTTCAAAGCATAACCTTAACCCTTAAGTTCAACTCTCCTCTTGACATGTTGGCTTGGATATCTAATAGGCATCTCCATCTCAATTAACAGTCCAAAACCAAAACAAAACTTGACTTTGTTTTCCCCAATACATCTTCTGCTGCCTTTTTCATCTCGGTGCCCCCAAACACCTAACTGATTGCCTCTTCACTCCACCTCCCACGCATAACCTTTGCAGTCAAGGATGAAGCCTTCAGCCGCATCCTGAATTCTTGGGAAACCAGTGCATGCGGCCACCAGCTTCTGTAATGAGCAGTTGGGGGGATGTCACACACATTTAATCTTTATGAATGAAGTCCCTGAATTGTCCTCTGTTGTGTTCTTACTTGTGGTCCCCAGGTATATTCGTTTTTATGTTTGCTGCCACCACTTTCAACCAAGCCAGCAGCACCTCTGACCTGGACTAAAACAAGAGCTTTGTCACTGGTCTTCCTACTTCTACTCTTCATCCTCTAAAATCCACTCACCACAGGACAACAGTCAGAATGAGCTATAAAAATCCCAAAACAGATTCTACCATTCTCTAGCTTAAAATCCATCAATAGGTTCCCATTAAAAATAAAATCAAATCTCCTTGTTCTAGACCAGGAGGCCTAAGCTATTGCCTACCTCTCCAGCTTCATATCCTAACATTCTCCCTCCTGTTCAAATACACTCTAGTCACATGCATATATGACTCCATATATGATTTCCTTTCAGGATGGTTTAGAAATGGAAAAATACTAACAAATTTGGCAATTGCTTGGGGTCTATCACCTGACATGATAAATGGCTACTCCCACGCATGCACACAACACCAGGCCTTAGCCAGGGTGTGAAATCATTGTCACCTGGGCCACACTTCGGCCTCGAGGTTGCCTTCAAAGGGCCAAATGTAATTTCAACTCCTTAACAGTTGAGGAGTAGTTACATCTATGCAGTCGTAACATTATTTTAGCCTTTTGAAGGCAACAAGGCTGATGTGGCCCCTGGTGACAATGAGTTTGACACCCCCGCCTTAGACAAATGAGACTGATGTCATCTTGAACTCCTCATTGATTTTCACCTTGATTTATTTAGAGTGGATGCATTGTTTGAAAGAAAAAACACATGTCATATAGATTGTCTAAATTAAAAGCGTTTACATACACGCATGCACAAGAGAAACAAAGTACAGACCTTGGAATGTTTGGTTTATACTTGGCATGTAGGTCTCAACTTGAATGTGACTGACTAAATGTAGGCTTCCCTGGCCACTACAGTAGCCCCTCCTCCCTGGCCTGTATACTTCATATCATCGCACTCTTACGTTTTCATCATAGCATTCGTATTCGTCTGATTTCTTACTTCCATCCTTCTTTATTTGTCTATTGTCTTCTCCCACCAGGAAAAGAAGGTGATTTCCACGAGAGAGAGGATTCTAACTAGCTTATTCACCACTGTATCTCTAGGGCCTGTGCTGAGAAAGCCACATCATCTTAAACTCGTACCACCTAAGTCTGTTCAGATCCTGTTCTCAACGATGAGGTTCAGTCCTGGAAAAGTCAGCAATATGAGATGTGTGGCTGGACACTTGCCTGTTTTATACTGTATTATGTAATACCAAGGAAAATAAGACATCCTTGCAGACCCTTGATTTGTGGAGATAAGACCCTGCCTGTAAGCAACTACGACCCAGTGTAAATGGATCGTCAGAAATAGAATTTATTGGATCTTAGGACTAAGAAGTTTAGGGATGGTCTTAGCTATAAGTTCTCATGGCTCCAGGTGCTAAAGCAATGTAATTAAGAAGCCATGTAGTGCTTATAAGTATTTGAGACATTAATGAATGAATGACACCTACCTGGTTGGATTATTGGTAAAGCTTAGAAGAGGGCATATATATAAAATCTTTGGTTCCTTGCCTTAAGCTGTTATATTCATTTGTCATAGACAGTGTTTCTTTTAAAATCATATCATTACCATCAAAAACTTCATTTTCAAAAAACTGTGATACGTATGTACAATGGAATATTACTTGGCCATAAAAGAGAATAAAGTCTTACCATTTGCAACAACATGAATGAACCTAGAGTATATTAAGCTAAGTGAAATAAGTCAGAGAAAGACAAATACCATATTATTTCACTTATATGTGGAATCTGAGGAACAATATAAACAAACAAATAAAACAGAAATAGACTAAAAAATATAGAGAATGTTTTGACAATTATCAGAAAGGTTGTGGGGGGCTGGGTGAAAAAGGCGAAGGGACTGAGAAGCGCAGGTTGGTAGTTACAGAATATTCACAGGGCCCTAAAGCACAGCACGGGAAATACCGTCAATAATGGTGTAAACACTATGTGTGGTGCCAGGTGGGTTCTGGAAATATCAGGGGGACACTTTGTGAAGTATATGATTGTCTAACCACTATGCTGTACACCTGCAACCAATACAAAACAATATTGACTATAAACAAACAAAAATACTTCATTTTCACACAACAGATACTTCCACTATTACTCTGATACTATGGGTATGAGAAGGAAGAGTTCGCACAGCCATTCGGAACAATTCCGGCCGTCTGGAAGCAGCAGCAGAAGGGAATCACATAGCAAGGCTTCCTGGCAGAGGAAGAGAAGTAGAAGAACGCCTTGCATTGCCTGTCCAGTCCAGAAAGGAATTTAGCCATCGAGGTTTTTTTTAAGTAAAAGTTGATTAAAAATATCTGAATGAAATATGCAGTTTGTTAAAGGTCCTCCTAAATGGAGCAAACAACAGAGTTCTCCTCTCCTAAATATTATATATTTTGCTTAGTATTTCTCTCCCTAATTTTAAGATTTGTAAACTTGGTAAATACCAGTCAGAACTATGGAGTTAAGAAGAAAATACATAGTTGCCTTCTGTCTCGTTGAGTACTCGAGTCCCTCCTCGAGACCTCTGAACAGGAGGGAGTCCACCCGCCTGCTTTTCAGTGGCATTGTGGTGGGTTCTGATGTCCAGAAATCCTTGGACACACCTTTTTTCAAGAAGTGAGATGTTTCCTGCTCCTGAAGCCGGGCGAGCTATGTGGCTATTTGACTGACAGACTAGAGTGGAAATGATACTGGGTCAGTTTCAAAGTCCAGGCCTTAAGAAACTAGCAGCTTCCATTTCCTGTCTCCTGAGTCACTCACTGCTAGAGCCCTGAGCTCCCTCCTAAAGATCTGGAGAGATCACCTGGAGAGATCCTGAGACTAACTGGCTGTGCTTATCCTCCCAGCAATACCCACACAGGTGCCAGGAATGTGAATCAAGGATCCAGGCCTTCCAGCCCAATCCAGCTAGAGCTCACCAAGGGTGAGCCTGCCCCAATTCCTAGCCCACAGATTTCAATATATAATAAAATGCTCATAGTTTTAAGGCACTGAGTTTTGAGTAGTTTACTAAGCAGCCATAGGTAATCTGAACTCTTTGGTAATATTTTATATAGTTCAATAGTTATGCATCTAAATCAGGTTATTTCTGAACTGATACAGGATGAATTAAGGACATCAAAACTAGCCATGGGAAAGCCCTTGAAGCAAGTTAGACATTAAGTGGTTTGCTGGCCAAGAAAAACTATACTACAACAGTTTCCACTTGGTGGAGAGTACACCTTTTTCTTTCAAGTGCCTAGGGTATGCAGGTACTACAACGTCAGTGAGCTATGGAAGACCCAGTACACGTAAGCAGTCAAACTTCTTGAGCTATGTATTAAACACTGGTGTGATAACAATTGTGAGAAAGAGGAGCTATCTTTATGAATCTCATAATCTATTGGAGAAAATATTCAGAATTATTTGCCCAATGCTTTTGGAGAGGGGGGTTGCAGGGGAAGAGAAGGCTACATAATCCTGTGACTGTACTACTGAACTCTGCCCAAATTCCATTTCAACAATACAGCTTAGTCTTAGAAAAACCAACAAAATTGTGGTATCATAAATATATGATTTGAAATTTGTTTTATACCAGATTATGTAATAGCAAGGAAAACAGAACACTGCTTTAGACCCTTGACTTGTGGAGACAGGACATAGCATGTCGATTGCAAGCAACAGAGACCTGATATGAACTGACTTTAGTGGAAAATGAAATTCATTAATGATTAGGGCAGAGGAATTCAGGGATGGTTCGGCTTCAGGCTCTGCTGGACTTGGATGCTCGCGTATGTCATAGGGAAGCCGTCTTGCTCCATGTTTTTGACTGAACTTGCCGCTGAACTCTAGTCTCAGGCAAGTCTCACCCAGTTTGACTGCCAGAAGCTCTGCACTTCTTGGTATCTATTGGCAACCTCAACAGAAACAAAAATCCTTCTTTACAATATTCTCGCAAAAGTTTCAAGATTAACTGATTAACTGAGTCTGAGTCACTGGTTCCTCCCTGAACTGATTCATGATGGGCAGAGTAACAGAGTACTCTGATGGACCGAGCCTAGAGAACACACCCGCCTCTGAAGGGAGAAATGCATTTTGGTAATTTATTTTATTTAATCCAATATAGTCAACACATTATTGTTTGTTCAGTGTTACAATTTCTAATGAATTTTTAATTTATATTAAGCTGTAGTTTACAGTATATACTTTATAAGTATAAAGTATACTTTAGTATACTTTATACTTTACTAGGGGCTGTGGAGACCTAGTAGATGACACCAGGATAAAACACTGTACTTGGAACCAGGGAAGGGAATCTGCACATCTCTGTAGGTGCCACAGAGAAGAGGTACCTTGACCCAAGATGGAGAGGGAGGCATCATAGTGGAAGCTATGGTCAGATGAGAAACTCAGGTCAGACCCCTCTCGGACCCACACCCTCTTCCTTCCTTTGGAATTCAGGGTGAAGACATGAGACCACGAGTTGACTGAGAAATATCTGATCTGAGTTTACTCGGCATTGAATAGTTTGTAGAGAATCTCAAGAAAGAAATTAAGTTTAGATGTAAAAAATAAAGTTACATACAGTGCATATCTGAGATTATTAGCCTGAAAACATTACACCTGAAACAAATCTCAAAAACTTTGCTCAACAAATAGAACCACACTCCTTTCCCCTGGAGGTAGGGAAGTTTGGCCATCATCTCAACAGACCAAGACTTTGTTCCCCGCTGCCCGCAAGAGACAATTGGCAATATCAGAATTCCTTGTAGGTTGTCACAACTAAGGAAGAAAGGACTGGTGCAGGCGGAGACCAGAGGTGCTGTTAAACACCCTGTGATGCTCAGCACAGTCTCCCCACACAAAAGGACTGCCCTGCTCAAAATGTCAGTAGTGCCCAGGCGAGGAACTCTAGACTATGCCATGCTGAGATTCTTGAGAAGAATGTGGAGAGAAGAAAAGCAAGTTTTTCCCTTCCATGTTACAGGACACCTACAGTAAAAGAGAAGGTAGGCCCTGGGGCTGCACATAACATCGTTTCTATGGTAATGGAGATAACTAAGTCTTGTGCCAGAGTAGCAAGTCTAAGGATGAATAATAGGCTGAGTCTGGTCCAAAGGCTGAGGCCCCACAAGGCATTTCATTTTCTTTCCTTCATCTCCCTTCTCCTTCATCTTTCTACCCTCCAAGGAAGGTTTTCCCCAGGCTGAAGTGGGAACTGACGCTGAGAAACTGGGGTGCCTCCACACAGTACCTGTGCTTTTTCACTGGAGTCCATGTGCCTGAACTCTGTGTGTTTACAATACATTCAAATGCTTTTTCTACCAATAATGATGGGGATGTCTAATGATAATTTTGAGGCTGCCCTGAACACTAACTCACCATTGTTCATAGCATGTGTTTAGTCCCCAGAAAGTAGGAAGTGATATTATGAGTGACAGATATGTTTGCTTGGCATCCATTTGAGAGATAATCATTCACCATTCTATAAAAATTCAGTCCCATCCACCTGGTTGACACAGGACTGATATTGTTTCTGACTCATGAGCACAGGATCCAGGTCTGGCCTGTCAGAGCACTTCATCTCCTCAACCAATAGATTGGTTTAAAGGTGTACACATGACACAAGCTTGGCTAATGAGAACACCCCTCTTTAACCACGGAGATTTGTTCGGGGGATGCTAAACTAAATCCTTCCTAAAACTTCCCTGAGCCATGTGGAAGGCTGTGCTCCCCTTTCTCTAGGATAACTAGTTTGAAAATATGAAATAACCTGGGGCTACTGGGAGTCATCTTTGCAAAGATATGGAGCCTCTCCCCCTGCATAGAACACAGACAGACAGAATGCAAACCACGAGATGGAGAGAAAGAGAATCCACCTCCTATGATCTGAACTCCTGAATCCAGATGTGTGGTTATTTGAGCCAGTAAGGGTCTCTGTTACCCATTGAAGCTGGTGTAGATTGTGTTTCTGTCTCTTGCAACCAAAAGAATCATGGCCAGTGTTCCCAAAGAGCCAGATGTTAGTGGGTGGACAAAATTGAATACCTTGGATTCCACTAATGATTATTTCATAGTCCCCTAATATTTTAATACCTACTTTATTGTCTTTGTAGGAAAGACTAGTGGTGAATGGCCATCAGATTCTTTCTACTATGTCACAAAAATAAGCTGAAAATTGACTAAGACATAGACAATAGAAATGAGCAAATAGGCCTTTTTATAGCTGGCATGAGGTTGTGTTTTGGCTTAATTTTCTGTCAAACTTTATTCCTTGATTGTACGTTTAGTTACTACTTAAATCTCCGTGGTCAGATAGGGTTGTTTGTTGGTTGGTTTGTTTTTTAATGCATGTGTTAGTAAACTTTTGGGGTTGGGGTGCAGCAAATTTACATTTTCTGAATATTTGGGAAAATCTTTATCTGTCAGACTTCTGAACCATCACCTGTACGTGTATCAAGAGTATTTAGTTTAATCTAAGGAAGTAAGGATATTGCTAAAAAGACTGGTCAGTCCAGCACTACCACTGTAGGACTCAGAGCAAAAGAACCCTGGTAAATAATTACATACTCAAAGGGAAAGACTTCACCTCAGTCTGAGTGGTTTTTGTTTGTTTGGATGATTATTTAAGAGTGACATGGTTTCCCTCTGGCCCTTGTCTTCATTTTCTTTGGTGTCTATTCATCTGTGCGCTTTGCACTGCCTTGGAGCCTGAAGTCGGTAAGTGTCTGGGAAGGAACTGCTCCAAATGACCTGCTTGCCAGTGCAAACCTGCCTGACAGGTTTATTGACTCGACTGCGCACAGAGGGAACGAAACCAGCTGGGCATGGGTTCCTCTCCAGTGGCGGGGCACCAAGTCTTAAGTTGTTTCTGGTTTCAGCCCTGAATTTGGCTTCAAGGTTATCATCCAGTCTACCCTGAGGTAGGCTGTCAGTCTATTCGTGCCTCCCTTCCTTCTTTCACATGTGCTCGTTAGGGCCTCTGGCCTGGATCACAGAACTAAGTCAGTCTCTCTGTCTCTGTCTCTCTTTCTCTCTGCAATTCCGACTTTTAGTGTATAATTCAGTTGTGATAAAATGTGTTGTCTCATACACAGTCCATTAATTAATTCAAAAAATACATTTCCAATTTAGTTGTTTCTACAGAAGCAACTAAATTTGAAATTATATTTTTCTTACTTATGTGTCTGGCCTCCTTAATTTATTTTTTAACTTTGAAAACATTTAAAAATTACATGTGACATTCAATATTGTATTAGTTTCAGGCATACAGCACAGTGGGTAAACATTTATGTAATTTACAAAGTGATCCTCCGTGAGACTCCGTCCCTTCTTTGACAGAACTTCTAGTCTTGTCAGGGAGACAGATCTATCAATAAATTTACAGCGCACCCTAAAAGTGCTCAGATGTATCCCCAGGTTCTGGGGTCACCGAGGAGGGGAACTTTTGGGAGTAGGGAATATCTTATCTGTTACAAACGTTTTCTTGATGAGTATTCAGGTATGTACCATCCTTCCTGGGACATGCCATTTCTCAAAATACTTCTAAATAAAATTAAAAAATCAATTCCTAGCTCTATGTGCTATATATGACTAAAGTCTTCCTACTTATTACTTGGAGAATTTTCAAGTGTGCCACAGAAAATTTGAAAGTGTGCCACAGAGAATGCCTGTAAAGTCTTCACCGAGATTCACCAACTGTTGATATCCCCCCGCATTTGTTTTATCTTTTTTCTCACTCTCTCAAAATCTGCATTTGCCGACCTGTTCGAAGGTAAGTTGCAGACATCAGAGCCCTTCTCCACTAAGTAATGCAACCATGTTGCTTAAGAACACGGCATTCTCCTACAGAAACCCAATACGATCATCACACCTAAAAATGTTAACAACTTGATAACATAATTTAATACATAATACATATTCCAATTTACCCCATTGTCTCAAAAATCCAGGATATAATCAGAGTTTATGCACTACATTTAGTTTTTATCTTGAGTCCCTTTAACCTAGAACCGTCCTTCCACGTTTTGTTGTTTTTCATGCAATTTTTGAGAAATTTAGTTCACTTACAGAACACCCCACAGTTTCCATTTATTTGATGGTTCTTCCTTATTTGATTTCAGTTTGAAAATACAGTCAGGAATATTTTAGGCCATTTCAATAGTTCTTTTAAGGTTTTTAATTATTTTTAGAGAGGGGGAATGGGAAGGAGAAAGAGAGGGAAAGAAATTATCGATGTGAGAGGTAAATGTTGATTGATTGCCTCTCTCACATGTCCGAACTGGGGACTGAACCCACGACTCAGTCATGTGTCCTGACAAAGGACTGACCAGTGACCTTTCATTTTGGGGACAATGCCCAAGCAACCGAGCCATATCAGTCAGGGCTAGATAGTTCTTATTTCATTATATTAGTAAGTATGCGGTGGGAATATGATTTAAATTGTAAAGTTATAGATTAAAACATCAAAAAACAAGAAAATAGTCAACTTCTTTTCTGATTAATGAGAAAATCTAGTGATTTAAGACCTTACTATTCCAAGTATAGACAGGAGACCTTAGATATTAAAAAAATCCAGATCCCTCCCCAGATGTATTGAATCAAACTCTGCATTTCTAACAATATTCCCAGGTGACTCACCTGCATGCTAACGTTTGAGAAGTAACTTTCAAGATATTAACGAGACACTAGAGGACGGATGTCTGGCGGAGCGGTTCTTTCAAATCACAGGGTAATTTGTGGCAGATGCTCTTGGGACACATTATCCATTTCTTCTTTTTTCTAACAAGAAAATTTTATACCTAGCTGAAAAGCTACATTTTCAATCTCTTACAAAGTTCAAAATTGCCATGTGACAGTTCTGGCCCATTAGATGGATGGAAATAAGAGTCCCCAGTGGAAGATTTACGGGAAGAGCACAGACTCACCTGGCACACACAGTTTGCCCTTCCCCTCCTTTCTTCCAAGTCCATGAACATGAAGGAAGGGGTGGAGATACTACTTGAGACTCTGAGGCATTAAAACACATTCTAAGGATGGCTGTGTGGCAACAGCCTCAAAGAGCCCGGGACTGCCACCTCCTTACCTCTTTTATGCAGGTAAATTGAAGCTTCTGGTTTAAGTCAGTGTGTTTCCTATTACACATAGTCAAACTTAATCCTTCACTGATACACTGTTGAAAGGATTTCTTAACAGAAGATTTTGGGGAACCACTGGTATAGAAGCACAAATATGAAGGGAGGCAGATACTTTCTTGGATGGTATTTTTTCTTGCCCCATTTATGATTTTGTCCATTAAGAGAGACTGAAATGTGAAATGTATCCCTTTTGCACTTGTGTATGTTCTTTTTGGAGAAGTGTCTCTTCAGGTACTTTCCCCACTTTTTAATTGGATATTTTCTTTTGGGTTTTTTTTTTGGTGTTGATTTTTATAAGTTCTTTATAAATTTTGTATATTAACTTTGTATCAGATGTATTGAAGAATATGTTCTGCCATTCTGTGGGTTGTCTCTTTAGTTTGTTGATGGGTTTGTTGTTTTGTGGTTTTTTTGCTGTGCAAAAAATTTTCAGTTTCATGTAGTCCCATTTGTTTATTTTTTCTTTTGTTTCCCTTGACTGAGGCAATATAGCTGATAAAATATTGCTATGAGCCATGTCCAAGATTTTACTACCTATGTTTTCTTCTAGGACTTTTATGTCTTTGGGTCTAACATTTAAGCCTTACTCCATTTGAATTTATTCTTGTATGTGGTGTAGGAAGGTGGTCTATCTTCATTTTCCTGCATGTATCTGCCCAATTTTCCCAACACCATTTATTGAATAAAACATCTCTATCTCACTGCATGTGCTTGCTTCTTCTGCTGAATATTAATTGAATATAAAGGTGTGGGTTTATTTCTGGGTTCTCTTTCCTGTTCCACTCATTTATGTGTCCTTTTTTATGCCAGTGCCAGGCTGTTTTAATTACTATGGCCTTATAATAGATATTGATATTAGGTAGCAGGATTCCTCCAACTTTGTTCTTCTTTCTCAGGATCGCTGTTGCTATGCAGGGCCTTTTGTGGTTCCATATAAACTTTTGAAATATTTGTTCTAGTTCTATGAAATATGTCATTGGAATCTGGATAGGAATGGCATTGAACCCAAAGATTGCTTTGGGTAGTATGGACATTTCAATAATGTTAATTTTTCCCATCCATAAACATGGTATATATTTCCACTCATTTGTATTTTCTTCAATCTCTTTCTTCAACGTCTTTATAATTTTCTAAGTACTGATATTTTACTTCCTTGGTTAACTATATTCCTAGGTATTTTTATTTTTTATTTTTTGGTTCAGTTTTAAATGGTTTTTTTAGTTTCCTTTTCTGATAGTTCATTACTGGTATGTAAACATGAAACTGATATTTGAATATTAGTTTTGTATCCTACTACTTTGCTGAATTTTTTAATGAATTTTATTAGTTTCTAGGTGGAATCTTTAGGGTTCTCTACCTACTGTATCATGTCATCTGCAATTAATAACAGTTTTACTTCTTTCTTTCCAATTTGGATGTTTTTGTCTCCTCTTTTTGTCTAATTGCTGTGGCTAGGACTTCCAGTACTATCTTGAGTATGAGTAGAGAAAGCAAACATCCCTGTCCTGTTCCTGATCTTAAGAAAATGCTTTTAGATTTCCCCCCAGTGAGTGTAACATCGGCTATGGGCTTGTCATATGTGGCCTTTATTATGTTGAGGTATGTTCCCTCTATTTCCATTTTGCTGAGAGTTTTTATCATTAGTCCGTGCTAGATTTTGTCAAGTGCTCTTTCTGCATCTATTGATATGATCATATAATATTTATCCTTTATTTTGTTTATGTGGTGTATCATGTTAACTGATTGGCAGATATTACACCAACCCTGCATCCCAGGAATAAATCCCACTTGATCACACTGAATGATCTTTTTAACATATTGCTGGATTTGGTTTGCTAACATTTTGTTGAGGACTTTTGCATCTATGTTCATCAGGGATGTCGGCCTATATTTTCTTTCTTTGCAGCGTCTTTATCTGGTTTTGGTATTAGGATAACGCTGGCCGGCTAAAATGAGCTTGAGTGTCTTCTTTCCCCTTGAGTTCTTTGGAATAATAGTCCTGACTGGCTTCTAGTGCTGGGGTCACACTTAGCACAGTGGTCTCTATCCAAGATTACTGACACACTAAAAGGGCCTTTTTTCTTTCTTTTTTTAAGATTTCATTTATTTATTTTTAGAGACAGGGAAGGGAAGGAGAGAGAGGGAGAGAAACATCAATGTCTGGTTGCCTCTCGCATTTTCCCTCCTGGGGATCCGCAACCCAGGCATGTGCTCTGGCTGGGAATCAAACTGGTAACCCTTTGGTTCACAGCCCACACTCAATCCACCGAGCTACACCAGCCAGGGCCTTTTTCTATTCTTTTCTTTTTTTCTACCGATGACCTCTAATCCATCTGGAATTTCCCTTTGAAATAATCAAAATGCTGTTTCAGATAAAAACGAATAAAAATATGTGAACTGACAAAAAAAAAGGCACATATTGTAGTATTTCATTTATGGGAAATGTCCAGAATAGGCGAAGGCACAGAGAGGGAGCAGACCAAGGGCTGCCAGGGGCAAGAGGAGTGGAGAGCGGGTCCTTCTGGTGCAGGGTCTCCTCTGGGTGATGGAGCCTCCTGCAAATAGATAGCAGTGCTGTGCAAATAGATGCTTGCACAGCATCATGAATGTGCATCATGCTCAGGAATGGCACAAATTTAAAATACAAACAACATCTTTTATTTAGTATTTAAAATGAATCACACCATGGAAATACAAAGGATAAAAAAAGAAAAGAATACAACACCCCCTCCCACCACGAAGAACCCCAGATAATAAAATTAAAGAAATAAAAAACTGAATCACACCATGGAGAAAAGAAAAACAACAATAAAAGTACATAAAAGAAGAAAGTCAAGGAACAAAGGTAAAACAATTCAACAGGTTCAACAGGAGGCTCTGGAGCTGGCCCTGATGCATCTTCCTGAGGGGGCTTCTCTGCAGCAGGAGCCAGGGCAGGTGCGAGGGAGGGCTCTTCAGGCAGGGGTGGGGGGCCTCAGTCAGTCAGGAGATGCTGCAGTTGGGCCCCCGCTCCAGAGCTTCGGCTGGTGCAGCCGCTGGATGTGGCACAGCCACTAAAGGTAAACACCCCCCCAGGTCTGGTGCAGCCTCCTGATCTGCCCCTGCATCAGGCTCCTCGGGCTGTAGGACAGATGTTGAAGCAGGAGCTGGCTCTGCCTCCTGGGCCAATGCTGGGAGTTGCAGGAAGAGAGAAGGTCCCCCACATGCCTGCATTTCCATGTGCCCCCAAAGTCAGAACATAGCCAGAGCCCAGGACCCACCCTGGACACCCTCCCTACAGGCAGTTCAGGTCATGAGTGGTATGAGGTCAGTCTTTGCTCCTGTCTCGCCTCTGCAGGTGCTTCCTGTGTGTCTGGCACTGACCTCTCCTCAGAAGCTCACATGTGCCTGCATCCCCATGCTACCCCCACCTTCTTACCCTTGAGCTCTGCCTCCCTGGGCTCCAGGTTGTCTTGTCCTGTGTGTTCAATGTGGGCACCATGCTCCAGGCTGCAGTCAGAAATGGTGAGCTGGCTGTGGAGCCTGGGCAGCTTCGGGGGTGGTGTCCTTTTCCATCTGTCTACTGGCTTTTGTTCTCCAGATTCCCAGGTAGCCACAGTCTCCTTGGGCCTGCTCTGGCCCTTGGTGATGTGGAACACCTGCCCCTCGATGGTGGACTGAGGTGGGGGGTCTTCATTCACCACCTGCCATTCCTCCAGGACCTGGGCTGCGCTCTGCAATGACAGTGACTGGCAGCCCGTCCAGTGGCCTCAATCCCTGCCTGTCCCTAGTCACTGCTGCTTCTGCCCACTGGACCTTCTGCCCCCAAATCAGGCCCAGACCTGTGTCTGCCCAGACCTGTGTCTGCCCAGGCCTCCACTCAGGGGAAGTGAGATTCAGCTCCAGGTCTCGGGGTAAACCTCGGTCAGAGGGCACTGCCCACACTCTACGTCCACCCAGCCAGCCTTGACCTGCCCACCAGGCTTCTATGCCCACCTCTCTCAGCCTGTTCCTGTTTGGGGAATCCCCTCCCCACGTGAACCCCCTCACACACACATGCGCGCACATGCACACACATAAGGGAGGGGCTGCTCAGGTGGGATCAGAATGGTGTCCTGGCTGAATAAAAGCACACTGGGCCACCCTGTGTTACCTCTGGGTCCCTCTGTGAAAAGGGCCATGGGCATCTGGGATGCGTGTGGACCCAGCATTGGCTACAGTGGAACATATTATCGTCGCTGCCTCTTTTGAGTCCACAGCCTCTGGACACGGGCAGACAACAGAAAACATCCTGTTGGGTACAGACATCTGTAGCCACATGAACCAGGTAGGGGCAGTTTTAGAATGAGGCTGCTGGTTACCAGGGTTCTAAGTCCTGTTGGGCTCTATTGTCAGGAAGTGAGGTCACCGCTCAGTGAAGCTCAGTGTGGTCAGGTCACTGCCTGGGCCCCCTACCCCCAGCTCCTCCTCAGACAAGAGCACTGATTCCACTTTTTTCCCCTGCACAGTGCTTTTTTATTGCATTTTTTCCATTATCGTTTTGCCCCCTCCTGACAGTCACCTCACCATTGTCCATGTCCATGAGTCCTTTTTCCTTTTTGCTCCCTCCACCCCCAACCCCCACCCCTACACTGTCAGCCTGCTCTCCATCTGTGAGTCCATCTGTTTCGCTTGTTAGTTCAGTTTGTTCATCAGAATCCACATATGGGTGAGATCATGTGGCATTTATCTTTCTCTGACTGGCTTATTTCACTTAGCATAGTGTTCTCCAGGTCCATCCATGCTGTTGCAAAGGGTAAAATTTTCTTCTTTTTTTACGGCCAAGTACTATTCCATAGTGTAAATTTCCCTCATCTACTGATGGTCACTTGGGCTGCTTCCACATTTTGATGATTGTAAATGAACATAGGGGTGCTTATGTTCTTTCAAATTAGTGCTTTGGGTTCTTTTGGATATATTCCCAGAAGTGGAATCGCTGGGTCACAAGGCAGATCTGTTTTTAATTTTTGAGGTATCTCCATACTGCCTTCTCCAGTAGCTGCAGCAGTCTGCATTCCCACCCACAGTGCACCAGGGTTCCCTTCTCTCCACATCCTCGCCAGCACTTGTTTGTTGATTTATTGATGCTGGCCATCCTGGCCAATGGATGTGGGGTGGCATCTCATTGTGGTTTTTATTTGCATTTCTCTGATGATTAGTGACATTGAGCATCTTTTCATTTGTCTATTGGCCACCTGCATGTCCTCTTTAGAGAAGTATCCATATTTAGATTTTTTCAATGAGCAAAGGACTTCAATTGACATTTCTTCAAAGATGACCTGAAAAGATGCTTAACATCATTAGTCACTGGGAAAATGCAAATTGAAGCCACAATGAGATACCCCTTCACAGCTATTAAAACAGGTGTACTTTTTTAAAAAGAAGACTAAGTGTTGGTGAAGGTGTGGTGAAGTTGAAACACTTGTGCACGGCTGGTGGGAACATAAAATGGTGCAGCCGCTGTGTAAAACAAGTTGGAAGTTCCTCAAAATTTAGACATTGAATTGCCTTACCACCCAGCAGTTTCACGGCTATAACCCAAGCATCCTAACTGGTACATGGACGCTTTCCAAAGCACTTTCTTGTTCATCACCTCCTCTCAGCACCTGAGGCCAGCGGCAGAATGAGGGCTGGAACCAGACCTGCTGCGTGCACACTAGCCCCCTTTGCCATGTTGCGCAGCCTCATGGAGGGAGCCATTTGGTGCAACCATAGGCTTTTCTGTAGGAACAAATGTGTCAGGCCTTGGCCAAAGTCAAGGACACTCTCAGTGCTGGAAGGAGTTTCTTCATGATGCAGCCAAATGCTGAGGCCCAGATCCAGAGAAAACAAATGAACACGGAAAGGCTGTTGTACATTAATGGGAATCAAACTGCATGATTTATTTGCTTAATGGTGGCTGAAAAAGAATATGGCATTTAACCATTCCCTTCTTCACAAATACTGTGTCAATCTTTTAAAATTCAACCAATGAGAGAATTGACCAGAGAATCGTTTTGACTTTCACTGGCTACTAGTCATGTAAAAATAAATCAAGAACAAGCCATAACACCAGTTACAAAAGACTGCACACTACTGTATAATTTCATTCGTATGAAAGAACAGGCAAACCCAGAGAGACAGAAAGTAGATCGGTGCTGGGGGTTGGGGGGGGGCTCGGGAGCGGAGAAGGGGGAGTGGCAACCATAAGAGGTACAGGTTTCTTTTGGAGCTTATAAAGTGTTCCAAAACGAGATTACAGTGACAACTGCACATAAATACACTTACAAAATACAGAATTGTGTACATTAAGCAGTGTATTCAATGCCTTGAAAATTATATCTCAATAAAGCTGTTAAAAAGAACAACTCATAGGAACCATCATTGTTCTGTTTCATAACTCTATCTTCTAATGTTAATAGGAAACACAAATAACTTTTATTCAACATCGGCAATGCGCCAGTCATTACATTATTAATTATTCCAACAATACTCTTGGGCAAGCATTATTGTTATCCCATTGTACCAATGAAGAAACTGAGTCTCCAAGACATCCTATCATTTGCTCAGGGCTACGTTGCTACCCAGGAGGTTGCACCCTGGAACTAAAATCCAGATCTATCTGACCCCAAAGCATTGGGCTTTAACTTTTTGTTTATTCTCTGATTATTTTGTTGTTGTTGTCATGGTATGAGTGGTAAAGACAGTTTACCAAAACAGGCAGACACCTTCTGGTTTCTGAAGCACCCTGAAACACATGTCTGGATGAAGCAGATATTCACTGTGTCTGCTAGGATTACTTTACCAAAGGCTCTCTTTGTGGGTAGCAGAATGGTGGCTGGATCATTTCACTAGAAACTAAAGGGATAAAATGGTACAATGTCCTTTGTACCCACCAGTTTTTTAAATACTCAATTCAGTTGCCTGGGGTTTTTATCTGAAAACCAGACTGTGGGCTTTGGGTTCTGCCTGAGCTCATAGGCCTGGGCACTTGGCTCAGATAAAACTGTGCTCTCAAGGTCTCTTTGAGCTGGACACTTTGTCTGGCCTCTGCCTACACCAAAAACCTGCAAGATCTCTTTGTGCTTCAGAGATTAGCTGCTTTGGAAATCACTAGAGAGGCTCCCCTATAGTGTACATTTAAATGTGTGGGTTATCTTTTTCTTTCTGCAAAATACAGACTTGGATGTACAAGATGTAAGGGGCACTATTTGGCAGAATGTAAAATCTGCCTTAAGTCTCCCCATATTTGGCAAAGAAGTTCTCTCTCTCTCCTTCAGCAGATTTCCAATTGCACTTCATAGATGAATTTCAGCTGGTCCTTCTCCCCTGCTGTATAAACTCGAGAAGGATTATTTGGACTACGTTTCAAATCAGTCTTCCTTGAATTTTGACCACCAAACACTGCTAAAAATGCACCAGAAACTCTAACTGTAATTCCTTACCAGGGTTCAGAAACACTACTTGACACTTTTCAATGCCAGCATTTCCATTCTTCTGTCTATAGATTGTTCAGACTTTGAGAAGCCCCTTTCTTTCTGTGTATGCCTTGGAATCTTTTTCATTGCCTCATTGCTGGCATTAGGGATGGGGAGAAGGAAGGGAAAGAGGGGTGAGCAAGAAAAACGGGGGTATGCCCTGGTTGAGTGGCTCAGTGTGTTGGAGCTTCATCCATGCACCAAAAGGTTGCAGGTTCAATTCCCAGTCAGGGCACATACCTAGGCTGTAGGTTCAAACCCCAGTCAGGGAACATATGGGAGGCAACCGACTGATGTTTCTCACAGCCATCTTTCTCTCCCTTCCTCTCTCTCTAAAATCAGTAAAAATATATATGGATAGTTTTATCTCTATCTATCTGGAACTCAGCAGTTTGTTGAAAAAATAGAGAAAGTTCATATTAGTGATCGAGACTAGAGGGAGACCCAGCCAGTGTCCACCAATGGGGAAATTTTTCAAGTGTAAGCCACTCAGTAGCTGCTGAATAAATGTTTGTTCTAGCAACTAGTTGCTAGAGCCAAAGATTTAAGGAGTAGTGTGTGTGGTAGGGGGCCAAGAATAGTTTGATATACTTGCTGTCATTGAATAGAAGCCCCCCTTATTAACAATCACTGTCTATTTTGCCTAATGAAGCTTTCCAGAGAGGCAATTCATGCTTATATTTTTATCCTTTACTCCCTAATATATTTCTGCATAAGCATGACTTCTTGAAAATGCTGTAGACAGATACCACGCTGTTTATCCCCTGGGATTACATGTTTTGGTGAGTTAAAGGAAGGCTGTTTTTGCTGTATACAACAAATAAGGAGAAGAATACAACAGACCCGCTGTGCTTCAGGGGTAGAAACCATTTGCAAATTGACAGTGGAGAGATTCTGAGAACAGAGTGTTTCAAACAGATTCCCCACACTGCTGCTTGTCTGTGTATGTTCTCCTGACACTGAGCAAACATTTCAAATTCCCAGTTGTTCACTGAGGCCGACAATAAATTCAAGCAGGTATATATTTATACCTTTATGGAATTTTGATGAAAGTGACTTTTTGTTCTCTGCTAGTCCTATAAAGCCAAACAAACTTGGTAACCAGAGTAACTATCATATGAAAGCGACCAGAGGAAACTACTGGAATTATAGGAGGGTGGAGCCTTTAATTTAGAGATGAGGAGACTGAAGCCAAGAGAGGTAAAGCGACTTGCACAAGGTCACAGAGATCAAGGTTGAGGGAGGCCCACGGAGAGGGCATATTCATCTGACTGTGTGCTGATTGCTTTCTAGATTCCTGTAGGGAGACAGCTTGGTCCTTCAGGCCACCTAAAGCAGACAAACACTCAAGCCAATGGTCCGTGCATCCGTGCAGGGCCTTGGGTCATCAAGGGAGGAAAGTGGGTTAAATGTTCACAGCAGGAATGGGAGAACTGCGGAAGAAGGCCTGGAGGCAGCCCCAGAATGGCAGAGAGGGAAAGGGGAGTGAGCCAGGCAGCCGCCAACAAGGTCTGCTGGATCCCCATCAACACCTATCTGCCATTGTTTGTCCCCCACGAGATAGGGTTATAGCAAATATCGCCACGCGTCGGAGATATTGCGGGTTCTGTTCCAGACCACCACAGGAACGCAAGAATCGCAATAAAGTGAATTATAATATTTTTGCTGGTGGAGGGTCTTGCCTTAAATTTGTAAAAAAACAACATCTAGAAAGCACATAAGGCAAAGACCAGTAAAATGAGTTATGCCTGTATAAAAAGGTTAAAGAAGCCTTTAGGTCAGTGGCTCTGAACATTGGCTGCACTTTAGAATCACCTCAGGAGTTTTAAAAAACAAACAAACAAAATGATGCCCTGGCCAGTGTGGCTCAGCTGGTTGGAGCATCGACCTGTAACCCAAAGGCTGTGGGTTCAATCCCTGATCGCGGCAGGTATGGGAGCAACCAATCGATGTTTCGCTCTCACATCAGTGTTTCTCTCTCTCCCTTCCTCTCTCTCTTTCAGAGCAATGAAAAAATGTCCTCAGTTGAGGACAACATCGAAACAAACAAAAACAACTGGATACCCAACCTGCACCCCCAAACCACCTCAGCAGTGCGTTTTCAAGGCGGTCTCAGTGTGTGTGCAGAATCGAGAGCAGCTGCTCTAGATAAATTGTGGCCCCATTACAGGAATGACAGGTGTGGTTTACCTCCGAGTTCCCGAGGCCGACCTTCCGCCTGCCTTTCTCAAGTCCTCAGTGCCGATGCCCAACACGAGGCAACGCCGCCCACACGCACGGGGCTCTTTGTTAGCTCTGATACAGTGACACGCTGGACACGTGCTGAGTTTAGGTCACCGAGGACTGACTGCTTTTCTTTTTTTCCAATTAACGACTGCTGTGTAAGAAATCACCCCAGACCGAGTGGTGTAAAACACCAGTGACTGTTATCTCTGGAGCTTCTGCAGGGCACGTGGGTGATTCCTCTACTGATTTTGCTTGGGTTCAATGATGTAGTTGCTTTCAGCTGGAGGGTGGCGGGCTTGACAGACATGAGAAAGCCTCACACACACCTGTGGTTGCCGTTGGCTATTGGCTGGGGCACCTCAATTCTTTCCATGGTGCTCCAGGCCAGCACTCCAAGAGAATAAAGGTGGACCCACACGGTCTCCTAAGGGCAAGCACATCACTTCACTTACGCTGCACTGTCCTGGTCAAAGCAAGTATAGCGAGTGGCCCAGAGAATGTACTGGGTTGGCAAAAAGTCTGTAATATTTTTTCCTGTAAGCATCATGGGCTTTTTTCATTTTCACCAATAACTTCATTGATTTGGATATTTTAAAGCATGTCAGCTGTTTCTGCATGGTATGAGGTCGATTGTTCTCAATGTCTCCATTTGATCACCACCAACTTCAGCTGGTCTACCCCATTGTGAGTGTCGGCCAGTGAGAGATCCTCACAGCACGAAACTCTGCAAACCACTTTTGACTTGGTTGACCACTCACAGCACCTTGTCCCTACACTGCACAAATCTTTTTTTGTGTTCAGTTGCATTTTTACCTTTCTTGAAATAATAAAGCATTATATGCCAAAAATGTTGCGTATCTTCTTCCATCTTCAGTATTAAAATGGATGCACAAAAATTCACCAATTTTGATGCTTTGTTTTAAATGCACACTGAGCTGTCGCAATATAATGTAACAAAACCGTTTTTGAATGAAGTTAAAGACAACTAAGGCACTATTGAGCCACCTTATGGAACACAACAGACTTTTTGGCCAACCCGATAACCTGCAGGCCTCTCACTGCAGGAAATCTAATTGATTGGAGGCCTTAGCTACTGTGCTTTGAAATCCATTGCTGAATTTGTACAGAGGCCACAGGCTGGATATTAAGTCAGACCTATTGCTGGGAGACAAGGCATTTCTTTTCCAGCCAACTTTGGCTCTAGGATTCCCCAGCGGCTTTGCCAGATATTTCTTATACACTGCTACCCATCTGTCTCTCCCTGTCTCCTTCACTCAGGATTGGACTTGTGTTAGGTTTGATGGCTCTGCCAACTTTCTCTCCAGAATTTCCTTCACACAGGTGCTTCCCCTAACAAAATCTTTGCACGTTTACTCTTGCCTTGACTTGTTTCTCAAAACCTGTATTAACCCAGAAACTTCCCAGATTCAACAGGAGAGGAAATAGACACCACATGCTGATGGGGAAAACAGCAGCCACACTACAGTCGAACATGAGAATTTTTCCCACCATCTCTGCACACTAGCTACCATGGTTTCCCCTTGGGAGCTGCCACTGCCTTCACTCTCAGCACAGGTGCTCTGGGTGGAGTTGATTCTATTCCCAGCTCTAAGAGGGGCATGTGATACCGAAGGGGTGATATTAATAGGTGGAGTCTTGGGAATTAATTAACTTCATGTGAAGACTTGTGGGCAGAGCCTCTGTGACATAATTAGGGTTGTTTTAAGAGGAAAAAGAGACTAGACATCACTCTGTCCACCATGTGAAGACACAGTGAGAGGCCAGCCATCTCCAAACTAGTAAGCAGGTCCTCACTAGACATCAACTCTACAGGTACCATGAACTCGGACTTCCCAGCCTCCAGAACGGTGAGAAGTGATCGTTTGTCGTTTAAGCCACCTGTTCTATATTTTTGCTCTCCCAGCCTGAGATGACTGAAACAGGAAGTAAAATATATGACTAATAATCTGTAAATTAATTACATGTTGAGATAATATTTCAGCTATATTGGCTTAGATAAAAATATGTAATTTTAAATTAATTTTGCCTTTTTAGTTTACTTTGCTAACTAGAAAATAGAAAGGCTCAAATTTGTGACTTGCTTGACATTTGTATTGGATAGCACTGCCTTTAAATATCACATTTTCAAGAAATTAAATCAATATTTCAATTAAATACTACTTTTGAAATAATTGTAGGTTCATATGCCATTTTAAGAAATAAAATAAAGAGATCCCTTGTACATGAATGTTTAGCAGTTTTATTTGCAAAAGTTGAAAAGTCTGTGATACATTTTGAGTTAATTTTGTATGAGATATGAAACTGAAAGCTGGAGGTTTATTTATTTTTGCCTATTGACGTCCAATTGGTATAGCACCATTTGTTGAAAGGGCTGTATTTTCTCCCTTGAGTTGCTTTTGCCTCATTGTTAAATATCAGCTGGGCATATTTATGTTGGTCTATTTATGGGTTCTCTTAATTCTGATCCACACCACATGATTTTAATTATGGTAGCTATATAGTGCCCTGAATCTTTAGACTGATTCTTCCCACCTTATTTTTTCAAGTGCTTAAGTGACTCCATTTTCTTTGTCATACTAGCATCTCATATAGAATAATCCTATCTACATCTACAAAAAAATCTTGCTGAAATTTTGGTAGAAATTGTGTTAAATCTGTGGATAAATTTGGGGAGAACTGACATCTTTACTATGTTGAATCTTCCAGTCCATGAACATGGTATGTCTGTACATTTGTATCGTCTTTGATTACTTTATCTGCACTTTGTAGTTTTCAGCATATACCTTCGGTACATATTTTGTTAGATTTACACCTAAGTATTTTTAAGCAATTATGAATTGTATAATTGCTTAAAAGTACTATTTAAAATTTTTGTGTCCATTGCTAATTGCTAATATATAGAAATACAATTAATTTTTGTATATTTATTTTGTACCCTGAAATTTGATTAACTCACTTATTAGACCTAGGAGATTTTCATAGATTTCTTGGGATTTTCAAAAAATAATCCTGTCATCTGCCATTGGAATATTTCTTACTTTCCAATGCATATCTTTATTTCTTTCTCACATTGCATTGGCTAGAATTTCCAGGACTGAGCTGAAAAAGAGCGATGATCCATCTGAACATATTTGACTTTTTCCCAGTGTGAGAAAAAAAGTTTAAATCTAGCTGTAGGTGCTTTTAGATATTCTTTATCAAGCTGAGGAAGTTCTTTATTCCTGTATTTTGGGAAACTTTTGTGGTGAATTAATGTCGAATCTCGTCAAGTGTTTTTATGCACTGATTGATGTAACTGTCTAATGTTTCTTTTTTTTAACCTGTATATATGGTGAGTTAGATCGACTAGTTGACTTCCAAATATTAATCCAGTTATAAAATCCTGGAAATCCAGTTTTAAAATCCTCAGTGAGTCATGGTATGTGATTCTTTTTATATACTGCTGAATTCTGATAGTATTTTGCTAAGGAATATGCTGTTATGCATTGAAGGTTTCTGCCATACACACCTCTCAAATCCACATGCTGAAGTCCTAACCCCTAGTGGTATAGCATTTGGAAATGGGACATCTGGGAGGTAGTTAGAGTTAGATTAGATGATGTGAGTAAAGGCTTTATGATGGCATTAGTGACCTTACAAGGGAGAGATCTTTGTTCTTTCTGTCCAGTCCCTCCCCCTGTATATCATAGGGTTTGTACCAGGTTGGGTGGCAGAGAAATGTGAGAGAGAACACAATACACATTCCCATCGCTTATGAGAATGCTTGATTAGTGTGTGGGCAGAAAGGGTCATAATGCTCCCTGAAGTTCGCTAAAGGCAGGAAAATTGGCTATAAGAAGGAATTTTAAGAACAAGGTCATTTAATGTCCTTAAATTTTATAGTGACAAGAGAGGCTTATAACTTTGAAGATATAATCTACCTGAAACAAATGTGCAAGAAGATTTGTTTGGGGACAGGAAGGAAACATCTACATTTCATTTCTAGATTCTCCAATTGTCTTTGTGGTCTGAGCCCTAAAAATCCTCAATGCCTTGGGGTCTTCTCTCTGTGGTAGCTAAATTCCATTAGAAAAAAGAGGAGTTAGGGTGAAGAGTGACCCCTTGTCTTTCCTGATTCCTTCTGTGACCTATGAGTAGCTTCCATATGCCCCCTGGATGAGACCCAGCTTGGGAAGTTGGTAGTTGAGTTGTGTGTGTGGAACTCATGTACTGTGCAAATTTGACAATAATAAAAGTCCAACTTTATCCTTCATAGGAAGCTAGGAATAACTCCAAAAAAGTTGGTTGGTCAGACCAGGATTTCCTTCTCAAAGACCTACATTGTTGGCTGTGTCAGGGAATGGTCAAGAAAGAAAATTTTTTTAATATTTTGTATTCAAGATAACTGATCAAGAAACCAAACACAATAGAAGCAATATGCTCAAAAAAGAGTGTATTATTTCTGCTCTCCACTTGAGTTTTATTTTACTCACTGACTAACACCAGGAAGGAAAGAGTTGTAAGAGCAGCTTACAGGAACCGAGAGGGAGGCCCGTGTCACGGTGGGGCAGCAAGCCAGGGAGGAGAAACCGAGTGCTCACTCAGTCCGGCTGGAGTTTCATCATCATTCAGATACACCAATGTAATGCTTAAAGAATGTGTTTCACATAGTTTGCTTTCCACATCTTTGTGTTTTCCCAAAACACATGTATCTCTTGGAGAATTCACAGCTTCCAGCTTTTACTTTTGGAAAGTCTTGAGCTATTCAGCAACCACAACTCCATCTGCAGAAGATTCAGGCTCAGGTGCAATTCCCGCTTTCAAAGTTCTGACTGACACTCTTCCAAGTGACCTCAAGGATGGAGTGATCCACTCTTGGGCCAGCTACCCAGTCGCTGATGAGAAAAGGAAGGGGACTGTCAGGGTAGCATTTGGGAGAAGTCTCAAGGCCATCTCTGCTTGTGAGTTTTCAGTTTGAAGAATGTCTTGATATTCTTGCAGAAAATCAAGGCTAGGACCCAGTAGGATTCAAGAAGTGCTGAGAAGTATATGTTACTACCCCTGAACTCAGCAGATTCACTGAGTGAAACAGTGCTGTAACAAGATTTCCAGTCAGGAGTTATCTGGAAGGCTTGAGGAGGTATTTGCCACATGTGACACAACTCTAAGTTATTAACGCCACCTCTGTTCTGCGAGGGGACTCACCAGTAGGGTATATTCAAGCTCTATCCAGCCATGCTTTTTTATCCTGTATTAGCTTTCTGTTGCTGTGTTAACAGATTAGCACAAATTTGGTGGCTTAAAACAATGTAAATTTAATATCTTACAGTTCTAGAGGTCAGAAGGCTGTCACAGGTCTCACTGGGCTGCAATCAAGGAGTGGTAAGGGTTGTATTCTTTTCTAGGGCCTCTAGGGGAAAAATCTGTTTTCTTGCCTTTTCCAGTTTCTAGAGGCTGCCCGCTTTCCTTGGTTCATGGCCCCCTCCCACCATCACTGCCAGCAACGGCCAGTTGAGTTCTTCCCACATCACTCGAACACTAACAACTCTTCTGCCTCTAGTTCCACTTTTAAGGACACTTGTGATTACACTGGGCCCACTCAGATAATACAGAACATCCCTGCCTTGAGGTCATCTGAGTAACAGCCTTCATTTCACCTAAAGCTTAATTCCCCGTTGCATGCAATATGCATATAACATATTCACAGGTTTCGGAGATTAGATGGAAGACATCTTTTGGGCAGTGTTGATTATAATACCTATCATGACCCCACTGCCCTTGGAGGTTCTTGTCATCAAAGTTTAGTAGTTTATAGTTGTGTTTTCACTCAGATAAACCCTTTGAAGGCATTCCTCACAACCTAGTTTGATTTCCTAAACCATGTCTTTATCATTGTCTGGGGCTTGTGTTTTACTTGCAGCTTGTGGAGTAAGCTTTACTTGCAGGAGGAGATACTTTCCATAGGACATAGTTTTATTTCTGAGGCTTGATGATCTGGGCATAATGTATCACACAAGACCTAGTTCACTTCAGAAAAGAAGGTAGTGCTAGTGAGAGAGAAGGAATTAAGAAAATAGGAACTGAACGTCTGTTTATGAAAGTCTACTATTTATCCAAATGCATGCATTTTTCTTCAGTCAGTATTTACTGAGTGCCTGCCATGTGCCTGAAAATGTGATTAATACTGGAAATGCATTGGTGAGCAAAACTAGTCCAATGGGAGATAAAAATAGTAATCGAATAGTCACACAACCCAATGTAAGGCTTGTGTTCAACTAGTGCTATGACAAAGTGTGTGGCACCACAACAGACCATAATAAGGGGACTGGAGCTACCCAGAGAGGCCAGGGAAGGCTTCCCTGGGGAAAGGGAAAATAATTCTGAGGGTTGAAGCTCATGCAGGGAACCAATCTGTGTGGAATAGCAAATGTAACTCAACCCTATAGGAAAGCCCATAAGTGCATGGTGGCACACAGGACGCCAAACCCATGAATCAGTTCTCCAGTGGGAAATCAGGCCCACATTGCACCTAGGCTGCTTTGTGACTTGCTCTTGCTAAAACTCCCTCACCCGGAGTTCAGGCAGAAAATGCTTACTGCATATCTTTAAAGTAACTTCCTGAAGTCTGTGCTAATTCTCTCAAGGACTGAAGTGTAACCAGACCTATTACTGTTATTGTTCCCTTGCATTTGCAAGATTTTTTTCCTTGTCAATCTGTAAGAAGTAATCAGTAACACCCTTTTCGTTGCTATCTGTAAAAAACTAATTACCTAAAGCAAACCTAAGTATAATGAATGAAAACATTTGATGTATACTATTAGAAAGCCAATAAAAAAGAAGTAGACTTTATGTTTTAGGGAAGTTTTAGACTCACAGCAAAATTGAGCAGAAGCTGCAGGGATTTCTCAGACGCCTCCGACCCCCAAGCACACACAGCCTTCCCCACTGTCAGTGTCTCCCACTAGAGTAGTCCATTTGTTATAGTGGATGAACCTCCACTGATACATTATTATCACTCAAAGTCCACAATTTACTCTAGGGTTCACTCTAGGTGTTACAAACTTAGTGGATTTTGACAAATATATAAGGACATATATCCACCATTATAAAATCAAACAAGATAGTTTCACTGCCCTAAAAATCCTCTGTACTCTGCCCATTCATCCTTCCCTGTCCTCTACACCCTGGCAACCATTGACCTTTGCGGGTATCCATGGTTTGCCTTTTCCAGAATGTTCTATAGTTGGAGTCACAGAGCATGTAGCTTTTTCAGATTGTCTTCTTCCTTTCACTTAGTAACAAACATTTAAATTTTTTTATCTCTTTTTATAGCTCAATTGCTTAGCTCATTATGAGCTGAAGATATATTTCTGTTTATGTTCACTTATTTTTTGGTTGCTCTTCATTTCTTTATGTAGATCTGAGTTTTCTACCTATATCATTTTCTTTCTCTCTGAAGAACTTTGAACATTTCTTGCAAGTCAGTTTTACTATCAACAACATCTCATAATGTTTATTTTTAGAAAGTCTTTCTTTTACTTTTGAAGGATAATTTCAAAGGATACAGAATTCTAGGGTCAATCCAGTCACTGGGTTGTGACTGGGGGTGGAGTCAGAGAAGGAGAAATGGCATTTGTTCTGCTCTCTCTCAGATTTTGGTCCCCTTTGTCGCTTCCCACAAGCAAATTGGGCCCTTCTGGTGCTGGTTCCTGGGTGGGTGGGCTTGTGTATGTTCGAGGACCCTGTGGGTCTCTCCAACAAATTCTCTGTGAGCCTGGGAGCCTCTCCCAGCACCTCAACCATTGAAAGTTTTTCCAGTTGGTGCTTTTAGGCTTTATTTCCCAGCGCTGGGACCCTGGGTTGCAGGGTCTGTCACACTGACCATTTTTAAACCTGCCTGGTTTCCCTGCTCTCAAATGTGTGTTAACGGTCCGCCAGCCACCTTGGGAGCCTTACTGGGTTTTTGTCTGGTGCCTGCCCAGGTGGCTAATCATTGCCTCCTCCTGTTCGGGACCCCTCTCCGCCCCTCTTATGGGTCTGGATGAATGGTTCGTTGTTGTCGGGTTTCAGTACAGTTCACTTTTTTGTCAGTTTGGTTGTGTTTTTGTTTCTAAATCTTTGTTGTCCTTAAACTTGGTTGTGCGAGGAGCTACAGGTTTCCACCTACGCCTCCATCTTGGCTGAAGTCAAGGGCCTCAGTCTTTCAGTGAGCCTGTGTCTCTCCATCCCTGAGCTGTGGACTTCACAAGTGATTCTCAGTTTTTTCCAGACTTCAGCCCGGACTGATTGCTGGATGGTACTGGAGCAAGGTGTTTTCTCCCAGGTCAGGCAGGCTTTCACCAAATGCCCAGAGCACTGGTTCTGGTAAAATAGTTTCTCTCAAGGGCAGGGGGCATTTTTCTCTGATCTTCACTGTGAGAACCTGGTAGAGTTCCAGGAAGTAAAACTCACAAAAGTCTAGCCCTCCACCCCACTGGGCATCTATAATCCACAGATTTGTCTATACCGAGCATCTGTTCACTCATCAATTACGGTTTGATTTTACAGTTTAGGTTTTCCAACCCTGGTATATGTTCCCACAGATGCTTCTGTTAACAGGTTTCAGCTCCAGTAAGTTGTGATTCTCTGTCTCTCCAGTTTTGGGAGCAAGAGTTATTAATATTTCAGCTGGTTCAACATTTCATTCATTTGCTGGACTGGAAGCTGGAAGTCTCCTCATACCATATTCACATTTATATTTACTGTGTGTTTCTTGTAAACAGCATTTTTGTGTGCTTTTTAAAATTCAGTCTCATAATTGCTGCCTTTTAGTATTTGTGTCATTTATAATTAATGTAATTATTGATAGAATTAGGTTTAAATCTATCCTCTTGCTGTTTTCTTTTTTAAATTGAACCTATCAGTTCTTTTTCTTTTCCCTCTTTTTTCACTTATTTTGGATTAATAATTTTTTTTAAATTTTACTTTGTCTTTTCTCTTGGCTTATAGCTATACCTCTTTGTGTTGTTCTGTAGTGGCCGCTCTAGCGTTTATCATATGCATATTCAACTCATTACAGCCTGTCTTCAAATAATATAAACTACTTCACTTGTAAGAGCCTTAAAAGATATACCTCCACTTTATTCTCCTGTCTTTTGCTATTGTTCTTATATTTTTCACTTCTACATGTTATAAAGTCCACAATCTACTATTATTTTTGTTTTTCAGTTCATTATCTTTTAAAGAAACAAAGAAGAAAAAAAGGACAAACACCTTTCATGTCTCCCCACATATTCACCACTTTCAGTTTTTTCAGTCCTCCGTGAGAAAGAGATCCAAGTGTCTGGTACATTTCTTTTGTTGGGAGAAATTCCTTTGATATTTATCATAGTGCAGGGCTACTTGTAGTACATTCCGTCAGCAATTTTTTTGCTCCCCCAAACGTTTGTATCTTTAATTTTTTAAGGATTTCTCCTCCTATTGGATATGGCTATCTAGGCTAACTTTAGGTTTTCTTCCAACACTTGAAACAGCATTCCATTGTCATAATAGTTTCAGATAAGACGTATCTGTTCACTTTGATCTTGGTTCCTCTAGGTATGAGGTGTCTGGTTTCTTACCCTACTTTAAAGCCTTTTCCCTGTTACTGTTGGTTTCTAGTAACTTGAGTATGGTGGATCTTAGTGTGATTTTGTGTTTATCGTTCTTGGGTTTGTTGAATTTTTAATACTATGAGTTTACAGTATTCATAACATTTTTTTAAAATTGCCATTATTTCTTCAAATATTTTTTTTCTTTCTCTCCTCCCAGCTTCCCCTTTCCTCAGCCCCCACCCTATTCTGGAAATCCACTTATGTCAATTTGCTCTAAATGTCAGCCATGCATTTTTAATTGAAGGTATTGTATTTTGCATTTCTAGTAAGCTCATGCGATTCTTCCTTTTTTTCCCTCGTTACTTTAAGAGGTCCCCTCCCCCAACCCCACAGATTTACTTATCTATTTACTTTGGAAAGGAATGGATTTTTGAGGAGAAAAAACATGAAGCAGAGAGGTATGGAATAGAAAATGAATACAAATGTAAGCTGTTTTGTTAATTGTTTTATAAGCACAACAATGAGCACACAGAACGCCATGTACAAAACAATACAATAAGGGTTCAAGGTCAAGGACTTCCTTTAGGCAAGGCTGAGGTTCTCATCTCTGGTATTGGGAGTCTGCCCTGCAGTCCTTGTCTCTGGATGCATCACTGGGTGTGTGAGAGTCTGTGCTTTAATCAGGTTAAAACAGGACAATGCCCACTGGCCCAGGCAGAAGCAGATGAAGTCTTTGGTTTCTTGTGTCACATAACCATCATAATTGCCCGCTGGGACGGGGGCCTGGTGGGGTTGTACTTCCTGTCTAGCCCCTGCCCCTGGGGCCCAGGGTCCTTCCGAGTGTTGTCCTTGTCCAGCGCCTGAGCAGCACACTCTCCTGAGGCCTGTTGCATTACCTCCAACATACCAGCATTTTAATTTATTTTAGTTTTCAATTATAGTTAACATTTAATATTATTTTATATTAGTTTCACATCTACAGCATAGTGGTTAGACAATCATATACTTTACAGAGTGATCCCCCTGATATTTCCAGTATCTGCCTGGCACTACACAGTCACTACAATATTATTGACTATATTCCCTACAGTGTAGTTCACATCCCTGTGACTATTTTCTAACTGCCTGTCTGTATTTCTTAATCCCTTCACTCTTTTCGCCCAGCCCCCAACCCTCCTCCCACCTAGCAATACTCAGTGAGTTCTCTGTAGATTTGGGAGCTTGCATTTTCACTTTCATTTGTCTCTAGATATTTTAGTTCCTTTTTGTATTTCTTCGTTGATCCATCGGTGCTTCAGCAGTGTGTTGTTTAATCTCTGCACATTTGTGCTTTTTTCCTGTTTTCTTCTCATAATTTCCTTCTAGTCTCATAACATTATGGTCGGAAAAGATGTTTATGATTCTTGATAGGATTTCAACCTTCTTAAATTTGTGTAGGTCTGGTTTTGCGGACTACCGCGGAGTCTGTCCTGGAGACTACTCCGTGTTCACTTGAGAAGAATGTGATCGAGTGTCTATTTAAATTCTTGAGCATATTTATAATACCGACCTAAAGTATTTGTCTGCTAATTCTGTCATCTCTGTCATTGCCAGGTGTCTTCTCAACGACTGAATTTTCTCTCCTGGTTGTGGATTCCATTTTCTACCTGCCTACTAATTGTACATTGGACATTATGTACCTTATGGTACTGAGTGCTGGATTTGTTGTATTTCTTCCAGTACTGTTAGACTTTGCTCTAGTGGTCTGTTATTTGTGGATCAGCTTAATCTTTCAAGGTTTACTTTTTTTTCTTAAACATTTGCTAGGGTGGGTTAAGAGTAGCCCTTACTTTAGGCTTAATTTAACAGTATTTATAAGCAGTGCTCAGTGAGAAGGCTGCACTCTGATTGGTTGGAACTCAAGCCTCTACCAACTCTGTGCGAGCTCAGGGAACTGTTGAGCTTACCGTTCCGGTTATTCCTTGCTGTGGACCATGCACTTTCACTGGGTGCCTGGTGCCCGCGTGCTTTTGTACTGAGCAGCAGACCCGGCGGCTGGGGCCTCACTGCGGACCTCTGGGGGCTCGCTCTTTGTGCCACGCCCTGCATTCTGGCAGCAGGCCCCGCGCATCGCAGCTCCCTCAGCCTTTCTGGACTCTTGTCTTCGTGCCCTGCTTACAATCCTGCGCCTTTACTCTCCTTCAGAAAGTATTTCCAGGGAGATACTTTCCAGGGAGCCAGATTATAGGGCTCCCCTCCATTGTCTTCTTTCTGGCAGGGATCACAGTTTGCGACTGTTTGTCGTCTGAAATATGAAGACTTTTTTTCCCCAGTTTTCTAGTTGTTGGCCCTGGGGAGGTGAATCTGGTCCCATTTACTCTATCACAGCCAGAATTATTTCCTTTATTCTTTTCACTTATTTTCATCATGAATAGAATTCTAGGTTGGTAGTTTCTTCCTATGCTTGAAAGATATCATTCCATTGTCTTCTGGATCTGATTGTTTCTGTGGAAGGGTCCATTAAAGGTAATTCGGTTTTGATTTTTTATTTCCCTCTGGCTGCTTTCACCATTTTTCATTTGTTTTTCAGCATGTTTAGTAAGATATGTCTAGGTAGATACTTCTTTTTATTTATCCTTCTCAGGGATCATTGCACATTTTGAATTTGGGACTTCATGCGTTTTATCAGTTTGGAAAAGCTCTACTGTCTCTAAAAATTCCTTCTTTGCCACAGTCTCTCTCTTCTCCTATGGGATTTCATATGTATACCTCTATAGGTATGTTTGTGTGTGTATGTGTAATATATAATCGTCTCACTAATACCTGTATGTCTCTACCCTATATATTTTACATTCTTTTCTTCTTACCACACTGTATCCTATGTTCTCATGGTCTGTTTTTGAGTTTACTGTTTTTCTCTTCAGCGGTTCATACAGCATATCATTGAATAACATCATTTTGCTATGGCTTTGATTACAAAAACTACTCTGATCCCCTGCCAGGCCCACTGTTTGTCTGGAGTGTGCATGTCCTCCCCGTTTCTGCACAAGTGTGCGCTGGCTGATGGGCCCGGTACGGGAGTGGTGTGTGTGTGAGTGTGCCTTGTGATGGCATGTCAGCCTGTCCAGGGTGGGCTCCTGTCTTGCCCCTTGAGCTGCCAGGATGGGGTCTGGCTACCAGCAACTCTGAACTGGAATAAGCAGATTAGAAAATATCTTGTTTTTATTAATCTTTCTTAAATGTACATGTAGCTTCCATTTATTTCAATGTTTGATATTAGAAGCATTTTGGGTCTTTATTTAGATGTTTAGTGATGTTTTTGTGACCAGAAACATGCCATAGGAACTTAACCCTTGTTTATATCAATTAGCCTATAGTGCACTTGGTTTCATTATGTATTATTTCATTTAAAGTTGTGGTTTTGCAGAACCTATTGAGGATGCTAAGTGAGGACTTAATGTAATCTACAAATGAATCACATCCTAAATTCATAGTTTAGGTTATTGACCTTTTTTCCCCTTGAATGTTCATTAGTTTCTTTGCACAGTTATCAGATATCTTCCAAATCCACCATCTTTTTCTTGTATCCCATTTTAGTCTGAATTCATCGGGAAGATGCACCTCAGGCCCCATGCATTTCTGCTGGTCCATCATCATAGTCCTAAGGCTGTAGTCCTTATACCTGCCATCCCAAGGTGAGGTAGTTCAGCTGGACCACCCTGCCTGACGGGCACTGTACTCCACCGGGTTTCCTTGACTGTAAAAGGCCAAGTATCACACTGTTTCTCAGCTTCTCCTTGGCCCTCCCTGGAACTATAAATGCTGTCAGAGGAAAACAGATGGACCTAAACACAGGACTCCTCCTGCTGGGCTTTTGTCTTCCTCTGTATCCTGGTCCAGTAGTTACTCACTATCCTGTCAGCTTGCCCATGCCTTTAGGAAGCTGTTTTTAATATTCTATCCAGTTCTTCTAGATAACCTTGCTGGGATGTCTGAATTATCTAGTTTGCTGTTTTTTTGTGGGGGTATTTTAGAGAGAGAGGGAGAAGGGAGAGAGAGAAACACCAAGGTGTGAGAGAAACATTAATCAGTTGCCTCTCCTGTGCCCCCAGTGGGAGACCTGGCCTGCAAACCAGGCATGTGCCCTGACCAGGAATTAAACTGGTGACCTTTCAGTTTGCAGTCTGGCACTCAACCCACTGAGCCATGTTGGCCAGAGCTAGTCTGCTATTCTAAGAAATAAATGTCTCAAGGGTCAACATGAGGTTGAATTTATAGTGGAAGTAATCTGTTCTATTTGGTCGTTCTCTGCAACTTCCTTCAGCTTTACAAGTGCAGGCATGGAAAAATAAGTTAGTGGGCTTCATGTCTGCAACAAATAGACTAGTTTTGTTTGGGAAAGAGTAAGTATAGAGTGTTTCCAAGTTTGTTATTTAGTTCAGGAATATGAAATCTGACCTGGATAAGAAAGAGAGAAAGAAAGAGAGAGGGCTGGTGCACTGGGAGAAAGTAAAGTGGTGAAAATCCTGAAGAAAACCCTAAGAATTGAGAAAAATTGAGTGGAAATATTAGGTTGGTAAAAAAAGAAAGTCTATTTAGTTTTTTTTCTGTAAAACAAAAGACATTTTTCATTTTCACCAATAGTTTGATTGATTTGGATGTTTTGAGTATGTTGGCTATCTCCCACTTTCGGTTTCTAGTGGGTATGAGCCAGAGGGGCTAACCATCTTCCAATCCGTGAGATGGCCCCACGGCAAAGAATTATTTGGCCACAATGTCAGTAGTAAAAAGAAACTCCACAAACCACTTTTGACACAGTTGATCAGTCACAGAACTTTGTTGATACACTGCACAAATCTTTTTTGGTGTGTGTTTCAGTTGTGTTTTTACCTTTCTTGAAATAATAAAGCATAATGGACCAAAAATGTTGCATATCTTCTTCCATCTTCAATATTAAAATGGCTGCACAAAAATTCACCAACTTTGATAAGTTTTTTTAAAAAATGCATGCTGATATGACAGCTGTCACAATACATCTAAAAAATTGTCATGAATGGAGTTAAGGACAACTAAGCACTACTAGAGCCATTATACAGAAAAAAATCTAAATGAATAGTTGAAAAAACAATTAGGAAGCATAACTGTAGTCAGATGTTTGAGTGAGTGCTTTGTAGGTAGAGAAGTTACAGATGCAAAGATTGAGCATGGAGATGGGTGGCTAGAGTGGAGCAGAGAAAGTGATCACTGGAGATGAAAATACAGAGCATCCAAAGTCTAGGCTGCCAAATTGGCTATTCCTAAGTATACTGGAGTGACCTAGGGTAATGTCAGGGGCATTAGTAAGTGGCAGGAAGGAGGAGGGAACCAGGCACATTTATTTTCTAGACCATGAATCAAAGTTTTGCAAAGCCTTGATAAAATCCTGTGTTCTCTTTAAATGGCCTAATCATACCATCTGATGTGGTTTGTAGTCACCTGCTAAGACTGCTGCATGTTTAGTATGTTTTTTAATGATTTTAAAAATCTGGACTCATGATGCAAGAGTTTGCCCAGTGACTGACTTGACTCCCATGCGGAACCTTCTCCTTGATTGGCCTCTCTCTAGAGTTGGCCATATGATATACACCTGGCCAGTGGGTGTGAGCAGAAATCTGCTCTGTGGTATGTGGAAAAGCTCTTGCTTTCCTGACACGGTTACCCCCATCTTTTTCTTCAGTCTTCTATTGCATGTAGTAATGATGGTTGGAACTACAACAGCCGTCCCCTGACCATGAAGAAAAGGTGTGAAGACCTTAGGGAAGTCAGCCATGTTGCAGATGAGTCCTCAAGAAGTAAGCAGCACTTACTCTGGACTTCACTTACTCTGCACTTGGTGATGTGTGAGGGGGAAAACTGATCTGTTGAAGTCAGTTAAGCAGACTTTTGTCTCTAAAAAAAGTCTTAATATATATGGTTTATAACAGGTATAAGCCTAAAGCTATACGTTCATAGTAATGATCTGGCTTCTTCTGATGGGGAAGTGTACCCTTCAGTCCATACCATACTGTTTAGCCCCCTGACCTCCCGCAACTTTAAACAAGAGTATGAACAGACTTCAGGTAAAAATGCCCAGGGTTAAAACACTAGGAAGAGATCACTTTCTCCCTAGTCTATTCCATGTTTGGTGGATTATGTGTAATTCAATCTATAGTACTTGCAATAAAATTTATCCTCAGTATTACTATTTAACACCAGTACATTCACAAGTGAGTTTATGGTGATGTGTCCTATTTAAAGTGATAAGTCTAACTCATAAAGATGTCAAAAAGAAAAACTGTCTTTCCTTTCTTCAGTGGCTCTGTGGGTGTCCCTAGTCCCAGAGGTGTGAGAGCCACCATGGAAAGGCGAATAAATAACAATCAAGTGAAACATTAAGAAGCTAGAAAGAGGTCTCAAACTGTCATCTGAGTAACTGAAATGAGGGGCATGTTTTAAAAATGTATAAATGATGATGAAAAGGGATAAGAAATTATAACATATTTCTGGTGGTTAGTTAGAATGGGAGAAGTCAGTTTTGTTAGAGATTTCCCTCAATCACTCATATTTCAAACCATTAAATTAGTCCCTTGGTGCCTAATTCCTCAAAAACAGTGGATTTTCTTTTTACTCCAAATTTTTCCCTTAGTTTATCTAAAGTTTTTCCAAGTTCCAGACACACTGGTACATATTCTTTTATATGGATATTTTAAAATAATTTTTCCCTTAAAATATATTAAGCCATCATTGAATTTTATTTTTTCTTTCTGGAAACATCTTCTCATTCTTTATAGAATTATGCTCAGGAAAAGTGTTTGGATAAACAAAAGCTGGTTTTATGAAATAACTTGGAATCCTGGCTGTACCGTCTAAAAAGATAACAGCATTCGATTTGGAATGCAGTCTTATTTAGCTTTGAACTATCTCAAAATTTACAGGCATGCAGACTCTACCCCAAACTCATTCCTTTACTGTCTAGTCCAAGGACTGACTTAATAAAGTAATTATACAGCTAAACACAATTTAAGCACATTCCGACTCTTCAGGACAATGTATTCAGACATTAGCACTAGCAAAATCATGATATAATAGTTTTTGCATTGGCAGTGAGCCTCTCATTCGTAAGTACTGTTTTATAAAAATTGCCAACATAGTTTCCTTATTTTTTCTAAGGACATACCTTTATCAACCATCAAACACTGGAGAAACTTATTTTTTTTAAAGAAGGCAATTTTTCAGAACATGGCCTAGATGATGTTCCTTTACTTTTGTTATAGTTTTCATTATATTCCCTCTCCTCTGATTTTTCTCCCAACAATTAAATATCACCATATGTGCGGATTCTCTGATGGAATAGTCTTTCCTCTCTGACTCTAATTATATTAGCACCATCCACTGAGTGGGGAGCAAAAGTGCATTTCCATCTCCAAGGAGGCAGCTGGCCTGACCTATCTGGAATCGATTAGTCAGGGCTGGTGTGAGGGCTCATCCTGCAGGCCATGGCCAGGGCTGGACAGGTGGAAGAAAGGAGTAAAAGGAGTAAAGCAGCCCTCTGAACAGAACAGCAGTAAGGTCAAAATGTCTACATTACATTTCTTCAACAATTAAAAATTATCTCTAAAAAAATGCTCTAGTGGAGCTTCCAGAAAAAGGTGAGATTTTTTTCATACATGTGTTATTGATATCTATCATCTATCTATCTATCTATCATCTATCATCTTTCACTGTGGGCTGTGGTAGGAGTCATTCCATGCTGGGGGTCCAGGTATGAATCTTGAACATCAGCTCTCAGCTGCAGTTTGGAGTGCACTGAAGGCCATGTGATTCTTAGCCTTAATTGTCCCATTCCTGACCAGTCCCTCAGGTGCTACCCACCTGAAAGCCGTCCCTGGATGGCCCTGTCCTCTTAAGCGGGCTTTCCCTAGAGAAGACCGTGTAAAGGATTTAGGTGCATTTGTTTCTTTGAGAGGTGACCTCGGAAAGCACAGGGGGAATGTGGAAGTGTGGCAGGGGAAGGTGAGAAACCAATAAAGGTTCCGTGAGTGAGCCAGTTCCAGCAACACCAAGGGGGCTCCAGCCCACTGGGGACCCTCTAAAAGGGTGTGTTGAGTAAGCTTTGGGTTTGCCCACCAAGGACCAGAAACTGCAGTGTGTACCCACCACTGCCTGTCCCTCACTTGTGGTGTCATTCCTGAGGAGTTGACTTACGGCTTCTGGTCTGGGGCCAGAAAATGCTGGAAGGGTTAGCTCCTGACCCAAATGAGAACTGTCTGCAGTAACCCTTTGTGTGAGTTAGGGGACATGGAAAGATGGTCACCCTTAACCAGTCCGAGAATAGTGACATAGGGCCAGCCAAGCTCTATACATCCCCTGTGGAGCCGAGTCTGTGGTTTTGTGTAGGCATGTGTGTGGTGTGAGCCTGGAGTTGTGGGGATTCATCATCCTTCATGGCGACTGAGCAACCCACAAAGGGAAACTTACCTTGGGAATGGGAATGATGAATCCGGCAGTGATTGTGCACTAAATCATACAGGCCTCACCTTTGTGATTCGGAGATTATATCCAGCATCCACCTTCCAGGAGACCCGCCCTCCTGTTCTCTGCTGGAAATATAGCCCCTCATCACTCAAGGTACCGGAGCCCCAGCCCAGGTTCATCTGCCCTTTTGAAAACATTATTAATGTGCCATAATTAGGTATCCATTCAGATATGGAAGAGCTCTTGAAGGCACCTGGAAAGCCTGACACGACACATTTTAAAGAAAATATTAATCATGGATTTTGTGATCTTTTCTGTGTTGATCATGCCAGTATGGGTTTTCTGTGAGTGAAAAAACTTCTGATAACCAAGGGATATGCAAGTATCACTATATATAGTCATCATATTTGCACACGTACCTTTGTGCACAACTTCAACAAAGTCAAACCATTTTTAAGTTCTACATGTAACCTGCAGGCATATAGTTTTATAAAGCACTTAGGATCAATGTTTTCACCTGATACAAACACCTGTACAGGCTTTTTCTGTGCTCAGTAACACCAGAGCTGCTTGGAGACACGGAGACAGTTCACACACACACACACTGAAATTCACAAAAGTGTTGCGTTAATCCAATATCCAAATTGGTTTTGCATCCTCACTCCCCCCAGCTTCCTGGCTATCCATGCCTGCCATTCCTTTCCAGGGTTTATGTATTTCGTACCTATGGCCAAGCTGCCCCTTGGTAATCAGCCTGAGGGCACAGGGGCAGGCAGGCAGGTGCTCTGAGGGCAGTGGGCCAGGTGGGCGTGTCCTGCTGCCAATTCCCCAGGTTTACAGGGAGTCGTCTTAAAAAGGCCGAGGGTGAGGGGCAGGTGCCGCTTGGGAGCACCTATTGGTAGAATCTTTTCCCAACTCTGAGTTCAGTGACAGCACCAATCAGTAGCTTAAAACTGGGCATGGTGGAAGTATTTATTTACATAGAGGAAGCAAGCACACACTATACATCAGTACCACACTCCTGGACTGTCACCCCCTCTCCAATTGTTAACCATTTACCAGGATACCACTGGCAGTGGCCCTTTTGTATTCCAAGAAAAAGAAGCAGGCCCCTTTTGCTAATACTGTGGTGATCCCAGGTGTATACTCATTGCTGCTATAACCCCTGGTGTGGCCCTGGCATGCCAGGGCAGAGTGGCAGGCAGTGTGGGATCCAGGTGTCCTAGGTGAGGCGCACCCCAGAGCAGACAAGACCACAGTCTGGTGGGCAGCTGTGTTTGCCTCCTAGCAGCTGGGTTGCATGGTGTGGAATTCCCACTTGCAGACTTAAATAAAGGGTTGGCCAAACCCCATTTGCCAGTCTACCTTTTCCTAGCCTCCTCATTTCTAAAGATACTTTAAATAACCACCACACCAGTATACTGGGCAAACTGAGAACAAAGAGAAAGTCCCAGGGGCCCTTTTCGATGCAGTCCTGGGTGGGACAGGCCCACACTCCTCTAAGAGCAACGCCTCCCCCAGGGCTCGGGAGCTAGAGCAAGGCTGGGGAGGCTCTGCCAAGGGGTTCCTGCCAGCTGCTCTTTGTTATCATTTGGCTTAATTACCCTCTTAATTAAAGAGGGTAAGTTGCCTCATTGTACCCACAGGCTAATGGGACAGAAAAATACCTTTGCATTCTTGGAGGAAACTGGATGTTTTTCTATGAGAGAAAATCAACACAGATCAGATTTCAAGTCTTGAGGCGTCAGAATTCAAAGAAAAAAGAATCTTTTCAGAACTCCCTGTGCGCAGCTTAGATTTTAGAGAGACCTCCATTTCATAATCAAGACCTTGTTTTGCAGAGAGCTGGGAAGCTTCCTTAAAATAGGCTGTTCCATTCCTTGTAATAGCTAGATCTGTATTTTGCTCAGTCCTGGCAGTAAAACAAAGGAATAACGGCGATGCACAGATAACTTTAAAGAAAACAAACCACCAAGAAGGCCACCCTTTACCACTGCCTTCAGCTCTCCAACCTTGACCAAAAGTTCTGTAACTCTTTAAACATGGAGTAAGAGAAGAAGGTGGCGATGACTCAACATTAGCAAAAGAAAAGCAACTGGCTGACTTACCATCGGAAATTGCTCTGTATGCTTTATCACCAAACGTATTGTTCCTCAGCATCAAGTTCCACCCTCACTTCTGGCTACGGTTTCACTGGTTCCTAAAGAGGCAGCCCTCGGGCTATCCAATGACGAAAAACGGGAGGAGGCAGGGAAGATGGAGAGCTCCGCAGAAAAGCTTTCAGACCAACTCAGTTTTCTTTTTTCAAAAGAATAGGACAGGGACTTCCGCCAAGATGGAGGCATAGGTGGAGACGCCGTGCTTCCTCACACAACCAAGTTTAGAGACAACTAAATAACAGCAACAGAAAACACAGCCAGAATACAGAAAATTGAACTTTTCAGAAGTCTGTTAACAACAAATTCTTCAGGCTGACCGGTAAGAGGGGCAAAACCAACAGCTGGCGGAGCGGGGTTGCACAGGAAAACTCGGTCAGACGGACTCAGGCGCGCGGAATCCAGGCACAGGGTTGGACCTGGTGGGCAACTAACTCAGCAAGCAATCGCGGGGAAACAGCGAGGGAGCAGGGCTGTGGGTTGACTGTGGTCACGCATTCCTGTGTGGATAGACAAGCAAGGGAGTGGGCAACTGGACAAGAGCCAGCAGCCCCAGCGGAAAGCGGCTCCGCCATTTCCCCGCTCTGACCCCGCCTCCACATACAGCGTCATAATCCAGCGACCTAAGTGGCCCTGCCCTCGTGAACAACCTGAGGCTCTGCTCCTCACCCAGCTGTGAGAAACAGCAGAGGGGGCCGCCATTTCCCCGCTCTGACCCCGCCTTCACATACAGAGTCACAACCCAGAGACCTGGGAGTCCAAGGCTCTGCTCCTCATACTTAATAAGCGCAAACAGACCAAAAATGGCTCAAGAAGATCTCAAAGCCCCAGAGCCTATAAATCTAAGCAATGAAGAAATAGCAAAACTCTCAGATGCACAGTTTAAAACACTGGTGATCAGGATCCTCACAGAACTGGTTGATTATAGCCACAAATTAGACAAACATATGAAGGCGAAACTAATTGAAATGAATGGAATTGCACAGGAAACCAATAGTGATGAAAAGGAAACTGGGACTCAAATCAATGGAGTGGACCAGAAGAAAGCAAATAATGGCCAAACAGAAAAGAGTCAAGAAGCAAGAATTCAAAAAAATGAGGAGAGTCTTAGGAACCTTCAGGACATCTTGAAACACTCCAACATCTGAATTATAGGGGTACCAGAAGGGGGAAAGGAACAGCCACCAGTGGAAAACTTATTTGAACAGATAATAAAGGAGAATTTCCCCAAGCTGGCAAAGGAAATAGACTTCCAGGAAATCCAGGAAACTCAGAGAGTCCCAAAGAAGTTGGACCCAAGAAGAAACACACCAAGGCACATCATCATTACATTAGCCAAGTTTAAAATGAAGGAGAGAATCCTAGAAGCAGCAAGAGATAAGGGGACAGTCACCTACAAAGGAGTCCCCATCAGACTGTCAGCGGATTTCTCAAGAGACCTTACAGGCAAGAAGGGGCTGGAAAGAAGTATTCCAAGTCATGAAATCCAAAGACCTACAAACAAGATTGCTCTATGCAGAAAAACTTTCATTTAGAATGGAAGGACAGATAAAGTGCTTCTCAGATAAGATAAAATTCCAGGAGCTTATCATCACCAAGCCCTTATTATATGAAATGTTAAAGGGACTTATCTAAGAAAATGAAGTTAAAAAAAAAACATGAACAGTGAGAGAACAACAAACTCACAGTTATTAACAACCACACCTAAAACAAAAGCAAACTAAAAGGACAGCTAGATCAGGAGTGGAAACATAGAAATGAAGATCTCAAGGAGGGTTAGCAACAGGGGAGTGGGAGGAGGAGAAGGGGGGAGAAGGTACAGAAAATAAGTAGCATAGACAGTAGATAGAAAATAGATGGGGGGGCAAGAATAGTATGGAAAATATAGAATCTAAAGAACTTGAGACACATGGTCATAAACTAAAGGGGGGTAATGGTGGGGACGGGGGGTAGGGTGGAGGGGAATGAAGGGGGGAACAGAATAACTGTAACAGCATAATCAATAAAAAAATAAATTAAAAAAATTAGAAATTGTCAAAATAATAATAAAAAAAGAATAGGACAGAAAATAATCTGACTAGGCAGGCTTGCTCCAGGAGTCAAAGGTCCAGTAAGAATATTTCACTTAGATTAAATAATGTTCAGCGAGTTCATGTGTTTTCTGTGGACCGAGGGTCTTCAAGATGGTGATGTGGAAGGACACAGCTCCTAGGGTGCTCAAGCCTGGGTCAGAAGGCGACCGAGTGGGAGAACTGAGGGCAGCCTAACAACACCCTGCTTCTCTGCAGAGAGGCTGCGGGAACTGATCGCTCCAGGCCTGTTCTAGGCGACTGTCCCGTCACACCATTCCCTTAACTGTCTGATCCAGAGAGAAGGGAACACCATCTACTGGAAAGGGTCCCTAGGACGTGCAGGACTGGGATAGGAGAGCCTTAAACCATATTTCTGTAAGAATGAATCTTTCTTCTCTAGAGTATTTAGATGAACAGTTTGCTGAAAAACACAAAATTCCCTAAGTAAAAGCTGGGTGTCAATCAGAGAGACCCAATCATAAAGTAGCAGGACCACGTTTTGCTTTTGTTAGGGTTTTAAGACCCTGCACAGGCCCGGATTCTCTAGCAAAACACTTGCCACCATCAACACCAACTTCACAAAATCGCCAACCCTCCCCAACCCCCCTACTTTTTAGCTGATTTCAAAAGCCAAGATGAGTGCTTCTAAGAGGCACAGACATGAAAGACACCTCCACAGGTCCTGTGCCCGCGCTGCTGGAGTTTTCACTGGGAAAACTCTAGGTCAAGCACTGCCCCTGCAGGCCAGCATCCTTTCTCATTAGAAGAAAGACTCAGGTGGAGGATAGGTGGCCCTTTGTAAGTCTTTATTGAGCAGCTATATAAACTGATTTTTACAGTTACTTGCAACCTAAGTCAGGGCAAGTTTTTCTTTAAATCAATATGAATACCCCTACTAAAGCAGACTGAAATTCCTGCTAATGTACAGAAGGGAAAATACTTTTCTTTCTTTTGCTTGGTTTAGACACTAGTTTGTGAACCTAGTTTGGAAAATGCATGTGCAGTAAGTATGAAGTGTTTTAAGGAAAAAAAGATTTATTTCAGTACTGCTCGTAATAAAAAAAAACATTCTGAGAGAGGCTTGGGCAACTTCAAAAGCAAAACTCAAGAATGAAGAATACTGTAGTACAAATTATGGCCAAAAATACTGTATTTTTAACCAGCAAGATAATTGGGGCATTATTGTACAACATTAGGTGTTTTCTTTTTGCAAAACTAACTCCCGTCCCCAAACAGTAGACAATACATGCATTTGAATGACATTGTAAGAACAGTAAATATGATTCTTTTAAATACTGCAAGTTAAAAATGTTTTCTGACAAAACTCCCTAAATATGTGTGTCTAGGAAGGGTTCCCCAGGGTGATGACGGGTGAGGATTCCAGCAAGAGCTGCATTTAGAGAGTTCTTCCAGGAAAAGAAGCCCACCAGGAACGTGTTTCTGTCAACGTAACCTGAACGAAGTCACACAGTCATTTTCTATCTTTGTTCCTCAACTTAAAAATATTCTACCAAATATCTTCTTCCCTGTTGTTCTACTGTCTACTATAGCTTGTACAAAAATCAGAATTCCCTTACCCATGTAAGATCCAATTTCATCCAATAGGTGTCTTAATAACATGTAAATGTCATTTTTGATCAGTTGGAATCGTGTGGGGAAATGAAGTTACATCAGAGCAAAGGGACGTAAGAAGGAAATGAGTATCTGAGCACCTACTATGTGCTAGGTGGTATGCACACTTGGGACAGATGATTCTAGAGGCAAGTGTGTTATTGAAAGGGCACCGGTAGTTGGAAAGAGAGGCAGGAAATGGTTTTTCTGAGAGAAATAAATGACAAGGTGAGACTCTGTACTAAGTAGCTACTAAACGGCAGGTGTTTAGCTCCAAAAATCTCTAGCTAATGACATACATACAACTAGGCCATTTCTTTTCCTAATTGGATGGAACCAAAATGAAATCCCAAAGACATAGTTACCAGGACAGATCTATTAACACTACATATGCTGGAAATATGTAAAGAGAGATAAACATACAATATTATGCACTTTAATTTTTGTGTGTTTCTAACCAAAGATATATCTTTGGAAGAAAGTATTTATGTATACCAAGCATAGCTTATTTGTATCAATTGAAATGTTGTCAATTACCAATTATGTTGTCAATTACCAATTAAGTGGTTTGAAAACCTTAAGAAGAGCAGCAATATACATTACAATATTTGGGTACACTTTATTTTTATATGGGTTAACATTCTGCTATATTTCATTTCATTCATTCTTTTTTTAAGAAACTGAAAACAAAGGGAAATTGAAGGTAATTTGAAAGTTATTTCCAACCAATATCTGAGTCTTGCAGTATTTCATTATGCAGCCCTTTCTTCCCATTATTTTAAATTTTTTTGCAAATAAGTCATTTTGACCCAAATCCAGCATAAATAGCATTTCACCGATTCCTAACTTAAGACAACTACAATTTACAATCGTGTGGCAGTATAAATTTTAAGATTACAGTTCGTACACCTTGACAATCAAGATAGTCTGAAGTACAAAAAGTAAATTGTCCTTTAGCTGAACTACCTTTTTAAAATATTAGACCTGCTAGTTAATCTACAAAAAAAAAAATACAAGTTTCAGGTGTTCTTCAAATACCTTCTGTAGATGTCATCGGCTAGTAAACAACATAGGCAGGTTCCTAAGAGGATTTTCCCCCCAGTTCATTGGTGACATTCAACAGAGCTCTTTCTATGGAAATGTTTTTAAAAAAACACTGACAACTTGGAGGGGACAGACGTATTCACTTTTGAATGGGTGTGCTATTTCCCTTTGTTTCAGGTATGAGGCACAAACTTCTGAATTTAAGCTCTGTAAGGCATAGTACAAACCTCCAATTTACAAATAAGGATTTCTCTGTGGGTTGGAACTGCTGTGTCACGCAAAAAAGGGGAAAATCATCTGTAAACTGGTACACTGCGATGTGTTGAGTGAGTCATGAAATGGCTGCTTGCCTCGGTATGCTGAAGAAAGGGTTTTTGTTTTTGTTTCTGAGTAAGACATGCCCAAGTCACCATAAAACTTGCCACAGGCCTCTGTTACCTAAGCATCGACAGGAGTCCAGTGGTACACGCTTATAACGCTTGCAATCACAATATAATATAAAGCATGAGTAAACTTTGTTTTTATACAAAACTGAAAAGAATCCCTTCCCGCCCCTAGCCCCTTCAATAAAACCCCGAACAAAGAAACAAAAAAAAAAAAAGAAAATCCTTTAGCTTCGATTGACTAGTGTGGATACAATTAGGTTTCCAGGCATCGCTGCAGCTAGGGTGATCAATATTTTCCTTTCTCAAGAGAAGGGATCTTGTCATGCACCCTAAGACAAACAGTGAGGCCCCAAACCCCAATTCTGCATAGCAATTCCATCCCAATTTCATGAAGACAAATAGAACAATCTTTCCCTGTTTCGCTCAGCTTCTTCTGAGCTTTGAGATCAGGTTTAATCAACTACAATCTACTATAGCTCTATTAAATAGAATATCTTGATTCCCTACAACTGTAACACTTATGATCTTGTGATGAGGTTTTCTCTATACACTGTAGGCCTTCAAATGTTTACTTTTTTTTTTTTTTTTTTTTTCTGCACCAAATTTAAGACTGCCCTTTCAGGCAAGCAGTGGTCTCTAGCTGTTAAAACATCTCCTTAGTGGGTCACAATAGCTTCTAAAACTGCCTTTCTAATAAAGGCCATCAGAGAGGTAATACTAAACTGTGCATTTGCCAAGTAAGAATATGATTTGTATAAAAGCTCATATTCCAATCCTACATCAAATGGCAAAAGTTCTACAAAGTTGGTTTCCATGTTTGTATAAAAGCTCCAGCTGATTTTATGTATTTTGCTATGAAATTACCTTTGGGTCTTATAATCAGTATACCTCTGCTCAGGAATGTGCAAATGGTTTTAGACAGCACGATGCTAGTACCGCTCTGTACGACAGTAAGATTTTTTTTTTCTTTTCTAAATGGAAAAAATAATATCCCTAGTCAGAAATAAACTGACAAATTTACATTCTCCTCTCTTAAAAAAGTAAATAAAATAACATTATTCAAAATGTGAATTAGCTATAAGACATACAATTACATAGATACATATCAATACAGCACATTCAATCCGCCAAAAAATTAATGATCACAAAGCCAGTATGGATGCTACAATATCAAGAGAGAGATGTATGTACAATGATTAGAGCTTTCATAATTGCACTATACCTACAGGCAGTCTGTTTCTGAATTAAATTACAGGTGCTTCTGAGCAAGGAAAAAAAGTAACCTGTGTTGTTTGAGGCTGGGAGAGTGAAGAATGAGAACATTTAATTACTGTTTAGTAACTCTGGTAACTCATCTAATAAGCCGTTCATTTTCTCCCTCCCCTTCGTTGTTCCAAGAGAGTGATTTATATGGAAGTTGAGACTTGTGCCGAATAGTATTACAGTTAGAACGAGCCCAGTGTCATGGCCTAGTTCTAACTTCCCAGCAGGTTGAAAACAAACCATGTTTTATTTTCTTAAACCATGTTTCAACTAAAGCTGCTCCACAGAAGAGCTCATCCATGTATGTACGGTATTTTTTTGCATTTGTTGAAAATTGCACATAGAGAACTCAAAACATCTCTCTTAGTAGGTTCAGGTACATAAATACACATTTTACAGAACAATGAGAGGTTACTTTTGAGTTAAGTCCACAAATCTTCCTTAAGTTCGAACTTAACTAGTCACCAGTATAAAAAGATCCCAAGGTGGCAAACTAGAATAGCTTCAGAGTTTGCAAACTGAAGTTTCAGAATAACACTATCAATCAATGTTCTTGGCAGACTTACTCAACTTTAAGCATGTAAAGAGAGTAAAACTGGCTTCAAATGAAGAGACACAAGCAAATTCCACGTTGCATCACAGAAAACACTGTCCACACTGCCGATTTGGACACACGACATGGAACGTGAAGACTGAACAATGTAATTAAGGTCAAAGAAAAGAATGGACCGTGAAAATCAAATTTACAGTTACCAAATGTTTGGCAATTGGTGTTTCAGGTTCATTCTCAAGCCAATCACTTTAGGCTTCACAGTCTTATTCACCTGCATTTTAAGACACCGGCTTTTTTATTTGAAGTTCTTCTTATTCTGTTTTACAAAAAGCCAGGTTTGGCAACACATACCCATAATAAAAGTCATCGAAAAACTGTGGCCCGAACACTAAGGAAAAAAGGGAGGAAAAGTCTTAACCAAAAGAAAACAATGAAGAGCAACCTATGGAAAGGGCCTGGGTAGCAGCCATTGGGGTAATGTAGTGTCTGTTGGCATCTTTTTTGGCATCTGCAATTTAAAGAACAGAGGGTGGGAAAAAAGAAAAAGCGAGGAAGGCAGGCCTGACAATGGCACGTGGCATTCCAAAAGGAAGGACGCCTCCTGCGTGGCTCCGCCCGCTCCTTACCGACTTCCACACCTTTCTCTGAGCGACCAAGCTAGGGCTGAAGGCAGAAATCCAAGAGAAATGAACTTAACTGTGAGATGGGCTTCCAGCCCAAAGTGAGGCAAGACAATATAGTTATATAAAAAGCTCTATGTGTGTATCCAGAGCAATACGTTTAAAACCATAGTATTAATACTTATAATCCTTCAGCAAAAACTACAAACTGTTAAGCTGATGTTGATGGCTTAAGTCAAATAACGTTGTCCTGACGGTTTCATTTGAGAGAAAACCCTGACCAAGAATGGAACTAGGATAAAGGCCATTGTAATCGGGGAAAAATCAGGAGGGTAAAAAGAAATCAGCTTTGTTTTGCTCAATAGAAAAAGAGAGAGAGGGAGAGGGTGGGGGGAGAGATGGAGAGAGAGAGAGAACTCTTCTGAGTGCAGGACCGAGAATTTAAAATACATTGAGTCACGATTTTGCCTAAAAAAAAGATAGAGAGGAAATGTGCTGGGACTGTACTTCAGCATCCTGTTTTTCCTCTGAATAGTTTAAATAAAATCATAATATTTACTACAAACTCTGTGGACACGCTCACACAGAGTCCAGGACGGCAATAAATTAGTATTATGCAAATTGTTTTCCACAGAAATACAGTCCCTCTTGTATAGCTTCAATAGCCCACCAAGGAAGGGAAGGGCGGTGTCGAGGAGGCACAATTAGACCAGATTGTACTCCTTCAGGTTCAACTGGAGGATGGTGTCCTTGACGGCAGCAAAGACAAAGCGGATGTTCTCGGTGTCTGTGGCGCATGTGAAGTGGGAGTAGATAATTTTGTCACTGTCTGGGTTCAGGTCCACGAACATCTTCAGGATGAATTCTCGAGCTGCCTGGGCATCTCTCTGGGGTCCTGTTGGCCAAGGGAAGAGAGGAACAGTTCATTAGTTGATGCATTAATGCATTTGCTCAATAAATGCTTATTGACTCTATGGCCATGAAAGGACATCTGTATTGCATCTTTTTAAAGTAAGGTACCTGTATCTTTTTTCAATTCCAGTTGACATGTATTAGTTTCAGATGTATAACATAATGACTAGACATTTATATAACTTATGATGTGATCACCCCAGTAAATTTAGTACCCATGTGATACCACACACAATTATTACAATATTGACTATATTCCCGATGCTGTACTTTAACATCCCTTTGACTATTTTATAACTGGTAATTAAGTACTCTTTAATCTCTACACCTTTTTCACCCATCCCCCAATCCTCCTCCCATTTGGCAACCATGAGCTTATTTTCTGTATCTATGAGTTTTGTTTATTGTTTTTTAGATTTTACATACAAGCAAAATCAAGTGGCATCTGCCTTTCTCTGTCAGACTTATTTAATTTTCCATCTAGGTCCATCCATGTTGCTGCAAATGGCAAGATTTCATTCTTTTTATGACTGAGTAATATTCCTCTATCTATCTATCTATCTATCTATCTATCTATCTATCTATCTATCTATCTATCTATCTATCATCTATGAACCACATTGTTATCCATTCATCTACTGACGGATACTTAGGTTGCTTCTGTATCTTGGCTATTGTAAATAATGTTGCAATAAACACAGGGCCAAATATATTTTTCTGAATTAGTGTTTTGAATTTCTTGGATAAATACCCAGAAGCAGAATTACTGGGTCACAGGACAGTTATTTTTAATATTTTGAGGACCCTCCTTACTGGTTTCCATAGTGATTGCACCAATTTTCAATCCTACCAACAATGCATGTTGTTTGTTGATTTATCGATGGTATTCTGACAAGTGTGAGGTGATATCTCATTGTGGTTTTAATTTGCATTTTTCTGGTGGTTAGTGATGTTGGGCATCTTTATTGGCTATCTGTATATCCTCTTTAAAGAAATGTTTCTTCAGGTTATCTGCCCATTTTTAAATTAGATTATTTGGTTTTTGGTGTTAAGTTGTTAGGAGTTCTGCATGTAGATTGATTACAATCATCTTCCCCCCAGACAACAAGTGTTGACAAGGAAATAGAGAATAGACCCAATCAAAATGAAAAACTTTGTGTATTAAATGACATTATCAAGAAAGTAAAAATGAAATATAAAGAATGGGAGAAAATATTTGTAAATCACAATTTGATAAAAGGTTAATATAAAATATGTATCTATAGAATATAGATTTCTCCTGCCCTGGTTGAGTAGCTAAGTTGGTTGGAGCTTTGTCCCAATGCACCAGGGTTGTGGGTGTGGTTCCCAGTGAGGGCACATACAAGAATTAACCAGTGAATGCATGAATGGGTAGAACAACAAATACATGTCTGTCCCTCTCTCTAACCTTCCTCTCTGAAAAATGAGTAAAAATTTTAAAAAGAATATATATTTCTCCAAAGAAGATATACAAGTGGCCAATAAACACAATATATTCAACATCATTAATCTTTGCAGGAATGCAAATCAAAACCAGTGAGACTACTACTTCCCATCTATTAGAATGACTGTAATTAAAAAAAGTAGAAAATAGCAAGTGTTGGCAAGGATGTGGAGAAACTTGAACTCTTGTGCATTGCTAGTGGGAATGTAAAATGGTGCAGCCACTGTAGAAAACAATTTGGTGGTTCCTCAGAAAAAAACCAACAAAAAACAAAAAACAAAAAAACCCATACAATTACCACATGACCCAGCAGTTATATTCCTAGATATTCAGGGGATGGCAAAGTAGGTTTGCAGTTGTTCATATAGAAAAAATACAGGAATACACTGTTTCCCATACTCACAACTGTAAACCTTCTTTTGCCTCTTACACATACTTGTACATCACTATTCATTGCTGCATAGTCAGAACAGCCAAAAGGTCCAACAACAGAGGAATGGATAATCACAAAGTAGTATACACATGCAGTGGAGTATTATTCAGCCAGAAAAATGAAGTTGATAGACTTCACAACATTCATGAACCTTGAAAACATAAAACCAAGTAAAATAAGCCAAACACAAAAGAACAAAAATAGCATGATTCCACTTAGTATAAGTGGAATATATAAGGTACTTAGAACTGAAATTTTGGTCAACGATGAACAAAGCTGGTCTATTGATTTAAAAAGTGCCATAATTAAAAACGGTATTAAATATATGTAAACAAAATTATTTACTGTCCTTTTTTAATGTATTATGGTTAAGTTACTAATTTCATAGCAATAATAAAAATGTAACTAAATCTAGTAGACTATTAGCTGGGAATATTTCTCATTTTCATCAAAGAACACTGTCTTTCTACCTTGTGAATGAATGAACTTAGATATGATTTTGTACTTACCCCATTTGAAAAAAAGGGTCCACCTATTTTTCTTTCTTTTTCTTCTAAAGAATATAAGAACTAGACTCAAGTTCATTAAAGAGCACTTGGAGTGTGTTATGTTTTTAAGTATAAATTATGCTATCGGAATAAGCATAAACTACAAAGATATCATTAGAACTATCAAAGCAGAAAGAGAATTCCACAGTCTCTGAACAATTTTGCAATTCAAGTCCATGTGGAAATGATAATTTCCCTCCCTAAAGAGAAATATGGAAATGGCATTCATTATGATTAAGACCTTGTAAGTGCAGAAATGTGGAAGTGTGAAATTTACAATACTATAAATATGTTTATTATAAAAACATCCCTGCAGAGTGAGTAGCCTGCAGTTTTATCAGTCTTAGCTCATCTTCCAAGGGCTTTGAATTTTGTGAAATGACAGCTGCATCTGCTTTGTGGATAACACTGTGTCTTTCTGCCATGGCAAAGTCCTATGTGCATTACATGGTTCTGGGGGAGATTTAAACATCATCTTCAGATGTTAAGACATTCACAATGGGCATATGATGGAAGGAAAATACTCACAGTGATGAGGAATGTGAGGAAAATATGACAAAGGAGATCAGGAAGATGTTGCATAGGGGGAGAGGGAGAAAAAGTTTTTGTTTTTTGCAGAAAAACACAAGCAGTGTATGATGTGACCACGCGTGCTGTGCGGAGCAGCTCGAGCCTCAGGGGGTGGGCTGTGCTGGGTCCACCTTCCACCATCCTGAACGGGAGCAGCCAGGACCGCAAAGTGGCCCCACACGTGGGCACTACGCATTGGGGGGGGGGGGGGGGGTGGCATCACTTCTCATCTGCAGATTCTCACCCAATTCCGAGAAAGATTATGGGTCCCTCTTCCCAGGGGTGTGAGGCCAGCACGTATGTTTCGGTGTAAGCCAGACGCTGTGTGCTAATTTCATGTGGGCTGATGTCGTGTTTAAAGAGCTAGCCTGCTGCTGTGGGAGAGCATGTCGAGGACACACTAAGTGGGTTCCTTCTGCGGTTTTCTCAGGGAGCCTTAGGAATACAGTTGCAGGCATGTGTGACTCGGTGGCAGGTTACTAGCGAACTGAAAGAGGTAAAAGTGAAAACCCTGCTGAAGCCAGGAATGTGTTTTTAAAGAAACAGTGCACAAGGAAAATGTCCTTGGAGAAGGGATGGAGAACACGCCATCAACGAAAACGGTATTATCTCTAATCCTTGATAACACCCGTGACCATTTCTCCTTTCTGTTCGCCAACCTTCAGAATCTTACACGGATTTGGGCAGGGACTTTCAGCTCTTTCAACGTACATGTACCTCTTCTGCGGGCGGCCCAGGGCCAGAAGCATGTGGGGTGAGAGGGGGATGAAAAGACAAGGAGAAGGCCATTCCTGATGCATTCGTGTATGCATAGAAAGCTGTGAAACCAAAATGAATCATAGATTTCCGAAGTAATTACCTTTCAGAGGGGGCTCTCAGAAGTACAGAAACACTGTTCAACTGATGTCCATCCCAGATACCATGCTGACGAAGTAATTTTTAAAACACTCTGTTCCCCTCCTGTTATACACCCTCTGTAATACGCACTTTTAGTTTGCGCTCTTCTGTGGCAGGCAATGTGCTAAGTGACTTCACTGTATGATTCCATTTGATTTTTTTTACTTAGGAAGAAAGGCATCGTGGCCAGTAAGTGGCAGGGCTGGAAGTCTGTGAAGTCAAAGTTTGATTAACTACTATTCTAGCTGGACCAAGGTTTGGCAAACTCTCCCTGTGAAGGGCCAGAGTGAGTATTTTCGGCAGTTGATCTCTCTCCTGACTATGTAATTCTGCTGTTGCAGCTTGAAGGCAGCCACTGACTGCCTAAATGAATGGATGTGGTTGTTTCAATAAAACTTTATGGGGCAGCAGCTGTGATTCTTTCAACTGTTTTAGAGTGGCTGTGTGTGGGTGCATTTTGTTATCAACTGATCAAGTATTTCTCAGAATGGGTTGGATGTCACGTCCAGTTCAGGATTTTACAGTCTAGGTGAGGCAAGATCTGTTTATAAGAAGGAAATAAATAATGCAAAGCAGAATGAATACTGAAGTGAGTACTATTGATTCTACATGCCAGAGGAAGAGCTTAAAGGATGGATACCTTTCCTACGCAGCATGGTACTTCACTGGCTCATGAAGCCTGTCAAAAGTAAACATTTCACTATGTGTTTGTCAGTCATCATGTTAAATGTCACACATATGCTATCTATTACAGTCTATAAAATAACCCCTTGAACTTGGTCCTAAGGCCCAGGGGAATTAAGTTACTTCACTGTGGGCCTATATAAAGGGTGTACAAATCAGAATCTGAGTAGACTGGCTTCAGGACATGGGCTCTTGACCACAGAACTGTGTTCTCTCCAGAGAGCAATAGAGGCAGCCCATCACCAAAGGAAAGGTGGATACAGAGGGAATTACAATGGCTGATACACAACCGGTCAACGCTGCTGGGTCGCTCCTCACTCTGACAGACCTATTTCAAACATGCAAGAAGCTGTTTTGTTCCGCTGTGAGTTGCATGTCATTGAGAGACAGAGCAAATGAAAATCTGCCCTTCCTCAGTCACAACACACATGCTTCTGAGGGCAAAGGTGGCAAGGGCGCTGGCGGAGGGTTAGCTCTTGCGCTGGTCTGGGAGGGAAAATGCCACCCAGCTCCTGGGCCAGCTCCTGAGTGCTGACTCACCGTCATATTCCGGGAAGTAGTCGACTAGGTGGGAATACATGATTTTCTCCTCTAGAAGATCTTTCTTGTTTAAGAACAGAATAACTGAGGAGTTCTGGAACCAGGGATATGTGATAATTGTTCTAAAGAGTGCTTTGCTTTCCTCCATTCGGTTCTGGAAAAAAAACAAAAAACAAAACCAGGCATGAATTACTCGATTATTCGATCTGTGAACTGTGTTTATTTCGGAAGTCCCATCCGCCTTCTGTATGCATCTGATTTTTGCAGCCTTGGGCTGAGCTGTGGTAACTTTTGTCAGGATTTACGCGCCCTGGTTCAGGACAGGTACACATATAAGCTGTTTTCATGATGTAAACTCTCAGGTTGATAAGCACAAGAGAATAATGATAAATCTGCTGAGATAACTTCTTCAACCTTAAGAGTAAACAATCAAAGCCTAGAGAATCATGTTGTAACTGGAACACTGTCATACATTTCACCAAAAAATTATTCATTTGTGACTAAATACTTCCGATCTGAATTAAGAGCTAAATATAATACTAGGCTTCACTTTTGTGTTGCCTAATCTGTGTTTAACTTGGGCATCAGAATTAATTCTATTTTTAAACAGCGAGGACAGTTTAAGGGACGTGGTCTGTGCCCCCACAGAGATGGACATGGAAGAGCAAAGTGGCCGCAGAACCCAAGGACAGGCCATGAGCAAGTAAGTGCAGTGGCGTGGCTGGTCTCCACGCAGTCACCTTGCCTGGCCTGGGTAAACGTGGTCTCAGAGATGTCGGCTCCCCCGGACCACATTTGTTATGGACTGCAAGTGTGTCTCTCCAAAATTCACACCGTGAAGTCCTAACGCTCCCTGTGGTGGTATTAGGAGGCAGACTCATCAGGAGGTGGGTGGGATTGTTGTCCTTCCAGAAATAACTTTGGGGGGGCTCCCTCACCCCTTCTGACACATGAGGACAGAGCAAGAAGACAGACAACTGCCTATGAGCCAGGAAGCAGGCCTTCCCCAGACACTAAAACTGCCTGCACCTCGATCTTGGCCTTTTCTCAGCTTCTAGAACTGTAAGAAATCAATGTTTGCTGTTTCTAATGCATCCAGGCTACAGGATTTTGATACATACAGCAGCCCAAATGGACTGAGGCCATGCTGACCAGGTAACCCCCTTCCCATGGGATGAACCAGTGAAGGGGGAGAGCACTCAGCCGGGAAGCACTTACCCAGATCCTCGGCCCCTGGAAGGCAGGCTACCTGCTCCCCACTTTGTACCCACACTAGACCATTCAGTGTCTTCTCTTGTTACTTGAAAAATCCCTGTTCAAGCCGTCAGTGGGGGGCGGGGGGGGGGGCGGGGGCGCTGTCTCATACCTCTAATCTTTGACATCTCAAATCTATTCTTAAGATCTCTACAGAAAACACTGCCGACTGCCCTGCCGCAGTCCCCTGCTAACACGACGGACCGACGCTGCCCACAGGGTGAAGTGCCACATTCCTCAGTTTGGCCTGCGCAGCTGAGCACCACTTGACCCCAGTGCACACCTTCAGTCGGAACCCGTATACAAATGCTCTCGTCACCACGCAACAGACTCAGTAGTGTCACCGTCACACAAGTGTGGCTGGACTTTCCTGACCTGTAATGCTGTCCTCACTCCTAATCCTTCAAGGCTCAGGTCAACCTGACATCCCCACGGAATCCTTCCACGAGCCCCTAATGGGATGGCTCCCTCCTCACTGCCCCCCCGGCACACGCTGGCCCAGTCCTTGTGTGCCCAGCATTCAGCAGGCACACGCTGAATGTGACAGAAGCTGGGAGGACACGTTGGAGATAGGGCCTGTGCCCCAGAGGACTAGACAGGACAGGAATGTCCATGTGTAATTCCAGGTCCACGTGAGGGCCACCAGAAGGTGGGGTCACACAGGAAAGGGAGATTTGACTTAAAAGCAAATGCAGTTTTGAGGTGAATCTTGACAGATGGAGTGATTACGAGGAGGAAAGGAGAACAAAAGCAGAGGAGAATGTAAACCCACAACCCTGTAAAGAGGTCTGTGAAAATTCTGCTTCCCTATTTCCCCTCAGACACAACTCACTGAAGAACACCTTATAAATCACCTTATTAAAGATCATTATTATCTTAAAAGACCAAGATTAGTTGCTATTTTAAAAATGTAACAACCCATAATAATGTAGAATTTGACTCAAAATTATCATTTGTAGCTTATCAAATCTTGATACTTTAAAAATTCACACACATCCTTAATATGGATGTTAGTGACTTAGGACTATACTCCCTCAGGTATTGATTTCATTTCCATACCTCAACTAGGTAAATAAATACAATGACTCAAAAGCAAAATAACTCCCAAGCCTTATGGAAAAAAATTTGCAAGCCTGGTCTTCTGCATATGGTTTCCCTCCCTCAATTATTTAGGAAAAAGCTTGGTGTATTTGACTTTGTATCTTCATCAGGATTGCATTATGTGTCCTGTCTGATGTCAACACTACCAGAATTCAAAACACATTCAGTGCCAAGATCCTGTTGTTGGATCGAGAGGGGAGAAGGGAAGGGTCAAAGGGTCAGACTGTGAGCTGGAGACTCTGGCTGGACACAAAGGCTCTGTCTTAAATACTCTGTGTGACCTTGGGCAAGTAACTGAACCTCAGTTTCCCCCTATCCCCAGGGTCAGGGAGGACAGAATGGAACAAGGCCCGGAAAGCACTTAGCTGTGACCCCAACACTGGCAGTAGCTTTCACTGGCAGCCACCAGCAGAGCAGGCAAACTGGCTGTGTAGGAACCTCTTGGTTAGGCGATGCTCTTACCTCCAATTTCTGACCAAATTATAAATCCAATAGAGTCTTTCTATTCACTGCAATTGTACAAAGTGAACTTATTCATGCTTTCAAGTTCAGATACATCTAAATTATGAGATACTGGAAAATCATTCAAGTGTCTGCCAATTTCATTTATTCAATACTTGAATGTTTCTTCAAGTATCTTAAAATCTCTAAAAATGCTTAATACTCTTAACCCCAGAGCAAGCTAAGAAAATAAGTTACAATATATAAATGAAACAGTAGAATGAGCAATAATGAAAGACACTCCCTAGCCACCCCACCTCTGCTATCCAAATCAGACAACAGAAATAGAAATGATAAGGCTACCAAACTCAACTGGACAGATACCATTTCCTCCATGATTTACTTAGTCTTTGCAAATCTTTGCAAAGTGATTATTTGAGATCAAATTTGGCACACTCTCTAGGCTTGAAGAGAGCTCCCAAATTATAATTCCTGCCTGTGAGTCTGTGTACTCTACCTGCACAGGATGTTTGGAGACGCAAAGACATAGAACCGATTTGCCTGTTACCTCCAGCTCTCAGGTTTCTCAGTAATGAGATGAGATCACAGAGCAGGCCCTTGAAAGGAAGTAGTGCAAACCAGTGCATGTTGCAGGAGGCGTGGAGGGGGACAAAGGGAGGACAGTGAAAGAGACTGGGAAGGGGCCGAGGAGAGGCGGTCACACCCCCTCAGATAAGGAGGGTAGAGAGCCTCCCTGTGAGAGACCAAACATGACACATGGACAACCTCCCCGATGCAGACATCCACAGTCCTAGAGGTTAGAGAAGACAGGACTGCCTCCTTAAGTATTTGCTACAATTTTTAGTCAAGTAATCAAGTAGCAACCTCCTTTCAAAGGCTATTTTACAGCACACTGACCTCACTACTTGAAATTAGCCTATTCTCAAGCTTACTAATTTTATGCTTACATGCCAGTGAGCCAAAGCCTATCCTTATGTACGTAAACTCCTCTTTGCTCCTAACCCTGCTCATGCCTCGAGTATTCACATCATTGACTTTTCAGTTCTCCTACCTGCCCCTTGGTTTTCCCATCTTCTATTCACACCCACTGCTCTGTCGTCATCTCGGGCAGTCCCACTAGTACACAGGTGGCGATCACAAGGCTTGCAGGCAGAATCTGGCCCTCTGCCTCGTTTCCACCCAGCAGCAGCGCCGACCTCTTGCTTAACTCTTAAGGAGTAGTTCCATTTATACAGTCCCAAAATGACATTTAGCCCTTTGAAGGTAACCTCCAGGCTGATGTGGCCCCTGGTGAAAATGAGTTTGATACCCCTACACTAGTGGCTCAAGAGAGATCACCACCTTCTTGGTCTGTGACGTGGTATCTCATGGCTAAAAGCAACTGTCCTCCCCTGCCTCTTAAGCTGCTCTACCATACTGCAAACTTAAATGGCATGTGCTGTCACTTTCACTGTAACTTTTCTCCCTCCACAAAATATCTGGACAGCAGATTATTTCTCTCAGCTGGTTCACTGGGAATTTCTTCCAGCCTGAATCTCATGAAGACCAATCTCTCCCCTATTTGAAGGTCATCTAAGTTGATGGATATAATTTGTTTCCACTGCAGCTGAATGGAAAAGGCTGTTACAGTTATACACATAATTAGCCCTAGCTGGGTGGGTCAGTTGGTTGGAGTGTTCACCTGTATACAAAACGAACTGTGGGTTTGATCCCCAGTCCAGGCGCATGCAGGAGGCAACCAGTCGACATTTCGCTCTCACATTGATGTCTCTGTCTCTCCCTCCCTCCCTCGCCCCCCCTTTCCCTCCCTCTGCCCTTCCCTCTCTCTCTAAAAATCAATAAACATATCCTGGGGTGAGGATTAAAATTTGTTTTTACACAATTAAGATATAGGATTACCCTCAGAGTTTAGACAGAAAAATTACATTCCAGCCTATCATGAACTGCTCCTGTTCCCAATCACATAAAATATTTTTGCAACAAGCAACCAGATGGCCATGCACGGAGCCAGCATCAAAAGAGCCAAGGACACAACCAGACAGAACTGCAGAAGGTGGCTGATAACTTGAGTGGGTGGACTCTAATCACAGACCACGATGGACCCGTAAGCACTGTCGGGACAAAACTGGGCGGGACAGGCATATGTTCCCACGGCACTGGGTCACTGCTTGTAGAAAAAGCTCATTCGCTGAGGTCTCCTTAGTATCTTTTTGCTAGATTTAGCTGGACCAAACTCAAATTAACTTAAAATGGACAACAAAGAGGAAAATACAGATTATTTCCATAGACACGAGTGATTCTTCTTTTTCTTGAGCATCACTGGTAATGAACAGTAAACATTTAATGTTGACTTCAGGGCAAACATTCAAGCTAAAAGACTCCGTTTTTTTAACCCACTTGTTTGGAATTGTGAAGAACGGCAGTAAAAGAAATGGGGGTGTGGTCATTTCAAGTTACAGTTATACGCAAACTCCAAGACCGAGTACCAATTTGCTGACCCCCCCCCATTCCCTAAGGACCTGTTTCTGAAATTCTGATCCAACCTGAATAAACACAGCAAAAAAAAAAAAAAAAAAAGAACACAAACAAAAAAACCCCACCCTCATCTGTGGACAGTAAGTTTTAGCTGGCTTTCCCCAAGCTATACTTGTATTCATCCCCACACATTTTTATTATTTAAAATAAAGTTCAATGATTCATATATGGTCATGAAAGAAAATTTAGAGAACAAAAGAAGGAAGAAAATAATTCCCATGGCTAAATCACCCATATAAAACTATTGTTTTTTCTTAACTTTTATTTTCTTCCTGTTTATGAACTAGGTATGGTTTTGAAGGTTATTTTATATCAGTGCTATCCAAAAGGACTTCTTTTTTTTGTACATTTATTGTCCCATTTAAAAGCCACCAGCTACACGTGGCTGCTATTGAATAATTCAATGGTTGTTAATGCACCTGAGAAATGACAGTCATTCATTCATTCCTCACCTGAGGACATTTTTTTCATTGCTTTTTAGAGAAAGCGAGAGGAAGGAAGAGAGAGAAACAATGATGCAAGAGAGAAGCATCCTTTGGTTGCCTCCGTATGCACCCAGACTGGGATCGTACAGGTACCAACTGGAGACTGAACCCACAGCCTAGGCATGTGCCCTGACTGGGAAAGGAACTCACAATCTGTTGGTTATGGGACGGTGCTCCAACCAACTGAGCCACACCAGCCAAGGCTGAGAAATGAGTTTTAATGTAGTCACACTTGGCTTGTAGCTACTATAGTACTACAGTTTTAAAGGGCTGTGGTTATGCTGTGTATAAAATTTTATATACTGTATTTTGTTACCATTACATCCTAAGAGTTTTCTGTTTTATAATTCATAAATATTTTGAATTCTTTCATGAAGTTATAGTGAGCTTAACTAAATCCCTATCATAAGAGATTTTTTGGCACTATTATAAATAGCACTATAATTTACAACATTGTGTATAAAGATTTTCATAGTTAAAATCTTCTTCTTTATAACAGCATACCAAAGCACACTGCAAAATTTAAGGCTCTTGATAAGACTAACTTATACACCCTGTAGTCACGTGTAATTTTGCTCATTTTACTGTTCCCTCTCAAGAAGAGAGTTTTATCCTTTTAAAAATCATTTTCATATCAAATTACAAGGGCAAAAAATGACAGGATGAAGAAATAACTTACTGTCTTAACTTGAATTTTTAAAAAATATCAGTCAAGCTAGTCATTTTGCAATATATTTGCTAGCCTGCAGTATGTTCTTTGGTGAATTATCAGCTCATGTCTTTGCTGACAAAAACTGTCTGTACATATTTTTTTTGCTCTTAATGCTTATAGTTTGTATGAATTCTTTAAAAAATTTTTAAATTATAATTTGTTGATTATGCTATTACAGTTGTCCCAATTTCCCCCTTTGGCCCCTTCTACCCAGTGCCCCTCTACTCCCTGAGGCAATTCCCACACCAAACAAGAGTAGAGTGGATGAAGCTGAGAATCAAATTAATGGTTTGGAACAATAGCAAAAAAAAAAACAAAACCCAAAACAAAAAACCACCACCACCACTACCAATGAAAACAACAAGAAAAAAGAATCCAAAAAATGAGGATAATATAAGCAGCTCCTGGGACAACTTTAAGCATTCCAACATTCGCAAGGAAGAGAAGAAAAAGAGCAAGAAATTGGAAACCTATTTGAAAAAAATAATGAAAGCAAACTCTCCTAATTTGGTGAAGGAAACAGACATACAAGTCCAGGAAGCACAGAGAATCCCAAACAAGATGGATGTAAAGAGGTCCACTCCAAGATACATCATAATTAAAATGCCAAAGGTTAAAGATAAAGAGAGAGTCTGAAAAGCAGCAAGAAAAAAGCAGAGATTTACCTATAGGGGAGTTCCCATAAGACTGTCAGCTGATTTCTCAAAAGAAACTTTGCAGGCTAGAAGGGATTGGCAAGAAATATTCAAAGTCATGAAAAGTAGGGACCTACAGGCAAGATTGCTCTACCCAGCAAAGATATCATTTAGAATGGAAGAGCAGATAATTAAAGAGCTTCCCAGACAAAAAATGAAAGGAGTTCATCATCACCAAACCACTATTACATGAAATGTTAACAAAACTTATGTAAGAAAAAGATCAAAACTATGAACAATAAAATGTCAATAAATATGTATCTATCAACAACTAAATATAAAAACCAAACTAAGCAAACAAGAAGAACAGAGACAGAATCATGGGCATGGGAGCATTTTGACAGTTGCCAGATGGGAAGGGGTGGAGGGGAATGGGTGAGGAGGTGAAGGGATTAAGAAATACTAATAGAGACTTACAGAATACCCACGGGGATGTAAAGTACATTATAGGAAATGGAGTAGCCAAAGAACTCTTTATATACTTATTAACCATTATTTTAGTTTCTCTTTTTGTCAAATTTTAAATTTTGGATATTTCAAAGAGGTTTTCTGGAGCATTTTGAAATTAAATAGCTTCGATGTTCCTAACTTAAAAAATAGTTCTACTTTATAACAAAAGTCAAATTTTAGTTTCCTAGTGGGGAACTTTTCCTTAAAGCCAACTCAGTTTCTAGTACTAGCTAGGTTGGCAAACATAAGGCATTGTTCAACCTGAAAAAGTATTTACACATTGTATTAGAGCTGTTAGCAAGGAGCGGTGTGTGCCTGAATGTCAGCTTCTGTGGTTTGGTTGTCCACTTTCTGATTTCACAGGTGATGAACAATGACTTGGTCAAACTGCTGAAGACTTTGGATAAAGAGATATAGAAGCAGACTGTGGGGAGGTAGTGGTAGGGTTTTAAAAAAAAAACAGACTTTATGACAACTGTGTTTGGAAACCCCAAATACCCTGAAATGGTCCAAGGAAGATTTGACCTAGCCACACAAACCAATTGCATACACGTCAGTACATACTGAATCTGAGCAAATTTCTGGTGTGTTTTTCCAGGAAAGTCCAAGTCTGGGAATAATAGGGATGGAATGACATAAGCTAGGGAAATTCAGTAATATATTTCTTTTATTGCCTCCAAAACTTTTATGAGTCAATTTGGGTCTGGAAACATGTTGTTGTTTAATTCTTTGGCCAACACAGTAAGAAGATGTTGGCATTAGCATAAGAATATGGTTTGCCTGTATCTAAAGAGAGAAACTCAAAAGAGCTTCTATAGATTGCATTTTGGGGCCCTGTCAACTGGGGTACCATGTGACGTGACCCAGCCATGATCACATACATACTGGAGTTCTTGTCATTAACTCTTGGTAACCATACCTTTTCTCCCCTCCAAAGACTGCAGGCAAATGGCTAGTATTCCCACTGCACAGAATCAGATGGTAACACTGGAGAACGGAGACAGGGAACCAGACTAGGTGTGAAACTGAAGGATGACGTATGTAGATAAATTGATCACGTGACAAGAAAATTAAGGAGAAAGGAGGTGTAAACTCTTAATTTAAAAGTCTTCTCATACGAAATACAGGGATGGGCAAAAGTAGGTTTATAGTTCTTATAAACAATACAATAATAAGTAATAACACAACAATAAACTGTTTTGTGTACTCACGACTACACACCTACTTTTGCCCATCCCAGTATACAAAATATTCTGAAAATGAGTTCATTGTTAAATGAGGCAGGTGCATTATACTCCTAAAGCATTTTTACATTTTAAAACAGTAATTTGTCATATAATTAATAAGGTTTTTTCTTTTTAGTCCTATTTTCAGGAGCAATATATTATGAAACTTTTCAGACTGATGTATTTTTAGCTATGTGACTGTTATTTCATATAATATTTAATAATAATAATGATGATAATTAACATTTGTTTAGTGAGAATATATACCAGATTGTTCGAAGTACTTTAGTGTGTAAAACAGATTGGCGAGCTCTTCTGCAAAGCACAGGCAGGAAATATCTCGGGCTTTGCAGGCCACGCCGTCTCTGTTGTAATTACTCTGCGTTGCTGACGTGGCGGGAAAGCATTTATGGACAGACAATTCTTAAGTGAATGTGTGTGTGTCTGGGCTCCAATAAAACTGTCCTTCAGACACTGAAATGTGAATTTTTACACATTATGAAATACTTATTTTGTTATTTTTCAACCACTTAAAGTTGTAAAAACCCCTATTTGCCTGCAAGCTGTACAGTAACAGATGGCGGGCTGGGTTTGGCCTGGGGGCCACAGTCTGCTGACCACCGTGTGGAACACACTGAATCTCACACTGACTCGAAGCATCACGATGATTCCTGTTTCCTACCTGAGGAGGCCGATTGAAAAAAGACAAGTTACGAAACACACCTGGTATTTGGTTAAGTAACTATCATAGCTATTTGAGCGGTTGTTTATTTTCCTTTTTTCCCCTTTCCACAGCATGTAAACACATGAAAGTGAAATCAGTGTTTTAATTTAGTTGCTTAATTTTCAGTGTCAGGACAGTAGGTCTATTTAACTCAGATGTCGCACACATGTAAAAACGCCTTTCCCGATCTTTCAATGCCCTACATCTGGCATTTTACACCAATAAAACTATTGTGAAATATGGCTCGTGTGAAGATGAAGATAATAGCTTTCTTATTACTTTAAGTCATTTTTTAAAAAAGTAATTCTACAAACGTTCCTAGTTAACAAGATGCCAATAATGATGTGTGTGGATGTCCCCTCCCTGTCCCTGCCTGTGTTTTTTGCTCCTCCAGAGGACGGGCAATGTGGAAGAAGGGCAGGGAACATCAACATGAAAACCGCAGTCCACTGAGCTTCAGTGTACGTGTTTACTAAAAGGTTAGATGGAAGGATTCTGGGGTAAGCTTTTGGCAAAAATTCTGTTGTTTGCATTACCTGCAGTTTGCAGTGATTTATTAGACCCCTGTCCTATTATCAGTGGTTTTGACAGTGCACACTAGGACACAGTCTGGTATCTTTTAAAAGTCATGTTCACTGTCTGATTTTAAAAAATCAGGAACCCCATCTCGAATGGCTTATTGGTCGGTACAAGAAACCCACCTGAATGCTTGTGGGCTGATTCAAATGATCCCTCCTTGGAAAACTATAAAGGGCTGACATATGAGTATACTTTGGACTAACAGGCTTTGGAAAAAAAAACAGGTTTTCTCCCTGCCTTTTTAAAAACCCCAGCATTCTGTATAATGTGCATATGACAGTAATTCACATACAAAGTACAAGGTATTACAAAATTTACAAAGAGCCTAAGTATTATTTTTTCAACAAAAATGTACCGACCACCCCAGTGAAAAACTGAGGACTGCTTGTAAAGTGTTAAGATGAAAAGTTCTACTATTTTGTCCTCGAGAAGAGTTTTCTCCTCTTTGCTCTTTATTCTGAAAAAACATTTGCTGATTTTTAAATATTTTAAATAAAATATTTTCATAAAACATTTGCAATGGAACCTTATTACTAACTTGGGCAGTCTGACCAAACAAATGCAAAACTATCGGTGTTCTACTCTTACAGAAAACTACTCTGGGTGTTATGCAGGAAGTCAAAGGTCTCTTCTTCCGTAAGCCAAATAACCAAGTGAGACGAGAGATTAAGTCCAACAAACACCTTTAAAGACAACTAACAGAAATATTACAGTCACACAAAATCAGCTGCCTTTATAGTGAAACAAAGGAAGTAGAAATGGTGTGTATGTGTGAATAATTCTGCCAACATGAAGAAAACAGCCAAGTTGGAAAGACCTGAGGGAAGATCTGAAATAATCAGCACATGAGCAAAACACCAACAATTCACAGAGAGAAATCTGTGCCTGTAGTCACAGACTCAGAGTCCTTAGTCCCCAACAGGCGTTCCTGCTGATCTGCACCTGGTAAGAGTACACCTAATTTAAACCCTTTGAGATAAAGTAACTCTTCAGGTACCCAGAGGAAAAAAAAATGTGTTGGAAAATTGAGGGACTCATGAAACAAACGGGCTGGAGACTACAGAGTATCTGAACAAAGAAGGAGGGAACAGGGCTACTGCTGTGGCAATGGAGCTGATGAGGGAAAGGACACCGCAGACCTCAAACTGTCGGAGGCGGAGTGAGACGGCAGGAGTTCCGCTCCTGAGGACAGGTGTGTTGTAACTGCCTAACGTTCCGTTTACAGCAATGGCCCGCTTTGGCTGAGGGTCTTTTCTGATCAACTGGTAGCTGTACCGTACTTGTTAAATATTTAGTGCATTTCTAAGGTTTTGTAAGTTTTCAAAGTTGCATTTAACTTTAAGAAGCACATGTGAAATCCCCTATCTGTCTTCTCCGCCCTTGCCCACATTTTCATCTTTAAGGCTCTTGAGCTAAGTCTAAACCACCCAGTGGAAGCTCAGAAAGTGAAAGTGGAAGGCATTTGGGAGACAGTGACCATGTGCTCCTAATGGCTGCAGTAACAGCAAGTGAGCACAGGTCTTATATATATTCCCGCTGACTAGGAATGTGATTTAATAACAGCTAGGATCAGGGTGCAAGGTGAAAATCACAAAGACTTGGAATTACTCTTTAAAGTGTATTTTGACTGTATCCCCTGGTGGCCTCAAGACCATCTTTCTGCAAGCGAATCCGCCACAGCCTGTGGTCACCCCTAGTGGTAGAGAAGGCCACGCCCCCCTCAGCGAGCACCAGGTAAGGCTCCGTTTGAGTTTGCAATTACACAAACACTTAGTGCCACTGGATAGCACAGCAGGTGAGGCGTGCAGGGACTGAGACCAACCGAGGGGACATCAGCTCCATTTCAAAGAGCTGTTTGCATAACTTGGCTTTTCTTTTTCCGCTCTCTTCGTCCTTTGCCCTTTGGGGGTGCTGAACACTTGTATCTACACTTTTGTACATCCGCTTTCCATGGGACTCTACGATGTAATTCCACAGCATGTGTTTAACGGTCACACTGATGGTAAAAGTTGAGGGACTCCCAAGGATGTGACCTGAACCACTTAAGCTAATGTATTCTGTGGACGGTACGAAGAGACTTCCGAAATCATCGTGGATGCAAAGGGAGCCTTCCCATGACCCAAACTTTTGAAAAGACAAAACGAGGAACTGTGAAGAAAATCACAAAACCAAAGGTACTCGGGTAATGTAAGGACTTGAAAGAATTACCATTGGGTTCTGGGCTTAGTAGGTGCTCAAAAATTGTTATATAAATGAAAGTAAAAAAAACTGGAAATAACAAAAGCCCTTAAAAATGCCAAGAGCAACTTAGATTTAAAAGAATTTCTCAGCAACTTCCAAGAAAAACATATTTATTCGATTCCCTGAGTCTACCCCAGCCCCCCAAATAAAACAATAAAACCTAATGAATGAACTGGGAAACAACTCCAAACCACAGATGTGGAAGAATTTCTGCCAAATATGTGATGTCTGCACTGACCCAGAATAGCTGCCAAAAGCCATTAAACACCTTCCCATCGTTCAGTCAGGCTGAGAGTCCTGTGTGTGAATGTAGGGTACAGAGACACTCAGGTGGTAACCTTCCACTCAGAAACAGAGGACTGGTGGTGTGAACTGGCCCTTGGCGTAGCACACGAAAGGTGTATTTCCTCAACTCGTGGCTCCAGAGGAAGCGGGACCGAGGAGAAGAGCAGCTGGGTTATGCATCTCCGCTGTCTGACGCCCACACTCCTAAGCCTGGGCACTGCCTGGAGAGGACGCAGCGAGAAGAAGGCTGTGCAGTGCCATCCTACTGCATGACACCCAGGGACTGCCATCCTATTGCATGACACCCAGGGACTGCCATCCTACTGTATGACACCCAGGGACTGCCACACTTTGGAAGGAAGTGTCTAGCATGAAAACAAAGATCGTAAGCAAACACATCAGAGAAAAGAGGTTAGTGCAGAGAAATCATAATACTTTGAAAAAAAAGAAAAATCCCCAGAAAGATATCCTTGAGACAAAAGAAGAATACTGGAATAAAAAAGGGAATATCTGAAGAATGAAAAAGAGCTCTTAAAGAGTTTCCAAAAAAAAAGAAAAGAAAATCTATGAAAGCCAAAATACAAACAAAAATAATGGCTGGGTGATGTGCCTAGGAGATTTTTTGGGTAGCAAAGAGAAGTAAAAAATTGTAGACAAAACTCGAGAAAAAAGAAATCAATCAAGGTAGCTGTCCAGCCAAAAGAAGTTACAGTAAGAGAAAATGGAGAGGAGAAAATCTGCAAATGAGTACAAAATTAAAATTTCTTATAATGAATTAAATCTCTAATTTAAAGGGCCCCAGAAGGGGTAGGAGAGAAGAAAATCTACACCAAACAGATCCTCTGTTAAATTTGAGAATATCAAACAAATGTTTCTAAGACTGTCCATAGAAAATAGTATAGCATGTGAAGAATAAGCGAGCAGAAAAGTCATGGACTTTTGAAAGGGAACATTAGTAGACAGTGGAATAAAATTTTCAGAATTATTTACCTCTGAGAATTCCATACCCAGCCAAAATATCAAGTTTGAGGGCAGAATATGAACATTTTTTAGATGTGAGAGGAATTTTAAAACTATCTCTCTCCCTTCAGCCCTCACTCAGAAAAGCACAGAAGGATATGTCCTAGGAAAAAATAAGAAAATAAACCAAGAAATAAGACAACATCGTACGCATCCAGAAACAGGGGATTTAACATAGGAAAGAACTTCACTCCAGGATAATGGTGAAATAAGGTCCCAGGATGACAAGTGTGTAAGATGCAAGAGACCAGTCCTGATGAGAAAAAAGAAAGGATTCTAAAAGGAAGTCTTTATTTAAAAAGAAAAAGAAATTGACATGTTATCGGAAATGCTCACTGTGTTCTAAACGACTTCGCAGATGGGTTTATGAAGTAGGAGAGAATATGCTGGCCACACACCCACATGCGCCCCTGCCCCACAAGGCACTTACTGACCCCAGACAAAAAAGCTGCCCCCAAAATGACTGAAATGACAACTTACTATTTAGCTCATCAGGGAACAACATTTATCCTGTCCTGTAGTATGAACAATGAATTATAGGAAAAACTGCGACATAACTAGGTTGAAAGGACGGGAGAAGAAGAAATGGGTGAGAGGTTACACCACCACGCGCTTTATCCACCATAAGAGGCGGGTAAACACATTTAGAGACATGAAGGAAATACCAGAAACGAAGAGATAAGAGCTGGGGACAGTGTCTCTCATGATTAGGACCGTGGAGGCGCAGCTGCTGAGGAAGTGCCATTTTCAAAACTGGGTGTGTGTGTATGTGTGTGTGTATTTTAATCCTCACCCAAGAACAGGCTCATTAATTTTAGAGAGAGAGGGAGATACATACACAGAGAAGTACTGATGTGAAAGAGAAACGCCGATCGGTTGCCTCGCATACACACTGCAACTGGGGATGGAACCCACACCTCTTGGTACACAGGACGATGTTCCCACCAACTGAGCCAGCCAGGCAGGACAAAAAAACGGTGTATCTTTTAGTTTGTTTGGCTTTGTAAACCATTATTTGGTTTAAAGATAACTTAAAAAGATGTACTTGTTCACGGGAAAAAAATCAAGTGCTGGGAAGACACACAAAACTGCCGGCAATAGTTACTCACTGGATAGAAAAGGAAGGGTGGGCAGACGAAGGAATTTGTACTCTCTTCCATGTAGCCTTCTATTTAAAATTTTTAATAATGAACATGTATTACCTTGGTTATTAAAATAATAAAATTAGTATTTTAAGAAATTAACTTTTATATTAAAATACATAAAAATCAAAAGGGAAGACATCTGAGAAAAAGACACACCTACTGCTGGAAGCAACACATGGTGCAAAGTTGACAAATGTCAGGAACTTACTTTGTCCCTAACACTTTGTCAAAGAAGACTCTCATACGGAAAAAGACAAAAGGTCAGCCAGAAGAAAGTAAGATTGGTAAGGAGATTATAAGAGGCTACCCTAATTGTTCTAAATGACATCAAGACACTCTAAGGCACGTATCAATCTCTAATAGTCTTAGTTATTACATTTTTGGTGAATATTAGTCTGTCTGATGAGCAAAGCCAGAAGGGAATGGGTCCAAGGATCCTGAACATGGATGGGGAAGCAGCACAGAATGTGATGGTGCGTGGAAGGAGGTTCACCCACTATATTTGGAAACCCTTAGGTATTATTGTAAGGACAACATGCACCTATCTAATAGCACCTCCTAGACAAAAGCAAGGGTAGGTGAGAAGGCCTTAGTGACCAACCTTGCTGATTCTAAGAATGTGTCCAACCAAAGTTTCTAATTCCTGCATGGGAACTCACTCTGTTAGCATCGGCTCTGTGCTAGGTAGTGGACATGACACCTTAAGAACTCACGCAACTTCTGAGATGAAGTATTCATTTCTCCCATGGTGCAGATGGTAAGAGCTACAGCTTAATTGTGAATTTCCCTGTCTATAAAGTCCATGTTTTTTTTTCTACTAAGCCATTAGATAACATCAACTGGTGAGGAATTTTTTTTACAAGTACTCTCCTTCAGAACAAGCAACACAATTAAAATGTTGGTGAAAAGTCCTAAGGTTTCATTCCAGCAGGCCAATGCGGCAGAGAGACCGGCAGCGGGAGAGCTTAGTTCTCCGCCTGGTCCCCAGTGGCACTTCTTGAGGGGTCTGTTCACCTCCCTAGGCTTTAGCTTCCTAATCCAGAGATGAGATAAAATCCAGCAGAAGAAATACTAATAGGATAAATACTTTCAACTATTATTTTACTTTAAAATGGATTACTTCGATATTCACCATTTTAAGAAAATCATCAGCTGAGGATATGTTTTATTGATTTTAGAGAGAGAGGAAGAGAGGAAGGGATGAAGGGAGGGAGGGAGGGAAGGAAAAGGCAGGGAGAATAGAGAAAAAAGGGAGGAGAGAGGGAAGGGACGAGGGAGGGGGAGGGGGCAGAGTGATATAAGAGAAACATTGGTAGGTCGTCCCCTTCACGCAGCTCAGGTGAGGATGGAACCCACAACCCAGGTATGTGCCCTACCTGGGGACCAAAACCACAGCCATGTGGTGCACAGGCCGATGGTCCAACCAACGGAGCCACCAGGCCAAGGATCGCCTTTTGTTTTAAATCTACATCTCACCGCAATTTAAACAATGTTTCTTTAAATATTAAAAGCTGACATTTAAAGGTACTAATAATCTAAAAAATCTAGTCGATGAAAGGAGAGTAAATGACTAAGGCTCCTAAAATACTCTTGAAAGATCAAAGGATTCACTCCTGTTCTGGGAAATGGATGTTTCTAGCACTCACTCCCCAGAAACTCCAAATCAACTTTAAGGACAGGCATAACGCTTTGTAGAGCCTGATGCCTTAAGTAGGTACTACAGTAGATATGGGGCATCCCATTAAACAACTGTGGAGGGATCAGCTTCAAACAACAGCCTAACCCAGTAGGCTAAGCAGTAAAACCCATCACTGTAGGGCTCAGCATTTTTGAAAGTTCGAGCAATCAGAAAAATTACTTAACCCTTCTTGGCCGAAATATCCTAGTTCTAGAGAGAAAATGTCAACTGCTCCTGTCAAAAAGCACAAGGGAATGATGACACAGCACGCGTAAAACAAATTTTTAATAAGATACAGAGTAAATACAAATGACACACATTTAATAGGTGGATACTGGCTCACTGGGACGGGGGTCAAGTGCGCCACCTGGTCCAGGCCCCACCCCCTGGGACAGTTCCAGGTGTTCTGTCAGAACTTCTGCTATCACAGTCAGATTCCACCGCGTCAGGAAGCCGTGCACAGGGACGGAGTGATTCAGGCTGGAGGAGGTTCGGGAGAAAGCACGAGAGGAGGACTCGTCTCCTGCTTGGACCCTGGCTTCTGAGATCGCCAGGGTTGGCTGCACCCAGCACCCCTCGCTTCTCTATTCTGTGTTCTCAGCTCCATACTTTGGAAGGACATGGGGTCTGCACTTCCCACTCTGTCTCCAGGTTTTCAATACTGTACCTGGTTTTAACATCTTCTCCCAGGTGCCCCAGTCAGAACATGCGACTTGCATCGGACCCTTATGGGGGAAGAGACTCACCTGCATGGGGACAATGACCTGGTGCCAACTAGACCTTCACAAAGTGAGGGCAATGGGCAGCCACCTCAATGCCCCCCTTACTGTAACTCCCTTAGCCGGGCGACAGAACATTTGCAAGGAGAACAGGCAGAAAGCTTTAAATACATCAGCAGGCCCTTCTCGACCTTCCTTTTCTGTTCTCGAGATTTCTCAGGACTGTGTATATATATGAGCATAAGCTTCTGACAGGAACTGATGCACGTAAGAAACACTGACTTATATAAATGATATATTAAGTACAGGTGATTGTTCTCTAGTCGCTAATACTTGGATGGGTTTTCCAGGCCAAGAGCTGTTCTTCTAATTCCATTTACTGTGTACACAAGTGAGAGGAATAAATCGGCATTTCTTTAAAAAATGTTTTTAAGCTCCTGATCACAACCCACAGTGAGAGATGCAGTTTACAAAGAAACTCAGTAACACATGCATATAAACACACAAAGCTAAAACTAAAGTTTAATGAAGTGATGTTTTTCCTTATAATATGCAAGATACTCTAATTCACTCAGTTGAATTTTATCCTCCCTATGCTATTCCAGCCACTTGTATTTTAAATTTTGTTTTTATTTTAGAGAAAGGGGAAGGGAGGGAGAAAGAGAGAGAGAGAAACACTGATGTGAGAGAGAAACATTGATGGGTTGCCTTTTGTGCATGCCCTGACCGGGGACTAGGGACTGGGGACTGAACCTGCAACCCAGGCTTGTGCCCTGACGCAGAAAGGAACCGTAACCTCTCGGTTTGCTGGACCACACCCAACCAACTTGGGTGGAGCAACATGAAGGGGAAAGAAAGGCTGTGTTTATTTCTCCCAACACTCAAACATAAGCTTGTTGTGGCAGGTGACTGGGTGAGTCAACATTCTGGACGAGGATGAAAAATGTCATGTATCTGGAACAGTGTAATGACATGCATTTAACGCTACTCTAAGGTGACTTAAATGCACACCGACTCAGAAGTCTAATAAGGGCAGACGTAGTGCTGCTTTGCCTTTCCTAGGTTTCCCCCTTTAGAATATTCCTTTACAAATCGGTTTGCCTTTAATAGTCTAAATAGCATGCACCACGTGTAGTCAGCGGAATCCCATTTACCGATTAAAGGTGATTAAGGGAGCTATTAGACATCTGCTTTCCATTTTATTCCAGGCACGGGGATCAGTAATATCCTACCTTTCCTCCCAAGCCACTGCTTAATACCTTGATTTTGGAAGGGTCGGTTCAGGTTCCTTTGTGGTTTTGCCTGCTAGAGTCTGCAGTACTTGCACATGTTCTGTGCAGGTATCGCCAAAAGAAGAGAAATATTCTCAAGTGGTCTAAGCGGCTTCCCTGACTGACTATGCAGGCCGGGGAGTTCCGTACTGAGAATGCCAGGTGAGCCTGGCCTGTAACCAGTGAAATGAACAGGCTTTTACATAACATAGTTGAGTGTGTTTCATGGTGCCCAGTAAGGACAAGACATGAGGATATGTGCTTAGCCTAGGAGCAGGGGGAAATTTTATAATGGGGGCTGGAGGACGGGAAACACAGGGGTATGGAGATCTGCGGCCTCACTCAAAGCCACGGATCACCCTTCGGAAACCAAGAGTCAGAACCTGTATCTGAGTCAACAGCTCTCCCCGCTCCTTAGTAATAAACAAGGAAGACCTTTTACTTCCTGTAAGTTCAATTTGATGGCTGTTGCCAGGACAACTAGGAAATGAGGAACAGAGAGAGACCTCCAAAAGAAAAAAAATTAAAAAATAAAGAAAAATCTAGGTCACTGAAGTAAAGTTATTATATTAATCCTAACAGGAATGGTGGCCCTGCCAAGGGCGATGTAAAAATTAATGTGAAACGAGGTGTGACCATCCTGACATGTGCCAGCCGCACACCCGTGTCCAGGCCGTGTGAGAGACTCACATCACGGACGGCTTGTCCACGCTTCCCTTGGGTGGGGCTGACAAACGGCTTTCTCTATCTTTCATCATGCACACCACGGGAAGGAAAAGCTCTTTTCTATAACTCAGTATCCCTTGCAAGTTTAATCGCTCTGGCAAGCACGTGTCTGGGCCGCTGAGTTGTCAGACAACAAAACAAAATCAGCATAGCATGCCAAGGTCACGGGGCAAAACTGCAGTGAAGGCACCTTGGTGAAAGTGGCAGAAGCATTCAAAAGGACCACAGAAATTGGGAAAACTGAAGAGAGAGCTCCACAGGTTCACTAAAAGCCTTATTATAAAGTGGTTCTATCTGACACTAAGGAGTGTCTCACCGATGCCCCGGGCAGGTGAAGCTGGTCCTGGTTAAATGTGTGCTGAATCAACGGAAGTGCCAGGCTGAGAGGCGTGCTGATAGTACTGATGTGGACAGTGCTTTCCACTCCCACCCAAGCACTGAACACTAGTGGGAAGGGAACACCGAGTGCATCCAGACCCCATCTCCTCTGTGAACAGCAGATCGAAATGCAACCTGCAGAGGCTGAGGAATGTGTCCAAAACCCAGAAAGCTTTTCTGGTAAAGCCAAGCTGAGAATTCTGTTTTCTCACCCTTAAGCACAGGGCTCTTTGTTTCCTTGTTTTGCTGTATGGAGCTGCTTCTCTCTGTTGTTAAACAGCACAACTCTGAATTACGTGTGCAAACTCACTGGGTTTCTGCAGGCGCTATTACTGCCTACAAATTTTGTCTTGCTTCCTCCCAAGTGACTTTAAATTGAGGGCAATTTCAAATTTAGCTTTTTTATAGATGTAGATTCAGTGGCCTTTGCTGAGACTTCATTTCATAAATGGGTAGCGGGGAATTTTAAGCCACATGCTCAGACACGTACGTACCTGACACACCCTTTCTTCAGTGTGACCATCAAGAGGTGGTGTACTCATTTAGATTCTCTCTCTCTCTCTCTCTCTCACACACTCACACACACACATTCTCTCTCTCTCTCTCTTAAAGGCAAAGGGTTCAGGTGACAACATAAAACAGCTGCAGAAGGCACACCTTTACATTCACTTTTTAAAAAGTCATCTTTTCTTGCCTTAAAGATGATAAACAGTCCCTCTGTGGAAGTGTCAGGCTGCTTACTCTGCCTGTGGATGGCTGCACGTGGACACCTCTGCCTTCAGGATGATGAGGGTTAAGGCTAAGACTGTCTCTTCAGTTGAAGAGCAAAGAAGCTTTCCTAGATTCAAAGATGTGTACAGTCACCCAGACTCCAATTCAAGTAACAAAATGGATTTTTCTGGAAGGTTACTCGGGAATGTGGTGATATGACTGGGGCTAATAGGGAGAGGAAGTATAATCTGATCATTTAAACAGCACTTGTGATATAGGCTAAACTAGTTTTCTGTTCCCCAGAGAGGTACAGAAATACTAATTCGGTGTCTGATGATCATGTTTATTATTCTTTAGCAGGCTTCCTAAAATCATTACTGAATATGAATGATAGAAAAGGCACTGAATACTCTCCTTTGAAAAGCCAGTATATCAGAATTAATTAAAAAGTTCATGAGCCAGTGGGATATTTAACAATGTGGAATTACTCTATGAACTGACTAAATGAAGCAACAATTTCCTAATTGAAATAGTAAAGCAAAATCTTCCGGAGCTCTCCGGCCATGGTGGCATCTTTTTCAAATCACTTTACTTTCTTTTATGTGGGGATTGACTTAAGAATGACAAAGTCAAGGGAAAAAAATTCTGCTGGAAGAGAAACCTTGGTCTCTTCCCCGTAAGTCCTGATGGACAGAACACTGAGAAGTAACACTGGAGGAGTGTGGAGAGACCAAACGACAAGGGGTCTGTTTGCTGGCACCCTCTCGCCTGTTGTCAGGCACCGGCCTAGCCAAGCTTCCTGGGCACTGAGTCCCTCCCCCTCCAAGACAGGGCTGGGTGCCTTTTGTTTCTGAGACAAACTGCTGGGGGAGTGCGTTACTGCATTCCGGTGTCTCCTCCACTGGACCGAGGGCTTCTAAAGGACTAGAGCGGTATCTTGTAGACTAGAGCATCCTAAACATTCTAGCATGGCTCCTGCGACACTCCATAAATATTTCTTGACTAAATAAACAGGTATTTTATATGGATCATCTCACTGAACATTTATAACAAGTTCCCAAATCACAACAGCTATTTTAATGACCCCAGCAAAAAAGAGCAAAATAACCAAACCAAAACAAAACGAAGCAAACACTACTGCACTGCAGAATTCCTTTGTTCTTTCCACGCCTGAGATTTATTGTAATAAGAGGACCTAGATACCACATGGTCCTGGGCAGTAGGCACGTTTGGCCAGGAAAGTGATGCTTTTTGCTACATTAAGTGTTCTGCACAGGACTGGGTGATCAATAGGAATCACTAACAGGGAAGGCAAGTTCCAAGACCTGCCAAGTACTTCTAACTGGGAGACCTACTTCCAGGGTGCATTGCAACCCAAATGGAAACCACATGGTTCAGTTGTGGATTTCGGAAAAGTCAACACTGCAGACAGGAAACAATTTGACTGGGAGTCTGGTCTGCCCCTATGGCAGAGATTATTCACTATCGATCCAAATGGGTCTCTCCCCTTTTCCTTTAGCAATAGAAGTGGAGCCAGAGAAATGACTTCCCAGCTAGACTTCATGTCCAAGCATCTCCTGAATTTCTATGGGGCCAAATGACTGAGTTCTTACAAATGGCACGTGAACTAAATGATGGATGGGTGCCGCTGTGCACCTGGGACTTGAAAAGGAAAAAGGACTTGTGGGCATGGACAACAGTGTGGGGAAGAGGGGGCAGAAGGGGACTAAATAAAAGGTAATGGAAAAATACAGCACAAAGTTGTTGTTTTTTAAAAAGCAGGCGTAACCCTGCCATGCTGTCCCCTACTTGGAGCAAACTGTCACTGATGTGTCAGTGACTCAGCTTCAATTCCCCACACGACAACCCTGCCTGGGGGGGGGGGGGGGGGAGCCCTGGCTGGCCGGGAGGGGCACAGCTGCTCTGCTGAAATGGACGGCTTCCTTAAAAGAGAGATGACGTCTGCATCTTCGGGACTCTGGTACAGCAGCTGAGCTTTCCCCTAACTGATAAATTCTCTAAGGAAAAATTTGAATTAGGAGGAGACAGTGGCCTCATCTCTCCTTCACATTTCTGAACCTTGAATGTCCTTATCTGTAAAATGACAAGGGTGACTAAAATCCTTTCTGGCTCTAAAATTCTGTGATTCACCATTATTCTCATTCCCAGGAGTCCGATCCGATCACACACCCTGTTCCCTCCAGTGTGCCCTCCCTGGGGCTTGTCACACCGGCCCCACGGCCTTCACTCCCACGGGTAACAGTGTGGCATCTCAGCTCGCAGCTTTGGCCGGTTACTGAGGCCCAAAGCCTTAAACTCAAGGATTGAGCTCCTATTTGGAAGTTTGGGTATCCACTGGAGTTGATGAGATTTTTGGAAAGGCAAAGACTATTCCTGAAATGATTCCAGTGAAACAGAACCTTCAAGTTAACCTCTGCTTGTATGAAAACATAAACATGCTGAAAAACTGTTCTAACTGCATTCCAACAGATGAGAGCCTAGCCCCACAGTACGACAAACCAGGCCCGTTTTTTTGTTTTTTTTTTTGAAACCAGCAAAGGAACCATCCTCAGTGACCCAGGATCACATAATTACTGTCATGGCTACTTAATATGTAGCATACAATGATCAACTTTTTATCAGGTGAAATATCTCTTCACCATATTTCTACAATTATCCCACATCCACTAAATCACTTTTCTCCCTTTCACCTCCTCCCCAGCTCATAAATACCCCCTATTACTTCTAATTATTATTCCTAATATGTTGTATTACTGATAATACAACTTTCACATCTGTATCTCTCAGAGCCCAGTATCTGAGCCTCCTGGCTCAGGTTTCCAATTCTTAACAGCATAGAAAATACCCATTATAGTATTTTTCTACCACTACTACCAAGCCACCAGCTATCACCATAGAGCCCTCTCTCTGTCTTGGACATCAACTTGCAGACGAATATCAACACTAATTGTGTTTCTGTCTTCAAGCAGCACTGCCAATTCTTAGCCACATAAATGTCCTCCAGTCACTGTATACAAATTCCCATTGGCACACTAGTTGTTGTTTCAACTTCAGTGGTCCAACACCTACCTACCTAGCTTCAGCAGCACTTGAAAGCCCTTCCACAGTTTTCCCCAATCAACATACAGTTCCCTCACATGTAAATATCATGCACATCTGAAATGCCTTGAAAATTTCCTAGCCTGCGAAATCTAGGGATATCCATAAAGATGAAAGCAAAATTCTGAAAGATACAAGCATCCACCATCCCAATATTTCTTGATTAAACACTGAGTCTAAAAATATTATATGCATTTAAGCCAATTCAAATGTCAAAGAGAAGTTTATCTGGAAACCTCAAGTACAAAGGATTATTTCTCTCCAGCAGAGGGGCCCTCTGCAATGCTTGTGCATGGCCAGGCAAGGACACTTGCCCTACATCCACATTCAGAATTCTATTTTTACCATCCTCAATTACCCACTTCCCTCAAATCACCCTTTGTAATAACCGCACTTTGCTCCAATATAGGTTGCACATGTGTTTGACATGGTTTTAAAAAATATTATTTAGCACAGGTATTAACATGTTAGAGTTAAACCAACAACTCAATCAAAAGGTCTGAATAACATTATAAATGTTCTATGACACAATATTCGAGGAATACATTCAAGAAACATACAAAGAAAAAGCAGATGCAAATTTAGATGGCACAAATGATATGTAAGACACATCTGTGTTTTAATGGGTACTAAATATTACAGTGCTAATTTCTAAACTTAATTGCTAGCTTTTAAAATGGAAGTTACATACATATACATGGTAAAATATATGAACGTAAAATACAGAAAGAAAAATAGAAATTCCTTTCACCCCAGATTCATGTTACCTGTCCGTGTTCTTCTGTATCGCTTCAGGAAAATGTTATGTACATACAAGTACATGTACTTATGTATAATTTTTAGGTAATGGAGGTACACTACACCTACTGTCTATGCTTTCCTTTTTTCACTTGATAATGTAGCTTCTGAGACTATTCTGTGTTGGCCCATGTCAATGCAGCCTATATGTTTCTCACAGAGGTTGAGTAATTTCAGAATCCGTCATTTCCTGTTACTCTATTTTTTCCCGTCTTTCCAATCTGTGCACACAGGCTTTGCACAAATGTGCATCGATAAGTAACACCACAGAGACAAAGGACATGTACATTTAAAATTTTGAAAGATATCCAAAATGCTTTCAAAAGAGACTGCTATATGTTTGATTTAAAAAACAAATCATCTTGTTTGTAAAGACTAAAAACAGGCCACTGAAATAAATATACAGATAAAAATAAACAAAAGGACTCAACAGACTGGCCTGAGGGTATGAAACAATCTGGACACCTACAGAGCCTGTACGTTCTTGGAAGAATTCTGCACCCATGAAAAGATGTGTTTCAGATTTCAAAGATCAGTATATTAGTAACACAAACACGGTACTCCAAACAGTATCATGACAATTTTGTCAGTATTGATCTGAACCCGATGCCATTATGTATAGAGCAAAAATTGTAATTTTATAGCTCTCTAAAAGCTTTAAATATTTTAGCAAAGCATTATTTTGGGATTTTTTATTAATAATTAGAAAACATCTAGATGCTGAATGAACACAATGAATCTTAAATCTTTAAAAAAATGTTCTGGCCCTGGCTGGTGTAGCTCAGTGGATTGAGCTTGGGCTGCGAACCAAAGGGTCGCAGGTTCAATTCTCAGTCAGGACACATGCCCAGGTTGTGGGTCAGGGCCCCAATGGGGGGCACGTGAAGGGCGACCACACATTGATGTTTCTCTCCCTCTTTTCCCCCCTCCCCCTCTCTAAAAGTAAATAAATAAAATCTTAAGAAAAAATTTCTGTAAAATTCAATCATAACAAAAGCAAACTCTTTTTATTTGGCCTTTCTCAAAAACCCAAAATGTGATAGTCCCTTGCCAATCAGAGTTCTGAGATAACATGTTTTTCAATTTATATGCCAAGTATTTAAGAGCCCATGTTCAGTGCAGCTCCCTTAACAAACACCTGCAAGACTGGCTCTAGTTACTGTATTGTCCACTCTGTGGCAGGTCTGGGAAACAGGCTGGGGCTGGAACACTTCCTCCCTCAATATAGCACCCAGGAGACCACCCCTCAGCCCCAGGATAACTTGTGAAAAAGGCCAGACAAGGACACAGACCTTCTGTCCATACCTGAAGGATGAGAAAGGCAAAGGCTGGTGACAAAGGCAGAGTTGCTGGTTGGAAACCTTTAACAATGTAAAACAAAGCTCTAGGCAGCACCATGGTATGTGCTGGGTAGGGTAGTCCCAGAAAAGGGGACAAGGTTTCCAATCATTTTTCCTTCTAGAACCATTATGTGCTATGATAGTTATATTCTACATGTAAAGCCATGTAAACTGTATTCCCCTCACCTCTGTTTTTTTTGTGAGGCAATGATCTAGCCTTCTGTGATTCTGCTAATTGCTGTACTTACCAGGAAGGTATGACTTTGGTGGAGGATTACAGTACTGTGAAAAATAGGAGATACTATTTACATTCATTACTAAGGTAAATAAAAACCGCTACTCTGAACATGACTGAGCTATTCAAACACAAAGTCGAAAGCATCCTTTCTGGTGGGATGATTCTGTAAACAGAAAAGCAAAGCACATGGACAATATAGGCAATCTATTTAGAAAAAAAACAGGTGGGAAACAATGTGAAGACATAATGTGTGAAAATCTGTATGTGATTAGCAGCTGGGGACTTGCAAGCTGTCTAGGAAGTCTATGTGAATGTCCCACATCAGTGCTATTCGTGTACTTTCTACAGTAGGTTGCTATAAATTAGTTGTATTTTGTTAGTAGTTACGATTTAATTGCAGGCTTATATACTATTGGTAAGACTTAGCACCAACACTAGAGAAAGTAGAATATGCAAAAGTAGACTTCCGCCAAGATGGAGGCATAGGTGGAAACACACTGGCTTCTCACACAACCAAGTTTAAAAACAACAAAGTTTTAGCAACAAAAATGCAGCCAAACCACAGAAAACTGAACTACAGGGAAGTCTGACAACAACAAACCCTTCAGCCAAACCAGTAAGAGAGGCAGAGCCAGCAGCAGAGCGGGGTCGGGCAGGAAAGATCCACTGGACCCACCCGGGCGTGCGACCCAGGTGCGCCAGCAGCCGTGGGTAGATCCCAGGTGTAGAGAAGTGGGCGGACCCACTGAGGGCGCAAGGCGGCCAACCCACTGAGGGAGGACCGTGGTCACACATTTGTGTGCAGATAAACCGGTGAAGGAGCTAGCAGTGGTGAGACAAACCACGCAGGCCCCAGCAGTGGAAAGCAGCAGAAAGCAGCAGAGAGAACCGCCACTGTCCCTCTCTAACCCACCCCCACATACAATGTCACAAACCAGCGACCTGGGTGGCCCTGCCCTGATGAACACCTAAGGCTCTGCTCCTCATACAGAACAGACACGAAAAGATCAAAACATGGCTCAAGAACAACTCACAGCCCCAGAGCCAATAAATCTAAGCAACCAAGAAATAGCCAACCTATCAGATGCACAGTTCAAAATAGTGGTAATCAGGATGCTCACAGAACTGGTTGATTTTAGTCACAAATTAGAGGAACATATGGAAGCTAAACTAATTGAAATGAAGGGAAATGCACAGGAAACCAATAGTAATGGAAAGGAAACTAGGACTCAAATCAAAGGAGTGGACCAGAAAGAGGAAAAAAATGACCAAACAGAAAAGGATGAAGAAACAAGAATTCAAACAAATGAGGAGAGGCTTAGGAACCTTCAGGACATCTTTTAACGTTCCAACATCCAAATTATAGGGGTACCAGAAGGGGGAAAGGAACAGCCACCAGTGGAAAACTTATTTGAACAAATAATAAAGGAGAATTTCCCCAAGCTGGCAAAGGAAATAGACTTCCAGGAAATCCAGGAAGCTCAGAGAGTCCCCAAGAAGTTGGACCCAAGAAGAAACACACCAAGGCACACCATCATTACATTAGCCAAGATTAAAATGAAGGAGAGAATCCTAGAAGTAGCAAGAGATAAGGGGACAGTCACCTACAAAGGAGTTCCCATCAGACTGTCAGCTGATTTCTCAAAAGAGACCTTACAGGCAAGAAGGGGCTGGAAAGAAGTATTCCCAGTCATGAAATCCAAGGACCTACATCCAATATTGCTCTATCCAGCAAAGCGTTCATTTAAATTGGAAGGGCGGATAAAGTGCTTCTCAGATAAGACCAGAGCCCTTATTATATGAAATGTTAAAGGGACTTATCTAAGAAAAAGAAGATAAAAAAGATGAACAGTGAAAGGACAGCAAACTCACAGTTATTAACAACCACACCTAAAACAAAAGCAAACTAAGAGGACAGCTAGATGAGAAGCAGAACCACAGAAATGAAGATCTCATGGAGGGTTAGCAACAGGGGAGTGGGAGAAGGTACAGAAAATAAGTAGCATAGACAGTAGGTAGAAAATAGATAGGGGGGAGGGCAAGAATAGTATGAGAAATATAGAATCTAAAGAACTTGAGACACATGGTCATAAAGTAAAGGGGGAGATGGTGGAGGAGGGGGGTGCACAGTGGAGGGGAATGAAGGGGGAAATAGAACAACTGTAATGGCATAATCAATAAAAAAATAGCTGGTACTCAGATTTCTTCCAATGCCATGGGAAAAGGTAAATAGGAACTTCCATCATTTTATGGTAAAAGAATACAAAGCTATACTCTCAAACAAGAAAGTAAGATTAAGTCAGGGAAATATCGGACTCCCAGTATCAGAGTTCCAGTCTCAGACTAAATTTTTACAGAATATGAACTTGAGGGCAATCTGCATAGATTTAATGCAACCTCTTAATTTAATATGGATGCTAAGAGTTGGATATTAAATGATTTCCCCAAGGCTAATAGGTAAATTAGTGAAAATCTGTTTTCCTTATCTGTAGCCCAAGCTGATCACACTCAGCTTCCTTTACTCATGAAGAAGGCATATTGACCAGGGCCCTGGCATACTCGTGGGCACCCTTGGAAGACTTCTGAATAGTAAGTAGTGACAACGTGGGGGATTAGACCAAGTGTGATTCTGGATCAGGAGTAAAAGCCCTGCATGGAAGCTTGGCTTCATCAGTAACTAACGGGGTGTGTGCCCTTGGGCCAGTCACTTAACCTCAATAGATCCCAGTGTTCTCATTTATAAGGAGAAGGTTGAAATAGATGAACTCATGCCTTCAGTACCAACATTTTATAAATGTGATTAGTTTTTCAACTTAACATAAACACCTTATTTTTGTGAAGCAACAAGTCTTTTGTCAGGACAACTTTGGAATTTACCTTAAGTTTTATGTGAATACTTCATGCTGCAGTTAGAGTGCCCCCTAGTGGACATCTGGCTCACTTGACTGGCCAAGAGTTAACATTTCAGTTTCCTTACTAGAAAAAACTATCCAAAAGGAATGGAAGAACATCCAAAGGTCATATAACTCATTCTCCCTGACTTTAGGAGGGGTCAAAAATAACCATCTTTGACACATGAGAATCTCCTTATTCACTTGAGTTGTTGAGTGCCATTATTTGGCATGCTCTAAAAATAGTATCTTCAAGAGACTGACTATCACCTATGGAATGAAGGAAAATATTTGCAAGGCCTATATCTGTAAGGGTTTAATATCCAGACCACATAAATAACTCATACAACTCAACCACTACAACAAAAAACATGATTCAGAAATGGGCAAAGGAAGAGCTCTCCACGGAAGGGATCCAAATGGCCAGTAAGCACAGGACGACACCACTAATCACCAGGAAAGTCAGAACTACAGTGAGATACCACTTCGTATCCATTAGGAAGGTTATTATTAAAAACAAAACCAAACCAGAAAATAGTAAGTGGACAAGGATGTAGAGAAATTAAAATCTTGGTATGTTATAGGTTAGAGCCACCATGAAAAATACTACAGCGGTTATTCAAAATACTAAAATAGAACTACCTTCCCTGACGGTTGTGGTTCAGCTGGTTGGTGTCATCCCGCAAAGAGAAAGGTCACTGGTTCAATTCCTGGTCAGAGCACATGCCTGGGTTAAGGGTTTGGTCCCAGGTCAGGGCTCATACAAGAGGCAACTAATCAATGTTTCCCTCTCTTTCTCCCTCCCTTCCTCTCTCTCTAAAAGTAAATAAATAAAATCTTTTATTATTTTTTATTGTTGTTCAGTTACAGTTGACCCAAAAATCTTTTTAAAAAATAGAACTACCATATCATCCAGTAATTGTACTTCTGGGTTGAAGAAAGAGTTGAAAGTAGGAACCCAGAATTCAAAGTGGAAACTAGAACAAACACCTATATACCCTTTTTCATAGCGGCATTATTTAAACAGCCAAAATGTAGAACCCACGTGTCCATCAATGGATGAGTACATTTAAAAAATGTGGTCTATTCATACAATGAATTATTATTCAGCCTTAAAAAAGAAATTGTGATACATGCTACATGAATAAAACCTGAAGACATAATGCTAAGTAAAATAAGCCAGTCTTAAAAAGACAAACACTCTATGAGTCCACTTATATGAGATGTCTACAGCAGTCAAATTCACAAAACAGATGGTAGAATGGTGGTCTGCCAGGAGCTGGGGGGAGGGAGAGTGGGGAGTTATTGTTTAGTGTGCTCAGAGTTTCAGTTTACAAAGATGAAGAAATTCTGGACAATATTCACAACAATGCGAATACCACTACACCGCACACTTAAAATATAGGTAAACTTTGTGTATTTTACTATAGTAAAAAAACCCTCTGATTATCAGTCTAAAGTTAAAAATGAAATCTCTGTTCTTAGAAGAAAAACTCATTTCCTTAAAAATTCAAAATTTTTTCCTTAGTTCCTTTCTAGCGGTATAGAGTTCATGTATAAATACATTATCAACTCAATGAATATGTACCAGAAAGAGTGAATTGTTCTCGATAATGGTGGAAACACTTTAAAAAGGGGAATGTGGAGTTTTCCGGATCTGGGAGAAACAAAATAAACACCACTGTCCCCGGTGACCTTTGACTAATAATGCACATTTGACGAGAACTCTAGGTGTCTCTCATGTCCTTGAGTTTGATCCGGAAGGGAGAGGTGCTAACTGTGAAAATGTCTGCTCCATTGCTGAGCTCAATGTGGTGGAGAAGAATCAGACAATGGCGTGGTGTTCGCGGCCAGGGATGCTGGCCACAAGCTGGCATACACTAGTGACAGCTGGGGCTGCCTTTGATGGAAGGGACCGGAACTCTGTCGGGAACGACCGACTGAGTGAATGCCCTTCGCTCCTGTTTTCAAAGAGATGACTGCATGGGCTCTCTCCGGGAGCTACCACAAGTACGGCTGTCCTTAGCAAAACTGATGAAGCTAACTGTTGGTTCTGGTAGGCCCTTTCCAGTGTCTTTCCTTTCTAAATACTCACTGTGTCCTGCACTTAATCCATCTCTACAAAATCCACCTTTGGAAAGACATACTGCGCAGTGAAAATTCTTTACATATAAATGCCAGGGGAAGCTTAATGTACACTGGCATTTTGATAGGGTCTGACAAAAGCCAAATGCATGACCCTCTAACTTCAGAATTCCGCCAGCACAGGACTGAGGGGAAGGTGGGCATGGCAGTCCTCTGGTTCTCCTGAATCATGGTTTTTCAGCCTCTGCACTAGTGACGTCTTGGGCAGGATAATTTTTTGTTGGGATCGGGGAGCTGCCCAGTGCAGTAGGGTGTTTAGCAGCACCCTGACCCCTTCCACTACATGCCTAGAGCACTGCTTCAACTGTGAGATCCCCAAGATGTCTCTAGACTTTGGTCCTTTGCTGTTTCCTGGGGGCAGGGGGGCAAAAGAGCCTTCCCCCAGCCCTGTTGAGAACCACTGATCTGAACATGGTATGTAGGTGATCAGCTGCTCTACCAATATACATCACTGATCATTCTTGCCAAGGAGTTTACAGTCTCACTGAGGAATTCAGATCTATACAGAAAGTACTGGAAAGTGGAGCAAGCCAGGACATAAGAACAAGTGCTCGAAGGTGCAAACAATTTGACAGTAATGCTTGTCAGATTTGCATGAAAATTTCAGTGCAGTGTGATAAAATGGAATGAGAATAATAGTATCTGAAAAGAAGCCTCTTTTTTTCTTTAATGATATAACTGCTTAAAAGAGAAGGAAAGATATAGACCTCAAATTGGTCTGTTTTCAGGGAATTTCATAAGCAAAATCTTTCACCTTTTCACCTTTACCTTTCCTCAGCCCATCCAGACATTTTATCAAAACTTACATTTTTAAAAAATATCCTCATCTGAGGATATGTTTATTGATTTTAGAGAGAGAGAGAGAGAGAGAGAGAGAGAGAAACACTGATTTGCGCCTCTCACAAGCACCCTGACCAGGGATCAAACCCATAACCTAGAAATGTGCCCTGACCGTGAATCAAAGCCTCGACCTTTGTTTGGGTGCATGGGATGATACTCCAATCACCTGAGCCACCTGTCCAGGGCAAGACTATTAAATCTTGAAGTCATGGTGCCCCTCTCCCTACTTGCTCCTTCTGCAAAGAAATCGCCCTAAAATATCCTCCAAATGTAGGGAATTTGTTGAGTTTTAATGTTTTGAAGTTGTAGCTTTTATACTCTGAGGCCCAGTTAAGTAGAAAATGCCCAAAGGGAATACCGTTAGACCCCTGGATTAGGAATCTTCATCTTCATCATCTTCATCATCATCATCACTATAATAATCACTTTTACAGCATTCACTATGTACCAGGGACTCATCTAAATACTTTGCATATATGAAGCCACTGAATGCCTACAGTAACCCTAACACTGTTGAGGAAAATACTGTTGTTATCCATCTTTTATAGCTAAGGACACTGAGGCCCTGAGGGCCTCGGGGTCAAATGGTGAGAAAGTAGAAGGTCTAGGGTGTGAATCCTCTTTAGAATTCTAAGTAATTTTTGCTAAAATTGTACTCTTTAGAATTCTAAGTACTTTTTGCTAAAATTGCTAATGGAAAGTTAACTCTGAATAAGCCAGGATACTCAGATTTCTTCAGGCCTGAATTCATTCAACTGAAAAGGTTCAATAAATACTTAGCCCTGGGATTTTCTGCTGTGAGGCAGTCAACTAGGAGACAAGAGTGTCCCCACCACATCCCGATACTGAAGCCTGGTGCTGTGAAATACGGACCGAGCTTGGGACTCGGAGACGTGAAATCAAAGGCTTCCCCCCTCCCCTGCCACAGTATCCACCTGCTCCTCAGCTTCACCTGCAAGGGTTAACTTTAACAGCAAATAGAACAGTAGTACACACGTTTTTCTCTGAGGTGTATTCCTTTAGATTGAAACATGCTTTCTGAAGAAATCTCTCTCTGAACTTTTGGTAAAGCAGTCAGTTCTCTAGGTTCTACTTTAACACAGCCCAACACTCGGAGGAGCCTAAGCCAACCTGGTGGGGTCTGCAAACTACGGGGAACTTCAGGCAACAGTAGTCAGACTGGTGTTTGGCAACACAAAAACCTCTTCTCCTGGAACATAGTTTGGTCTAATACTGCTCTGCGCAGTGTTTTGAGTTGATAGTGACTTCTAGATCGCCCACTCGGATGACGACCCGGGGGAATGAGACAGCTAACCCAGAGAATCCGTCAACGCAGGCCAGCGATGCTGACAAAACAACAATGCGTGTTGTCCCGGATACAGAGAATGAACTTAGGGTCTGTTCCTTGAAACCCACTGGAGTCCTGCCCTGCTTATCAGACAGCTAAGCAGCTGGTATAAAGGGGGCGCAACTGCTGGGAAGAAGGAACAGAAATTGCAGACGCCCTTCAGTGTTCACGTGGCTCTATATCCCAGGCGGACAGGAGGTGTGATAAAGGTGCACGGGTTTCTTATGTACTGAGACTATGCTGCTCAGAAGAGGAACGCAGATTGTAATAATTCCAACGAGAATTACCTGTTTAGCAGAATCTAAGGGGATTGTTTACTTGGTTAATAAAATAGCTGCAAGCGTTCCTTTCTCCTCAGGATGGGACCGAATAATTAGCAAAATGATTAGCACGAACTGAGAAATTTCAGTTTAGTGTTAGAATTTAGTATTTGGCCTGAAATCTTAAGAATTCTAAGTTAATTTTTAGTGTTCAAAATAATATGTATCATTCCACAAGATTAAGTTTAAAATTTTATTCTTCGTTTTTCTAAAAGGCTGTCTCTGTTGAAAAGAGGAGATAAAGGAAGACCACAGCAATCGATGAAGGTTCCTTCATTGTCTAGTAAGGACTAAAATGTTTTTTATTCACTTAGATGTTGGTTTCTAATGTGCCCAATGCCTGGGGAATCTGTGAAAAGGCAGGCAAATACTTCCTATCCTAAGACCCAAAAAAACAATCTCAGCTGAAACCAGAGACCAGAGCCTGCCAGATCCCTGCCAGAAAGACAGGGAGCTTTTTATCAGTGTCAACAAAAGACCTTTGTCAGACAAGTCCTCCCCAGGTGATTTTATTACTGCCTTTCCTTTTGGAAAGAGCTCCTCTTCTGTGAGAGATAGCACCTGAAAGTCCGACCTGTGGATCCTGTAAGCTGGAGGGCTCAGCTCACCCTAAATTCCAGCTTCAACATCTTGGAGCTTTTCCTCGTGTTTGACCTCAGGCAAGACGTCCCTATTCAGAGGGACACAAACTAAAGAGCACAGAAATTCTGGTCATTTTAGAGAACACGAATTAAAACAAAAGATTGTGCATGTTTTGTATCTATGCCAAAGGAACACTTACTGAGCACAGGTAAATTTGGAAATTGAATCACAAAACAGATAAACTGTTTTAAGATTTTCCTTTTTTAGGTTATGAAAACCAAAACATGGCTCTATCTGGTTGGTGCACAGTTTTTATAAGAATTTGGTTTCTGGGAGGAGTGGGGCGGGGAGGGGAGTGAGCCTGTCCACTCTGCCAGTTCAATGGGCAACTCCAGGATGAGCTGAGAGGGAAGCACCTCCTACTAACACTATATACGCTAGAAATTCAGTTTAACAAACACATAACCTGAACGCGAGCTCTTAAACTCGATGCTGTCTCTAATTTCAGTAAGTCGACAGCTTCTTTAAGGGATGTGGGGGCACTGAGACGATGGGGAGAAATGGGGCATACATTAGCATGAGTTTGGGCTGCCATGCCTTCAGCGATTAGTGTCTGACCAACGCCCCTGGGCAGGTCAGCCTGCCACCACTGGGGAAGTGAGGCAGGACACCAGCTGGTAACTACAGTACATGTCAGCATGCTTTGAATTAAGTAGGAGAAACACAGTTAGTGTCATTTCTTTAAATGGGAATTCAAATTAAGAGGCATCGGGCGATACTATTCCCCTCGTGCTGGAGCACAGGTGAGCGCTAAGGATGCCCACAGCTCTCTCAGTGCAGGCAAAAAGATTCTAACGACCTGTCACTTAGTTCAGTGCACACTGAGCAGGCCTGGCTATGCAATTTATAGGGCCTCATGCAAAATAAGAACATGAGGCCCTTATTCAAAAATTATCAAGATGGCGACATCAGAGAATAATTAAACCAAACGTGGGCCCTGTGGAGCTGCACAAGGTTGCACACCTGTGAAGCTGGCCCTGTTAGTGGAAGACTTTGGATGTTAAAACAAACAAATCCGGTGGAACTTACGCCATAGCTGATAATTATTTATCTTAAATCGAGTCACATAAAGAAAAAATAAAAATTTGCTCTCCAGATTGCCTACCCAAAACAAAACAAAATAATGATGGTCCAGCCCTGGTGACTGGGAGGTGAGGAGCAATTTGCCTGTATCTGCCGCTGTGCGCTCCACACTCACTCGTCCCCCAATGCCTGGGGTGGATCCCGGGTCCAGGGGCACCACCTTCCCACTGACGGCAGCCACTGACCAGGGAAGGGCATTGTGCAGCGCAGACCCGGAACCTTTCTAGACTGGGATCCGCACTGGCAAATACATTTTAGATTGTACTGAGCATGCACACAGCCACACATGTGCACACATACACAATATAATGGAAACGAGTTTCATAAAACAATAATTCCAACTCTGATTTCCTTTGGTATTTTCTGTTCAATTTTATTTAAATCTGTTATATTTCACTTTGTAAAGAGGCTGTAAATGACTTACATGGAGTTCAAGACCCAATAATGGTTCCCACTCCTCAATGTGTGTGTGAAACCCACAATTTGAAAACACCACTATAGTAGCTATAGCTTTCCTCCGACAGGTGTGCTCTCTTCCATGATGCCCAGTCTTCTGGAAACTGCCTCCGGCCCCTGGGTCAATCAACACACTACACCCCTGTCCCTTAGATCCCTTTTCTCTTGCATTGCTATCCTGGGAGGATGTGATTCAAGGCTGGAGGGGAGAGAGAGAGGATGCCCAACCAAACCCCAGGTTCCAGGAGCCCCTAAGCCAACTTTCTGGTTACACAAATTACTCTGTGCTTGGGTTACCTTGTAAGAATTTTTGTGTTTTTCAACCAAAGTCATGAGTAATATAAACACTATGATAAATGAAACATGTAAACAGATAAATGTTATGAATATGAATAGCTGTATTTTAAAAGCCATACTGATTTCAGTTCCTTTCTTTGCATTTTAAAACCTTTTCCTTCTTTTATTCCAAAAAGAATTTTCTTACACCAAAGCTTCCTGGTTTTTTAGCATTTGCACAGATAACAGTTTTCCCCACATTTTATCTTATTGAACAAACATCAGTTAAGTCTATTACTCTAGCTGGAAAGCATAAATGTCAAATCAAAGAGTTCTCTTATAGGTGATGTTGTTTAGAAGTAAAAGTCGTCACAGTGTCTCTTTCATTATGAAGATTATCGGTACTAAGAACTGTCATTTACTGAATGTCTCTGTGCTCCAATAATTTTACATGTTATCTATTCTAATAATCCTCATAACACTTTGATACAAATAATATCCTCCTTCTGTACATCAAAAGGGAAGCACAGGGACATTTTGTTCAAGATTATTACCCAAGCTGAAATGAGTGGAGATGTGATTCAAACCAGGACTCTAACTTCCCTGTGGTCTCTTGGGAGGCTGGATCGAAGTCAGACATCACTGCGGCCCAATGTCCTTTTAAAAAAGATCCCTGTTCTCTTATTTTTGTTTTAAAGTAACAATTCACATGACAGGAATTGGCAATTCAAACAACATACTGGTTTTATTCATTTCTTCACTGGTTCATGTGTGAACACATGGGAGACAGTCCTGAAGCAGGTTTAACTGAGGCTGCCGCAGAAACGTACAGAAAGGCGGTTACTCGCTCCCCTGACCCTTACCCATCTCTTGGAAGAAAACTTCATGCAATCTGGAGCTCCATGGAACTCGCAGGGGTGTCCAGCCTGCGGCCTGCGGGTGCCCAACACAAAATCGTGCATTTACTCAAAACATCATGAGATTTTTTGGTGATTACATGTTGCAATGTATTTAATGTGTGGCCCAAAACAACTCTTCTTCCAGTGTGGCACAGAGACGCCAAACGGTTGGACACCCCTGTGAAAATAACAAAGCCCCAGAAAATAATCTTGAGCTTTATAAAAATGCAGATTCCCTACTAAAAGGCAAACTCTTATTTTTTTTAAAAAAGGAAGAGTCAGATGGTACTCAAGAAAGACCCCAGCTGGTTAAACTCAGACATTGAAGCGGTCCAGATTCCTCTGGCACCGGGCCCAACACATTTCCATCCGCTTGTCCACAGTGCAGAGCTTTCATGGACTTTGAGCTTTAAATCCCCTGCATTTGCTCCATCTAAGATGAAAAACAAGGGCTGAGATAAATCCTAACCTCATAAAACTGTCTCCCTTATTTCAGTATCTCCTGGATTTGTACTATTTCCGCAGGCTGTCTCAATCTGGAAGACACTCTGAGCAAACTGATGGAAAATGGGCGTTTTCTAATGTCGCTAAGCTTCTGAGGCTACTCATTTGTATGGATTTCTTTATTCACTTGCGTCTCCATCTTATCCTTCCTGAGGCCATTAGGAAAACAGAAGGCGACCTAAAAAGCTTACTTGCATTTAACTAGATGTTAATTGACAAACTTTTAAAAATTATTTCTTACCTTCTAAAATAGGTATCATTTCTTTAATCCAGAAAATTAGAAAATAAGTAAAATGGAAAATGAAAACAGTGCCCTTAACCAGCCATTCAGATCATCTCTGCTACCTGTTCACATTAACCTCCCAGACATTTTTGTTTGCATCGAAACAAAGACCTGTGTTACACAGCTCTGAAGATTAGATGCATGCTATCTGTATTATTTTGAAATCGCTCCTTTACGTCAATATATAATGAACTTTCTAATATTAACTATACATAGTCCATATTATCATTTTAGCATTCAAAAAGTATTTTATTATTTTAGATACAGCCTGAGTTTTTGACCAATTTCCTACTGCTGAACACTTTAGTTGTTTTCAACTCTTCACAACTATATACAATGAATGCTGTGATGGACTATGTTCCACATATCTTTGGGACATGGATCCAATTAAATAATTAGTATAAATCCCTTAAAGTAGAATTATTAGATTACAGGGATTATTAGCATAAACCCCTTACAGTGGAATGCTTGGATTAAAGGGAATAAATTCATATGTACATGACTGTTCATAGCAGCACTGTTTGTAGCAGCCAGAAAGTGTGATCGATCCAAGTGGCCATCGACTGATGGAGAGATAAAACTGGGTCTATCCATAAATGGGATATTATTTTGCAACAAAAAGGAAGTACTAAACCATGCTGCCACACAGGTGAAAACAACAGGCCACATATTATATGATATGACTTGAATTGTTCAGAACAGGTGAAGCCATAGAGACAAAGTAGATCAGTGGTCGCTTCCACTAGGGGGTGGAAGGGGGAGTGACCGATAACAAGGACAGGGTTCCATTTTAGGGTAAACGGAAGTCCCAAAATTAGAGAATAGTGAGTTCCTGATTCCAGTCTAGCAAGTATGGAGTCTGGAAGTTGCTGCTTCACCATATCAACAAGTACAAAAGGTGAACAACATAAAAATTAACAATTCGTAGAACTGAACGGGTCCACTGAATATAAGAATTTTCTTCCAATAAATATGTACAATACTGTAAATGTATTTTTTCCTTTTCTCTAGCTGACTTTACTGTCAGAACACTAATATATAATGTATATAACAAGCAAAATATATGTTAATCGACTGCTTATGTTATCGGTAAGGCTTCTGGTGAACAATAGGCTATGAATAGTTAAGTTTCGGGGAAGTCAAAAATTATACTTGAATTTTCAACTGCACAGGGGTCGGTGCCCTTAACCCCTGCATTATTCAAGGGTCAACTGTGTATATAGATGAAAAAAATTAGTGGCAACATTTTATATAATTATATGAATATACTAAAGTCCATTGATGTGTGCTCTTTAAAAGAGTAAATTTGATGGTATATGAGTTTTATTTCAATAAACTGTTAACTAAGAAACTCAGCTTACTCCTTCCTCCTTCCTGGATAGCTAGGCCTTCTGTCACCACCCCTTCCTTCCCATGTTAGTCCTGACCCACTGAACTGACCTCCTGCACATGTCCTCTAGCCACTGCCTCCTTCACCCTGCTGCCGCCACCAACTGCCCCCCTGCTCAGCCCCCAGCACTTACGAAAACACAGCCTCTTCTGTGGACGCCCCCAGACTGAAGGCAGGGCAGCACCACTGCTGGTTTGCTGCTTATAAAATTGCTTAATTTCAGCAAAGAGCATACCTGACTTTAAAAGGATCTTCTTTTTTTTTTAAATTTATCTTTGGAGGGGAAGGGAAGGAGAGAGGGAGAGAAATATCAATGTATGGTTGCTTCTCCTGCATCCCCTGCTGGGAACTGGCCTGCAACCCGGGCATGTGCCCTGACTGGGAATCGAAATGTGATCCTTTGGTTTGCAGGCCCAGACTTAATCCACTGAGTTACGCCAGCCAGGGCAAAAAATCTTCTTAATAGCAAAAAGAAAATTTTAATCAGAAATATATAAAAATTTAAAACTTACAATGTAGTATATAATAATGAAGTCTCATAATATGAAAAGTAGAACTGTGTAGAAAAAAATGGACAAGCTTATATCCAAAGTGAGAGAAGTTTTTAAAAATTCAGTCAGTGAGGAGGGACAAAAAGATCCACATTATTATTTTTTAGATGGCTTTATTATTTTTCTTCAAAAAAGTGAAAGGATTTTTTTCCTTGTAATAATTCATCAAACTTGTAATTTATATACTTCCCTATATGTGTACATGTCAATAAAACATTATTAAAAATAATAAAAATAAGCCCTGGCTGGTGTAGCTCAGTGGATTGAGCGCGGGCCTGTGAACCAGACAGTCTAGGTTCGATTCCCAGCCAGGGCACAGTCCTGGGTTGCAGGCTGGTTCCCTTCAGGCCACTTCCCAGCAGGGGGCGCACAAAAGGCAACCATACATTGATGTTTCTCTTCCTCTCTCCTTCCCTTCCCCTCTAAAGATAAATAAATAAAATCTAAAAAAAAAAGTCATCTTATTAAAAAAATAATAAATAAATAAAAATAACTATCAATAATTGATCAAGCAGACAAGAAATTAGTAAGGCTATAAAAATTTGCATAAGTCAATTAACAAGTTTGTTGTAATAACGGACATAATGTAGAACCCTGCACCCAAAAATATAAAATCGCAATTTCAAGTGCACATGCAACGTTTATAAAAACTGAACACACACAAAGATATAAAGAGTACTCTAAATGATAAATGGTGAGCTATACCATGTTATGTTTATGGATGGTAAAACTCAATACTGTGAAATTGAAAAACTAATCTCAAATTTATAGATACATTTACTAAAATTCCAATCAACTTTTTTTAATTGTATAAGCTGCGCTTAAAATTCAAATAGAAGAATAAAGAACTAAGTGTAGCCAAGAAAATTCTGAAGAACAACAAGGGAGATAGATTTGATGCATTACATATAAAGGTAATTATAAAACTAGTGGTTAGGTAACTTTACATTGGGTACAGGAGTACTAAACAGATCAACCAAACTGCCCAGTGAAGACCCACGTGAGAAATAAAACCTGGCACACATCACAGGTGTCACTAATATCAGTGGAACGGGGAACAGTAAAAAGAACTGATAGAATAAAAAATATTTACATTTGCTTAAAGGCCTAAGAGCTAAAAAGTAATAAAAAAATTACCAGGCCAGAATCTGGGGAAGGACAAATCTAGAGAGGGGGGCCTGTATCTGGCGGCAACTCCTCCCACGAGGTACTTGCTAACTTTGGAGGTGGCAGCTCCAGAATTAGAGGCTGAGGCAGGGGGCACCAGCGGACCATCACTGCTTTGCCCGAGGGCTGTGCACTAGGAATGAGGGAATGGTCCGTAAACAGGCACACACAGGGACTACAGCTCAGCTCTTCGCCACCAGAAGGGCTAAAGTGAAAAAGACTGACAGTAGCAAGGGGTGGCAAAGATGGGAAGTGACAGAAACTTTCAGACATTGCTGGTGGGATTGTGAAGTTGGTGCTTTCACTTTGGAAAATACTTTTGCCCCATCTACTGAAGGTGAAGACAGACCTTCCCTGTGTGTCGTGATTCTACTCCTAGGTGCACATCCAACAGGAAAGCACACCCACGTGCACCAAGACACATTTACCTGAATACCCACAGCAGCATTGTTTGTGATACCCCCATACTGGAAAGCTACTGAGAGTCCATATACAGTAGAATGGAGAAACAAATTGTGGTACTTTCACGTAGTCAAATCCTACATGGCAATGGAAGTAAGTGAATTATATACAATATAGTGTTTCTACCTTACGAACACAATGTTGAGTAAAAGAAGTGAGACACAAAACTATGTAAGTTCAAAATAGCACATCATCTAGATAATATTTAAAATATTAAATATTATTGATTATATATTGCCCGAGAGAGCAGCAGTCCCTGCTGGGGAGGGGCACCAGCAGGGCTGCAGGGGTCTCGGCAACACCCCACTTCCTTGCCAGGGGTGTTGGGTACACAGATATTTTGGGATGTCAGTGTGCTGTCCACCTTTCATTTGTGCACTTTTCTTTATGTGTGTGTATGTATTTCATAATTTAAAAAGCTGAAAGCCATCAGTGAGGATGAATGATGGGTTTACTATTCAACAGATAATATTGGGACAACTGAACAGAACTATGGCCAAAAATATTAAATCCTTACTTCCCGTCATATACAAAGACCAAGTACAGATGTACAGAAAGCCTATGAAAAGCAAAACCTTGTAGCTTTTCATAGAAATTGAAGGATATATCTTCATTTTCTTGGGGAAAATAAAAAAATTCTTGAAGAAAATACAGAAACACAACTAATAAAGGAAATGAGTGAGTTGGCCATATGAAAACTTTTGTAAGATGAAGTGAAAAGACAAGCCACACACAGAAAGATGTCTTCCATTATCTTCAAACAATAAAAATGAGAGTATGTTAAAACTGTGTCCTGTACTTGAACAATAATTAAATAAATTAAAAACAAAATAACACACAAAAAACCCTGTGTCTATATCAGTTTTTTTAAGACAACTTCACTGGGGATGGGGGTACGGGGGAGAACAGGCACGGACAGGAAAAGGTAATCTGCGCTAAGAACAACCTGACTGGCTGAGAAGCACGTGAAACACAGCGGTGCTTTTTCACACAATGGAAGTATATGACAGACTAAATAAATGAATTAAGAGCCATGTGTAACAACCTGATAAAAATCTCAAAACAATGCTGAGAAAAAAATTGCAGACTAAAATCATTTAAATAAAATTTAGAATCATGCATACCATTTAGAATCCAATATTAACTATTATTTACCAGCACATACATATGTATTGTGTTGGCCAAAAAGTTCATTTGTTTTTTTCTGAATGACGGCTACAGGAGCACTTAGTTGCCTTTAACTTCATCCGAAACAATTTTGTTAGACTGCATTGTAGCAGCTGCCATATCAGTGTGCATTAAAAAAAAAAACGTTCAACAAAATGGGTGAATTTCTGTGCAGCCATTTTAATACTGAGGATGGAAGAAGATATGGAACATTTTCAATGTATTATGCTTTACTGTTTCAAGAAAGGTAAAAATGCAACTGAAACACCAGAAAAGATTTGTGCAGTGTATGAAGAAGGTCCTGTGACTGATCGAAAGTGTCAACGGTGGTCTGCGAAGTTTCTTGGTACTACTGAAATTTTGGCCAAATAACGCTTTGCTGTGAGTCTGTCTTATGCGTTGGAAGATGTTTAGCAGCACCTCTGGCTTCTCCCCACTAAAAGCCAACAGCAGGAGAGAGCTGACATACTCAAAATATCTAAATCAATAAAGTTATTGGTGAAAATGAAAACTGTGTCTTTTATTGTACAGAAAAAACATGCAGACATTTTGGCCAACCCAAAAGTATAAAAGTGAAAAAATAAGCTAGGAACAACAAATGCCAACTTGAGGCAGTGGCTTCAATCAAGGAGGGTCATACAAGGTCTTTAATTGTATCTATCATTTTCTTTCTGTGAAAATAAAGATTTAAAGCAAATATATCAAAATTTTAAGTTCCCTGTAATTTTATACTTTCTTGTTTCACTGAAATCATTTATAAAAACAGAAGTAAACAAAAGCCACTTCCCCCACTATTCTCAGTTTTAATCTTACATCAAGCTATGCGGTGAGGCCACACAGTATTGGCCCATCACAAACCATTACGGCACTGCCTCACACTGAGGGAGGCTTTAACAGCCCTTGTGCATTCTGGTATTTGGTCTACTGGAGGGAGACTGTCATGGGTATAATTCACTGCCTCCCACAGCATCTCTGCATGAACTGCAGGGTCGCCCAGGCTCAGTACCAGGAGAGCTGACTTATAAAAACACAGAGAATCTTGTAACGCACCATGATTACCACCATTCACTGACTGCTAAGAGATGTTTATCTAAATCCTGGACTACCACTAGGAAAGGTACCTGGTGGTGTGATTTGTATTTCTTTTCTTGATTTCAGCCTCCAATCCTCAGTGTCATTTCACCCAAATTTTTCAGGTGATTTATTTTATCCTACTGTGTGTGTGCAGTTATGTAAATAAACACACAAACACATAACCATAAAGGAAAATTCTGATAGATTTTATTATATTAAAATTCACTACTTCTGTTGGTCAAAAGACAACATTAAGAGAATAAATGGCGAGCTACAAAGTAGAAGATATTTATAATCCGTATGATAAAAGGCTCCTATCTAGGAATGTAAGGAACTCATACACACCACTAAGAAAAAGACAGATAATCCAAAAGAAAGCTGGACAAAGCTGGTAAATAGCAGAACCAAAATCACAATCTCAAGTCTTACTTTGTTTTATTTAAAAAAAAAAAAGAGTGTCAGTTACTTGTAATGCTATCACCTAGCAACGACGGCCATTGCTTTCCGGGGGTGTCCAACCTGGGGCCCAAACCAAAACCGTAAACTTACTTAAAATATTATGAGATTTTTTTTTATTTCAAGTCACAATGTATTTAATGTGTGGACCAAGACAACTCTTCTTCCAGTGTGGCCCAGAAACACCAAAAGGTTGGATACCCCTGGTTTACACCTTTTTCCTGGTATAAAATCTTCCAAATTCTTTTGTTTTCTGGGGTTAATAACCATCCTTATAATCTCATGTATATGTAATTAGTTGTGATTACAGAAGTCATATTATACTAAACATACTATTTCATAATCTTTTTAATGTAAGGTAATTTACGTTAAAAAAAAAACCTATTGCACAGATTGTAGTACTAAGGGTTCAGTGTAAAGTCTTTAACCGATTTCCAACACACATTCACACAAAATGCATCCCTGTGTACCTGCTTCCCCACACCCTTACCAGCACTAAGGTCTCTGGCCCAACCACATAACTGGTGATCAGAAAGCTTCCTCCTAGCTTCTGGCAAGCAATGCAAACAAAGAAGTAAAACAATGGAGGAAACATTAACAGTGAGTAATGAAAAGGGAGAGGAAAAGAATCTCAAATGGGGACAGGTGGCTGAATGAACAAAGGAAAGAGGAAATGGAAAAGGGGTTAAACATAAAAAAGTAGGGTGTCTTTCAGGAATATCCTTGCTAATCAGGCCATGAATCACAGACAAGTATACCAAAGGCCAAGAAGCAAGATGTAGTTTCTGACTTCACAGGCTGATCAAGAGTCAATAAAGAAGGGTTAGAGTTAGCCTGAGACTAGATATCGTAACCTAAGCTCTCATTTTTATCTACTACTTAGAAGTTTCCTTTGGACTTCGAATTTTCTTTCTCCTAATTTTTCAGTCAGTTTTCCCCTTAAAGATGAATTTTATCTGAAAAAAAAATTCCCAAAGCTCCCTTGGAGTTTTTAGAGTAGAACAAAGTACACGTTTCACACTTTCAAATAAAATACTCAAGCTTTGGTTGTAGTCGAGTAACTTCAGAATGGCTTCATTTTAAAACCAAGTAGAGGAGAAACATCCAAAGGAAATTTGTATTTTAAACTGTTTTAGGATAGTTTAAAATCAAACAAGCAATACAGGAACTCTGAATTATGGGTAAAGCCTATGGTTACCTCTGAGAATAGTAAGAGCTTAGCAGCAGAGGAGAGGTATCTCAAGTCCTTGAAAGGGGAGGATTTTCATTCTACTTCCAGGCCCTTGTCCACCTTTAACAGCTTCTCTTGTTTCTCCTCTGAGTTTATGTCTAATTTCTGGAAGGCACTGGGGAGGACAGGTAAGAAAGCTGGTCTGGAATGACAAAGGATGGAGCCCTGGGAGACCCTGATCATGGGTCTGAATCTCTCCATACTGTATCCTCATTGTTCTGCTGCAAACCTTGATCTAACCCCACAGGGAGGTCAGCGGGTGAGATGCAAATGAGTAATGGTGTGAAGCAAGTTTTCAACAGGCATGAAGTGCTTAAGGTTATTATAAATGTTTACTTTCTTCTTTTACAATTTCTTAGAAAATATACTGAGCAATTCCAAGAATCAGGTTTGAAGGATAAATGGTTGTGAAAACCAATGTTGGGGAATCCATCTGGGTTCAAAAAGGGGGCTAGGGTATGAGAAATTCTTTTGATATTTTCATAAAACCAATGATCATTTCAAAAGAACTAACGTAAGCGAGAAGCACATATTCAAAAAAGAACCAGAGGAGAAAAATAGTCTTTGGGATTCTATAAAGAGGTTGGTCTGTAAGAAAGACTCCAGATCATTGTCTAGGAAAGCACCTTTGTATTATAAGGGTTTAGATTTTCATTTGTATTCTGGTTCAGAAAACCAGAAAAATAAAAGACTAAAAGACAGAGTTTGGATACACACTGATAAACTGAAATATGTTATGCAAATGCCTTATTGTGTGCTCTGGGCTTTCAGAGGCACTGACATAATATATGCAGGACAAAATTACTGCAAAATAGTTGGCTTCCTGCTGATGTGTTATCACAGGGAAAATCAGACAGCAAAGGGAATATGCAAATCAACACAACTCTACAACCCTGAAAATTCTCACCCACTGTTTGATAATGTATTTCCTTCTTTGGAGTAAAAAAAAATAACAAAAGAAATGCATTCCCCAAACTCTAGGAAGACTGAGAATTTAAACAGACAAAAGCAGATCTACATAAAATTTGAAGATTAATACAAACAGTTTTAGAACTATTACAAGCAAAAGCAGCAGTCTACAATACGTCCCAAAGGAGCCTTGGCTCGTGGTGTGCAGAGCCCTTCCACGGTGCCCAGGACAGAAAGGGAGGCTGTCTGGGCCGCTCTCCGACATGCACCGACGGAGGTACCACAAAGTCTGCTTTGGATTAAAGTTATGAACTTCCAAACCCCAAAACATAAATTGTGGGGGTACTTATTTCAGTTTTGTCTCACCAAAACCATAAAACTTAAGGAAAGCAGAATTCCATTTGCTCAAATTTCCTTAATGATTTAAGAAAGTAGAGAGACGATAACATTTTCATATATTAGTACAATTGGAAAAAAAAAGAATAATGCCACTACATCCCGACTTCAAAAAATACTTTAACAGTGTTTCCTAATTACCAACACTGCCAACTGTGATGGCTACAGCTAACATGGATGGAATAATTAAGAAGCAGTATTTTTCTTATTATGCTCAGGATTATCTGCAATACCACTATGAGGATTGACTTGAAGTCTAAAAAGTGAACAACACAAAAATGACTTTTATCTCACAGAATTACAAGTTAGGCTTTAAAAATATTCACAAGTGATTAGGGAGTCCTAATGAAAAAATAATAGATTTGTTATTTTGATTTGCAGCATAATATATAACCAAAGGCATCAAAAGAAACTGGGAAAATATTTTTAGATGTACACAGTGCCTATACATTGAATGGCATGTTACTGTAGAAAATGTAATTATGGTTATCTGATGATCAAAACAATGTCATCTTATTCAAATTAATATAAAATAACATACTTTGATACAAAATCCTGATCTCCCCAAGCTACATCTTATGAAAAATGGAATAAATGACCTGTAATGTCTAGATAACAGAAGAAACAGATTAACTAGAATTAGCTGATGAATGGCCTAAGAAATTTACTTTCTTTTTTGTTCCGCAAATTTTAAAGTAGTAAACTGATTAGCATTAAATCACAACATATATTTCTTTATAGATACAGTGCATTTATCTCATATACAATGTGTATTGATAAATACATTTTTCCTGCTGCCTATACACAGTGACAAAAACAAAAATTATGTGTTTCTTACATCTTACAGTAGCATATCTCTTTTATGAGGTCATTTAAGGCAAAGTTGGCTTTTTAAAAAAATTTCTGCATCTCTTCAGATTCCCTGGTACCCAGTACATAGTATACAAGCCCTCAAAATTTCTTTTGTCTTGATTCTACATTTAAAGACATCAGGAATGTTATCATATGTCTGCTTCTGAAATACGCAGTATGTTCAAAAAACTACAACTGAGGATTGTGGAACGACAAACCAACACAGGCAGAGATAGACAGAAATGCACACAGCAGCCTCCCTGCCATCTATGAGGAACATGTTCCAAGGGAGACACTGTGGAAAGCACCAAACCCTACAGAGGCTACGTTTTTCCTGTAGGTACATTCATACCTATGATCAAGTCTAACTTGTAAACTGGGCACAGTAAGAGATTAACAACAACAAATAGAAGAGAAATATTATAGCAACACTGCAATAACAGCCCTGTGAACATAGACTCCCTTATTAATTAATTAGGGAATTTTCACCCTTCGCTTAAAGAAAGCACTTCATGGCTTCTCTTTGGCACATCCAAGCGGCCAGCATCACTACCTTGTGCTTTGGACCATTTTTAAGTAAAATAAGGGCGACTTCAACACAGCTACTGCGACACTTGATCTGATAACAGAGGAACTGGCTCCTAAGTGGCTACGAGGTGGGGGAGCTTCGACAGCGTGGATACACCGGACAAAGGGGTGCATCATACCCCAGGCAGGTCAGCGCAAGGTTTCATCTAGCCACTCAGGATGGTGCACAATGAATAACTAATGAATTGTTTACTGAGCTGTTTATTTCTGCAATTTCCCACTTGATATCTTCAGATTTCAGTAACTGCGGTAACTAAAACCACAGAAAGCAAAAGCGCAGACAAGGACTGGGGGACTATTGTATAGAGAGAGCGCAGCTAAAATTCTGATGGCAATTGATTTACTGAAGTTTTGGTAAGTGACTTTCAGGCACTTTGCATTATAGTTATAAAGGGAGAATGGTCAATAAACTTCATTCTTAAAAAGAAGTTTCTTGATCGATTCATAGGCCCATACCCTTACACCCAGGAAAAATTCTGAAATGCATGAATTGGCAACTCTCCGTTCTATATGAAATAATGGGTCATGAAATTTTTATCGATCCTACATACGAAAGAAATACTATGGAGGATTAGATGTGTATGTTAATGAAGATTAACACTTAGAGAAAAATAAAATACTTAAAAGAACCAAGGAGCCAGAATTCTTGTATATCTAACAGATACACGGCATTAAAAGTACATTTTAATATGCCACATTTTATTCAAATCAGCTTTAGCGATACCTCACATCCTTCTTTCTTTTCTACCCTATTAGAAGGATATTTAACACCTGAACTATTGGCATGTCCATCTGCAAGCTTTGCCTCTACCAGAGTATCGATAGTATCTTCTCTGTTCCTCCAACACCACACTGACTTCCAGCTCAAAGTCAGTTTTCTGTGCATATCTTTAATTATACTCTCTAATCGACTCTGACTCATCACCAAGCCTTTATTATCCTCAAAATCCATATTTATACCTATTAAATTTCCATGTAATGGGGAGGAACCTGCATTAATGAATCAGTTCTCCAGACAGGCATACCACTCATTCACTGATCAGTAGAGACAAAATTATGCAACAGCATGTAGAATTCTTTAATAGCAGAAAGGCCACGTCACCGAGACACTTCAAGGCTCCACACTGAACTGATTTAGGGCCCAGCTGCAAAATCACTCACATTTGCCAAGAGAGGTTTGGAGTTTTCAGTACTCTTCGGGACCCACCCAGCACACAAACAACGATTTAGACCAAAGGAAAACAAAACACAACAGGCTGACTCACTCCACCACTCCCCGACTCTGGCCTGCAGGAGGGGGTTACCAAACGATCTGATGATTAGCCTGAGATTTGTGTTATTTTCATTTTCAGAGCCTCTGCAGAATGTTAAAAGTATTACATTGCATCTGATTAGACCTGAACACACAGATCTGCTAATAGGACTGACAAAAGAGCTTATTTTTCTGAGTGAACCATGTGTACCATAGGAGTTATTTTTGGTTCATTTTAAAGTTCCCAAATAATTAGCCAAGAAAGCAATGGAGTCAGTTTACTCCATACCCCACACCCTACTTCCTATCGTTTATCTGTTTCAGATATTAAAATGACGAACCACTGAGCACTCACCTCGTTGTCCGATTCCACGAGAACTTGATCATATTCACTAAGCGCTACTAGAAACATGATAGAGGTGACATTTTCAAAGCAGTGTATCCATTTTCTTCTCTCTGACCTCTGGCCCCCTACATCGACCATTCTGCAAAGTTAACAATATTCATATTAATAGCATGTAAAGAAAAAAGTCAACATATATATATAATTTTACTTACAAACTTAGGAAAAATATTCTCTAAAAAGAATGATCACCCAAGTAAATTCAATGAATACTTATTGAACATCTACTAATTTTCTGTTGCCTAACAATCAAAGTCAAGGCATTCTGGGTAATAAATCACTGCAGTTATCAGAAAGTTACCAGATGTGTATGAAAATTATAACTTTGTAAAAAATAATCCTGTGCTGCACCAAGCAAAATGGTGTCTTATTTAATCAAACACTGAAGAGTAAACAAAATGAGTTTTATTTGTATTAAGCTCTAATAGCAAATACTGACTTCAGTTTGTTTTCTTATAGAATGATGATGATCCTCACCTATTTCTCAAAGATGCTAGAATGACTGCAAACACATTTAAAAGATGCAAGATGCTATGCACTTCAATATGGTTGTGTGTGATGCTTCAACTAAATCCAAACACAATCCCCCTGAACCTTTACCAGCAGGGTAAGCATTATGGGCGGTTTTCCCCCAGTATTGACAATAATTATACTGGGTCCAGTCATACTGGGTAACACAGATGCAATCAGCCTGATGCATGAAACAGCTTGCTAACCTGCTGTAAATACAGTACGTGCTACAAGAGGCTATCATTTGAACTATTTCAAGGATTTCTTTTTAACAGTTCAATTCTACGTTGAGTTTCTGCTCAGGAACCAACACTGATAGCAATCAATGTGAGTGATAATGTGTATATGAAAATAACCTAGCAGTACTTGGCACTAAATCTAAGTTTCTTCAAACAGTTGCTCCATATCTCAGTGAAGATGTGCACAATGTTCACAGGTTAATATACTTTTAGAAAATGAGACTTTTAGGTACAAAAGTCTGTGTAAGGCTCTGTAAGCATTTGTTGAAAACTGTAGCTGATTCCGCTGCTCTCCTGACTCTAAGCCTTAAACCTAAACTAAGAAATCCAGGTTCTTCCATGTGACTGCTTCTAAAAGTCTTCTAAGGCATGGAAGAGGTATCTGAGAGGTAAGACCATGGACCCAGGGAAACTTAGGAAGTATGGGCATCAAAACTAGAATTCAAAAACTAAAATGCTAGCTCTTTCCTGATGCTGAGTGAAAAGTAGGCAACTCATTTATATAAAATGCTCTTTCCATCAAGTCCGGTCACACTAATCTCTACAACACGCTTTTGATGGTGGTGGGAAATTATTTTTCTAAGTCACTACTATCATAGAGGCAAAAAAGCTGGTGCACACAACAGAGAAAAAAGTAAGATATAACAGTAACCTGGTTTCAGAGGTCACTATAAAAAGAAAGAGATGAAAATCTCCATGAAAGGCTGTATGTTTTCTGAAAATATTCTATAACATGGTTTTAAGAGGAAGAAAATTTGGGTGTGTCAAATTAAAGGTCTCTAAATGCTATGAACTCAAATTTTAAGTAATGCAGAACGCTGAAGCTATAAGCAACTCTAGTGACCATCTAATGCAACCGTTTATAACAGGAGAAAAAACTGAGGCTCAGAATTATTTCCAAAATGTTATCACCCATTTTGGGGTACGCCTATTAAGAGCAGTGTATGGCAGCCAGCTGCGACCCCAGGTGCAGAGATTGATTAGAATGGGATGCACAGCTTCGGCGGGGAAGGATCAGGGGCTGCTCACCAGGGTCATAGGGCAGAGTTACACAGAAAGAGCGAGACTCCTGCTACCCAGCCCTCCAGGGTACGTCGTTTCTCTTCACTGGGACTCAACTGAAGAGGAACTCAACTCTCTCTGCTCCGTTTCTCAGAGCACACCCTGTGGCTTGGATTCTCACTAAAAGTACAACTGAGTGATGGTGCAGTAAGAGATTAAATGAAAGTTACCAGTATTGTTTCCTTTTTCCTTACCCTAAAAAAAAAAAAAGGACAATACCTCTGCCTAAATATTACTCGGAATAGCAGCTGTGAGAGAGGAAGTAATATACTTTCACTCTATTTTCCTACACAAACTTAGACTAGGTTAATCCATCCATATACAAAAAAAATCATGTGTTTTGAAAGTATTCAAGCAACTTATCTTAGGAACACAAAGCATCCCAGAGTTTTATTGCTACTGAAAATTTTGCATTGGCTCCATAGGACTTAGAGGAAACAAAGACCTGAAAGCTTCTGTCAATATAAAATTTCTATTATTAATAGAGTCATAAGACCATTCATTTTTTACATAAATCTAAAAATACATCCATTGTCCTCATTGGTAAAATGATCCCTAAAAAATTATAATCAGTACTAATGTTATAGTAACTGATTTTGTTCAACCATCAACAAACAATGATTTCATTGATCTCCTGGTGATTTAATCTGAAATGAGAAACCTGCCCGTATATCTTTCCTCTGCTTCCTCTTTCGGGACCACATTATTTCATTTGTGTATCCGATGACAATTGGTGTAAGGTGATGCTGTTTTAAAGCCTACACATGATTTCAATATTTATAGAGTTCATTAAGTGTACACAAGGCAAAAGAGCTCAGAAGCGGGCTGTTCGGACTCAGTTACTACCTGAAAATGACACTCTGTAAGTCAAAGGGGTATTCGATGATCCCTGTGGTGGGGACTCGAACTCTAAGCACATCTTGTTGCGTAGGCAGGTAGGCAGGGTCGGCAACACGATCCAAGTCATTGAGATAGCTGGAGGAGGGAAGACAATGAGAACGTCAGTGACACTGTCACACCACACCTGCCTGCGGAAAGAGAAGTGAAGAATAGAAAGACAGATATCAGAAAGTGGCAAGGAAGTCTGGGAACCCAAAGGTAAAGTCGACTTTCCACTGGTCAGAGCAAGGTTACCTGTCTGTGGATTACCTGGTTTCACTATATTTTTTTAAGATGTTATTTACTTAGCTTTAGAGGGGAAGGGAAGGTGAGAGGGAGAGAAATATCAATGTATGGTTGCCTCTCATATGTCCCCTGCTGGGAACTGGCCTGCAACCCAGGCATGTGCCCTGACTGGGAATTGAACCGCGATCTTTTTGTTTGCAGGCCTACGCTCAATCCACTGAGCTACACCAGCTAGGCCTTCACTGTATTTTTTTATTTCTTCTCTTACTATTAATTAGAACTCATATAAGAGGAAATGGGGAGAAGAAAATAAATCAAGTGAGTCTCCTACCCTCCACTTGTTTAGAAGGTCTCATGGGTAAAATAGGAGTTTAAAGCAAATAGTTTTTTAATTATTTATACAAATAAGGTTTGTATAAATAAACAGATAAGAATTACACATTAGATCCAAAAGCCCCCATTTTTTCCTTTTGCAGAACATCAGAGTTTCTTCCTGGAATATATCTCCTTATTCCAAGAGAGAACACAGGACACTATATCCTGAATTCTGTTTAAAGTCTAAGTCATTTGTGATTCAGGTGGAGCCAAGAGATTTGTAGTTACTGAGGTAACAATGTCTAAGGTTGAATATGCCCTGTGTCTAGGATCACCACACCTAAACTTTAAATGTATTAGCTTATATTATATTTTTCTATTCCTTTGGAGAAAAACCCGTATTTCATTTTGAAATAATTTTAGACTCACAAGATACTGCAAAAATACTAGAGAAATCTCCTATACCCTGCACCCAGCTTCCCTCAATGGAAACATCTTAAGTGCCCACAGTACATCATCAAAACTAGGAAACTGACATTGAACCAGCCCTATTAACTGAACTACAGACCTTACCTAGATTTCAGCGGTCTTCACACACACACACACACACACACACACACACGCACGCACACACTTGGAGGGCACACAGCTGTATGAGATTTTATCACATGTGGAGATGGGTGCAGTCACCACCACAATCAGGACACAAGATCGTTGTGTCACCGCAGAGGAACTGCCGGCGCTACCCATCCCAGTACCGGCCCCTGGCAGCACGTATGTTCTCCATCAGCACAATTCTGGCATTTTAAAAATACTGTATTCCATTCACTTTTCATTCTTTTGAAGTGCAAAAAATAATTTGCAACCTTGAGAATGACCTCATTTGGTGTAATTGATGACACACGGGTGAAAATGACTGCTCTGCCCAGCATCTTCACGACTCAAAGAGTTACGGTGCTCCCTCCCCGTGGCCCCTGCGAGGGCAGAGCGTGGATACGGGTTCAGAACACAACTACAAGGTGTAGACACAAAGTACTTAATGTGTGGATGAGATTTAAAGAAAAGATGGAGTCATTAACAGAACTGAAAGGGGTTATACCTGCAACACCTTTATGCCCACAGATAAGAGGCAGTGAGTTCTGAGATGTGACAGGAAATGTCCAGTACAGAGCATGTTGTGACTCAGCAGGCACAAACTTTCCGTCGACGTGACTGAAGGTAAGGACTTTGTCTCACTCGTCGTTGCTCCTGCCTCGCTACCTACGGAGTGCCTGGCAAATAGTACTTGGTGGTATCTGCTGGATGCATGGATGTATGGATGGGTTTCTTGTGTTGAGATTTCGTTTTAAGCACTCTTTAAATACCATTTGTACTAGTAGTGTTTTTTCATATTATATTATTACATTTAAAACTGGTGTTGAAAGAAATGTTACATTAAGTCTCTAAGATTCATCGAATCCTAAAATAGTAGAGCTAAGTCTGACTTTAACAATGAAACAAAACCAGGCCTATTTTGAGGCCTATCAATCCTTTAAGACAAAAACCTATCAGCCTAAAAATTCCTACACCAAAGCAACTAATTAGTATTCCAGTGGCCTTATCCCAAACACATGAATAATTTTCTAACTAGCAATTCGCTCTCCACTGACTGATCAAAACCAGCTTACTATCTTTAATTATTATAAAATTGTCTGGAAGATAAATAAGGGAACAGGCTGGGGAAATACGGGAATGAGAAGCAGGAAGGAAATATGAAAATGTACTGGACCCCAACTCTTGGTCAATATCTTGGCACAGCCTTGGAGTTGTCCAGTGGGGTTAATAATGAGCCATGTTCTAAGAGCTGGTCCTGTGTCTCAATCTACATATAAATCAGACCACCACAGCATGAATGCACAATCAGCTGGCTAATTGTATTGATATTTTTTTTCTGGTTTATCAGCTCCTTAATTTAAAAAACTTGAAAAGAATGTGCATTTTGAAACCTACAAGATCACTGTTTATTTAAACTACTATATACAAAAATTTAATTCAGAGGAATCAGAGAACTTCTAACTTATACTGCCAAGCTTGCTCAGAAATATGTTGCCCAATAAACCATTTCTACTCATTTAACTCAATACACAGGAAGTCAGAACAGAGGGTGACTAATTCTTGTACACAAGGTGCTGTCATGTTCCTGTGGTGAAGAAAGATCTTGACTTTCTGTTCTCAAAGATGAACAACACAGACTACTCATTGCCACTCCACTTATAAACACATATTTGTACAGGAGAATTTAAAGAACCAGCACATGCAGTGGGTAAATATCTGTCACTCTGCACAGTAGGACCTGGCTAGTCTCTCTCCAATTCAGAAGAGTGAACTGAGCTCCCTGATAAACACGCTCAGGTAAGATAAAACCAGGGCACCCACCTGTCATTGAAAAGCACTTACAAGGGATGGCTATGAATGTGGCCCAACACAATATCATAAATTTACTTAAAACATTATGAGATTTTTGTGTGATTTCACGGTGCAATGTATTTAATGTGTGGACCAAGATAATAACTCTCCTTCTTCCAGTGTCGCCCAGAGATGCCAAAAGATTGGACACCCCTGGGAAGCTGCCCTAAAAATACTGTCAGCAGTGTCTTTCTGTGAGCTGGGCATCACTGAGATGTCAGCTGAGTATCTAAAACATTTGTTCTTGCAAGAATATTTTGTTCCTCTTTACCTTTCTTTTGCTCCCTTTCAGTGTCAGTGGAGTTCATAGAGAGTAACGACAACAGCATAACAACAGTGAACTTCCGCCGAGTGCTTGCTGGCCTCTGTCCTGTCTGTTCCTTGCTCAGGTATGCACATGTTTTTATGGCAAAGGAATGGCCATTAAAGATATTCCATACATTTCAGATTCACCTAAAAATGAACTACAGTTGTTAACTGACATTCTCTTCGCTTTGCCTCAGTTGGATGGTGGAGAGAAAGGCTCACTTCACTTAGAGAAAAATGTTAATCTAATGGAACAAAAAATACTGAAAGAGACTGTGTGAAGGCCTGCTAGTTGCAACATACATTATCTAGAACCAAAACCAAACCAAACCCAAACACCCCAAAATAAGACAAGAAAAACAAAACAAAACAAAACAATGAATGCTCCAAACAAAAGAAGCAAACTATTTTCTCCCAGAGAAAGGTCTGGGAGACTCAGTAGCTACACCAGAATTACAGATATGTTGCAGGTAACTTGCAAAGCAGGTTAAACCGACAGGCAACAAAGACCAGCCTTTTTCACTGTCCAGGAGAGGCCAGGGTGAAGAGCCTCTGCCTGTGTAAGTCCCAGCCCCGCGAGGGCCCTCACTCTGAGCTTCTGGGACACAGAGGGACTCCCAGCACTCTGTGTTTCACATTTGCCTGGGGGAAAAAAAACCTACTCTGTTCCCTTAGAAATGGAGTTCTGGCACGGTAAGACCACAGCATCCTCATTTGTTGATTCTTGTCACATTCTGCGAAAAGGTAATGAAATAATCCCTTAACTGCACTGCACTTTCCATTGAAGCATCTCACATCCGAGAGAAAATGCTGGTGGAATACTGGGAGGATGAGTTTATGCTGGATCATTCCATTCATTTAACCTTTTACAAAGAAATACAAGGTCTGAACAAATTTATATTGCAGAGTAAATCCAGAGAGTTAATTATAGCTATAATTGGTTTTGTAGAAATGATTTTGAGTGGCTGCTGAGGTCATTCTCAGGGTGTTGCTATGGTGACAGGCACAAGGTACATTTCCAAGGCGATGTATGTTTAACAAGTGGCTGGCAGTAGCTGTCTCCTGGTGTCAAGGAAAAGAGAGCTCCTGTGGTATACATGAGACCTATTTAACTGTCCGGAAGACAAGACATGTTAAGTCCCATTTTCTATGGGACTTAATGACTTGCCACTGCTTTGAGACATTAATAATTGATAACTTCATAATCAATTAAGAAAAAGTGCAGCATTTCCCCCCTACGGTTGCTCACACAGGGCTCTGACACCCCATGGAATCAGGGAGCATGATGCTATTGTCCACGGCTGGTCACCACCACTTACTTCGCCCAGGGCCTGCAACACAGCAGGTATGCCACCTGTGACCCAAATTAAAGCTACTTTACAGAGAATGCTGTCGTCCTCGGAAAGGTGGTTACACCTTTTAGAAGAAAACAAAGGGGGGAGGGGTTTGTTAGCTACCCATCTTTATGCAATAACCTCTCAGAGCTATTATTGGCCTGTATTATGTAAGAACTAAATTCTGAATTTAAATGCCTCTGATGAATATAAAGACAACACAAAAAGGAAAAGCAGCATTTGTTTAACTTCATTTAGTAGATATGATTCCTGCTCCTCTTTAGGTTCTGGCCACAAAATGTTATAATTTGTGTATCTGTTTTGTGCCTCTTAGTATCCCACTTTCAAGCCTTAGAATTCACTCTCATCCAAGGTAAATGAAGGGAGTGCATGGTACCTTTTTAACAGACAATTCTGACACCATCTCTTTAATGAAAGTAATATGTTTCTGATGGTTTCCAGTGAAAAGCAAAGCAACAAAGAGACACATGTAGTAAAATTTCAACAGTTCCTTTCCTACCATGAGAAAAATGTAGAGGCATCTGGAATTCAACAACACCTTTTGACCATGACATTCTGTAGTTGCTAAGAGTTTGAAGATTCCCAGCATGTGATCCCTGCCTGCAAAAAGCGGACCAACTGTGGGAAGAAAAGGATTTAATGCAGGGGATGAATGGTGGAGTTTTATGGGGATGAGAGGAGCAGTTGTACTTTTTGGACAGAGTCACTTTCTGGGAACCTGCTTGAACTGCCTGTAATCCTCGGTGATTATTCACAAAACATCTTTCTGTAGCGTGACTGATTTGAATGAAAGACTTCAGGAAATCAAGCACATTCATTTATAATGATACCTCGTAATGCTCATTTCTTTACACATTTAACTTCAGGATCATCTCTGGCTGCAGAAAAATAAAAACCTCAGAAATGGGATATAATCCATTACTTGAAATGATTAAAAATATGTGAGGGAAGCTTAAGCATCACTAAAACGATATGTTCAAATAAAATGAAACATGGCATTTTCTGGATGTTTTTAAAAGACATGCCAATTGTTCCTTAGTTTTGACAAGTTTGTCAATAACATTTTTGAGTTATTTAAACTTCCAATTTAACTTATCCTGCAATTTGACATGGAATGAGGACTTATTTTTAAAATTTTTAATTAACCCACATCATGTATGACTAGAAGGGTAATTGACATTTAAACCAATAACAGCACAGAAATTATAAATTCAAGTGGCTTTAAAAAAATGAAGGTAACATAAGTAAAACAAAGATAATTTTGGAAGTAATCTATATCACCGTTTGGGGTCGAATGATTAATAAAAATTATAGACATGTTACAGACATGCAATCCTCAGCAATTATACCAAAAGAGGAAAAAATGGGTGGTGAGTAGAAAAAGAAACCTCTGACATTTAGTATGACCCCAACCAAACACAGTAAGATAACAAAAACAGCATCTCGGGCATCCGTGTAGCATTCTGTGGGATGTGTCAGGTTCTTCCACTCCTGGGTAAGGGCCTCCTAATCCAGAGGCGATATTTATAACAGACTTGCAGTTCAAGTCAGATGTTAGGATGAAGTTCTGGCACAGAAACTATCACCTGGGTAGAATTTCACATTTTTAATTATTGAAAAGAAGGTTAGAAAAACTAGGTTGACTTCATTAAAAAAAATTAAGAAGACCTTATTGTAAGAGGACCAGTCTTGGGGGATTTGAAAGCTAGATCATGCTATGAGATCCTACCCGACACCTTCAAAAGCAGTGGGAGCTGAGGAGAAACCAGAAACACCTGACAGTTGCTATGTGAGCCCAGGGTTCAAAGGAAAAAAGTCTAAGAAGTTGTCAAAGTGAACTTAAGAAATGGAGTTAAAGTAACAGTTGTGCAAAACTGTCATCCTGAGAGTCAAGCAGAGGTTTTGGTACCAAGACCTACACTACCTGAGACCCCCCTCATCTGACAGATCCTGTTGCTGCAATGAGCCTGCCTAGTAACGGGTTAGGCTGGTCAGCCCCATGGGATCACTCATCACACAAACACTCTCATCTCCTGAAAAGCTCATTCTGTGCAGGGCAAATCAACCTTCCTCTTTAACACCTGGCACAACATGATCAGGGTTCAAGGAGGGGCAGCATTTATTACAGTATTGTGTTCACAAGAAGTTATCTGTTTTCAATTCAAAATTCCAGGTTTAAAACAAAGACCACTCAGTGGTACCAGGTAGCTGACAATCTCACAGTTCATGAAAATTACTCAAGGAAGAATATTCTGCGGGATAAAAGAGAAGTCTAGGAGATCGCGCATTTCTGTTTTTCTTTCCAAAGAACTAAGTTAATCCAGAAAAATCAAATTTTAAAAACTAAACTAAATATCTCATAAGAAGACGCTATCTCCGTATTTGTTAAACAGTTTCAGTATCTTAGGACTCTTCTATATGGACACATGACACAAATGTCTAGAACGGACCACTGATGACAAATGGGGAATGGGCTGAACAACCAAGTGTCAGGTGGATGCCGGACCAGGGCCAGGCCTGGGTCACAGAGACAGATTCTTAGGTCTGATGCTCAAGCAAGTAAATTGGCCTTATAATTAAAAACAAAACAATGTTCAGAGACAGAGCAAGATAGATGGGTGGGCAGATGAACAGACTGATGTTGGATGAACAGACGGACAGATAAAGGAAAGGAGGAAGGGAGAAAGAGACTTTTTCAATTTGCCTTACTTGGTTCTGTGAATTTATTCACCTGTTATCTGAAAACTTTCGAAGTTGATGAATAATTTGGACACAATTTTTATATTTCTAAAACGTCCTAAACAACAGGAGAGACTGCTTTTGATTCTAGTCAGCCTCTCTTGAGATGTAATGGCGGTGTTTAATTCAGTCAATTTACATGTATTTACTGAAAATCTGTTGTAAGTTAAACTCTAATGCATTTACGTGTGTTGGGGGTTGGCACAGGGAGCTGATACAAAATACTTAAAAAATGTATATATATATATATATATATATATATATATTCTTGGCCTTTGGGACATCAGGATCCCTGGGAAACAAAGATAGCACAGATGAATCAATTAAGAAATAATTAAGTGCCAAATTGTGAGCTGCTAACTCTGAGTGCAGTAAGAAAGGAGCGATGATTATGAGCTGTAGTCACTAGAGAATAGTGTAGAGAAAACGTGGGGGATGAGTTACACCACGCAGACAAGAGAGAAGAGGAGAAGAAATTTTAGCAAAGACAAAATTGATGTATTCTTTTATTACTCATTCATTTGACACTTTCACTGAAAGGCAGGCACTGTGCTGGGCACTGAGTGGGAACCACAAAGCAAAAAAGAAAGGACACGAGTACTGCCTTCAAGGAGCGTATAATCTATGGAGATAAAAATGCTGTAAGTAAGCATACTACAATGCGAATATTATGTGGGTCACAACAGAGGTTCCAGTGGTTGTAGCCAAGCGTTAGCCATGAGCAAAATCTTGTCGATCAAAGCAGGTCTCTTGTGGTTACATGACCTTAACTGGGGTACTAATTCTGTAATATCAGAAGTTTCATTTTGACAAGGACAATAAGGTCTGAGGAGCTGGTCATGCTAACTAACCTTACTGAACTAATTATAGATCAAAATTCAAGACTTTAAGGGCCAAGAGGGGGGGGTGGGATGGGAGAAATAGATTTGTCTTGAAAAGTAACTAAATAAAAAAAAAAAAAAAGACTTTAAGGGCCAAGACATCAGAGTTGGCCAATCAGAGTGCAAAGGCTATCTGGTAGGTGGGAAGGAAGAATAAAGGAACCTAAATGACCTTCAGGGGCCTGTGAAAATAACCAGGTTCTTGGGCTCACCTGAAACCACAGGTGGGGTTGTCTTCTAGTCCGTTCTAGTTCTAGATACAGTAGCTATTTGTGGGTGGTGTTGCAAATATCTAACTCTGCTGTTGGGTGCAAAACCAGCTATGGACACTACATAAGCAAATGCACTTGGCTGTGTTCCAGTAAAACTTTATAAAAATCAGCAGCAGGCTGTATTTGACCTGCCAGTTTGCCAATCCCTGTTATATAGTAAGAGCACTCTGGTTTCGCTGGGTACAAAGTCATTCTGAGTAGACAATGGAAAGGACTGTAAGGAAGAGATCACACTACTGAAGGTGCAAATGCCCCAATGTGAGCAAGCAGCAAACTGACAATGCCAGTATGTCTCCCACACACAATGTACCCTTTAGAGAGAGAGAATGAATGGGTACACAGGTACCAGAGCAAGCCATTTCCTTATTAGGCTCTGTTATGAAGGTTAGAGAGTGGCTAAGCATATCTCTGCCTTATCTGATTTCTAACAGCTCCTTGGAATCATCACTGTTCACTGTGAAAGACAAATACAGGTTTTTTGTTTGTTTGTTTATTAAGTTTGTTTATTCTTACAAAAGGTTATTTGGCTCATTAGGTAACAAAAGACAAAAATAAAAGTAAATATGTCACTTAAGTGACAGCACTGATATGCCATGTTATTACTGTCACTCTAGAAAAGAACACACATAGTCAAGATCGTTGCCTTCTTCTAAAATAATACTTTATTTAGCACGTAAAGAGTCATTTCTCTGCTCATTACATTTCCAGGTAATTTAGAGGTGCCCGGTTTTCACCTGTCTGCACAGGGCAATGGTTTCTCAGTTAAAGAAGTTTGTCGTCATAGACTCAAAGGACTTCAGAATGTAGAAGAAATTTTCCAGATTTCAGGCTTTTGGCAAAAAAACTACTCTGTGTGCAACTTATAAGACCAAATAATTCCTAATCTCACTTTACTAAAGGTCACTCCAAGGAGTTCAGTAGATCAGACACGGATTTCTGAGGCAAGCAGGGGTCCTACTTAGTCAATGCCTCCAGAAGTGACAAAGGAAATTCGACTGCTGGACCTGACCCAATGTTTTTTAACATACAAGGGTCTTGTCCACCTCCAAAAGCCTGCAATAGGCTTACACTTCTTTTTTATCACCAGATCAAGAGCAACGTCAGGGGGGCTGTGAGACACAGAGCCAACGTACCTGGAGTTCAAGTATTTGGCTCATCTATAAAGAACTTTTTTAGCAAGGTACCTCTTCAAGAAGGATTTGGCCCTAAATCAGGTGGATGTGCTACCTTCCTCTGAAACTCCTTTTAGATTTTAAATTCAACACTCAAATTGTTTGTGCATTTAAAAATTAAGTTAAAAAATCTAAACATGAAGGTAGATGTAAACTCCAATGCTGATTTGTGCCCCAAAGCCAATTCACTTATTTACGTTGGATTTATGGACTCTGGAGCATGTGGGAGTTTCAAGAAGGTGTCTGAACTGATGCACAGAAACAGAGAAGAGACTGATGATTGCCAGAGGAGATGGGGGTTGAGGGACTGTGTGAAAAAGGTGGAGGGACTAAGAAATACAGACTGGTGGTTACAAAACAGTCACAGGGATGTAAAGTACAGCACAGGAAATACTCACATCGTCAGTCATATGCTAGTAACTATGGATATAGTGCCAGTTGGGTACTAGAAATATCGGGGAAACACTCTACTTTATAAAGCACATGACTGTCTAACCACTATGCTGTATACCTGAAATGATACAAAACAATCCTGAATGTAAACCGTAATTTAAAAAATTCAAAAATTAAAAAAAAAGGTTTCTGATCTACTAAATTTCTTGGAGGGGACTGCAGTAAAGTGAGATCAGGAATTATCTGATATCACAAGGTGTACACGGACAGAGTAGTCTTTTGCCCAAAGCCTGCAGTGTTAGGACTTTTCTCGTTATATGCCAATGTGATTGAAGTTTGTGTTCTCTGGCTAATGTCAGGGAGCTTTTGGTACTGTAGGCAGTGAACTCACTTGACCTGATGTTTCAGAATATTAAAGCAGGTGGTAAACCCGAGGAAAAAGTAAACCTACAGCCATCTGTTTATAGTGCTCTTTATCTAAAGATATTCAGAGCCCTCAGGCTTTTTCACCAATAATAAAAAAGTTAATAAAGGAATTTGCAAAAATTCTTCAGCATTTTAGAATGCTTTTATTATTGCATTTAACAGAAGTGGAAGAATGTACCAAATTAAAGCCAATTGCCAACTTATCCCAAACTGCTCATCCATCGTCTGGAATTTCTTATCTCCTTGTTTCTATCAGTGCTGCCTGTCCTTTGAGCCATCTGATTGCTTATTATGATCAGCAAGTTGGCTAATCAAAGCAGAAAAAGGGAAGCTCAAATCATTTTGTGTCCTGCTCACTGGCTTTATTTTGACTACAGCAAAGAGTTACTGCATGGAATGAGGAGGGGTGGGGTTGAGACTGTAGACTAATATTTTGAAATTATCTGTGACTTGGAACATCTTCCACGCTGTATGAATCCACACTGTATGAATAACTGATGCCTTGTTAAACATGGCTAACCTTTCTAGGTGAAAATCAAAACATTGCTGGGTCTATTTTCCTGTAAATTTGATATGATTTTCCCTCTTGCCTTTATACTTATGAGATTACCTATAGGCAATGCTGATAAAAATTAATAAATAACTTGTACCTTTCTTGGAAAATGATTTATCTAATCATAGATATTTATCTATTAGTCTATTATATCTATCTACCAACCTACTTACCTACCTACCTACCTACCTATCTAGTCTGTCTCCCATCCATCCATCCATCCATCCATCCATCCATCCATCCATCCATCCATCCATCCTGTGTGAGGCTATATTTTACGGTAATTAAAAGCTTGGGATTTAGAGTCAGCAAATCTAAATTCAACTCCTACTCCTATCACTTACTAACTGGGTGGCCTTGAACAAGTTTCCAACCTCTCTGAGATAAATTTTCTTCTGCTGCTTATTGGGTATGATAAGAATTATCTACCACTTTGAATAGCTTTGAGGATTAAATGAAATAATGCATGTAAATGCTGAGCACAGAACCTAACATACAGTAAGTGTTTAGCAAACAGCAGCTATTGTTTTTGATAACAGAGCTTTTCAAATCCCAGACCTTCAAACACGGCAGGAAAAAAAGATAAGACTTTAATGCTTTCAGTTCTATAGTTGATCTATAATGGCCAGAGAAAGATAGTACCTACATCATGGTCATTGAAATACTAGAAATTACCTATCTATTAGTTTATGGAACAATCATTTGTGAAGGTCAAACATGAGCAGTCACTGGTAGGCACTGAGGGAAGAAGAGAAAGTTTAGCACACATGGTAACAGATATAACAGAGACATGTACGAAGTGTTAAGATAGATGGCATAGTGACTCACTAGCTGTGGTGTTGGGCAAAACTTTCAGTGGGTATGCTTTCTGAATTGGGTTTTGAAGGATGAATAGGAGCTCACCAAATAGAAAAGAAGAGAGGCATGCTTGGCCTTTGCTCTCAGCATTCCTGGCAAGTGGCCTGCACTGACTCTCACAACCAGCAGGGTCCTTGGAGAGAATAACTACTATGATGCAAACTTTAAATTAAGCATGTGTGCTGAGCCCCTGTGCTCACTGTGATAGAGATTAGGATATCTACTTGTTCCCTAAATCTAAACTAAAGAACCACAACTAGAGACAGTCAGTATTCAGAGAATTTGGTCCTAAATCAGATAGATTTCTATAGGGTGATGGATGATATTGTATAAGAAAGCAGGTCTATCAATGAAGAATTTTTTATTTTAATGATAAAGATAGAGAAACATAGGAACCCCACCAAAAGGAAAGGAAGAGAGATAAAATAGTACAAATATACCGGTAGAAAGTACACAAAAAAGTCAGAAAGGAAAAGGGGGAACTACCTCAAAGCCAGAGAAAGGAACTGAGTTCTCCAGTGAAATCATTAATGCTATCCCTGCCGTTCACAGAGCATCACCGGGGCTACACTGGAGAAACACGTGGAACGCAGAGGCAATGGGATGAAGCCAAAAAGCCACCTGTCCTATCTTTGTGCTGGGAGGGTTTTCCTGGCTCAAGACAAGGCAAAGTGCCTGGGACTAAATGGGGAAGAGTAAGGTGACTCTAATACTGAGGCCTCTTGGCACATTGTGACTGAAGGCAGGTCAGCCAGGCTGCTCGGGCACTGATCTGTCAAGTGCTGAAACATCCCAGGGAGAGATAAAAAAAATGCAGGGTCAGCCAACTCAGCTTTCCACACCTAACTCTTTACCTGACTGGCAGGAACAGATTGGTTCTATTCTCCTTAAAGTAAGCAGAGTCTTCTAGGGAAAATGAACGGTGGGGGTAGAGGAGAGAGAGAGAGAGAGAAAGAAAAAATAGGAAACAACGAAACACCTCCCCAGGTTTTATTTAGCTAAGGTGGCCAACTGTGTGCCTGCTTGGCCAGGAGATTCCCAGTGTATGCCGCAATCGAAATTATTTATAGCAACTCCTTCCTTCTCAAAATGTCCTGGCTTGGATGACTAATGGTACCATCACCAGTGACTTAGTCTATGTCACAAATCAGTGTAATAAGAAGATTAAAATATATACCTTTCAGCAGAAAATGTATTTCAGGATAATCAAAGAGGGCCAGTTGAGGAGAAAACCTGGTACTTCTTGGAAGAATGCCAATGCAGACCAACTGATAAAAGTAGAAAGTCATTCTTTCACAAATCCTAATGGAAGTACTAAATCAGACAAGAGTTATCCAGTGGAATCCCAACTACTAGGTGAAGAGTTTGGTGCAGGACTGAACATCCCTCAGTGACACCACTCTGTTTAGTGGTAGAAGGGAAAATGTTAAGTTCATAATGGAGCAGGGGTTGGGGTCCTGATACCGTGGTGAGCCCCGACTTTACCAATGATGGACGCACCGGTGCGCAACATCAGTTTTGCATTCTACTCAGAGGGTCTCTCTCAGAAGCAGGAGGCTAACAGTGTGCTCAGGGGGAGCCCGAACCCTGGTAAAATAAGCCTTTATTATTAGACGTTGGTGCTCTGATGGCCCAAAGAGCAAGACCTCTGTATAGGGAGAACAGATCAGGGGAAGAGGAGGAGGCGAGATTTATGATAATGGTAAAAAGATAAGCATGAACATTATGAGAGGTGGAGGATTTATTCATCAGTAAAGGCTAGGAGAGACATCACTGCAGCAAAGTCAGGAGTGAGGAGTTAAAGGAAATTCAAAGATGAGAGCGGAGGGGTAAACAGTGAGACAGGAGAAGACAGAGTGAGCAGGGAGGGAGGAATAAAACACAACGACAATGCAGGGAGGTAGATGAAATCTGAGATGGCAAAGGAAACAGGAGGATGGAGGGGGCAGGAAGTCAGCTGGTCAGCTGGTCAAAGGTTGAGGGGGCAGAACTGGAACAGACAAGAGCTGAATGCATCTTTGTCATCTCTGTCCTCGCAGAAACTTAAATGTTAGGCACTCAGGAGAGAGGAAAAGGGAGAGGGAAAAAGGGAGACAGGGTAGAGGGGGGGAGGCAGGCAATCAGATGGCAGAAGAGAAAGACTGGGAGTAGGAAGAGTGATGTGAAGAAAAGAGAAGGTGAAGAATGAGTAAAGCACACAATGGGGAGTAATATTAGATCATTAGATAACGAGCATTCCACATCACATTCTAGAATTAAGTAATTCAAATTTACTTTAAGAATACCAGAACTGTTTGACCAGGCAACATTTCTGTGGCTGACCTGAACCATGACTTATGTTATACAAAGGCCTGGAACCAGGGTAAAAGCACGACAAAACTTCATAGAAAAAAACAAGGCTGAATAGCTCTTGGATTTTCTATGCACAACTGAGTGAAGCCAATCAGCCGAGGGGGCTCCTTACTTTCTCCATGGTCCTGCTCTCACTCTCACCCAGAGGGTCATTTCAGCATACAAACCGACCCGAGGCAGCTGCATATTTTCCATCCATTCTCCTGTCTGCCCAGAACCAGCACAAGAGGCAACTGCTGGGTAACATAATTAATGTAGACAGAAATCTGGCTAAATACTACAAAAAAAATCAATTTTTCAGGCGCCTCATTATCTAGATTGTGGACTGCACTGATTGCCTTAATCCAATGATGACCAAATCTTTACTTTCTTTCTGTTCGGCAAGATTTAATCTAGAGAACTCACAAATCTCTCTAGGATGCAAACCTCTCCCAGGACACAAGATTTTGATTGATAGCTCACAAAATAACTTTGGCATACATGCAAAATTAGATTCACACACAATTTTTGTGCAAAGATAAACCTATCCATCAACATAATTTGGGCTCCAAGAAAGCAGTCAAGGTTCTGTGTCTGGAAACTGGAAACTAGGATGTCTGATGTTTTAGAAGCCATAATCAAACATACCTGCTTGCAGTTCTTACTGCATGTAGGTGTTTTCTAACACATACACAAGATGGTATATTTGTATTAGGAATTAATATTATAAGATTTCAAGTGATAATGGAGTGTGTGTAGTATGTGTTTGAGCATTGCTGGTTTGATATTTGGGGGAAGAAATGAGTTGGTGAAATCAGATTCCTGGAGACATTAGGTTCAGTTGGTTTTTCACACAGAAAACAGTAAAAGCAACACACTCCCTAACTCGTGATTCCAGTCCCTTATGAGGCTGGCCCAAGTTTAATATCTCTACTTCCTAACTTTGAAGTTTGAATCAGATACTTTACACAAATCACAGAACACAGACAGAAGTTATCACTGCAGAGCACCTGCACATGAAAAGTAGAGAGAACGATCCAAAGGGCCTCTTGGATGAATACTCACTATTTGGTAGAGTCAGATAATTGATATTCTCGTCGTCTATCATAGCATTCCTGGATTCCAGGATCATTCCACAAACTCTTTATTGCATCTACGTATGGATTCTCAAAAGCAGACACCTTCTCCACATCAACTTCTCGAACTAATTGTGCATGAGCCTGTTAAAAAAAAATAGCTGTTTTAATCTCCTTTTCCATCACTGAACATTGCCTTTGGTTTACATGTTACACTAAACATACGCTGAAGGATGTCGTGCTACACACACAACTGGTCTTAGGTGATGATAATAATCCTAAAGAAATTAATATTATTAATGAGAAATGAAGACAGAAATAATTATCTCTTCTATGGTTTATTATAATCAAACACATAACACACCCAGACCACGGGCATTACGTCTTAGCAGAAACTCAATCAGGACTAGTTGTCTACAGTTTACAGCGTGTGAAACCACTACAACAACAGGTAATAGTGATGACTTCGTTTGAATAACAGGGACCATTCCCCCTCCACTCCTCCACACCCCAACTTCTAAAATATTTACATCTGCCTTATCTATATTATAAGACTGAAGACTCTAGTCAATTTTTCAACAAAGAAAAAGGACTTTGTTACTTCATTATACAACATATAGCAGGAAAGAAGTAAGGTGATTTAAATTTTTTTTCAATAAGAATAAAATAAAATGTTAGATGGTCAACTTCCAAAAGAACCAGAATGTACCACTGTTTAACAGTCCCAACTAAAATAGGTTTCATGGATGTACTATATATGTGAATTACACAGAGACATAAATATGCAAATAAATATAATAAGTACCTAATTACCTTGGAAATTGGAGACAGATGATTGATAATTTATTCAGTCTTCATTTTGTACAAAAATTATTAACTTCTGAACTAGGTTAGTGAATGGCCATCATAATCACATACTGACCTAGTTGTTCATTTCACAGAGTTATAGAATAGTAGTAAATCTAATCCATGTCAGGCCCTGTCTAGTTCCCAACCTTACCATCCTACTCCACCCATGCATGATAGGGGCCCCATGTCATTAGTCTAGTCTTGACTTTAATAAGGGTTTAAAAAGTCTAACATGCTAAGACTGAAGGAGCCACCTTTCTTGGTAGCTCTGCCCTGACCTTAACAGTCAGATCTAGTGACAGAGAGGTGCCAGCTCCACAGTGAACCTCAATCTTGGAACACAGGTACCTGGAGCTGCTTTCTGTACCTAGTCCCTGTCCAGGCAATCTGCTGTGTTATCCCACCAGCGGTCCCGCCAGCCTGGAGTCCCGCTCCTCAGTACCACTCCGGATGGGCCCACCTCAATCACGGTTCCCCACGAGATTTGCTCCTGGAAAGCAATTATCAGCTGGCTCCCCAGTGAATCCCTAAGCCGTGCTCTACTTGGCTCTGCAGCCCTTGTTTTTCTGTGTTGATACCAGACTGTATTGGACCCACCTTCTCTGTCTTCAGCCTGCTCAATCGGACCTTCTCCAAACATAAAACACTAGATGTGGGGGTCTCCCCCACCCCACCCAACAGGTATGTAGAATGTTAACTTTCAACCCTTGCCTTTCTGCTGTTGCTCACTGAATCTGATCAAGCTCTAATTCTTTATGTCCCGACACGTGACAATGATTACCCTCGCTATAAACCTAGATTAGAGTACTCATTGCCACATCTGTATTCCAGGGTTCTCTGCAAGATTCGGTGGATCCTGGAGGGCAGCTGGGGGCAGAAGCCGCGATATACAGGGTGGTTTCCTGCAGAATATACTCTAAGGGTTTTAAATCTGACTCTGCTTCTTCTCAGGACCCCAGGTAAATTGCTTCATCTTTCCACATGTTATTCCTGGTGGGTACACACCTCCGCACTAGCCTCATGTGGCTTTGTATTGTGTTATAACACTGTAGGATCAGTGGCTCTCAAAAGCTGGTCCACACACAAGCACCATCAACGAAGAATTTGATAGAAATGCAAATCCTCTGGTCCAGCATCAAAGCTTTTGAATCAGAAACTCTAGGGAGGAGAGGCTGTGCCTCTTTAGTTTCCACAGACTGGCTGTGAGAAACTAAAGAGAAGAGGCCCACAGAGGCAACAGTCACGCCGAAGGGCTAGGAAGCCATGGAAGTTAAGTAAAACAGACGGGACAGATGCAATGGGGGCTGCTGGGTGCTGTGGCATGCTGAGAAACACACGCACTATTTTAAAAAGGCAGCTGCTTTTGAGCTCCAACCAAGTGCCGCCACTGGGAATGTAGGGCCATTGTTGCCAGATTGGCCAGGTTTTCCAGGGAAGTTGAAAATCTACATTTTTCTGGGAAATACCTCTAATTTTAAATCTTGGCAATCCTATAAAACATTAATAAAGCATATCTGTGTCCAAGTTTGATTGGGGGCCATTCAATTTGCAGAATCAGTTCTAAAAGCGTCTTCTCCATTTGCTTCCGTACTTAAGCTTTACCAGTAACACTGTGTCCTGCCTAGAGCCCAGAAGACGGTGGCGAGACACTCACTGGTCAAATCCATGCTAACAAGCTAACAAGTTAGGGATTTCCAGAACTTTTCTGCAACAACCTTAGACAAACTATTACACTATCCACAGGGATAAATGGTTGAGGACTTTCTCTGAATTGGCTGAAAGCCATTTTAGTGACATAGGTTAGCGGAGGCAGTATTTAAAAATGAATTTGATATGCACCACCCTAGGCCAGCCATGTCATTTGGAAGGAGTTCTGTTTCTGTATCTAGAGAAGTTAGCTTCTGCCAGAGAAAACAGTTTCCACATACCAGACACTTTTCACCATGATGATGAAATGTTTACTGGACCTCACTGTGTAACTCGAGGTAACACAGCAATTGGGGAGCTAAGCAGAGCTCCCCTGGGGGGCACAGTCCATACGGTGGCAACCGCACAAAGTACAGGGTTCCGTGGTCCAGGAACAAGAGGGAGTTCTTACATTTCATCCTTCATTTCAGCTGGCTGTAAGGGTATTTAAATAAAGGCAACACTCTCCACAGTGTATTGTAACTTTCCACTGAGAGCCTGCTCCTGTAAAATGAGACCACTTTCTACTGCCGGAAGACTCCAGCAGTTCCTCTCTGACTATATCTCTGCATGCTTTCTCTTACATCTGTAATGTCTCCCCTCTTGCTGTCTCTGCCTTCCTTTGCTTTTGTTCTGGGGCTTTATCACGTGTCACCTCTCTGATTTTTCTTCTCTCCCCCCAAATCTAATCTTTGTGTCCTCTGAACCATGGAACTTCTGCCTTTGCCTTTATGCTAATCCACATGTCTTACTTCCTTCTTGTAGACTATATGCTGAGGGAAGGGGCTGTACTTTACTGACTCTAATTTATTTTGGGACTCAAGACAGAATAAGCAAACACGTATTTGTCTGATTTAATTACATTTAAAAAATACATATAAATACTATGCCAAGTCCTACAAGTCAAAGTCAGTTTCTCCAGGAAATTTTCCATCCATTATCTATTCTCACAGCACTACGTAATCCCGAACAGCACTCAACTCAGCAGCTGGTGTACCAGTATTTGTACGATATTTGTTAATATCTTCCTCCCTAATTGCAGTACAAGTTCCAAAACAGACTCAACATTGCAATATCAGAGCCCAGCAGAGTGCCTGATAAATATTTGTTGAATGGAGAATGCAAGGAAGGAAAAAAAGAAATTGTGTTAAACTGGAAATCAGGGTATCTAACTTCTAGCCCTGGCTTTACCTTTAACACTAGCCATCACCCTTAGGAGAAATTACCTGTTTATAACTTCATTTTTCTAGTCCATAAGATGGTTCAGTTGGAGTAAACTAGAAACTGCATCTAGCTATAAACCGTATGATTATGAACATATAATAAATATAGCTACAATGCACAGAGGACCAAGGAATTATAATACTGGCCCTCTAAGAGCACAGAGTATCACTTATTAAAATAAGACTTCGCTATTTCCAACAGTACCTAACAATACAGGACAAATCACAGTTCAGTCTGTACATGAGCAATGCCACATGTGGGCTGAGCAAGTAGAACCCAGTACGGACAAAGGAGGCCAAACAAGGTGTCAAAGAGAAGACCAGGTTTGTCTGACAGGTAGAGATGAAGATGCACGATGTTTCCAAGGAGGAGGAAGAGATGGATAAAGGTTCACACTGGACAAAATAAAAATGGCACTTCCTTTAAACTGTGAAAAAAAAGTCTAGTGAGGCGTTTCATGTGAACTGTTAATTCAAATTAACCTCTACAGTGAAAGCTATAATATGAATGATATCAGCTCTGAACCGTAACTTTGAGAAACCAACCTCCAGCATCCATGGAAGTACACTGCCCTTAATAACACACAGATCAGCACTTTGCCTTCATCCAGGCCAGCATTTCTAAGTCATTTTCACTGCCTCCTAAGCTTCATTGTTTAATTCCATCCTTGCTGTTTTGGAAAATAGCATTCAAATAGAATCAGCTGTAATCTGCATTTATGTAAGAGCTTTCAACTGAAGTTCTGTAAGTTGTTCAAAATTATGACAGCGTTTTACAAAATACACACAGAATTTTAAAACTGCCTATACAGATGACTCCGACGGAAGTTCAATCCTCTCACTTTTTTGGTAAAAAATATTCTGTTATGTGGAAAGAAATTTTTTTACTATGCTAGAGTAAGAAGCGAAATGAAACCCTTTTTTATTTGCCTAAATGTCAAATGTAAATAGTAGTGAAAATCACAATGATGTGAAATTAAACAATTACTCATAAAAAAACTATGATAAAAACAAGTAATTTCTAATATAAATAACAAATCAATCACAATGACTACTCTTTATTTTGAACAATGTGCAGAGAAAAGCAAAACAGATATGAGCTAATCACATAAACAAAATGTAAAATATAATTCTATTTCACCTTAAATTAGAATTGTACGCACTGTACAAAAATATTTAATGGTGAATGCTACCTTTCAGAATGCTTAGCAAGCTGGTGGCAAGCCTTAGGGGGAAGGAACACTGTGAGAACGAAGTAGCTACTCTTGGAAACTCTGGCAGAATTCTAGGGAAAGACCACATGGAAACCATGAGTGGTGCCAATGTGGCAATGTCTTGTTTTAGTGATTCCGTGGTCATAAAACTCAGGTAAATCTTAGATGTGTTGGTATTTCCATGGTTGCTCAGGCAAACAGAAGGAAGAGCTGAGTTCCCACCACAGTGGGCCTTCCGCTGCCCACAGAGGGCCATGGCTTCAGATGAAAGAGAAAGGATTTTACAGTCACTTTGGAAGGATTTTTAAAAACTTATTAACACCTCATGGTGGCTTTAGGGTGGAACGTCACACCTATTCCAGTTCCTATATCCCAGAAGTAGAAAAGCAAATGGTAATGCCCACATTTGTGGAAGCTCTTCTACACAAATACTCAGCTCATTAGGCCTGCTCTGTTTGATGGGATGCTCAGCACCCTGAAAACCTCTCACTTAGAAAAAGTCCCAACCACAGTCCATTTTAATTGGAGGCTCACAGCGCCTCATTCTTTTTCCTTAGTCCTTATCTTCCTTTTGGCATTTGACTCTAGAGAAAAAAACTGTAGACCCCTACATGAACTGAAACAAACAAACAAAAAATCCCAGGCTTTGTTTTTTTCTTCTGCTCACAGGAAGTACAAAGTAAAATGAGGGAATATGGGATCGGATAGCTGTGTTGCAACCCCACCTCCACCCTGTACAAATGAAGCATGACCCTGGGCAAACTATTTAACATCTCCAAACCTCTATTTCCTAATCTGTGCAATGAGGGTAATAATAACGCTTATCTTACAGGGTTCAAGTACAGAATGCATGTACAATACTAAAGGCAGAGCCTAACACCCAAAGCTACTAGTTATCTAGAAAGCAAAAGAAAAGGAAAACAGCACAGAAAACATAAACCATGGTATACACACCTACTAGCTTCTGTGATTTGGGCAATTCACACAAACCTTAATTTCCTCAAATGTGAAATAACATGCTAGATGCCACACTGGATAATGGATCTTTGGCTCCTCAAATTTGCAAGGATTCCTTAGCACTAAATTTCCTACAGAAAAACTTGGATACGAATTGAACACCTCACCATCTCTGACTGCATCATAATTTGAACAGCTGACCTTCATTAAGGTGCATTATACACAGAGCGACAGTTGATGCATTTTTATTTTTTCAATGAGCATTACCACATAAATGACGAACACAACAAAGTCCCACTGAGCTGCTGCTGGATGGGTTCACATAAGTGATTAGTTCCCACAGGACAGCCTCTGCATTCTTACAGTTCAACTCATTGCTCAGCAAAACTACAAATTACTACATGACACAGGCATTTGGAGTCCCTGATGAAGATTATAAATCCTGTGTTTGGAATCCTTCCGAGCCAGGGATCTGAGGATTCTCTTTTAGGAAGTGCTAATGCCCTCTTCACCCCAGTATCAGGGGACCACGGCCTCTCTCAATGAGAAATCCAGAGAACCAGAGGAGAGAAGAGGAAGGCTGAACAACAGCTTAAGCTCAAACCAGGTTTCAATCATAATTGTCACATTCTAGCCTGCGCCTTTAGGCAGGTCTCTCTGCCTTCCTGAATCTCAGCTTCCTAATCCATGAAATAGGGGAGGAAAATGTAAAACCTTGTTAGTAAAATGCTTTATACAATATTATAATTATGAAGTCTTGGGTTATCTCAAAATTACCATTAATAAATATTAATGATGCCAACAACCATTTACCATCTGTCAGACAATGCACTAGACACAGATAAATCAGAATTTATGTTAAATAAAATGTTCCATATAACAAAATATTAGATAGGAAAGTTTACTAAACTGTCACATATTATTCTATGTTTACTAAATTTTACAAATGAATTTATTGTCCCATTATTAAGCTTGTTCTTCCATCATTCTATTTTTACTTTTAAATCTCCGCCATGGTATTTGCCTAGGCAATCAATGACTTATAAGGCACAATGCCTTTCCCAAAAAAACATTTTCTAAAAATTTATTTCTCCATTTGGCTTTGCTTCACTATAGGCTATATTTGCTTATTCTAACATACACTGGATTCCTTCTTGAAAGAGGAAAATACTCTATTGTATTTATTTAGTTTTAGAGAGGGGGGAAGGAAGGGAGAAAGAGAGGGTGAGAAACATTAACACACTCGAGACGCACTGATTGGCTGCCTCTCACATGCCCCGCCTCCCCCAAATGGGGACTTTGTCCCCAGCCCAGTTATGTGCTCTGACTGGGAATCAAACCAGTGACCATTCGGTTCAGAGGCCAGGACTCAATCCACTGAGCCACACCAGCCAGGATTCCATTTTTTAAAAAACATTATTTTTCTTTTAAAGGACTCAATCTCTTTCTTAGCCCTACCACTATTATTTTCCATGTAAAATATTCTTCTATTTAGCTCTTTGCTTACCATTGTCCTTTGTCAGGTTTGTCTGCCATGTCATAATGATCAGTATCAATGACCTGTGAGACAGATGCCTGATGCGGAGTGGCAGGTGGTTCCGGGGAGACTGGTTCCAAAACACAGACCCCCCCCCCACCAGGTCTGTAAAATCCAGGGACAGGATATAAAATTCTGCACTATTTGAAATCCTACTTACTACACCTTCATGATTATGACGATAATATCACAAATGTAAATATACACATAAATAATACACAAAAAAGTTTATTTTCAAATAAATAATAGTCATAATGATAAATTAGAAAATGAGACTCTTTTAAAGATATGTATATTTATAAGGATTCAAAATAATTAGGTATCCCTGTATGGCTGCCTTCAAAGAATAGTTTGAGGAATGTTAGTTACTTGAGATTTTAATGGCTGCTTATTTGAAAATGGGTTCCAAACTCAAAATCAGATAAAAATGGAGAATGATGGTTATGAAAAGCTAAACAGATGCCTGTACTGCAGAATTCAGAACCTTCAATACAGTAATGGTGCTGGGGACCCAAGAGCACATGGGAGGGGTTGGAGATGCTGCTAGATTTCTCCAACTTTTTTGATCATGGCCGCTTCCCCCCTCAGTCCAGCTGATGAAACTGGTCTTCGCATGGAGAACATTGACTAGAGACTGGGACTCTCAAGAAAAAACAAAGGGTTGACCTTCCGTAAATGCAACAATGAATTAACTGACTCTCCCAACTCTGGCATCTCAGGTAAATGCCTGCTTTATGGATTCACATCTTCTTCCTTTTTGAGTTCACAGTTTGCATGTGGCTCATTTCTTGACAATAGTATGTCTCAGAAACCTCATCGTTTACTCTTTGCTGTGTCTGTGTTCCTACAGTCTTATTCATGCTGCTGGTGGTTTGGGATTTTATTAGTTTGACAACAGGAAAAACAGATGAAGATTCCCCTGTTCATCTTGGTAGACCTGCAGACAAAGCCAGAAAAAAAATAAAAAGGAAAAGAACAAGCTCCTTAATGAAGGGCAGCCCCGATGCTCCTGGGAATTCCAGAGTCCAGCACAGGGAATGAAATCTTTCTGGGATATACGATGTGAAACCTGATCCTGTGGCCAGAACTGAAAGTGAAAAGGGCTCTCAGTCTCCAAACCTCACAGAAGGAGAAAAGCTTCTTAGAACACTTACTCAACTATCCCTTTAACTCGGAGAGTGAGAAATGGCTCCAATGGTTAAGAATGTAAAAAGAAAGGATAGCGATGGGGCCAGTTTGTCCTATCCAGGGGAGTAATGAAACATTTAGGACCCGAGGAGCAAGAAGGGAAGGGAAATAAAGGGAACCCACATCTCACTAGGCATTTATGTTTTACATACATTTAAAAAAATGGGGAAGGAAGTAAATTATATAATTTGTCACTTTGAGAAAGGACCCAAATGTCAGAAAGATTACAGATAAGAATCAGTTATAGACAGATACTTGGACCAGTACTGAGAAACCCGCAACTTTCTAGTGAGTGAATGATGGCTTAGACCACCTGTAACACTTTGGAGTTTGGAAATGGTTTGAGTTTTTAAATTAAATCACTAAAAGTTAATGTTGTATATCTCTGAAATATTTACTGACCAACGCATCAGTTTTATTGCATTGGTACTATTAAAATACTCTCAAATATAAAATTCTTCCCCCAAAGTAAAACTTCCCTGTATCTGTATAAAGTACAAAAAAATGAGAAGAATTTTTCTTGGTACACTCATGAACTTTAACCATGTTCTTAGCTATATTATCTAGTCCTAATATCCTGTCCCCAACGATTTTTGGAAGACTATGTATTTTTTTAATACAAACATATTATATACTTATTTCATTAAAATGCCTGCAATATTCTTCAAAATTGTATTAACCACTTTAGGTTAATAAATTTAAAACAGTTAACATTTTCAGTTGGGTTCTTCTTTTTGGACCTAAACATTTTTAATTCAGAAATATCCCCTCTTTTAGGGACTAAAATAGACCTTTGAAGCCCAGAACAAAAGCTGCTAAGCGGAAGGTGTTCTTAACTGCATTATTTTTCAAATGCAAATATGTAAATATTTCAGTTCAAGTGTTTTCATAGGAACTATATGTTTTCCTATCAGTTCATAATATTATTCTTTCACAACTACTTTTAAGAGATGAAACTCATGATTGGTAGATTATCACAAGTTGTTTAGACACAATTAGGACTTATGTGTGAGTCATAACTAATTCCAAGCACATGTCTGCTCCATAAGCTTCTTAATTTAATCAATGTTTTATTTATCATGACACCATGCACCCTGGAGAACCATATTCATGGCATTATGACAAAATACTTGTATTTTCAACATTTTTAAGGAAACAAAAGCGCTTACCATTGAATTTTATGCAGTTGATGATACCACTATGGCTACAATGGTGGATGTTAAATATCGGCAATTTTGTACAAGATACACATTATTGTTGACTTTCTCCAGGAAGAAAAATTTGGTGTTTAATTTTTTGTTAAACATGCATTTTCCCTTTTTTTGTTTAAAAAGTTTATTACGACTACAGGGGTTTATTGCAAAATAAAAGCATGATCAAACAATTAAACAAACAGTAATAGATTCGCGCCAAACAATAAATGATAAAGGCACTGAAGTGTGCCTTGCTACTGAGTAGCAAGACTACTCAGTGCTGATTTTCCACATACACCTCACTCCACTGCCTGCTGATCCCACCCAGTGATGGCCTGGTGTCTTAGTGGACCTCACAGCCCACAGACGAGGGCACAGGGTGACTGGCTAGTAACAGCGCACAGACGGTCTGGCGGCACCGCAGCCTTCTCTACTACCCTGGGGGCCAAAAGGAGCTGACTGTCCCTGTCACTCTTGTCCAAGCTCACTCTGTACTAGCGCAAGTGCCCATGATGCTGTCTTTGAAAGGGAGGTACAGTTACACTGCATCTGGGAAGGATTTGGGAAACAGTTGGAAAATCTTTCAGATTTAATCAAGTGTCAAAGTGAGAAATCTGTTCAACTGCACAGGCAGTATCTGGAAATACAAGATGCAAGTCTATCAAATCCATCCTCGGTTTTTTGGTGCCACTATTAATAAGAATACTTCCTTAAAAAATAAAAACGTGACCAAATGCTAACCCTGAGGGACGCTAGGACAACAGGTGTAAATCACGAGTGTCTCGGGGAAACCAGGACTTTGGACCAACTTATGCGTGGGGAAAAGACTTGGGATAGGGAAATTAGGAAGCCCAGAAGTAGGCTGACGGTCTACAGACCTAAGTGGTCTAGTACAAACAAGTTTTTTAAAAGGGTCACCACCTAAACCTGAGAGAACTCCCATTAAACAAATAATTTCTTATTTCTCTCAATAAATGGAAGATCCAGTAACACTATGCCCATATTCCAAGAGGACAAGAGGCTGTAGCCAAGTAGGGTACCATGTATGCCTCACCACTGCCAATAATAATGGGGGAGAGCATCATTTTTCATGGAAGGGAAGAATATTCTATGTCTTATAATGCCAAAGCTAGCTAACTGACTAACTTACTCAAAGACTAGAACCTTGCTGGCTTCGGCTCGCCTGCCTGGCCCCGAAGTAATCTGATTTTGCACTCCCACCTCAGCCACAACTACCTTCTTTGGGTGCACTGTGAATAAGAGGAATTGAAAATTACACTGAATATGACTCCAACCAGTGGAACTTTCCTTAGCTATCTTGGTCAGGATACACTAAAAAATAACATACACACGATATCTTCCCATGTTTTCTGCTCCCCAGCCCCTTACTTTATACTCTAGAGCGGTGGTTACCCTGAACTTCAAACGTGTGTGTTTGGAGTTGCAATCCACCAGGTGGACTGGAGCATGCATTGGGGACCAGTGTTCTTGCATGGTCTGCACCATTAGGGGTCATGACTATCTCACGGTACAAGGCGCTGTGGCTAAGGGCCTGTGGCTTTGCAGTCAAACAGCTGACATTTAACCATGCTCCCATTTACTTGCGTTGGGCCACTCTGAGCCTCAGCTTCCTTAGTCCTAAATAGAGGTACCAATACCCTCACCACAGCATCTTGCAAAGCTCAAATGTAATACTATATATAAAACAGCAGAGAAACAAGCACACACTAGTGGCTTAGTCAACAGAAGCAACTCTGAGTTTGTATCTCCAGCATGATCCAAAGGGAAGGATGGTGAAATGTCCTCACCTAGCCCTGTTTTTCATTCAGTGAACCAACTCTTTTGAGGATTTCAACTTCTGGAAATCTGTTTCAAAAACTATAAAGTAACTTCTATGATTCCTCCCAACCTGCTATATATACAGCACTATCAGTTTTCCATCTTAAGGAAATACTGTTCTAAACTCTTACTTAAATGATGGGTTATTGATGATTATTTTACAGTTACAATGGTTTTCCAGCTAGAAGCATGTTGACTTTAAGTTATACAAGGATTTTTCCTCCACAAGGAAGTCCAATATTGCATTCACCTCAATGTCGTGCTTCAAACGGGCCAAGTCCACACCTGATACAACCTTTTCTAAGACACCCAAATAGATGCCTATGAAGATTTTAACCAGGGATTATACATCCAGAAATGTTTTTTCCCTTAAACTCTGGTGAGCTTCCCAAGAAAAACTAAAATGACGGGTGATGTAGCATGGGTCATGGACTAAAACCAAACCAAATCCATCTCTATATAACTCAGAAGGACTTAGCATACTTTATTGCTTTTTCAGGACGATAAACATGCACATTGCTTCTGATATGTGTTATTAGCTATATATCTATTTTTGAAAGGCTTTCATGTAAGTTCCAAATTTAGCTACTTCCCTTTGCTGTGCAATCTGAGCTACAGTCCATCTCGGATAACATTATGATCTTCACTCAAAGGAACATTAACACTACTCAAATGTTATTATTCCCATCTGATGGCACAGAAACTGTCTTTCAGAAGGAGGATAACCTCCCACTAACCTCTTTTATGCTTGTGGATAGTACGAGATGACCTTTTCTTCCAGTCTCCAGCTTCTTCTATGGGCACTATCTCTACATATATTTGAAAGAGTATTTTTAAATTCCCTTTATTTGGTAACAGGAAATTTCAACCTTTGTAGAGCTTCACCATCTTTTATTAAACAGATCTCTTGCTATGAAAATCTGAGTTCAAGGGAGAAATTCCGAGAAGGCAGAAGATGGAGAGGAGAGAAACAAACAGAAGCGGGAGCAGAGAGCAAGTCAGTGTGCCGGAATGAGGTTAAAAGCAATGGCGCTCGCAAAGGTAGAGATTTCAGAATCGTTTGCCTGGGTCAATTACTGTGCTGCGAAAATGTTCTTCTCTTTTTATTTTCCATTCATTAGTATTAACACATAAAAACAATAAATTATACAGAGATAAAAATCCGGGGGTGGGAAGGGAAAACTTGAAGTAATATTTTCAAAATTATAAGCAGAAACAACCTGAGTGCTCAGCAGTAAACGCAGCCCAGAAGTTGTGCGTTTATGAAGGAAATCATTAGTCACAAAGAGCAGTAGCCCCTCACTAAGAAGCTAAGCAACGGATGCGATAAACGATGTAGAGTGAGTGAAGCCTCAGTCTTCCAAGAATTCCATCCATCCTTCCACGTACACCTTTCCTAATAGTCTTACCTTGCTGGGGCACTCAGGCTTCACACACAGGCGTCGGGCACAAGGTGTATACTGCTGGCACTGCTATGTCATACTCCACGTTTGTGTGCACAGAATTTGTAACAAGGCACTGTCCACTATTTCTTATATTCTGGCTCAATACTAGGGCTACTCAATAAATACTTCTACAACGGAACAAAATTGCCTACTTTCCAATATATGTGTCCAGAAATGCGATCTAACAACACTGTGGATAAGAAGGAATAATGACAGAGGAGGTAGTCCAGGAACTTGGGAGGCCTGGTTGGGTCTCTTGTATGATCTTAGATGAGTCTCCTAGTGCCTTTACCGGTTAATTGTTGACTTCTATAACTAAACTATTGAGTGAGAGAATGATTCTACTGATTACACGCTCAAACACAGCTGGGGTGGAATGGAAGTATCTGACCAGTGGTATGCATGCACACTGGCCAAACAGAACACAGCAGGTTCAGGACTTTCCTAGCCCTGGCTCACACCAACCTTTTCACTTGGTAGACACCAAAGATGCCAGGAGCTTCCCAGAGTAGAAGCAGGGCTACTGGGGTACCTCAAAGACCTGGAACAGTGGCTTTAAAATATTATAATTAAAAATTGTTAACACTGGGCCTGGCTGGTGTGGCTCAGTGAACTGAGTGCCGGCCTGGGAAGCAAGTGGTAGGGGGTTCAGTTCCTGGTCAGCGCACATGCTTGGGTTACAGACCAGGTCCTAGGTGGGGGGCACATGAGAGGCAACCACACACTGATGCTTCTCTCCCTCAATCTTTCTCCTTCCCTTCCCCTCTAAAAATAAATAAATAAAATCTTTTAAAAAGTTTTTCTTACACTGGTACAGTGATATCAATGGATAAGAGCTGAATAGTACCTCAGCCGATAAGTAATATCTCTGAGACCTAAATGTTCATTTCATTCAAACATTATTATTCTCATCTGATGGCACAGAACTGCTTACAGAGCTGACTGATAAAATGAAAACTGAAAGTCCTACCACTTTGCTAATGTATCTTTTGATTCCATTCCTCCCCATGCTTCTAACTCAAGCCATTCTCTAACTACTGACTTCTCCTCAACAGCATTACATTATTTCACAGTGGGAAGCCCAAACCATGCTATGTTCCCTGCTTTGCTCAATACATAAAGTATGAAGTCCAAGGATAGACATAACCACCGTCTTGATTCATAGATGAGGAAAGGGTTGCTTTTACGTTCCCAATAGAATTCCCTGTGACAAGCAACAGCCATCACGGTCCCGTGTAGGAGCTTGTGGCCTCTGACGCAGCTGCAGCTCGGGGCACGCAGGCAGCCTGGACAGCCCAGAGGACAGTGCAGCACAGTGGGCAGGGCTGATGTCATTCTTGTACTAAGGGTACTAGGTATCGGTACCTGGATGAACATTAGCATCTCCTGGGGAACTTAAAAAACACTCGTGTCTAGGTCCTGCCCTTGGAGAGTCTGATTTAACTGGTCTGGGAAGTGGCCAGGCTTTGTCAAGGCTCCCTGCGTGGTCTAACACAGAGTCAGAGTCGACCGCCACAGCAGACACCTACTGCACAGTAGGGGGCACACGAGCAGCCACAGGGTGCAAGACAAACTATCAAACTCTATGTGTTTCGTCTGAAAAGGAGAATGATAACAAGTTTTAACTGTACTTAGTGAATGGAGAGACAATGACATCCTCACCCACCTGACGGCCGCGTGGGGTGTCCGGGAGTGCTGAGGGGAAGGTAGGAGGTGCCTGAGGAATCCTGTCTCCGTTCCTTTCTGTGTTGCTACCTAGCTCCATTTATGGGTCCCCAGTTAGTGCTGTGCAGATTCTCTTATCTGAAAGAGTAGAACCCTGACAACCATGTACGGTGAGAAGGGAGATAATCAGGGAAACATTTTCCGCCGTGAAAGGTTTCCTAATTATGTGGTGGCAAACCACTTACAAGAATTGTATACCCTCGAAGATGAATTGCAGATTTTTCTCTTACAAGATAATGTATTTCAAATTATGCTGACCTTTTCTTTTGTCATGACAAGGCAGTGAAGATATTTGAAAAAACATAAACACATTTAATCTATCTCTTCAAGGCCAAGAGCATTTTAACAATAATGAGAGAAAAATTGCTAGGAAACTTGTGCTGTGAAAACGGGTATTTGAAAATGTTTCCATAGTGATGTGATTTTGCTGTCAAAACCAGTGTAAGGTGTGACACTAGGAAAAGAAAACTCTCACATGTATAAACTTGGGGGAAAATCTTTTAAAGAAATAGTTTCAGTGGGGTATTTAACCCATTTGTTAAAGATGAATAATGTCAACAATTTTCAATTAGTTTGAAAGAAGAGCTAGCTGGTATCAGTGAAGATGGAAATTTACTAGCAAAATTTTAGTTAAAAACTTTTGCATACTTGGTGAATAGAACTGAAAAGGAGCAGTATGATTTAGTAGGCACGACCAATGATACAGTCCACTTACAACTATGTGTCCTGTGGGATGCCCCTTTATTTATGAGACATTAGAAATAAGAAACTAGTCCTAGCCCGGTGACTCAGATGGTTGGATAATCATTCCCCTATACCAAGAGGTGGTGGGTTTGATCCTCTGGCAGGGGACATGTGGGAGGCAACCATGTGATATTTCTCTTACATCAATGTCTGTCTGTCTGTCTGTCTCTCTCTCTCTCAAATCAATCAACATATCCTTAGGTGAAGTTTGGGGGGAAAAAAAGCACTAAATTAAACTGGACTTAGAACCAGATCACTGAATCACTGTTACACAGAATTAAATTTTTAAAAACTGTTTTATGTTACCAAAAAACTCAAAATGTTGTCAAGCATAATGTCAATGAAAGCCAAAATAATATTTTTGATGGGATACAAAATGATAAAAGTTTGGCCCGTACTCTGTATTCTGTCAGCCCCTCCAAAATCAGAAATGTGAAAAGAGAGAAGTTTGCACTGAACACTGTAGCCACTGGTTACGTGTGGAATTGGTAGTGTACTAGAGGGAGGTACGGAAAAATCAGGAATTCTGAAGAAACTTCTGGAACTCTGCTAAAGACTGGTTTAAAGAGGAAGCATCGCTGCTTCAGCAGGCAAGTATATGTTTCAGCAGTCAAGTGCCTGGGAACTTGCGCCTCCCACTTTTATTCTCCCAGCATCTCATACTATGGCGTTAACATAGTGGGCGCTCAATAGATGCTGTTGACAAAAGTTAATTATTTTTTGGTGGAAAAAGTGTACAATCTCAGCATTGCAACAACAGAATCCAGTTCCACTAATGCAACATAAAATCACCATTCTTATCATTGATAATGGGTTCTGCTGACATAATATCTACAATGATCAGCCGCTGGGAAGTGGAAAAATTATTAATTAGTATCGCTGCATTATAAAAAGCCTCTGTTAAATATAGTACAGTGGAAAACTACACAGCAGTGTTCTGAACCCCAGAAGACACCCACTTTCAATCTGTTAGAATTATCGGTTTCACACTCCATGTACTAATATTTGCTTTAGTTGCTAAAATCACTAAGTATCTTGATCTTAATATTACTGTGCCTTGAAAAAATGCCCACGTGATACAGTGGAAACTGTTATATAGAGATCACCTCTCAGATGATCACAGAAACACTGTTTTGGCTTTTGTGAAATATCCTAAAAAGCAAATCTTTAAGGAAATGGATTAACTGCGGGCAATAAGGTACTCGTGAACAGTTTTACGTATTCATATAACTCGCCTTCCGTTTCCTTACAGTGCCAGGGCCTCCTGAGGCCTAAACTAGTTGTACGCAGTCGGCCCTCGCCGGCCTGCCTCTCAGGATGCATTAACCAGAGGAAGAATCCTCCACTGGCTCCAGAACACGTGCTTCTCTCACCTGAGCTGCCTCTGCCCTGGGCAGCTGAGGATATAGCACATGTAGGTCAAAGACATCCTTGGCAGAGATTTAAACCTACCCCACACCCTGCACAGCATTTAGAGCATTTTTGCCCTGCTCCCTTTCCACTGCTTTTCCTATTTTTCAATATGGGGCACAAAACAATCTCATGCTTCTTAGTGGTCTCCATGAGGTATATCCATCACATGCAACTGTTCTGCTCATGTTATTTTGCTCCCTGCCTGCTGATTCGTAAGGGAGAGGAGCTGGGAAAGGAACAAAGTAAATCCACGCTAGGTTTTGCCTACTAGGACACTGTCTTTTTTCTCAAGCCCAGATGCCTAATAACAAAGCTCTTGCTCCAATTATTCACAACATTATTTGGTTTGAAAGTTATGACACAGACTGGATACCGGGTGTGCAGAGTTGCGTGTATACAATGCACTGCCTGCAGAGTTGCGTGTATATAATGCACTGTCTGCAGAGTTGCGTGTATATAATGCACTGTCTGCAGAGTTGCGTGTATATAATGCACTGCCTGCAGAGTTGCGTGTATATAATGCACTGTCTGCAGAGTTGCGTGTATATAATGCACTGTCTGCAGAGTTGTGTGTATATAATGCACTGTGGTGCAGCACCACGGTGTGTGAAGAAAGGGACATGGGCACGTGGAAGAGGATTCTGGCAGATGCCTGGGGACCGAGTATATGGTAAAAACAAAAATGTTATCTAGGTAGGTGAGTACCCCAGGAGCCTGTAAAGTTAATAATAAAACACATTTCGTAAAGCACCTGGGCAAACCCAAAAAACCCCTGATCGTGGGAGAACCCAAGCCTATGACAACAGGTGTCACCAGTGCCCTGTGTTAAGGTGAAGAGAATGTTTATTTCCCACTCCTTTAAGACTATTTTACTTTTAACATTTTTCCTCTCATCATTTACAGGGTACATGTGAAAAACTTTATTGTATTTAATATCTAATCACCTACTTTGTGCATAGCACCGTGATGGACACTTACAGGTACAAAGGTGCAAATGGTTACTTGAGGCACTTATGAAGACAAATAATAAGAAGGAAGGAACTTGGAAAAGAAAGCAAACAAAGCAGAGTTGAATTAAGAAGTACGCCCCACATGCACATACTGAAGAAATATGCAGATCTTCCTGGGAGCTCTCTGCATGTCCATCCTCACATTTAAATCTGTGATGCCCAGAAGAGGAAGCTACGTGTGAGCAGTTACGTGGTACAGTAATGTTATTTACTGTACGGGGCTGTACGCCGAGGGGGCAGTGGGAACTAACACCCCGCAGCACGCTGCTGGCCAGGTGCACAGTGCCCGACATGAGAAAGCCTTCTGCATTTCACACGAAGGCACACTGCTCAGATAAAGGCAGGCCTGTAGGAATGGCGCCAACTATACCAGCTCACAGATACTTCTGTTCTTTGCCACCAAATAGAGATTATGGCACACACACTACACAATTTAACAGCTAATGATATACTATTATATGCTGTTCTTGCTTTATTTTATATTTTTAAACATCATCTAACTAGACTTTTCCCAAGGGGTAATAGCATGTCTCTCCCTTGGGCAGTTCAGTTCCCTGGGGCTCCCTTAGTTGGTCCTGAACTTCTCAGTTTCAGATACCTGTTTGGACCATAAGTAGCATAAACAACTACTGGGTTGGCATCCAGTCACTTTAGGTTAATGGCACACAACTCCCCCCGGGTGTGCGATAAAAACTCCTCATTGCCCTCTCGAGTTATCTGTTTCATACCTTTGTACTTGACCATGTAGAGACATGCAAGCATTCTTGAAAAGATAGGTGTATATCCTGGGCATAAAGCTGAGTTTCTCAGCTTTATTTAACTATTAATTTAATTTATTTTATTTCATTCTTCTGATGCTCATGCTGAAGCAAAACTGGGAATTGAGAAGTTTTCCTGAGAATACGTCTCATAAAATATAACAGTGGCTTTGAAGCACAAGGAAGCCAGCAAGCTCCCTTTCCTCTTTAGGCAGTGAGTCTGGTCAGACACACACCTATTTTTAATCCTGCATCCTACTGCTAAGCGGGCGGTTTGCTCAATAAGGCAAACTGCAGATGTTTTATGTAGCTCGTACACTTGCCACTCTTTCTTCCGCAGAAAAGACTCTACATAAGGAGAAGCTGATCCAACAGGTAAAGTATGAAAGACTTGGCTGTTGTAGAAAAACATTTCCTTCCCACATCTAGGCAAAGGCAGTTTCCAAAATTCCTACAGTCTGATAAAATTAAAACCACATGGAAAATGGTGTTGAGAGCTTTTTAAAAATAGAAAACATTTTAAAATATGTAATAATACATTGAGAACCTATGCACTGGGAAGCAATGAATACTATCATTTTAAAATGGAGTGTCAAACTTCTCTCAGTGTTAAAATAATAAAGTGATAATAGTTGTACATAATGACCAAGTGTGACATTACAACTATGCCTTTGTACCTGCTGATACAGAGCAGTTTGAGGTTTTGTTGTCTTAGCCCTTTAAATACAGAGCAGGTGAGCTGTGATGGACGGAGCTCAGTGTTTCCTCATTTTGCTCCCCTGTTATTTACAACTGTTTTGGGGAAATATGGGCTATTGAGAGATTATTCGTGGCACGCACTATGAACTGTTAAATAAATGTGGTATATTGCTTTTCGACTCATTTGTTTAAGGTTTGTGATTTTTTCAGCAGACCTGATTTTATAACTTTAGGCCAACTAAAATTGAGAGTCCATGGCTTGAATGGCTTTTGGCAAATAATTTTTTAAATATACTACCACTTCACCTTTTTTTTTTTTTCTTTTTTACATCTCCTGTGGAGATGTACATCATTAGCCAAACTTAATGCACCATATTCTGCAACTCTGGTTGGTTTTAGAAAGAATTACAAACCTTTCTTTGGGACAAAGCCTGGCCCACGTTTGTTTAAAATGACCCGTGGCATCTGACTCCTGGCACACGTATTTGCAAGACAAGGAGCTTCCGTGACAACGTCACAGGCACAGGAAAGGTAGTCTCTGGAATGGCCAAAACCCCACCTGCAATCTGCTGTTTTTAAACCAGACAAGGGAAGATGGGTATAAGGAAGATCTACTTTCACGTCCTTGAATTAATTGAGTTTCAAGAACATTACATACGCAAGTTCTGTTATGATAGTGGTTATTTAAGTTTTTAACTTCAGATTAGCAAAACAACACATTACTGGGTGATATGGTTCTTTTTTCAGTTGTTAAACTTCACCAAAAACAAATTTGTTTATACACTCTTCAGACTAATAGCAACTAGTGAGGTGAGGAAACCTAATATTAATACTTTAAATGTAATTAATGACTTAAATAACTGGGATAAGAATATAACTTTTATATTACCCATTGACAGCTCCTGGAATAATAAAAACAAAACTACAAGATGTTAAATTCAGTCAACTTGAGAAAAGAATACATAGTAAAATCATGTATATATTAAGCCTACAACTCAAATTAAACTGTGAAATTTATGTTTACAGACCACACTGTGAATATTATTCATTTTGATGATGTAAAAAATATCGCTATAACCACTGCATATTGAAAGGTGGTAGAAGGAGGGGCAGGTCACAAATGGTGTCAAATTTCCTATCCTCAACAGCAGTAAGAAAATAGATGAGGCCTACATTAAATGTACACTTTTTAAAACCCTAATGATTTCAAAATTATGATATTGTTTTATAATCTTCCACTTTCAGTTGTAGGAGGAACTACTAGGAACTACCCTTTGTGAAGAAATGTTTACCTAAAATTTAGCAACTTCTTTTTCAGTGTCTCCTTAATTTCTTTTCACTACTTCTTAGTTCAAGTAAAACTAAGTTAAGTAATTATATATAATATTTATATAGAAACATAATAAGTTTTTCTTTCTATGTATCTGGAATAGTGTTCACCAAATGCTGATAAAAGTTGTTTCTTAGGGATTTTGAGTAACTAAAGTTATTTTTTCACAATGACTGACTTAAAAAAGTGTAAATTTTTTTTAAAAAAGGGAAAAATGATTAGTCTAAAAAAGTATTAAAATGACTTTTAAATGTATTAATTAACATGAAGAGATGCTAAAAACACAACTGGAACTAAAAGATAGATTGCAACATAATAAAATGCCATTTTTATTTCAAATATCTACATGCATAAATAAACTCTCAAAAGAAATATGGCAAAATATTAAGGGTGATTATATCCAGTGGAATACTGAGTGATTTTAATTTTTAAATTGATCTTTACCAGCATTTTCTGAATTGTCTATACAGAATAGCATTACTCATGCAATTTGATACAAATAAACATATACATTCAAAATAGAATGCTAATAATTTTCACTGGGGTGTAGCTAAGATTTTTTAATGAAAATTCTGAAAAGAAGATATTTCTAGAGAGGACTTTTTGACTCAAATGAAAAAAAAATCCTACTGTGAAAGGAAGCTTTAATTTCTGAGAGCTGACTCTGTAAGAGATGTGTGGGTGAACTAAATGGCGCCCTTTTCACAATGACCATCGTTGGGGTCCATACTGGCTGAGCTGGAGACTGCCCTTCTTCCTCTGTGGCTCCTGAACGTCCATTTCTGGTCCTCAGGCTGCCTCTCTTCCTCTAGGCCTCTGGTGAACAGGACCATGTTACAGCAGGTGACTAACCCAAGTGCTTTCTGACCACGCATGAACCCAACCTGGAAGTCAGACTTCATTATTGAAGAAACCTCAGCAAGAGTCTCAGTTTTTACAGTAAAATGGGATGGCCATTCAAACGTTGCTTTATTTTAGACAACCCTTCATTAGTTTATTTGGCATTAGGATAACTAAAGGATTTAGAGAATAATTTCTGAATGGGCTGAAATCTGCCCCATACACCACAACACTATCCAGGAACGAAAAACTTATAAGGTACCGGACTTCAGGCTGAGCATGTTGGAGAAAGAAGGGCTGGTATTTGACACGTTCCAATTACAGCCTTCATACACAGACCAAACTCTGCTTAGGACTACTCATGTGATTTGATTTTAAATACAGGTTTCCCCCAGCAGATCACATGTCACATTCTAGCATGTGCTGCTGCAGAGTAGTTGACACCATCCTGGGACTGCCAGGGGCAGCAAGGGACTCCTCACGTGCTTCTGCCTGGCCCAAAACCTCACTAGTGCCTCAGCCTGAACGAAGAAGCTCCGTGAACGAACAAGAACCAGAAGGGCAGAGAAGAACAGTTTCAATGCTGAGAGTGGGCTCCACTTTACTCAGAGAAAACATCTGATTAGATCTGGAGGCAGCAGAATTTTCTTGTTTAAAAATAAATACCATATTCTGTGTCATGGGCTACAAACCTGAATGTTACTCTCACCTTTCTGATAAGACTAAGAGAGCTGAAAAAATACAAAAGAACTATGTATTTAATTAGAACATTAACCAAAAGATGCCTTCCTCAATACGTTAGTGTTCCTATACCCAGTTGATGATGGCAGAAAGCTGTGTCTTTGACACGGATGAGATTTCTGAGAGGGCCAAGTTCAGCTTTCGAATGCCTGTCTCATTTTCACCAGTAACTGAAGAGTATAGCCTTTCCGAATGACTCAGTGATTCATCTTGAATTCATTTTTCCTGTCTGGGAACCTGGACATTTTTCTCTGCAAATACCTAAGAAGCACATGTTTCATTTTTTAAAAGAAAATGTTACATTTCTTCCTCTGCCCTTTTGGATGAGTACTTCACTCAGTGAATGGCGGAGTGAATAATGATTTTTTTAAAAGATACATACATAGTCTGATGATATGAAAGAATTCATGTATTTCTAAATAGAACATTTCCTCCTTTTTAAAAAGCATGAATGGATTAGCATGTAGTTAGGTGCAAGTCACTACCTCTGTTCCCATCCTTGGTTGGATTGGGTGTTTGTGCAGATGTGTGCATTTCATTATGTTTTATAACTCGTGTTATGTAAGCCTTATGTGTGAATCAAATATTTTAAAAGAAAAAGGTGGATGGGTGAATGGGTGAAAGCGGATGGGATCATTCTTCATTATTAATGTCAGGTCTTGTCAATGTGCCGTCTCAGGGGAGGGGACAGGCACATAACTGGCTCATGAGCCTCAAGCTGGCAGGGGCAGTTCCTTCACCTCTGAGCCCAGGCTCACAATTCACACTCTTCCTTTCTCTTCTGGGACAGCGGTGGAGGGAGAGGGGCAGAAGGCGGCAGGCGCTAAGAGCGGGTCAGACCTGGCTGCCTCTCAGCACTGTGAAGGCGCAGTCACTTACTCTGGTGACAGGTGCGAGTGGAAACGGTACCGCTGCTTCTGCACTGGCTGTGGAGCCCCATCCTGTTACTCATGCACCCCCAGACATCATGCCTTATACATTCATATTTTTAAAAAATTAGGCCCAACTGACATGGACTGAAGCACAGACACACACACACACACACACACACACACACAGAATTTTCAATAGCATTTTCTGCCCCCTATGTGAATTTATGCTGACCTATAACAGAAAAAAATCTCTGTATACACAACACACATATTAGTGAAACTTTCTTAACTGCTTTATGGTGAGAGAGTGGCATCAAAAATAGACACTGGAAATGTTTAAGTAAAAAATCATCCAGCATTTCACGGTGAAGTCAAATTCTGCACTGTTCCCTCTGAAGGCAAATGGGAGGAAAAAAGCCCAAAGCTTTCAGCACACGTTTAAAACATCACAGCCAGAGACCAATGACTGGCAATGGGACAATCATCATTCTGCAATTTTCACAATAAACTGGGCAAAATCACTGCAATTCGTTATAAATGTTCCTTTCAGGTATACTTCTCAGAGTAGGCATTATATTTTATTCTCATATTCCTTTCCCTCCCTGCCTCTAAGTTGCATTCTAGAATTTTTACTTAAAAGGAATCTACAACAACCATTTTTTATTATTTGCTTTATATTTATCAAGTATTGTATCAATTATTAAGTAAATACATACATAAATTAAGTAAAACAAACCACATGTAAATTATGCCAACTTTTTAAAAGACAGTTCGGCACGGGTCAAAGTCCTCTGACATCGCCTTCCTTCATGATAACTATGACTAGGCACCTCCCGTAACAGTGAGATTTTATTTTTAAAAAGCAAGGAGAAAACGAGTCAGAGGTAAGTTCTTAGTAGAGATGTATAGTGGTTTCTTGGTGAGGTCAAGAATTATATTCTGTGTTCTAAAGTTGGGACTGAGTGTTCTCTATTGCCCAAAACCGTGGCTTTGGTTATGTTATTCGGGAAGCTCTGCATCATATAAGCCAAATCATTAAAAATGAGAATATCTGTATTGCTTAGAAATCACTTAAGGACTATATGACGCTGGAGTTTCATTTCCAATAAATCAAATCCCCCAGGGGGAGTTCTGCGCCACAAGGAAGGACACTAAGTTTAACTCCTTGGTATTTCTCCCAGCCCCAAACACACACGGATGTTATCACAATTCAACCCTGAGGGCGGCAACCCCCCCAGCCCTACCCTGGCTGTCCTCAGGCCTGCCCTCAGCTGTTCTCAGGGAGGGACCTACACAGCTCCTACCGTGAAGCGGATGGAGCCACGGCCCAGCTCCAGTGCCCTGTGGTGAGAAAGCTGGATGGAAACCATCACATGGATTTCCAGTTTCCAGTCTGATCAATCCCGATGGGACCCTGTGAGCAGAAGGGCACCCAGAAAACAACATTCCTCCACCAACAAAACGGACCCCGTTTTCACCAAAACCAGTTGAGACATGCTAGTAGGAGGAATTTAGGAAGAAACCTTATTAATATTTGGTGACAGAAAACAACTTGTTTTGGAGAGAAGAGATTTTTCTTAACTCTGACTTCTAGTCACTATGCACTGGAGATGTTTTGTTGAAGACTTGCCCAGAGACAGAAAAGCTGGAAGACACGTGTCGTCATGCTTTTAGCACACCTTCCGAGGTGGGTGATGCTGGGACACGGGGACATTGCCCTGGGTCCCGCACGCTGCTGACTCCTGGCCCTTGGGATTCTCTCAGTCATGGCAGGACAACCCCCTGGTTGCCTCAGAGACCTCCAAGCACAGAGTCCAAACAAGCTGAGCTGGCTTTGGGGCTCCTGGATACGCCGATGAGAGAATACATCTTTTGCAAGGCTCCTAGATTTCTCTTAATGAATAAAATCCCTAAAATAATAAATAAACTTAAGATGGAATCATAAAACTCCCTTACAATCTACCTGGTGTAAAAAAAGAGATGTAGATTAAACTGGAAAATACAGGAAACATTAGAAAAATCTACCCAGTTCTTTGTGGTCATTATTTTAAAAAGCAGTTTCATCTGACCAGGGTTATGTCCTTACATGAACACCCAAAATGACTTAAGGAAGATAATCTCCAGCTCACCACATAATTGTAAGAAAAAATCCACCCCTGCATCAATCCCTCCCTCACAGACTCACAGATGACCTCGTCATGAAGACACAAAAAGAAGCAAAGATGCTTACTATGAACTTTTACAAGGTATAAATCATACGGGATACATGAAAAGTGAGGGGTATGAGAAGTCACCTCACTGGAAGAAAGCAGTACCTTGGAAGGTGTTAGCACTGGGGAACCCAACAGCAGAACGGCCTAGACTGGCATAGACACGACGGTCCTAACATAGTCACTGCCAAGAGCAGGCCAAGCCATTCGCCTGGCGTGGGATCTGCATTACGGCCGACCCAAGAGGAACGTGGCTGGTGACACTGCAGGCTGGCAGAGGCCGGAAGGAGGCTGGCGCTCCAGCGGAGCTCGTCAGTGTGCGTTCCTCTCTGGGGAAGGAGGCCCCTGTCACAATGTGCTCGGGGACCTGGGGAAGGTCACAAACCAGCCGCCCAGCAAAACGCAGCTCAGAAGTGTGTGTTTGGCTATAGTCTGTTGATGTGCAAAATACTATTGAAAAATACTGAACTAGCTTCCAATATTAAAAATGGGAAAAATCTCACCTAAAAGTCCTAATTTCCGCCTTCACTTGGAACAGCAGGAGCTGCCTGGCAAGTCAGGACCTGCAATTCCACAAGGCAAGAGCTGCCTGAAGCTGGGGGGCAGCTGTCTGCTCCCAAGGGTCACACACCCCCAGTCTGGAGGCTGGTGATCCAGGAAAGGCCAAAAAGACGTCTTTAAAGAATGAGGCCGACAGAGAACTAGTTAGAGGGGTAAGTCATTTAGAGAGCAGAGAGATTATTGGACTGTTTTATCATCTTATTTTCTCCTTTATACGAGAAAACGCAGCAGAGTAAAGCACATACCTCCCTTTTAACTTAAATACTGTGAACAAGGCTCGCTCCTTGGTTAATCCTCCTGCAGACAGCAGCATCCTTAAAGCCTACCTGGTATAACAGCATTTTTATGATGCTTTAGAGTTAGCAAAGCATGTTCATACACATTTCCTTTCACGGACCCCTCCACCACAATTTTGCTGGCTATACTAGGCAAATGGTCTTCTCACACGCTCCAGATGAGGAAATGCAGGCTCAGGAACGTTGGTGGAATGTGAACCGGTCTTGCCACGACAACCCACAGACTCACCACTCCTCAGCAATGACCTAGCCTGTACCGCAGGGAACTAGGGGGCCACTTCAACCTGCTTGGAGCCGTGGCCACTCAGATACCATGCTGGCTAGTGATTTAGAGATTTTTCCCTTACTAGGATAATCTCTCCCTAAGAAAATCCATCCCCTAAAACTCAGACAGCCAGGAGTCAGTCTGCTCACCCTGCAAGGCAGTGGTCAGTATGTCCAGAACCATCCCTTATTTGTTCACGAAAAGTCCTGCAAATATTTTGGCAAATAAATTCGGAGAGCCGGAAACGCTAATTATTAGGCAGAGACAGACCCACAGCAATAACATAAACAACAAAGTGCCTTTTCAGCACTGCTATTCAATGTGCCTTCCTGTTGCCAGTGCCACGAAAAACACGCTGGGAGTGGCCTGCAGGAGATGGAAGGGGAAATGACTCCTTTAAAGACCACGTCCTGTGGGCAGGCTGTGGCCTTACCGTTTGCTACAGCAGATATCAGAAAGGAAGGGCGGGCAGTGTAATTTGTAAGGAGAGAAAAATGGCTTAAGAAATGGAGTTCCCAAAGAATACTATTTAGGAGGGGCACTTCCAGTTCTGTAGTGGATGAACTTTTTTGTTTTCAGGTTGGGAATGAAGTGAGCAGGAGATAAAGATTCTGCTCAATTGCCTGCGAAGCTTCTGAGCTGGTCTTCTGTCAAGATAGGCCTGTCTAGATCCCCCACAAATGCTGAGCGTTTTGTGCCTCATGCAGAGGGCAGTGCAGTGGGGTCAACCTGGGGCCTGGAACCCTGCCCGCATTCTGCTCACCAAGCTGTGTGCCTTGCTCAGCTAGGAAAATGCCCCTTTTTGTAACTGGATGTCCTTTTTCATTGGCACAAAGGTCTTCCATGTGCTGGCTGCAGTCCTGAGCCTGGGTCAAGGTCTGCCTGTTTCAGCTTCTGGCCCTTTGAATCCATGTCATTTTACGTGTCAGGCAACACAATCACGTTGGATATCCTGGATCTGCGTACCACCAGCCTTGTGTAGCCTCTTGCAAATCGAATGATTTTCTGCTTTATTTTCTCCAGCTAAAGCAATGAAAACAGTGCCACCCCCCACCCCTGTCTCCTTAAGGTCATAGTGAAGCCACTGACAAAAGTTTAATCACATTTCCAGAAACATCTTCTACAGCACCTTCTTCCTGTGTATTAACATCACCGTCTTCTTCCCCATTTAACTTCAAAGTCAGTAAAAGATTAAAGATTTTAAGTTCAATGATGTGCTAAGTGGCGAAGGGCCACAGGCCCCCTTAAAATAGGGCAACTTCCATTTTCCAAGCAAATCACCCACTTCCAAGTATCTGAGTTCCAACCCCTCTCACAGGTCCACAAATCATTTCACTAGAACACCCTTAACAAGCAACTCCATTGCTGGCATCTCTGAGGCAGCAAATCGAAACTCAAACCCCAAGTTGGCTTGTTTCCTCCAACTGCTGGGATGCAGGTTCCTGGCCAACTGCAGACGAGCTGGCAGATACACACCGCGTCCAGAGATGGGCTGGCCAGGGTGGACTTGGGAACAATTGGTCTCATCGCCATCTGAGATGACAATTCATTAGTGTGGTGGGAACAAGGAGCAGCCTCTCCAGGGAGCCCAGTCGTAGCCCTTCTGAGGGCTGTGGTGCTGGCTTCTCATCAGAGCCAGTATCTGTACCACCAGGCACACTTGGGGACAGCTTCTGGCCTCCCTAAGGCAATCTACAGGGGCACAAGAGATGAAAAACCTTCTGAGGACTTCACTGTTGAGGGGAAAAAAGGAACACCAGTAACACTAAAAATCCAACTCAAAACCAGAGACAAATATCCACCCGCAAAAAACAATGGTGTGTTAAGAGAACACTAATCTAGATGTAGTAATAAAGGAAAAAAGGAGAAATGTTTCAATGAGAAGTATCTCAGAGCGTGGCATGCAAAAAATTGTGTGGTGACAGGAATCCAGCCCCATTGAGGAAAATTCGAGCTCAGTGACAACATCCTCAGCAGGCTTTACTAGACACTTGCACCAAGTACATTGCTCAACATGCAGTGAGTGAGGATGCATGAGTCACAGGATAGCACCCCCCCAACTCGAGCCGACAGCAAAGGGCATCAGTTATTTAACTGCAGAAGAGGATGATGAATGACTCCCAAGGGCTCTCCAGAAAGGAACATAACATCTCATCACAGAGAGGGGTGAATTAAAACATGATTCTCAAAACAAGTATCCAAAAACTATTTTAAAAAATATTGAATTGACAAGGGAAGTCACAGTCATCACAGTCAGATCCAACGCCACCTGAAGCTCTGGGACCCTCTGCCTCACCACCCCCTCCCAGCCTCCAGGGCCGTGACACAGGAGAAGACCTTCAAACAGCACTTTTGAACAAAGAGTGCACAAGACGTCTGACTTATCCGCGAGCAGCATCCGACCAAAACCCCAGTGATAACAGAACGATACAAGGGTGAGGAGCAGCTTCCTATCCTGGATAAAACCCCATCTCTTGTACCTCTTCATGTCAACGTGGGCGAACTCATCAAGATAATCAGAAGGCACTCACAGCTCAATGCTGATCGAGCATCTTCCTGTTAGCGAATGGGCACAGCGCTGTGAGTGTGTGAAGTGAGAAGGATGGAGATGAATTTCTGTATGTGGTATATGCCTCTCAGGAGACATTTAGAATGAAATGGTTAGTGTAAGACTAGAAAAATATGCCTGTTCTAGAATTTTAAAACCCTTACCAACGGTGAACAAAGGGATGTTACCAACTACGACTGATCAGCCCATCTACTCACAGATTAAAACAGTAGTATCCCGCCTAGGAGGTTTTAGAAAGTTGTTTTTGTACTTCATGCAGGAAAACTGAGCTCCAAATGAGCACACCCAGCTTGAGAAAACTACTCAATGTATTAGTTAACGTGGGCTGTCTTGTTTTCAAACTTAAAAGCTTAAAAATAAAATACATTGCATCCTAAGTTATTTAGAAAGAAGGAATAGTTTTTTACTAGAGAGTTTATATGCCCCACAGAGTACCTCTATTCCTAAGCTACAGACAAAGCCAAACACTCAAGTAAGGTCGAGTTCATTTAGTAGCAATACAGAGTCTAAAAATGAAACCTGGTTGGACTCTGACCCCTTGGACACCTCACCTGCCAGTGCTTTGTTTCCTCTCTCTGGTCAAACTGAATTCAAATGGTCACCCATATGGGCTTTTCAACCCCTAGCTCTTGTCCCTTGGCTCCCAGGGGCTGTAACTTCCCTCCCCCCTCTCCTGCTGCATTACCACTATGCTGGTCAAGATGATCAAATCCAAGGGGCTCTTCAGGTCTTCTCTTGTCTTCTCTTCAGTATTTGCTAATACCAACCACTCTGTCTGAAATTATGTTCTCTTGTGATTTGCTGCTACTACATTCTCCTTTTCCTATAATACCAGTTGCCTTACATTTCTGGGTCGGCTTTTCACTTGAGCCCCTGGTCAGTACCTCTAGTCTGCTGGGCCCCTCCACCTGATGTCTGCAGGCACCTCCTGTTCCAATGTGTCCCCAACACACTCCTAGTCTGCTCTCCCCAGTCCCCGCCAAAGCTGGCCTTCCTCTTCCTTACCTGTCAGGGTTAACATGACAGTGCCCTTATTCACCTTGTTACCTCGGGCAGAAACTGGACAATGTTGGCTCCTCCCTGTCTCTTGGTTCCCACTACTTCCAATTCACCCAGCATTATTCGATCTCCTCCTTACCCATCTCTCACACTTTTTGCCTCCTCTCCATCTCTACGCACACTGCCTTGGATCTGGACCTCATTCTCTCCTACTTGGACCACGGCAAGAGGTCCTGAACTCACCCTTCTGCATTCAGGGAGCTCTCTTTGAAATCCATTCTCCATACGCTATCAGTGACTCTTCCTGAACACAAACTCAATCACACCACACACCTGCTTGAAAAACCTCCCCTCCTCACCTTCCACTCTGCACCTTTAATCTTAGCCAAAGGGACCTGCTTTCAGTTCCCCAACCTGGCAAGCCCATTCATACCACCAGGCTTACTCTCTTGAGCTTTTCTTTGCCTTACGTGCCTTTTTGCCTATCCTTAAAAACTGCTTCCTGTACTTCATGACACAACTCAAATGCCTCCTTTTCTCTGAAGGCTGCCCTGACCCTCCTTGTGCCCATCACCAGGCAGGCACTCCGGTCTCTTCAATCGCAGCAACTGTGCATCTCCACACCCCTGCCTGGCTCACACGGGGTCTGGGAGTGTCCTGGGGACAGAGACCACCACGTGTCTCCTCTCTGCTCTGCAGCTGCTAAATAAAGTGCTCCACACCTTGTAAGCACCAATACATTTTTCCTTGGAAAAAAACAGAAGGTGTCACTCTCTCCTAGACCTTCACTGGTGTGTGTCATTTCCTAGCCCTTCTTCCCATGCAAACTTGTGTTTGTTAATGTGCACAGATATTTATTTCACCCAACAGGGACATTTCTACTGTAGGGAAAGAGCAACACAGTTGTATGGCTTACCTACAAGCTGAAAAGCAAACATTCAAAGATTCAGGTTTTCAGATAAAAGGCCCCCTTTCCCCCTCTATGATAAAAAATGAAGTTTCTGTAATAAACCTTGCTCAAAAGAGGATGCCATTATATAAAATATGCCTCCTCCTTCACCACAAAATTTTAAATGTGCAACGACAAGTCTTCTGATGTGTATCATTAGCTGGGGATTCTGGGTATTTTTGTTCGGGGAGCCAAGATCTGTAGTTCTCTAGAAGGTGTATGGGACGGATGCTCCAAGGTCATTTATGCCAATACACAGACGTCTCTGATGAGGACCCCAAACCCCAATTCAGTACAACAGGTAAATGACACCAAGCCAATCCTAGTACCACTGTTCCAAGTGCTCTGTTTTTTGTTTTGATCTCCATGTGTTTGCATGCACAAGTGTTTTCAAGTACCTCTGCTTTAGTAACTATCTCTGCCTGATCCCCCTTGTCAATCTCCAACTTGGTAACAACTCCCTCCTACTCCCCTCCACCCTGGAGGTTGTTACAAACACTGATCGCAGCAGGGAGTGGGAACCTGGCTCCACCTACTTTAATTGTTGCTTCCCTACTTCTGCTTGCTACAAAGACCCCCCACTCTCCACTCCATCAATTTCCAGCCTCGAGCAATGTTCACCCCCACACCAACTGAGCTGGCATCTCCCCTTCAGTGTATTGTTTCAGTGGAAGGTTATTTTTTTTGGCTTAAGAGGCTTTCTCTTCCAGCTCTGGGTGAAAAATCAGCAGAGATTCCTGTTCTTATCAACTGAGTGTTTAAGTCAACAGAGCAGGTGCCAGAGTCAACAGGATATGGAAAACGAGATTTTGTGGAAGATTATTTGTCACGGGCTTTACTGCCCTGGCGACATAGAATTAGGAGTTCACACTTTGTAAAAAAGAGCAGAAAGGGCAAGGAGCCAGAACTTCACCAAGGGGGCAGGGCTGCTTTGCCCGCGCCAAAGTGGCCAGGTAAGGTCCGTGACTCTGTGTAACTGGACAGAGCTTCCTCCTCTTGCTGGCAGAATGCTCATGTTTGTAAGCCCAGAGAAAGAAACACTCTATTCCGCCCTGCCCTCATTTCGACAGATTGCCAGTGTCCTCTGTGCCACCTGACCACTTCACCCACTAAGGACAGTGGCCCCTTTGCCTGGACTCTGAGCTCAGAGCACAAGTGCTTTGGCAGAGTGATGAGGAACAGGGATGGAGCAGAACTGTGCGAACTGTGCAAGGGCAGAATAACCACGGCCACCGAGGTTTCCCAACCCTCTCGGCCCTGCCAAGCCCCGGAAGTCCCACGCCCGCTAAATGGGACACGCTGCTCCTGGTTCTCGCTCCCTCTGCCACCAGCAAGATTCAAGGGGTTGGCTCTTCCAGCCCGTCACCGCCATGTGAATTTACACCATCCTTCCAGATACACATATGTATCTGGATAGACACACTTTCTGGAGATGTCCAAAAAGTACCACTGCTCAACTCTGGGGCTATGGGACGACTCCTCACACAGCGCTCTTTCTCGTGTTCTTCTCCTTTGTCTTTCAAAACATAGCACCTTTTGCAGGCTGCTTAGGGATCTCAATATCTAGTAAGGAAACCTCACAATTTTATGTCTGAATGATATGTCTGGCCTGGAATTTCCAATGATATTTTCTAGAAAGAGTTGAAAGAGCATGACATCAACCCCTCATTAGGGCTTTGATGGCAATTTCATCTCTATTTCACCAGTAAGGAGATGGAGACAAGATAAAACTGAAGAATTTACACCCTGGCAGTCAGTGATGAGAGACTCTCAAAATTGCGGCTCTTTTAGTGCACATTTTCAAGCATGTACGAGTGGAGGAAAGACTTTCCAACTTCAGCAGGCCATAAATTTGCCTCTTCTCTTCCTGTAAAAATTGATGGTGTTTTAGAAAAGGACAAGAGGGAGACAAAACTGGGTAGGAATTGTTATCAACCAAACTATGCCAATAGGAAGAAAATTTCAGAAGAGTATACTACATGCCATTTTCCTACTTTTATGGTCTCTCCACCCAGAAAAACAGAATTTGTCAGTAGCTGTCAGGAGTCAGATCTGAGCTGACGTAACACTACTGTGTGGCCCCGGGCATATTTAAAATTTTTTAGTTCTTCATCAGAAAATGAAGTCAGGGGAGGTTATCTCAAAGGGATGCTATAGGGACCACATGCAATGATGCACATAAATAGTATTAACAGGGCCTAGCACGAGGCACATGGTTGTGAAGTAGGTTAGCTGCTATTATCATGCATACTATGAGATGCACTGCAAAAAAGTTGTCACTTCAGTAATGGTGAATGTAACATTTTATTTTCAAAACCATTCACCATGAAAGCAAACTATAAAAGCCATTCTCTTGACCAAGAACTTGACTAGTTTTTCTGACAACACAGTAGATCACAATAATTCTAGATTTCCCGTCAAGCCCTGAGAAATCTTGATCAATGGCAGTTTGACAACGAACAACCTATCATATGCACCACCGTAAGTCACAGAGACAGACATGCTGGAGGTAATACAGAACAGTGCACCGCGGCTACTCCTGAGTGCCCTATTATTCCATTAAATTTCAATTTAGGATCTCTGTAAAATTATGACAAAAAATCAAGGCACTATTTCATTAGAAAAAAGCAATTACCTTATATCCACCCTGTCCCATTTCTAAGAATCTTTTCCACTATTACATAAACCACCTAAATGAATTTTGGAGTGCCTCCAGGCAAGAGGACAGAGCTTGCAGAGATCTGTTGATACGATAATGACAAGTCACTGCCATGAGGAAAAAAATGAGTTAGGGGTTCAAACTGTTTTGGCAGAACCTCTTTCTGTTTTCTATCCTGAAACCCAACTATAAAGGCACTACTGCATATGGGTCACATGTCTCACATCCTGTACATATTTTTAACTCTAACTTATACCCACATAGTACAGGGGAGTGCTATGTTAGCTTCTGGAAAAGGACTCAGTTTTGTTTGTGTTAAGTTACTTTTAGCACAGATGACTGTATTTAAGACTGTTATAAAATGCAATGGCTAAAGAGAAATGAGAAATTCTCTTGGAATTCTCATGAGAAGGAAGAATTGATGAATTTCGTGATCAATGAAGTTCAACTCATAGCCTATGCTTATTTCTTAGAATTACTGATCACACCAACTTTAACATCAAAATTCTGAAAATTGCTATGAAGATCACCAGGAAATATTCAGAAGAAATGACAACGGGAGGGTCCTTCACGCGGCCAGACTAAATGCAGGTGAAGTATCAGTGACGTGAAGCCTCAGGAGTTACCCGTGCACACTCCCTGCTCCAGATGTGGGGTGCCCATGCTCACCCTCTCTTTTAAAATGGCCCCTAAAGCCAGAAACAAATCAGCAAGATATGAAAACGCCTGTTTTCTCTGCCCTAGACTGCTTTACTCATTCTCAAACAAATGTCTGAATGCCTTTTAAAGAGATGAGGCCAAGGCAGGCATTTTCCCTCTCTCTCTAGACTAAGCCAATCCGTCATACAACGCCAGCTCTGTTGGAACCATGCGCCTAATGCAATCTATAAGCACAACGGTGCAGACGGTATAATTTATAGGTGGGTATGGTGTGAAAGATAAAGGTATCAATTTTGCTTTTCCATTAAGAGAATATAATTTCAGCATGTAAGACTTGTTCGCCTAGAAGCTCAATGTATTGAAATAGAAAAGTTTTAGTTTATTTGAAAAAGAAAACCCTATATATTCAAAGAACAAATAACCAGTCTTTCTGGAAAATGGACACTTCAAAAATAGGAAAAGAGAGCATTTGATAAAGCTCTGCAAACAGTTCAGTAGTTATTGCCTTTTTTCCCAAGAAATGACTTCAATGACATAATATAAAAGTACCACTGTGCCTTTGTCCCAGCCCAAAAGAATTTACACAGACGTCTACCTAAGAATGGCCAGTTGGCATCTTAGTGAAAAAAGTTCTCTGAAAATACAAATGGAAATATAGAAGGGAAACGAGATACAAAAGTTAATATAATGAGAGGACAAGCGGGAAAAATAGGCCCAACAAAGCAAAAGTAATTACAGAGGATACAGATAAATTACAAGAGGCACAGAGAACCTTGTTACAGACTAACAAACAGGTTTTTTGTTTTTGCAAAAAGTCCCCTTTCATAAAAAATAAAAATTAATAAAAGCCAACAAAAGTATTTTGGCTTCTTAGCTAGAGATGGAAGCTATGGTTTTAATTACAACCCCAAAGAATGATTTTCTAGGCTTCCATTTTGATGATGCTTGGTATACCTATAACGTAAGCTTATTATCTCACCATTTTTTCCTCTTTACTGGCTGAATTGAGTTCTGTTTTGTATGAAAACACAGAACACATCTACCATTGGAATAAAGAGAACATAATTATATACAGGCAGAAACAAATATTATTACCCATGGCCAGAAAACAAACGCCACCATTGGTAATGTTAATTTATTAATACATTTAAGGGCAAAGCTACTGAGTTTTCATTTCCTAGTGGACGTCACCTCCACTACCTACCAATAAAAAATACAATACAATGTACCCTAAAGAGAAGCCTTTGCCACTTCCTATAAATGTCATCAATGTGTGGACAACAGTGTGGTGATTGCTGGCTGGAGGGGGTGTAATGGGAATAAGATGTGAAAAAATACAATAAAAAAGACTTAAAAAATAAGATAAAAATGTCATGAATGGCTATGAGAAGTGAAAAACTGGTGAATCATTCAGAAGCATCCATCGATATTTTATGATTGCGCTAAACAGAGAAAAGCATTTAATTTAGTTTTTATATTTAATACATACTTCTATTAAAATATACATACAATAAACCTTCCAGTCTAAGGAATACGAAAATAACAAAACCTACAGCTTAATTCCTGGCACAGGGCTTGGCTCATGGGTCCTGTTTACCAAATATTTGTTGAATGAATAAATAATCTAAATACCATCTAGATTTGCTTTATATTTTGGCCTGGAAAGTGCCTGCTTTTCAATGGCAGGCGTTCCTGGGCCTACACAACTATGTCTGTTTTCTGACTAATGTGGGCAGAGGCTATGATTTAAGAATATGGTTCACCCTACAGTAAACCTCCAACTCTGGAGGAGATGAAGAGGTGTCTAGTTCTTAATCTTGGGAATGCAGGTGTACCTTCTCCCTATGAAGGCCAAGTGCAATAAACCAGAGGAGACAAACTTTTCTATCTGAGGGATTGGTGTGTTACAGTATATAAAGAACTGGGATATATATGACTACTAACAAGTAATTAAGTGGATTAGCTCAATCTTTTAACACACTGAAAACCTCGGTTTTTTTCTGAAGTGAATAATATCACTGTTCCATACACAAATATTTGATATTTGGCAACATGTAAGATCTAAGTGATTGTTTTCTGATGGAGAACCCCTTCTGAAATGGTTGAATCTTACCCCAAACTTCCACTTATATGATATCCTAAGATTACTACAGAAGCACAAATTAAACTCTCAACATGATTATGAGAGAAAGGAAAGGACAAAAAAGACTATAAAAATTGACGAGAGTCCCTTATAGAAATACTTTAAATTAGTTTTATGATATATACTGTGAGTACTTCCTAAATGGGTCTGCTCAGCAGGCAATTAAAATTATTTCTGGAACAATCACAATCGGCCTGTGTGTCAATTAAGCCTTTATGACTATTTCATTATTTTACCCTGAAAACCATAAACATGAAATACATGAGAGATTTAAAAATCTCTTATGTCTTTCATTAAAAGAGATTTACCACCAGTTCTTTTAAATATTTGTTTAACTGAAGGACATTTTTGTAAAGAGGGTGGAAATAATTTGTGGCACCGTGGCATTGGTACCACCTGGATCCACACCCATCCTGAGTTCTCTCTGTCACTAAAGCCCTCCCCTCCATCATTATGGAAAACTGAGAGCTGCCCTTCCTGGTAGTATGACCACCACCACCTCTAAAAGCACAGATAAGCTAAAGAGTTCAGCAAGGCACACTAGACAAAGCAGAAGAGCACAATTCAGACCCATCGGGTTCAAAACCCAAACCCAAACATGGAACTGTCTGGGCATAATAAGCTCTTGCTACCTCAGTCCCTTTCCTTTATTTACCAAGCATGGAATTCTCTGTTGTGAAATTCAATCACTTTCAATAGTCATCTTGAACTTGACCCACATCTCTCAGCTTTGTGAGACTAGTGGTGTACAGTTCCCTGAAACACCATATATAACAATATCACACTTCCTATCTAGATCCCTGTTTAACCCACGGGGATCCAGGTCCTCTGTAGTCAGTACATACGCTGTACTCCAATCCAAAGGAGGGGTGGAGAGGGCAATCTATCTAAATTCCTGCTCTGAATGTTCATGCTTCCTAATAATGAAAGGACTTTATACTGTTTCGAAAAGACAATTTTATTCTTTGCTGTTTAACTTAATGAAAAAACAATTTATAGATAAAGCATGTTGAGAAGGGTAAATAAAGGCTTTTTGTGTGTGTGGTTTTGAGTTTAGGTTACATGTTTCACATAGCATTAGGCTTCTTTTCATTTCATTACAAACTCCCCCAAAAGATTTTTTAAACAGCGCTGTCAGCTCTGTTTGTTCCAGTCTCTGATTTACAAAGAGCCCCTGGATAAGAGCAAGAACCAAGTTGAAAGTTGTAGCATTTCCATTACAATCCTGCTTTTGAACCTACCCTTCCTGCTTTCCAAAGTGGAGCTCTCTGACCCCAATTCTGGCAGGTGGCAGGTGAGGGGGCATGGAAATCTGGTGGCTTGGGGGGCAAGGGGACGGTTTTCAGCTCATGGGATTAAATCCCCAGACCCAACAGCAGTGTGGATTCTATGCTTCTTCCTCCAGCACTGAGATCCTCATTCCAGAGACATGTACCGGGCCATACAGCCTGGGGGAGCTTTTCAACAGTGTGTGTGTGTGTGTGTGTGTGTGTGTGTGTGTGTAGCCTGTCTGACTTGAGGACCATCGCTCTAATTCCATACCAGTGAGTGAATCAAAGAAGGTTGGGTGTTCTGCTAAAATCAGTCTTCAGTCACTTGGTGTGACCAAAACTATCTTTTTTTCCACAGTCAGACCAAGGCACAGTGTCTCACTTTCCACGATTCCTTAATATTCCTCTTCTCCCAGTCAATCACCTGCTCTCAGTGGGCAGCTGACATGGCCCTTTCAGGTCTCCTACCCATGGCCTTGTCTCAGTCTTTATCCTCTATAGCATGGGACGCCATTAGTCACCTCTTCCTTCTTGAAATCCCTAGCTGGTTCTCTGCCAATCCCTCTAGCTACACCTCCTTTCTCTCCCTGGCCACGATCTCTCCTCTGATGGCCCCGACATGCACTCACTCCCCTGGAATTCTACACTAGCTCATCTCCTCATCCTGACTATTTAGGTCATTCCTTGAGCTGCAGATGCCAGCTATGTGAAGGTTAACGCCCAAGTCTCTCAGTCCTCCAGCCCATTCCCTCTTAAAAGCTCAGGAACCTACTCTGTAATAGCCTGAAGGCATTTTAATTACTCTAATCTGAAGAGGACACTGGGCACCTCAGGTGAATTAACTGCTTCCCTTGGCCTCCTCCTGATTTTCCTATGCCTGTCACTGTCTTTCCGCCTCTACACTCGGGTCTCCTCACACCAACTACACATCTCAGTTCCCTAGACTGTTTTTGCCCACTGCCCGACCCACCAACCCCATTAACAGAGTCCCGCCTCCTCCCTCCCAAGATGGTCTCCGAGTTACATCCCAATTTCACATCACCTGTGCGAGTGCCAACACCTGCTTTTAAAAGGCCAGCGCCTGCTTCAAAGCTAACTCCTGGGACACGGTTTCTCCAGTTCCCTTTGCACACACAGCCTTTCTTCCTGCCATTACTATCCTGTAACACAACTGCGACACTTCCCACAGTGCTGATGAATAACAAAATGAAACCCAGGAGCTAAGAGCCCCGCAGGTATATCTTTGCAGTACATTCAGAACAGCTACCCTTGTCTATCGCTTCATGGGGTTGTTTGCTCTGCTTCCACTAAAGAGGAAGGCAGACGTAAAATACTCATTTAACCAGTCCCACCCTTTGATCCATTTATCTGTCTGGCTACACTGTGTATAATAAAAAGCCTATCAAGTTTATTAATCCATTAATATAAAACTTAAAAACATGATTTAAAAGTCACCTCTATCTGTGTAATTTGGAACTTTTGCTTTAAGTAAAAAAGCACTGGCTGCCTTTTAACATAAAGATGTCAACGCTAAGCCCTGGCCAACATAAGCTCCAGAGTTACAATAAGATCCAATGCTCAAGAAAGTTACCTCCATTCAGCTTTTCATGTGTTTGTACATTTGGATTGACTGTACAACAGCACTTTTTTCAATGAAAGGCAAGATTTTAAAATGATACTTTAACGTAGTGTTAGGCTGTCACCAGCCATGCAGAATGCAGTGAAGTATGAGGCTGAGTGTGTAGGATGAAGCATAACTGCATGAACCTACCTTGCAGTTATTCTGGATCTTCAGAGTGAAGGTCTCCCTGGCCTCAGAAAGCCACGCAAGCTAGCAACATTACAACATTTTATGCTGGGTTTAGTAAAGTATGCAGTGGTGAAAATATTTAGCTACTTGAGCAAAGAAAAAAAAAACCTAAATAAATGCACAGACATCTATAATTTATTCTCTATATTAGGAAGGTCAGGAAAGAAATGATTAAGTGTGGTTTTATGCAACAATGTTCAAAGAAGGCTGACTTCCTATTCTTCCACATTGAATAGAAGCCATAAAGTATTCCTAGGCTGAGATTTCACATCGAGGTTGCCCTGAGCAGAATCAGTACCTCTCAGGGCCCCAGCCCCTGCCCCAGGGGCATCTAAGCTGAGTTAGGGAGCTCTGCTAGAGTCTGGTGTCCAAGTGCTATCTCAGGCCTGGTCCCCGCCTTTCTGACTGGTTTCCCTGCCAGACAATACAAGCACCTCACATACATCACCACTAATTCTGCCAGTGACCTGGAGAAGTAGATATTATCCTTAATTTAGAGATGAGGAAACCAAGTTTGGGAGAAGGTAAGTAATGGGCCCAAGCTTCAGGAGGTTGGTCTGACTCCCTTTTCACTGGCAGTGGATATCAATGGCGGCTGAGTGTCCTCCTGGGGTGGGGTGTTCTGGTGGCTACAATGAGTAGGGGATGTTACTGGCATTGAGTGAGTGGGAACCAGGAATTTTTAACATTCCATAGCGCGCTGCACAGTCCTCATCCAAGAGAGAATTTCCCTGCCCCACATGCAACAGCACCCAGCAAAGAACACTGCACCGTGATGGAGCGTGCGGGGAGAGACAGCACCTTGAAGGGCCTCGCTGATTCATGTCATCAGCAGGCTGGAGTGGCCCGGGGGCCTCAGGGACCATCCACTAACACTGGTATCATCCAGGTGAACATACATGGAACTTTTCTTCATTAACAGCATGTAGCTAGCAGAAGATGGAACCATTTAAAGACTTTACTAAATACTTGAAGATAAAAGGGAAACAGTGGCTGAATCCTGCATCATTAAACCACATTAATATGACTTTTCCTATCCCAGCTTCTAGCCTTGACAATGGCCACCTTGCTTGCCCTGACTGCTCAAGAAACTACACCAGGACACAGTCTTTTGGGAGGCCGACACTTCTTGTGGGGAACAGGTTCAGTTTCCCCTGCGGATCCCCCTTCTCCCCTGCTCTCTGTGGGGAGTACAATGCATCCACATGCCCCTCTGGTTTTCCAGTGGCTTTAGCCAATGAGGCACAGCGGCCAGAGGGAGGAAGAGCATTTACCATATTTTGCTGTATAATGCATTTCCGTGTATAATGCACACCCACGTTTTGTGCACTTTATACATGGGATCATTATGCCCGTGGTATAGAATCATTATGTCCATGTTTCCCCCCACCTCAAAAATCTGGGCAAAGAGTGTGCATTATACACAGCAAAATATGGTACTTCCTTGGCTCTCTCCATAGAAGGTTACCTCAAGTTCACGGCTCAGCTGAAGGTAACACATCTATACTTCTCTCACTCTGCAGCAGACAGAATAATGGCCTCCCAAAGGTACCCATCCTATTCCCCACAACCTGTGAATGAGCTCCCTTACACAGCAAAAGGAAAATAAGGTTGCTAATCACCTGACCTTAAAACAGGGAGGTTTCCCTGGATTATTATCCCAATATAGTCACGAGAGTCCTTCAGAGTGGACAAAGGAGGCAGAAGAGGTCAGAGTGGTGCCACATGAGAAGGACTTCACCCAGTGCTGCGGGCTCTGAAGACAGAAAGAGGGGCAACACAAGGAATCCAGGAGACCCCCAGAAGCTGAACCAGGCGGTAAAACTGGTTCTCCCTCCGAGCCTTTATAGAGGAAAGCACCTCTGCTGATACCTTGATTTTGGCCCACAGAATGCATTCCCCACTTCTAACCTCCCGGGGCCTTGTGTCGCTTTACTCCGGTTTGTGGTAACTTGTTACAGTAGCAACAGGAAACTAATGAAAACCTTTTTTTTTTTTTTTTTTTTCCAGTTTTGGGTAACCACTCATCCTCCCCTCGGAGGGAGGGGACCCACATCCCTGAATCTCCGTGGTGGCTCCTATCCATACCTTTCCTTTGTCAACAACCTCTCGTGAGTACACGCAACGCATTCTGGAACGTGAGCACCCACCCGAGCACCCACCCGAGCTGGAACCCAGAGCCCTATACTCCCACCATGTGATTTGTTTTTTCCTGCTAAAAGAAAGTCAATCCCTTTTCACTCTTAGATCCAAATGGAGCCCAATTTGTTACAACGGAGGATTCCGCTACATTTGTCAGTAATGTGCCCGTTAATCGACTTCTTTTAACAGTTCATTTTGCTACTCCGCATTTCCCACCCTTTCTGAAAGCCCACCAGGCCAACCTCCCAGTCGGCATCAGCACCAGGTCAGTTCAAATGGTGACGCCTTAAACACTCTTCTTCAGAATACCGTTTCAAGAAACTACATGTACTTTATGATATAATGAAAATAAAAGGGTTCTTCTCTCATTCTTACCCATGAATTTCTGTAAAATTACTGAACTTACATAGTAAGAAAGGTATCTATCTGTTGCATTTACTCCGCAGCTTGAAACTTTAAGAACTTTCTGGCAATTCCAGCCTTGGTTAGACAAAGGTTATTTCAGGATAACCTAATTAGACACAGTGAATACCAAGGAGCAAAGTACTTGAACTGTACATGTGAAAAACAGCATCACCAGCCACGTAAAACATTTAACTGTCAGGGGAGAGAGGACAGTGGCCGGATGGACAGTGTGGCCAGGAGTATCAGGAACAAGGCTTGACCACAACGCGCCCAGGGTTCTAGGTCCAGCTCTGCCGGTCACTGGCTCTGTGTCCTTTGGCAAGTGAGCTTTTTCTCTGGAGATCAGCTTCCTCCCATCATAATAAAAATAGTCATGTCTCCTTTAACAATCACTCCAGCTCTCACGTTCTATGGCTCTACAAGAGTTGGAAACTGCTGCCGAATGATAATAAAGGGTTGAGTAGCATTTATTATAACTAGCCCTGGCAATGTTCATTCAATCAACTGGTCAATAGTTATTGAAGACTTACTCTGTCAATACTACTACAGAGGCTGGGGACAAGATGGTAATTAAGATAACCGTATCTAGTCCGGAAGCACTCACTATTCAGAAGAGAAACATATTAAATAGTTAAAATTGTTATATTAGACATTTACGTAAGGTTCAATAGGGACACAAAGCATTGGGTTTGATTTTAATATTCCGGGGAGGGACAAAGTCACAACACTCCTGGAAGGGGTGGGAGCAACCACGCTTGATAAATTCAGCATTATAATAATTATTTACCACTAGAGCTGGTAAAACAAAGGTGGGCAGTGACTCAAAACAACAACAACAAAATAAAACCACATCATCACAACCAAAATAGTTAGTGGTCACATGCAGTCAACCTTTGCTGACTGCTGTGGTGGAGCTAATTATCAGCTGCACGTACTATCAATGTACATGCCACATGGACATGATAAATCGGATCCGAACTTCTCTAGAAATGTCACACAGTGACTGAAAAGTTGCATGCAGCAATGAGTTATAAAAGGAATACATAAAAACCTGAGTAATTCTTAAAATGTAAATTAAGCATCACTATCTTGAGTTAAAGATGAAGAAGGTATATTATTTTTCTACTGATAGTAGTCTATAATATTATTTTCTAAAGTTAATTAATACATTGTCTTGACAAAATATGTTCATGCTTTCCGTTTTAAACAGAATTGAAAATATACTGCATATTAGGTTTTAAAACAGGTGCTCTCTGAGCTGGAAGAATGTGCCAGCAGAAAACAGAGCTCCTTTGGTAAAAGGAAGTACACTCTGAACATCCTTTCTGTATCTTTCCTCTGTGCAGACATCCACTTTTGCCACCTCCCCTGGGCCCCATTTCTTCTGTACGCCCTTGCCTGAGCATCCTGAGGAACGTTACACCCCAACAGCACACTACCCGTCTGTGCCACTCATTTGGGCTCTCAACATCTAAGGGCCTTTTCTTGTTGGCTTGAGTATTCGCTTGTGTTCCCTCGACTAAACTGAAAATTTCACAGAAGTCTGCACCAGATTCCAAAATTCCTTGCTAGCACCAGATTCCAAATTCCTTACATCACAAATACTGTTTTCCTTTTCTAAACTACTTTTAATTTATGTTATTTTACTCCTTGTAAACCACTTAAAATCCTTTTTGGATCAAGGCTGAGGGTAAACAAAGAAATAAAGGATCCCCAGTAAGGACCAGAACTATGCCCTAAATATGGTGGGTGATTTGATTTAAAATGTTGCAGTCAAATCACCGTATTTAAGATTATGTATTTACCTGCAACAAACTCCAAAGTGAGCAAGTAAAGAAAAGTCAAGTGGAACAAGAGCATCCTTGGGCTCAGATCCATGGTGCAAATCCATCTCCAAGCGGCCTCCAGAACAACAAAGGCAGTCTTCTTTTGTGAACAGGAGGAAAACTGACAACAGCTCGGTAGGAAGTATCACATGCACCAACAGTACACATTCAGGAGAATATTCCTGATTCTAGACTGCAGTCCTTGCTATGCGTTAAAGGTGCACGACATGAGAACTGGCAGGTGGGGTCTGGATTATCTCTAAGCAGTATTATGGTAGATGATCAGAGACAGATCTACAAAATTCGAAGAAATAATTAAAGCCTTTCAAATGTCCCATCATCACTAAATCCCTTGAGAAGGACATAAGTATCCTATGGGCACAAACCACTTATCAAACTGGACCAGTAATTTAGCTTTGAGATGTAAATCTATGTAAAATCTGCTGGCCCCAAGCATAAACATTACACTTCTGTACAGCCAATTTTGCATAAGGGTAGTTGCCACTTAGGAGTTACCTGACCTCCTGCCACAGTAAGAAGCACCAGGATGTATTATGATACACTTTTGTCTTTGTAAGTGTATATCACAGCCTGTAGTATGTGAATATACAGTATCTACGTATTGACTTAGTAATAAAAATAGTAGTAAATTATATTACTAAGCCAGCTCAGTCTGTGAACACTTCTACAGTAACACTTTTCAAAATAACCCACTCCGTCCAAACCAGAGGAGCTCGATGGATGTTTTGTTGTTCAGTGTGCGTGGCCACCTACTTCTTTTCCAACAGCAGGAAGCTTTTCAAAGAAAAAGCCAACCCTCACTGAAATGGACCACACTTAATGAATCATGAGTCAGAGGATACTTAATGACTTGCGGCATAGTTTGATTTAAGAGACTACCCTTTAATAAGGAAACAGTTTATTAAGTTTCTTCTTAAATAATGACATTTCCCAAAATCTAACTCTTCGAGAAATAAAAATGCTAAATATATCAACATCCTTTTCCATGGTCTCACTGCTGTCTTTGTCAGTATTTACTGACATAAAATCTTCTTTTTCAATAAACTAATCATGTAAGTAATTTATTCATTCTATCATCATGCTGATAGGGAAAAACAAAACCAAAAAAAGAACAAAGACCTGATATTCGGGAGAGGAAATTTAGCTGTGTAATTTGTAGAACAAGTATAATTAAATGAAGTCAGAAAATTGTATTTTCTACTCTCCAATGTTAAGCCATTTTCTTTCACAAAGGGAAAAACAAGCCCCAACCCTAAGGGCTTCAGAAGAAAACATGGAAGGAAGATTGATAAAATTAACAGGTCATGGTTGCCTGTGTTTATCACAGCATTTCAGGGACATATAAAATATTTATGAAAGAAGACCAAATGTATAGTAACATAAGTACTTGGGTCAAGAAGGCGAAATAAGAGTAATCCACTTACAGAGAATTGTGAATTATCCGATTAGAATAATTTAGTTACCTGAATTGGTAAACAACCACATTTACTACATTCATATGTAGAGAATAGGATAGAAAATACATCTTATTGAATACCACTTTCATGACATCACTGCCTTGCTGGAAAATTCCTAATGCTCTCAAATGCTTCTAGGATAAAATCCAAACTTCACTGCACAGCCTATAAAATGCTCCTTAATTTGGCCACTTCCTACTTACTCCTTAGAAGCACTACTCCTTAGCAGGGCCATGATTCACCCTGCTCTGAATGGGCCTAACTGACCTCTCTGTGCTCAAACCCATCCCCTTCCTGGAATGCCTTCCCCACTTCCCAAAACTGAAGGCCTAACACAAGGTCACCTTTACCACTAGCCTTGTCTGACCACCCAAGCCACACAGAACACTAAAATCTTTTCAAATTTCTAGTTAGATAGCTAGCTACATAGCTAGCTAGAAAAAATTATGATTTGAATATCTGCATGTACACAGAGAGAGATAAGTAGGGTCATGATAGTAGGGGATTTTGTCCTTGAGATCCCTGAATCACCTGCAGTCAGAAACACAGCTAGAACAGAAAAATAATGACTTCCCTTCATCGCTTGGTTCTTTTTAATAACTCTTCAAGGTAACATGCTAACATAACAGCTTTTAAGACTAGGATAAAATATGACCTTCTGGCTATGAGAGCTTAATCAGCTAATGGAGAATTTCTGAATAGTTTCCTTGGGGGATAGTTCAGTTATGTGATATTGATAAATATACTTGTTATATGTAACTGAGGTTAGAGGAAGCAATTTGCAATGTATGTTTGAAACATCAAAGAAAGTCTGGAGCCTTTTTAAGGTGCCAGCTCTTTGCTCACCCATGGCACAAACTTTACTCCAATCATAAAACCTCAAGCTGTCTACTTGAAACAGATGTATTTTATTGAATATAAATTATATCCTAAAGTTAATATTTAAAAAAAATTTAAAGCTTAAGCCCCGGCTGGTATGGCTCAGTGGACTGAATGTGGCTGGCCTGCAAACCAAATGGTTGCTGGTTTGATTCCCAGTCAGGGCACATGCCTGGGTTGCAGACCAGGTCCCCAGTAGGGGGCGTGTGAGAGGCAACCACACACTAATATTTCTCTCCCTCTTTCTCCCCTTTAAAAATAAATTTTTTAATCTTTAAAAAAGGTTAAGCTTAGTTATGACTCTCCCTACAATATATACCATATTACATGATATACGTGGTAGCTAAGAAACTAAAAGGCAGTCGACAAAAGATAATCCAACTTCTTCTTTTTCTTGTGATCCCGTTCTATTTTTCTAAAGGCAAAACCTCTGGGGTCTTCAGAAGCAAATCCCATCCCTTCACCCAGCACTGTACTCATCTTTCCAACTCACAGCTACTGCTCATTACCAGTATTATTATGCTTGGGGACCAGGGGTGAGAGCAGCTGGCCCAGTGATCTGCTCAGATGAGATGGGTTAAATGTACAGCTCAGAAAAGTTACTTTCCAAACACCCAGACTGGCTTAAATTTCTCCTTCCTCCTCTTCTCTAAAGCACAAACAGAATTTTGATTTTTCATTTTGCGGGAGGTTGGAGGTGGGTGGGGGGATGTTACGAAATCTCAGAGCGGTCTTCAAGAGCTACGGGCATTTATGATCATTCCTGGTGAAGTCTTCTTCAAAGGCAGGGCACTCCAGTGCTGCTTTCTGGTGGTGTCCTCTCTCCTTTGCTTTTCTTTGTTCCCGACGTCTGACTCCACGATGAACTCCAGATAGAGTGATGACGATGTGTCAGTTGTGTGAAGGATGCTATAAAAATAAGCACTCTTTTCTGATGTCTAATACAACTGCAGAATGTTACTACCTGGGAGGAGAACTGGAAACCTCCGGTTCTTTAACATCAGAGACCAGTTAGTTGCCATTAAAAAAAAAAAAGGACTCCTGTAGGACAACTTGTGATATTCTGATTATCTGACCTCAACTGAACTCTCCCCAGGGTGTGTGTGCATGTTTGTGCGTGTTTAAATAAATGGCCATGTGCAAGAGGCAAGAGTGGAGACTGAAAGTTTGGACAAAACACTGCTGTGCCCTAAATTATTTCATGTTTGTTAAATGTAAAGTTATACTCTACTCCAGGGCTAATACAGACCACATTTTAGTAGTTCCTCCAAATCAAATAAAAGGCAGCTTGTGTGTCCAAAATTTCCTAAACAGCAAGCAAATGTTATTACTTGTTTGCCAGTCTTATAACTTCCTTCTGTATTATATTTGACTATATTACATTATATATGACTCAGTATCCCTTGAGCACCCACTCAGCACAGAGCTAAGGACTTAGAACTGTGAAATGCAATGCCAATGCACTGTGGTTTGGTGGTCAAGTGTGCACTTATAGTAATAATTACGTATGGTCAAAATTAACTGTGAAAATTCCTAAAATCACTGTCAAATTACTCTTAAACTACTAGGATCTGAGTTCTTGGTAGCTTAACAGCCAAAAAAATAAAGCTGTTGTTTCTATGGGCATTACAGCTTTCCCTTCCCTGGGTCGATGGAAGCCAGGACTTAGCTTCAGATGGGGTGTATGTGTGAGCTTGACCTTGCCATAGGCTAAGTCTGTATATGATACAGCTCTAGAGTGTACCAAACAGTTTCTGACTTTAGGAAACATGTACTACAAATGTAATTTCACATGAGGCACATAGATTACAGAGCACTTTTTAACCCAGTTCAGCACATTCAGTTCCTGACCACAAATCTGTGTGGCTGGCATGGAAGACATCATCCTCCATTTCACGGATGGGAAGGCTGACGCCCAGAGAAATGGAGACAAGTCCAAGATCATACACATGACGTTTTCTGACTGGTGGTCCTGTTCATTTTATAGTATACCAAGCCTCTTTACATGTACCACGCACAGACACACAATGACAACCTACATTAAGACAACAAAGTACCACGATGCACTCGATGGTCCTGCACACTGACTGGACACTCTCCCGAGGGTACAAACAAATGCAAAAAGAGCAGAAACTCCAAGGTGAAATCTGGCAGAAGGAAGATCTGGCTTAGAGGAAAGTAAAAGGATATTCCAGGTCATGAGAATGGTCCCACAAAGGCACTGGAGGGAGGAAGCAGCAAGCAAATTTGCTTTGCTGGAAGGAGGAATGTATTGGAAAGTACAAGAGAATAAGGTTTTGTATTCCTCCCTTGGGGTCTAATCCTGAGGATGTAACAACACTCCAATACCCCACTTAGCTGAAGCTAGTTGAAAAACAGAAATGGAATTGCAGTAACAGTGGTGAGCAGATGTTTGCCTGAACAATGAAATAGCTTTATCTGTTTTCACATACAAGGTATAACAGCTGACACTCACTTGTGGTTGGGTACAAAAGGAAATGAACCTTATTATATGTATTATCCATTGCAGGCTTGACTTTACCCCCAAGGGAAATAAATGCTTATGTATTCACTAAAAAGGCTAATGGCAGAGATGCCTATTTATTTTGTATTTATTTGCAGTGCTCCCAGGAGTTGAAAATTTCCCCCCAAATTATATGTAGGAAGCAAGTCATGAAGCTGCTCTTCTCTTACTACAAAAAACGCATTTAGGACTTTGCTGGCAGGTGTTTTTATTTCAGTGGCATTTCCTGAGACACAAGGATAAGGAAGAGGTGGGGAGGGCTGGGGAAGAAGAAATGTCTGGAGAAAGGTAATGAAAGCCAGCCACGAGCACCACTTCTGGGCCGCGGGCAAGTGGATGCAAGATATCCAAAGCAGCTGTGCACCTAGGCATTACACAAATTAAGGGCAAACTCCCTACTGCAATGGTGTTCAGATTCATGGTCATGTGTGGTGCACACTGAGGCATCTAGAGCCCTCCATTATTCCTTCTTAAGACAGAAAACATCTAGGCTGCAATACATGCTTTCACATACTATCTGAGGCGCAGACTTGCCTTGGGTATGTCCATAAAGAAGGTAAAATGAGTTTTTCTTCATGGTCTCACTCCCCTTTTCCAGAAGCTTGTACTATTTCTGGCCTAGGCATAAGCTTTTCAGACAGAGACCCAGGTTCCAAGGTGCTCTTCCTGTCACTTCATCCCATCACCCGCCCCAGCTCAATCGATCCTATCTTAATACACTACTAGCTCAGGGATTTGCAGATGAAACTAGATACCAGGAACGTCAAAAGAAAGGAACAGGTCATTTCAAGGAGTCTGGAGATAGCCTTTGGGGCAGGAGACTTTCCCCACATCTCCCAACACCCCTTGATTTTGGTCCTCAAATTTCTACTTACATCCAGGGTGGCTGGGAGAAGCAATCCATCTAAAGCTTCAAGTCCAGTGTGACTTTTCTGACCCACTGAGATTACTGAAAACCAAATTCTCTGGTCAGGCTTGAGTAAACAGCAAAGGCAGGAATAAGAGATGACTTCATCTCTGTCTGCTTCAGAAAACTAACATCCTTCACAGCTCTCCAATCTAAAAACAGTCAGTGGGGTACCCTACATCCTAGAAGTACTTTCATTTGTGTTAGAAATTAAATCTTCTAGACAGCTTAAGTGAATCTCTTCAGTCAAAAGGGCAAGAGGTTACATAAACCCACATCTTTGCTATAAGAATAATTGTAAACATAAATACAATTTAACTTTTTACCAGCCTCAGGAACAATTAGCGGTGCTAACTTTTCCCCAAAGAGGCAGGAGCACCACCAGCCAAGCCCACAGGCTCCTGGGTTGAGAGTGTGAGTGTTCACTCTAGGCAGGCCCATCTACTCTGCTCATCTGCTAATTACTTGATGGATGTGCTTCCCGCAAGTATGATCTCCATGGAGCTCTTGGAAATGGGGAATCGCCTTGGAAAACATCCACTTTCATAGATCAGAGCCCATTTTAATGCCAGTAAAGAGCTTCAGAAGCTGAACTCATAAACTGGTCACCCCTTTCCTGGCAATTAGGAGGATCATACAAGCCACAATGCTAGACACATCACTTTACACTTCAATCATGCAGACAACAGGAACTTCTTGAGTGATGAAGCAGGAAAGCCATGCTAGACAGACAGCAGAATTCAAGGAAGCGAAATAAAATAATCTTAATCCCAATCCAACCACCCACTGTCGTCCCCCCCCCCACCATCAGACTGATTAGTTTAACTCACATTGTTATTTTTCACTATGGGGAGAGGGGTAAGGGAGGCTGGCTGAAAGAGGAAGAAAAAGAGAAAAACTTACATATAGAAAGGCATGTGACATACAGCAGTTTCTCAAAATCCAGTCACCTACATAACACCCACACAATTCTCTGCCATATCTGTATAGCAGCAGGATTATACTTAATTCATATTTTTTTATTTTTCTTTTTATTTTTAATATATTTTATTGATTATGCCATTACAGTTGTTCTATTCCCCCTTCATTCCCCTCCACCCTGCACACCTCTTCCCCCACCATTCCCCCCCTTGAGTTTATGACCACGTGTCTCAAGTTCTTTAGATTCTGTATTTCCCATACTATTCTTGCCCTCCCCCCTATCTATTTTCTACCTACCATCTATGCAACTTATTCTCTGTACCCTCTCCCCCCTTCTCCTCCTCCCACTCCCCTGTTGCTAACCCTCCATGTGATCTTCATTTCTATGTTTCCACTCCTGATCTAGCTGTCCTCTTAGTTTGCTTTCGTTTTAGGTGTGGTTCTTAATAACTGAGTTTGCTGTCCTTTCACTGTTCATCTTTTTTATCTTCTTTTTCTCAGGTAAATTCCTTTAACATTTCATATAATAAGGGCTTGGTGATGATGAACTCCTTCAACTTGACCTTATCTGAGAAGCACTTTATCTGTCCTACCATTCTGAATGAAAACTTTGCTGGATAGAGCGATCTTGGATGTAGGTCTTTGGTTTTCATGACTTGGAATGCTTCTTTCCAGCCCCTTCTTGCCTATAAGGTTTCTTTTGAGAAATCTGCTGACAGTCTGATGGGAACTCCTTTGTAAGTGACTGTCCCCTTATCTGTTGCTGCTTCTAGGATTCTCTCCTTCATTTTTATCTTGGCTAATATAATGATGATGTGCCTTGGTGTGTTCCTTCTTGGGTCCAACTTCTTTGGGACTCTCTGAGCTTCCTGGATTTCCTGGAAGTCTATTTCCTTTGCCAGATTGGGGAAGCTCTCCTTTATTATTTATTCAAATAAGTGTTCCACTGGTGGGTGTTCCTCTTCCCCTTCTGGTACCCCTATAATTCGGATGTTGGAACGTTTAAAGATGTCCTGAAGGTTCCTAAGCCTCTCCTCATTTTTTTGAATTCTTCTTTCTTCATCCTTTTCTGTTTGGCCATTTTTTTCCTCCTTCTGGTCCACTCCTTTGATTTGAGTCCCAGTTTCCTTTCTATTACTATTGGTTTCCTGTATATTTCCCTTCATTTCAATTAGTTTAGCTTCCATATGTTCCTCTAATTTGTGACTAAAATCAACCAGTTCTGTGAGCATCCTGATCACCAGTGTTTTGAACTGTGCATCTGATAGGTTGGCTATTTCTTGGTTGCTTAGATTTATTGGCTCTGGGGCTGTGAGTTGTTCTTGAGTCATGTTTTGATCTGTTCGTGCCTGTTATGTATGAGAAGCGGAACCTTAGTTGTTCACCAGGGCGGGGCCACCCAGGTCACTGGTTTGTGACGCTGTATGTGAGGGCAGGTCAGAGAGGGACAATGGTGGTTCCCTCTGCCGCTTTCCACCACTGGGGCCTGCGCAGTCCGTCTCACCACCGCTAGCTCCTTCACCGGTTTATCTGCACGCGAATGTGTGACCACAGTCCGCCCTCAGTAGGTCCACCGCCTTGCACCCTCAGTGGGTCCGCCCACTTCTCCACACCTGGGATCCCCCCATGGCTGCTGGCGCACCTGGGTCTCGCGCCCAGGTGGGTCCAGTGGATCTTTCCTGCCCGATCCTGCTCTGCTGTTGGCTCTGCCTCTCTTACCGATTTGGCTGAAGATTTCGTTGTTGTCAGACTTCCCTGTAGTTCAATTTTCTGTGGTTTGGCTGCGTTTTTGTTGCTAAAACTTTGTTGTTTTTAAACTTGGTTGTGTGAGAAGGCGAAGTGCTTCCACCTATGCCTCCATCTTGGCGGAAGTCCCTTAAATCATATTTTTAAAAGACACCTTATACCATGGTTATAAGTGAAAAATAAATACATTCTATGAGGTCTGTCCAGAAGGTATCCAGCCATGTAATATGAAAAATAGAGACACTGAAGAAGATACAAGACAAAAGAAACATTGTACACAGGACAATGACACCACAGTCCCCTTCAAAGTAGGCACCTTGGGACCTCACACCGTTCTCCCAATTGTCACCAGCTGCCCCACTGTATGTTTCTGAATCTCATCAACAGTCTGAAATCTTTTCCCTTTCAAAGGTGATTTTAGTTGTGGAAAAAGGCAGAAGTCACAGGGCACCAAATCTGGGCTATAGGGGGGGCCAAGTCACCTGGGTGATTTGATGTTTTGCCCAGAAACTTCGTAAGACACTTGATGCATGAGTGGACGGGACACACTGTCATGATAAAGCCAATCACTGGCTGCCCATAATGCAGCCTTCTGAATCATCTAAACAGTTTCAGTGGAGGAGTGTTCAAGCTTAATGCCAAATTTCATGCAGAACCATTGCTCTACTCACTCAGTCATTTTGAACGTGATAGCCAAACAGTACACATGCTCACTCAATGGTGCCTACTGCTTCCACTGACCATCCCAGTGAAGTCATCCTTGTTCACACATGCGCATTCTAGTCCACTCTGCTTGGCTGCCAGGTTACATGGATGTGACACAAACTGTTCTCGTTTATATTAACAATGGCTGGACTTTATCCGGACAGGCCTCATATATGCAACCTTCCAATAAACATATAAAATATAATGATCAATTTTTAAAAACCATCAGCTCCTAACATGGAAAGAGAACAGGTACAGACTCCAAAGAACAGGGCCCCAGTGAGCAGAAGCACAAAAAGAACTCTGGTCGTCTCCCCCAGGGAGCACGGGGCAGGATGCAGAGCTCCGCCCCTGCAGCAGCAGTATGAGCTACCTACTGAGGAAGAGGGCTTTCCAGACAGGACCAGGTTGAATTTCAAGCACCAACTATAGGACAATCTGGATGAGTTTAGGCAAGTTACTTAATCACCCTATTCATCAGACTTGCCACAAACCTCCTTTTCACGGTGGTGGTAGAGAGCACATGAAATAATGTACTTAGCACTTCTCCTGCTCAATAAAAGGTATGCATTATAGTTGTCGCTACTGCTGCTGTTATTTTAACTCTAAAACAAGGACAGGCACACACAGCTCCTCTACAGGATTGTCCTAAACCCTTTATTTTCAGCTAAGGTTTCTTAAAGAATTTGCTTACTAGGTGCCAGGCATTATGCTAAGCACTGGATGTTAAATCTCATTTGATCCTTATCTCTTTTAAGCTTTCCAACAACTGAATAAGGTAAGTATTATTCGTATCCCTACTTTACAGGAGAAAAAAGTGGGACTTGCCCCAGGTCACTGAGCAATAAATCAGCTAGCTGGCTTCTACTCTAGTCTCCGTGAAAGCAATTAAACACTGTGGAGAGTGTGGGCTATATCTACAACACAAATACCCTCAACTTGACTTTCATTACTTCTTAACCACATAATATAACCTTAAAAGGCCAAAATTCTTCACAAAGAGTAACTGGGAAAAAAAAAATCAATCGAAATAGATCTTCATGTCTATTATAGTATGAAATGAAATGTAATAAATCCTTTCAACTAAATTTATTTTCAACATACCAGCCAAAAAACTCATACTTGGAAGCACTTGAGATTAACCGTTTTCATACTGACATTCCCAAGGAGGATGAGGACACCGATGAATGGGCAGTGGCGTCCTGCAATGCAATGCAACTGCCTTGCAGTGCAGCTGCCCTGCAGTGCAACTGCCCTGTAACCTTTTCCTCTAATAACGCTTGCAATGCTTGTCTCTCAGTCCTCCGCAGACTATCCTGTGGTAGCTACTCAAATATTCTGTACTCTCATGTAATTTGTTTATATTCCCTACTTCATTTTATAGATGCTGTCATTATGAGGTTATTATTAAGATCAGTTTTTCATGAAATTTGTTTTAGCATCATGAATACCAAGTACAATGGTCTTAGTGACAGGAAAAACTCAGCAGTTCTTTTCAAGGGGCACTGGAAATTTGGAGCCGAACCACAATTCTGTACATTTGAGAAACTGCTATTTTTCCAATTTTTCAAATTAACAGACCCTGCCAAGTGGGAAAACACATAGGTGAGTAATACATGAAAACACATAGGTGAGTAATAAAAGTGAGTAATAAATAATTAAAGTAACCTGCTTTAATTTAAGATTTTCATATGAAACTATTATGATCCCATCTCATTTAATCAAACAGGAATAACCTTTTCATTAAGATGAGGGCAGGAGAAAAGGGGCTTAAACTGCTCTGTAAGCCACACGCCTCATGACAACACCTGCTTCCCTTTGCCATAATTATTTACTGCCCTGCAGTTCAAATTATATTAGCTCCAACACCTGTGTCCAAACTCCAGGTGACCCTTGAACAGCAACCGGTTTGAGATGTGTGTGTCCATTTATACATGGATTTTTAAAAAAATAAGTAACGACTGTTTTCAATCCACACTTGGGAGTCCAGATGCGGAGGGCCAACTGTATGAACTGACTACCCCATTTTATATTGGGGGCTTGAGCACCTGCAAGTTTCAATGTGAAGAGGAGCGGGGTCCCAGAACCAACCTCCTGACACCAAGAGAAATGAAGATTTGGAGAGTCAAAAGCTATACGTGGAATTTCGACTGCACAGGATTGATGCTCCTGACCACAGTGTTGTTCCAGGGTCGACTGTACGCCCCTCTCTGAATGTCCAACGCAATTTCAGTCCATTCCACTGACTGAAGCTTACTTTCTAACTCTCTCCCACTAAGTACTTGATTTCCCATTCAGCCTGGTCACCACATTTTCAGTGACCGATGCTGTCTTTTTTCTCGGGAGCCTGGCTGTGCCACGAGGACAGAAGCAGGGCAGTCTCCTTCTCCTCTCTAACCCCAGCACACAGCACAGTTTTCAGAACAGGGCGAATGATCAATAAGTGCCTGCTGAGCGAATGGCTGCTTTTGTTTAGTCTCCACCTTAACTTCCAATCCCCAGGAGCATTATTTGGATAAAGTTCTGGCTTGCCAGTAGGAATTATAAAAAAAACCACGATCCAACTCAAAATTTTAAAATTCAACCTAGGGGTAACAGCCCAGGGGAATGGCAGAAAGAGAAGAATAATGAGAAGACTGAAAAGCTAAGTGCTTTTAATTCACGAGAGCTGGTCTGGAGGCCAAATCTGTGCCTTACAGAGTATGTGACTCGGGCAATTTAATCCTTGTGGGCTGGGTTCTTCATCTCTAAAATGGGGACGACAATATACAAAGGATCTGGAGGACTTCAATGCATTGTACGCAAAATGCTAGCACATTTCCTAGGCCATAAACTACACTAAATATGTTGGTTTCCTTGCCTTTCCCGGAGTCCCTTTTCAACCTCTAGTTATTAAATTTAAAGAAATCATGATAATCAAACTCCTGAAAAAAAAAAATGGGATGTAAATATTAAGGCCTGTTTCAGTGCTATTAGGCTAAACATTTGAAATAGAAATTTTGAAGTTTATGAGATTTGGGGTATAGTTCAAGATGCACAAAATAACAAGTCTGAAAAGTAATGACAAGCGAAGAACATCTGAAAAATCTGGAAGAGCTTTCCCTTGTTCTTACTGGACACATGCTTTGGAGTAATACCTGTTCAGGCTCATTAGAATACCAAACTGTGGCCCTGGTGATCATTTTCTTGGCAAATAACTACTCAATATCTAAGAGATATTTGTGGGAAGGCCTAAAATATATTAAAAATTATATATAATGCCTTTATTTATTAAAAAAATGTGTTCTCGCCAAGTTGCCACCAAAGAAGCAGATCTGATAGAGTAGGATGTCATGGATTAGGTTGTATCAATAAACAAATCAGACCAGACTTGGAAAAATCTCATTTAACCCAGTCGCCAAGTTTGAACTTAAATTCTACCCTTGGGGTTCTGCTATGCTGCTGAGCTGGAAAACATCCGGTTCCAGGTGGTGTTTTTTAACCAGCTTCATCTGGTTTTCATGATGGCTGCAAGCACATTTTCCTTCAAGAAAAACGCAAAGATCAGTAATCCGTTTAGTGTCCAAAGCGTGCCACACAGCACATTAACAAGCAGAAAATCAATGACCACCTCAAGAAAAGGGGAGAGGAAATTATCTCATAATTGATGGAGTTTAGAAATGTATTTATCGGTCAGTCCTCTAATGAACCAGGAAGCCTGACAGAAGCCCGGCGGCCCCAGGATGGACCTGCTGTCGGCCAGAGAGCGCACGACTTTGCGAACCAGGCTCACGGCAGTGCCTGGCGAGTTCGTACCGGCTTGAGAACGAGGCCTGGTGCCGCCTGTGCCTCGTCCCCCTGCTGTGAAATGGGAGCGCGCTGAGAGAGATGTCCTGGCTGATCCTTTCGCATTTAAGAATTCATCATAATTTTTACAGTTCCACTAAAATCCACATGAAATTATGTTTACCTTTTTGCCCATAGTTTCGATTACCACCAAAAAGACTGGATATTTTACCAAAACCATATTTTCATTTTCAAAAGCCTACTTCATTACTTTGATGGCATTCTAAGTTCTACCAGTGTGACAGACAATGGGCATCCATCATGGAGAGTGTTTTCTTTCTTCTGGGATCGATTGTTTACCATTAGTTTATCCTTTTACCCCTGGCGGTGCAGGCAGACACCGAGTGTGTTTTACACTTCTCATTTTATGAAAAGGACATGCTACCTAGAGCCTGCCAGTGTATGACAGGCCTGTGGCTGATGACAGTGCTCTACAGGACCACAGGAACTGGGCTGAACACATTCTGGGTCTGTGCGTGTTGGATGTGCAAGAACAGCCTGATGGCGAGGAGAGACCCTGGAGTCCTGGACCGAGGGCACTGCCCCGCCAAGCTCACTACTGTATATGGGTCGGCGTGCTCACTCCCTTCCTCCGGCAGGTTCTAGCCCAATGCCAGCATCTCGGTGAGGCCCATTATCTCCCTTCATTCTTTACAACATGTCCCGCCCCTCCCACACACAGTACTATAATTTCTGTTTATAATTTCATCATCTCCTAACATACTATGTGAAAGGCTGCGTTGTTTATTTTCTGTTCCCCCCACCACACACACAGCTACAGGCACACACACAATGTCACCTGCCTACAGGCAAGGGCTGCATCGCAGGGGCTCAAAACCTCTGTGGTAAATGAATGAATGATGTCCCCTTAGCTGACTTTTTTCAACAGATGCAATAATACATGCCTGAGCCCTTCACTCACAGCCCTTTTTCTGCACAATGACTTGTCTTTCAGTGAGTTTTTGTGAACACCGACCAAAAGTGCACAGGGTATTCCTACTGTGAGAACTGGGGCGGACCAGATCAGCTACCAAGAATTATTTTAAATGGCATTATGAATGTATGGCCTGTCTTTATACATAAGAGTTTTGTGGAAAACAGACCCTGCTAAGACATAAATCAATGTGCCATTCTTTCCCCTTTCCCCACACGATGCACAAAATGGGAGAGCAGAAATGCTGGTCCACATCTTATACTTAAGTGACCTAAATTGGGCCCAGAATTCTAGAAAAGTAAGCCATCTGGGAGGGCAATGTGGCAAAAGCTTCTGACCCAGCAAATAACACTTCTGGGAATTTCCCCAGAGGCTGCGATCAAGCAAATATAAAAGGTTTTCAGGAACTGCACCGCAGCACTGCTTATGCTAGTGAATGACTACAAACAAGGGAAATGTCTAACCATCCGGGTGACTGTGCAAGCTGTCTGCAGGCACACAATGGGAGCTGCACGGCCACCACCACGGGGCTGGGGAAAACAGTCCAGTGACATGGAAAGGCATTCGCAATGAGGGTCATGAGAGGGCACACTGAGATCCAATCTTTGATGAGAGAAATAGGAAAAGCATAAGAAAAAAGACTTCCAGTCTTCTTTCCACAAGTGTTCATGATTCATGGTGTTGGGAAGTGATACCTGATGAGAAATTTCTCTTCTTTTTTGGTTCGTCTATGTTTTCTGTATCTTGTAATTACTTTTGTAATAAAGAAAAACTATTTTTAAAGTGCCTGTTTGCGGATGAGATGCATAAGAACACGAGACTGCGTCAACGGTGAAACAAACTGAGCATCTGATTTAATGATTTTTCAGTCTGGTAAATCTATCGTTTTTATCATCCAGTTATCAAAGCCATGCTTAATAACAGAAAGTGAGTGCCCTTCTGAGAAAAAAGCAAATTCCTGAAATCAAAATGCGGACATTTCAGTTCACAGCTTATTAACCTCAGAAACTACTGTATGAGAGAACAGAAGTGACTAATAACATCAATTAAGATATTCAGGTAACCGAGGAAAAAACACAGTAGCTGGAAAGAGAAGGGGCGTGTTTTTCCCATCTGAATTCTGTCAGTTAATGGAAATGCAATTAATATCCCCAATATCCACCTCTCAGTACAAACACAGCCTTTACCCTGACTCTATCCACAGAGTGCCTCCTGCCTCTGCCTAAAGTGCTGGCCTCGCCTTTGTAGTGGCCGGGGAAGTGACATCATGCTGTACTGCATATTAGAGTCTGAGCAGCAGCTAACATCTAGAGAATTCACTACCTGAAGTCTCATTACCTAGTTCACAGACAAGAAACAAAGAACTGGGTAGTCCGCTTTTCTAACAAGGCTGAGAAAGAATGGTTCTTTGCCACAGAAAGAAAGAAGGGGCTGGTACTTTCTGATGCTTGGGTTTTAACATACATGCTTCTGCCCTGAGTCTCTGGGTCACTTGTCAAACCAGGGACAAACAGTGTTCAACTTGTGAGGAAAATTAATTTACCTTCCATATTGTCCTACTCCCATCTTTGCCACCTCAACTCACTCCAATCCCACACTGTCCAATTCCTGCTCCCACCGTATCCCTACCAAAATAATTTTGACAATTTGTGAAACAGCCACTACCGAGTTTAACAGTGTCGTAGACTCTCAAGATTTTGGTGTCTTAGAAAAATGAGTTCAGCTAAAGACAAGAGGATGTCTTTGATTTAGCAGTATGCCCTCAAAACAGACACGGAGGAAGACTTCCCTGAAGACACATAAATCTCTGAATGGATGGCTGCTCTAGGTGAGAAGCAAATCATACAACTTCCAAAGAGATAGCTGGCCCAAGAACACGTCCAAAACTACTAACATTTCTATGCATTCCTAAGTACTCTTGGGGTTGGAACTGGTCAGCGGGATGTGTATGTTCCCTCCATTAAGTTGTGGAGGTGATTCCCCTCATGCTTGCTTCTGGCAAGTTCCTGTGGGGGTGTAAAACCTTTCTCTCCTCCTAGCTTCCTGGACAGCCAGCTGCCCCCAGGATGTTACATACCGGCTGACTCTAATCAGTGTGCTGGCCATTTGGCCCAAAACCTCCACTCCGCCATACTTCAGAGGAAGAGAAAAGGCAAACGATTACGAAATGCAAAAGGGGCTTACTTGAAGTGGGGAAAAATTTTAAAGCTTGAAAGAAAACAATGAATGAACCCAATACAACAAAAGTGAAATTTTCCATAATGGTGAATAAGGAGTTAGGAATCTCAATTCTTTCTGGCTGCAAAGACCAGAGATGCCTGAGGGATATTTTCTACACACCCTCCCCCACTGCCACCCCACGAAATGATGCAGATACCGCCTGGTGTACAGCACCTCCTGCGGTCCATCAGTGATCTTAGGAAAGGCCGAGGTTCCCCAACAAGGGGAGGCTGTGGCTGTTCAGTCCTGAGGTACGCCTGGCACGCAGGTCTCCTGCCAATACATCCTAAATTTCTGTCAGCATTCCCTGAACGGTAAGTGTCTCCTTTCACTATGGAAGGACTGCAACCCCAAGGACACTACGTTGAGAAACTTGTCAGAATTCACCAATCCAAAGCAGGAATCAGGGTCCAGAGAGGGAAACTTTGGAGGAAGTACTACTCTCTCATTTGGGGCTTTGTACCCCAGTTCAGTTCTTTAACGAACACTGACTGTGAAGACTCCTCCAAAAAGAAAGCCATGAATGTTCACGGTCTTTTAACAGTGGCTATCACTTCTACTCTATCCCTGGCTGTGTTTTTTTTACAGGCAAAAGATTGCCATTTCGTTCTGTTTTCTAAGCTGTTCAGAGAGCAAAAGTCATGGCAGCTGCTTCCAAGAAGGGAGGGAGTTTTTTAACTGGGAGGAATTCAATAAACCCATCTGTCAAGATGTCTTACTCTTGAATCAGCCCTCTACAGGTTGTGCACTTTAATAGCACACTGAATTGGACCTTGTTCAGGAAGAGTGGCGGGTGTTTTACAACAGGGAGTTCATTTACAACAATGAGATGTTATGTGTTCAACACTTCGAAACCCAATTTTCAAGAGTTGGCCCCTTACCCACGCTTCTGTCTTGCAGCTAGTTACACTGCTGACTGAAGAGTGCGCCATTTCCTGGTACAATAGCCCTCAACCTTGGGACCCTACATGAGAAGCATCTCTAGGCAGACCAAGTTTATTACTGCGAACTTCAACTTCCACAGCTACAAAACTGACATAGTATTTACATCACAGAACAATTCCACTGGGCATAGAGCAAGCCCTCAATAAAAATGGCAGCCACTGATTTTTCTCTTTTTGGAAGCAACAGGCATAGTGGAAAAAAGCACTGATATCTGACAGCCAAGAATGAAATTCACTGGTTCCATTATCATGGAAAAACCCACCAACTTCTCCAAGCCTTATTTGTAAAATGGAGAAAACAGCGGTGCCTGCTGGGTGTCTAAAGACTCAGTAAGATTACATAAATTTCTGGCCCATAACAAGCTGTCTAAAGCTAGGGCTTACAGCAGCGCCAGAGCAGGGAAGATTTCAGGGACAGTTTAGTCCCACATCTTTATTTTATAACTGAAAAAAAACTGGAGCTCAGGGAAATGAAGAGATGTGCCCAAGGTCTTGGCCTTTTCCTAAACTTCCCAGTGCTGACTTGCATGAATACAGTGACAAATTACGTGTAAGTTCTGCTCATTCTCAGGAGTCATCAGGCTCATGGAGCCAACAACGCCGAACAACCCAAGTACAAAGCGAAACAGAGACGATGACAATAAAATCCCAAGAACAAACTGAATTCTAGGAGAGCTCTGCAGAGGGCTCAGCAGGTTTTCATGAACTATTTTTCTACTTGTGAGGGGTTAAGGAAAAGAAAACACACTACCGGAGTCTTCCCTCTAAAGCACAGCTTTCCTGAGGGTTAACTGAATTTTAATAACTGAGCTGGGGAAATAAGAAAAAGCATAAAATGTATAAATTAAAATACATTAACTTCTCCAGGAGCTACGGTATTCTACACTTGCAGCCCACAAAGACCACCCTTTGCCTTTGGTCCCCAGATCTAAAGTCCCTTTTCTAACTCCCTAAAATCATTCATGATTTTGGACAACTTACATTTCTCTAAAGTTAATTTTTTAAAAGAGAATGAAAGAGGAGACTTCTAGGAAGAGAGAAAAATGAAAGGATGAGGACTGTGACATTGAGCTTCATAATAAGAAATATATATATTTGGTCTTCATCCCTACTCAGCACAGAATTCCAAAAATTTTAAATTTCTCAAATGATAAGAGCCACAAAGGTGAGAGTTTTTTGTTATTCATAACAAGACCCTCTAAACCACCCCAGAGTTTATGTTAATAAGTAATTTTTGGAGAACACCCAGATAACTATAAGATGGGGCTCATTGCTAGAGTGAACCCACCACATGATTAGAGAGTTGGGACTTTCAGCCCCTCCAATGAATCGATCCCCACTGGCCAATGACTGGATCAACAGTACCTACAGAACGAATCCTCCATTAAAATGCCTGAAGCACAGGGTGTGATGAGCTTCCAGGTTAGTGCACACACACAGAGGTGCTGCAAGTGGGATGTACCTGGAGGGGGGGGGCAGGGAAGGCACCGTGCCCTTCCACATACCTGGCCCTGTGTCTCTCTTCTGCCTGGCTGTTCTTGAGTTATATCCTTTTATAATGAACTGATAATCTAGTAAGTAAATTTTTTCTGAGTTCTGTGATCTGTTCTAGCAAACTGTCAAACTCAAGAAGAGGGGGTCATGAAAACCTCTGATTTACAGACAGCTGGTCAGAAGCCCAGGTAATAACCTGGATTAATGACTGGCATCTGAAGTGGGGGTAGGGGGAAGTCTCATGGGACTGAACCCTTAACCTGTGGCTCCGATACTAACTACAGGTAGACAGTGTCAGAATTCAATTCAACTACAACATCCAGCTGGTGTCACAGAATTGATTAGTGTGTGTGTGGGGGGGGGGGGACACGGGACACACCCACATTTGGTGGCCAGAAGTACTGAATGTAAAGCAGAGGACAGAGAAATGAGTTTTTCCTTTAAGGACAAAAAGAAATGGTATTATCATCTTGACAATTTATCTTTTGTTGAAACTGGATTCAAATTCAATAAATGCTGATATTGAAAGAACATAAAAATCTTCCCCTTAAGGTTTAAACTTGGACTATGATTTAGCAACCTACTACACTGCTCTAATATACTACCCTCAGCATTTAAAAAGAAAGGCAGTACCATGTTTTATTTGTAAAATTAACTAAATATGGAGAAACTTGTCAAAAAACATATTTACACAATTTCATTAAATTGAACTTCTTTTAGCAGTAATTATATTCTTCCAGAAAAGAGAAGCATCTTAGCAGCCAGTTTCTTATGTTCCAACCACTTCTTCCCGACAGCAGGAGCATTACGAATTGCTCCAGTGCAGAAACGATGCCCCACAGATTCCTGGAATAAATTTTGAGTGCTTTTTAAAAAGGGATACTATTGGCTTAAAACAAAGGGGGCTGGTTAGCAGGAAAGATTTGGTTGGTGGTACATTCAAATATGTACCATCCTATAAAAAGGTGTTTACAAGACAAATGAAAGAGTAAATAATGTAAAATAAACTTTACTGAGAACTGAATATAGTCTGTGCCTATACAGTCAATCACAACAAAGAAAGTGCTGTAGAAGTGACTACCCCACGCACCTTGTATCTGCCGGACTGAAACTATGGGTAAAGCTTAGCATAGCTACCACTTCGGCCTTCCCCACGCACCTCCCCCACCCAAAAAAAGAACAGAGAAGCTCTTCCCTGTAAAAGCTGTTCCAGGCCTTCCACGTTGGGAAAAGAGCTTCAACTTTGCCTTAATGAATAAATGAGTCATGATGCCTGAATACTGGAAGTACACTCAATGTTACTAAAAACTGAAGATTTTCCTACATTTCAAGATAAAGGGTCTTAAGGCAAACTTATATATTCTTTCAGTCCATAATTTTAAACCAAAGCGAATCTACTGTTCTTTTTTTGCCTTTACAAAGAGATTGTAAAGGTTTTAGGATTCAGCCATCAACTGATTGTTAGAATTGGACTAAATCATCAGATTGTTTTTCTTATTTGCTTGCTTCAGCCTCTGAACTTCTATCTGCCCCAAAGACAAGACCAGTTTTGCAGCTTTATTTGTAGTTTTTGGCCCACGCACATAGGTAAGGAATACCAGCTCAACTGGGACATTCGCCGGGGTGCACTGTTAGTCTATTCCAGCCGTCACAGCTAGAGCTTCACAGAATCTTAATCCAATAGTCCTCCCAGTTAAAGTAGAATGCTTATATTGTTATCCTTATTATTATATAAATGCCTAATAATATATACCATTAATATATTGTATACTGTTATATCCATGTTAGTATATAACTCTGACAGTATCACATATTATAATAATCATATATATATAATATATACACACATTTAATATTATTCTTGAGGGCTCCTGAGGTCCTTTTACTGAATTTTATGTCACTACTGGCATCATTTCACCCACACCCTTTCAATAAGCTTTTACTGAAGACTTATTATGAGCCAAATATTGGCTCTTTGGCTCATGTAACGATTCTGTGTCTTAACGATCACTCTACATCAGTAGCTCTCAGAGTGATCTGGGTGCCCCTGGGGACTGCTGAACCCTGGAAGAAGGTCGGGAGCCCCAATCGCTTCCACCAGAACACCGAGGCCCGCTGTGCCTTACTGCCCGCTCCCTCTCCCACCTGGGCAGTGGAGTTCTCCGGGGGCCACAGACATATAACAATGCCATCACTCTAATGGCTAATGGAATGTGTGCTGATGTTTTTTGACAGTGTTTCAACTTTAATTTCTAATAAGGTAAGTATCAGTAGACCTAGCCCATATAAACCAAAGCCCATATTGGAGTCCACAGTAGTTTTTTAGAAATTAAAGAAGTACTGAGACTAAAAACCTGAGACTCCACTCTAGGTAGCTGGCAATTAATTCTTCCTGCTAACTATAAAGACTTTGGAACACTGATTTTTGGGTAGCTTCTGGAACACTTCCCCTTTAAAATTAGTGTTCCCAGAGAAAATATATAATTAAGAAAGTACAGCAATAATAGCTCCACTGAATAACTTCACCGGGGGTGGTGAGGCAAAGGCAGGAAGGGGGCAAGTGGTTAGCTACGAGAGTGAAAACAGTTTAAATGTCTAGTAAGTGTCACCAATCTTCTCATACCTCAGTTCGAAATGACTCTATAATTAAACCTACAAAATACTGACTTGAGTTATCTTGTGGTTCGAGTTCTGCCTGCCTTTAAAAAAATTTTAAAACACTCTATAATTAAACCTAAAAAAATACTCACTTGGGTTATCTTGTAGTTGGAGTTCTGCCTGCCTTTAAAATAAAAGAGGTATACCTGAATATTTTTTAAAAAAATCAACATTGAGTCTATTTATTCTATACAAGGGATACTGATTAAGAAGAATTCAGTTTTCTAGAAAGAAGTTTTTGGCCTGGGTTTACGAGAAAGATGAGGTAAATAATTGTTCCTGTAAATAAGAAGAGCAGAGTGGGGGCCTCCGGATTATTCACTAACAATTAGCCCAGCAAGTCCCTTAAGTGTCTGATGCATCATCACACTAACGCCACCTGCTCCCTCAGAGAAGGCAGAGAATGGGAGAGTGAGTGCATAAGATTCGTCCTCAGCATGGAGTACACAATCAAACTCGAAAACCTGACAGATTTTATGTTCTGCCCATAAGCCTGAATCCCCTTTGTCAGCCTACATCCTTTGTGCCCTGCATTTCCTTTAAAACACCATGTATCCTACCTCGAAACAATTTTTGATTCCTTCCACTTTACTGAAAATATACGTATTGAATTAAACGTTTCAAAAATGTACTTAATCCTATCTAATCTTTTATAAAGCTGTTTATTCATTTCTGATCTGTGACTAGCATCTTGCCATTGTAAATATGGCATTCCGGGCATTTTCAGAACATTTTCAAAGAGGGATCATTCCCCCAGTGCTTATGGACATGATGTTGGTCCTTCCGGACTCCGTGTCATGCTGCAAGCTCATTTCCAACTTGCTGTCTATGCCGAACCCTTGACATTAGGCAGAAACATTTCTTGCTTTTTTCCTCTTCCCATTATTACCATAGCTTCTAATGAGTTCTGATTGCTGTATTAAATTAGCTTGCTTCTCTTTGTCAAAATAAATCACCATTTATTTCTTACCCAATGAACTTCTATCTCTGTATCTATTCTTTTGTTATTTTTCCTCAGAAATTTAAGTTACCATAGGTTTGATGTTTAATAAATGGCTATGTCATCTCATTGTGGAGCTTTTGTCTTGAACTTCAGAGCAATTTTCCAGTTATGAGATAATGTTTTTGTCGAAGTCAATTTGTATAAATTTTACATAGAGAAATTCTATAATACTTGTAACTCTGCCTACCTGCTGAAGTGAAAAACAAGCAAAACTGTAAGTCAGTTGTTCCTTGTATCTACTCCTAAAACACATACAAATGAATCCTCCAAATAGACTCACTGGTTTTTTTGCTTGACAAGCTTTCTGCTTTGTTCTTTAGCTTTTAACTTTCTAACACACAATATTCTCATGGAAATACAGATACAACTGACTATTGGCACACATCTTTGCATTGGTTATCTGGGTCAACAGGCAGAAAACTAACACTCCTAGAATCCTCCATGGCCCTTCTGTCGTGGGAGTGGACTGGTAAAGACTAGAAATTCACGGGAGCCACCTCCCATTACTTAAGCTGTGCCTAGGAAAGGTTCAGTAGTGGTCATTTCCCAAATGCTCTTACTTCATTCTGTAAATACAGGGGTCAGAAAAATAGGAGAATTGGAAACAAGTCATAAAACAGCATTTGAGTAGTAATAAAAATGTAACAAAAATGCACTGAGGGGAGATGATCAGGATACTCACACTCACTGCTCAGTTCCCCAAAAAGCCAACATTTCTGCACAGAAGAACCTCGGGTCCAGAGGCTGCTCGGATGAGGGTATCTCACTTGAAATCATGGGAGTGGGGGTGGGGAGTGGAGGTGGAAGAGGGTATGGGGGATAAATGGTAATGGAAAAAACATACAATATAAATGTTTTTTAAAAGTCATAATAAAAGAAGAGAATGCTTTAATTTCCATGATCTGTTTTATCCTTGTTTCAGAGTTTAACTTTCTAATTAACACTGAAACATAAAATGCACTTAAACTAGTGCTTCAGCAAAAATGAATAGCTTTTTACGAAGATTTTGTTTATCTATTTTTAAAGAAAGGGGAAGGGAGGGAGAAAGAGAGGGAGAGAAATACGGATCTGTGAGAGACAGATCAATTGGTTGCCTCTTGCACGCCCCCAACTGGGAACCTGGCCTGCAACCCAGGACCCGGCCCTGACTGGGAAGTGAAACCAGCGACCTTTTGGTTTGCAGGACAACGCCCAACCCGCTGAGCCACAAAAGCCATGGCAAAAGAAAAAAGAAAAAGAAAAACAGCTTTAATGTTCCTTATTTTGATTTTTCTCAGTAACCATTTTGCCATGTGTTAAATCTTCATACATATTCTCAATGAAGTCATTCTTATCTTGCCAAATCTCACCGGGCGAACCCAACACACACTCTTGCTAGCATATTCTCTCTTGCTATCTTTTACAACAGCAGTTCTTATATTTTCTCCTAATAAGTAATTTCTGTATATTTTTGCTGGATTCTTTCCCTTGCTCAAAATACGGTCTTTGCAGGGTGGGGAGTGGGGATATAAGACAATAGGGAAATGGTTATTTTAATTTTAAATCTTAAAAACATAGCAATTTGTTCACCTTACCTCAGTATATATATTCAGAGAAAATTCAGTGGTCAAGGGCACTTTTCCACACTTCGGACAGCCTGCCACTGCTACCCTTCCGTGTGAGCAGTGCTCCTCCGCAGGGCCGCCTTCACCCCTTCCGGGAGACCCACCCTCTGCCCCTCAGTGTTGGAAGAATGGGCCACTCTCTTTCCATCTTGCTTGTTCTAATGGATATATAAGCTCAGAGCTTTAAAAACAGCCCAGTTCTCCTAAGGGGGGGCTCTACACCAGCGACACAGAACATGCCAGAACACGCCAGAACACGCTGTGCTGTTCACTCTGCCAGTGCGATTGGTTAGAGCAGGTTCCAAAATTCCCTTCCTCTTACTTCCCAGATTTTTTTTCCTTCAAGCTCATTTTAAACTCTGAGCAACTGATTCTTGTGGACAAACCCCTTTGAACCAGAGCTTTGAAGCCAGGTCATTGCCCCAGGCATGAAACAAGACGAGCGATGGCCTTTTAATGACTAATTTCACTATCCCGGCCTTCTTTTCAGAAGCCAAGGTTCTGTACCCGGAAAGCCCCCTGCCCTTTTTGTGCTTTGAGCACCGATTTTGTAATTTAAAAACTTGCTGGATTCTACTTCCACTTGTTCTTCTTTGGCATCTTAAATCTAGCCTTATAAATCGATTTCAAGTCGACGGAGTTCTCTAGAATGTTACTGGACACACCTGAGGCTTCTGTCCTTGCCTCGTCCTCACAGTCACGCTTTCTCCTGTGCTCAGTAGCAAAGCCCTCTTCTCCCCGCCCTCCCCTCCCCCCACAAGCTCTGCTGCAGCATTCCGCCCATCGCCGGCTCCTTCTGCCACTCTAGATGCCAAGTTCCACTGCCACCACAACCGATCACCAATGCAAAATGGATGGGAAGAGGGACACCTGCTTGCTTCCAGAGCCAGGCTCAAGGCCGGCTGCCACGACATCAATGGTAGTTTCTTCCAGGTCGATGCCCCTTTGCGTGGACAGTGTTCAGGGTGATACGATGTTCTGTCTTACAAGAGGGAATTTCATAATCACAGCCCATTCGGTGCTAGGAGTCCCTCAGTGCTGCAAAGAGTGATTTTTTTTAAAATAATAGTTATGAGCAATGTTTTGTTAAAAACTGAAGCTGAAGAGCATTACTGAAAGTCAATGTGACCTGGGTTTTATTCTGTAGCACTACTGGTGTGGAAATGAAATATGCTTGCCATTCTTACCAGATAATGCTTGATTTATGTGGTTTAGATAAGAATGTATGAGTAGATTAAAAACAATGAATGATCCATTCTGGAAAGAATACAGTCATTTAGTTATTAACACAGATTCTGAAAAGAAAGAAAACCTCTTGTCACATTTTGTAATCTTTTTTTCTTAACCTCTCAAATAGAAGAAAAATTAAGGTGAAGTAAATAGAATATATGCATATCTGAATGCAGTATACAAGAAAATTCCATGAAAATGGCAATCTTCTTGTTCTATGCAATTCCTAATTATTTGAGGGTAAACTGCCCACTTTACAGATAATCTGTGAGGCTTAGAAGCCAGCGGGGTCATGAGGTAAAGAGGTGAACCAGGAGGTCACACAAGTACTTAGAGTACAAGGTTTAAGTAAATGTATAGGTTCTTGTTTATTTGGTAACTTGAAAAGAATTCGAGGAAATCTGGTCCTTGCACTGGGGCCGTTCGATTCCCCGGCACTCTGCAGAGGTGACCTGCGGTCTCCACAGGGGGTCCCGTCCTGTCTGCCCCTCTTCCACTCCACTCCTCCTCAGCACGCGGTGCTCAGCTGCCACGCCCCGGACTTGTCCACGGGTTCCTCTGTGGACTGGGCACTGAGTGAGGGCGTCACAGCCCTCCTGATCCTCACCATGGCCTTCGGAGTAGTCTTTAAGTTTCTGAATGTCAGACTTGAGGAAAATGTGGCCTAGAGCAATTACTCCAAATGGCAAACAGGAACCAAGCTGGCATGCCCACCCAGGTACCTTCCAGAACGCCATGCTACTTGCGTGCTATTGTTACAGGGTGCAGCCAAGGGGGACCCCCCAAAAAAAGATTTGGAATGGTGTCCAGAATTCAAAGTGTATAGGAATATTGGAGAGACATATAAAATGTCCTCACCCCCCCCCCCAGGGGGAAGAGACAAATAGAGCCAGGTCCATTGAGAGCTGTTTTGCATAGCAAGTTTTGCAGCTAACCTCTGGAATGATTATTTAACATATCTATAACCTTTAACTGGTTTCATAGATATGTTAAATAGCTGTGGCCAAGTTTTGAGCCAGGGAGAAGGGAGTGGCTTACACCCAGGATGTACATGGGGGCTACGCCCCTGAGTGAGAGTGCCTGTATGAGAGCCTGGAAAAGGCTGGCTCCAGGAAATGAAGGGTCCCCACTTGGCCAGGTGAAAAGAGAGCCACACGGTTTGGGGCAGAGTGAGGACCCCTGCAGTCATGTAGGAGAGAGCCACTCGGTTTCAGCAGTGAGGACCCCCTCTTGGTGAGGTGAAAGAGGGAGCCATGTGGTTTTGGGCAGAGTGCAGACCCCCTCTTTGCCAGGTAAAAGGGAAAACCAGGCAGCCTTTCCAGAATGGAGATCCCTGCAGCCAGGTGAAGAACAAAGACACATGCTTTTGGTGGAGTGCGAACCCCTGCAGCTTTGGTAGAAGAGGCCCACGTGGCTTTGGCTGAGTGGCCTGGAAAGCAAGAGAGGCTGAATGGAACTGGGTACAAAGAACTCTTGCCAGTGGGCCATGAGAGGGTGCCACAGTACTTTGGATGAACTACAGATCCTGCCTGACACAGCTGACAATACCAGCGGCCTGGAAAAATGGACGTGTGCTCTTTTCCTGGTACCTGGAGTTGGGACAGTAGGAGAAATGGGAGCTGTGTGGGTGTAGGTGTATACCCTAAAGGACTTTGATATTTTAGTGGAGGCGTTAGGCCTGAATAGCATTAAATAAACATTCTGTTTCCTTTTCACAAATTTCTGGCATTGAGAGATGTCTTTCCAATTGGAGGTGGATAGAAGAGCCCAGTAGATATTAGTATTCTGTCCTTGGGAGGGAGTCCTTGTTCTGTAGCAGTTTTTGGCATCCCTAGGTGGGCCAAATACCGCCCCCCCCGCCCCGTGGGACCTCTTGTTCAGTAACACTATTTCCCTATGTTAACTTAACTGTAACAAACAGCAGAGGTAATATTGCTATTGAATAGATTGTTTTTGCGATTTTGTGATAAATTGGGGGGAAGAAATAACAAATTACTTTTTTCATAAGCATTATTTTCCAGGTATATTTAGTAACAGACTCAAAAAGAATGGTAGCAAACATTTGAGTACTTTGTAGAAAGTACTCCGGTAATGTTTATTTCATTTCACCTTCACCCTGTGAGTTAGCTATTCAGTATCACTTTCCTTTAACCAAGGAGGAAACGGAAGCACAGAGAACGTTACTGGCCCGCCCAAGATCACAGCTAGTAAGTGTCAGCACTGGTATCCAAATCCCGGTGATGAGGAATCTGACCACCGGGCCATCCTGAGGCTACCTGACCTCCACGCGCTGACTCCGGTGGCACTGACAGGGAAAGGAGGAGGTGTCAGCGCTGAGAGGGGACCATGGAGACACTTAGGGAGACGGGACCCTGGGTCTCTAGGCCTCACACCCTCAGAAGAGTAGGAGCAAGCCTTCACAGCCTTTTTAGGGGAGCAGAGCACGTGATACCCTTTCTTTCCCCTTGTGGGAGATGACAAGGAACAGAGAAAGCTGGGCAAAGAGCAAATACTGAAAATCCTTACATCAGAAAACACCTGAAATTGTGCAATTTGTTGTAGAATGGTAGGAGATAAGAGGCAGTGAGGCATCTCGAGTAGAAGCCTGCTTTCATATATACAAATTGGAGGTGAGAGAGTTACTAGCATTTCTTTAGTTAATAAATCCATTATCTCTACTTAAAAATATAGGAACTTAAAACCCAAGAAGCTAAACTGGAACATCTGTAAATTATTTAACAAAACTCAGTAGCTATTTCCTACTAAAGAACTTGGAATTCAGTCACTTGAAAATACCACTATGAAAAATTTCGAACAAACAAAAAAGTTTAGAGAATGGTAAAATTAATCCCCATATACCCTTCAACAATCACCAAAATTTTACCAAACTGTACTATTAGCTTCACTCATCCCGCCCTTTAAACCTGTTTTGCTGAAGTATTTCACAGACAGTCCCATTCGTCCTAAAGCTGTTACGGATCCCTGCATGCTTGAATAGGCGTCTCTAAAAATGAGTATGAATGCATATAAAAATAATTTTTTGTTAAGCAAAACGTGCTTTTTCAAGGCTGACAAAACTAAGAATAATTTTTTGTTATCAGGCCTGTCCATATTCTAATTTTACTGATTACCTAAAAATGATCTTTATTTCTACTTATTTTGTTCAAAACAGGACTCAAACAAGAGACACACACTGCATTAGGTCTCTTTAGTTCCTTTTAATCTAGCACAGTCCCTCCTCAACTTCCTCTTCTTACAGCAATTTAAGGAAGAAACTAGCTCCACTGAATCCATTTTTATTCATTTTGGGCTCCCAATTATTTACTATGCACGTCAGAACACAGTGGACCTGATGGATACCTTCCGGCCTCAGAGTAAGTTATTCAGTTCCCTTACTTTCTGTCTTCAAAGAAGAAAACAACTACATATGACACATCATTGGGGCAGCTGTGTTTTGTCTTCCAGAAGTTATCTACATTACTAACGACTAAACATGTCTGTTATTACAGTGATACTTAATTGCAATGGGAAGCACACTGAAGTCCTATTTGAGAGACTGGTAGGAACCCGGCCAACCCACCCCTTTGCCCCATTACAAAGGAGGCACCAGTGCCAAACCTGGGTAATTCTTTCAAGAACAGAGCTGCCCATTGTTAATTATGGAGTTGGGGAATTAGCAGGCTAACAGACGACTCTGATGCAGGGGGAAAATCAGTTTGCTCTATCACAGAATGTACTCGGCTCATTTTCTCTGTCAGGGGTTTTTAATTATTTATGATGAAGCTCCATTGCATGTTTTGTAATAATAATGAAGTCTTAGTAACACAAAACCTCACTGCAGCAGGGCACAGCTATTAAATCTTTGCTGGGAGCAGGGAGAGGGAGCCAGGGCTTCTGACCAGCTCCTTTTTGACTGGTAACGGCTATCAGTTCTGTAGACAAAAAAGGGAGAACTGGCCAACTTTAAATGGCAAATCCAGTTTTGTCAGTGAAGCCCCCAGGGGCCTTTTTGCAGTTGTCAGCGGCACCTCTTGCCCACTCTGCCCTCACTCAGCTTGCGCCTTCAGCTCTGGACGTGAGCCAAAGGCTGCTGACCCCGGGCCGAGGCCCCAAGCAAAGCTTCCTGTGCTTACGTCCCCTGAGAGTCTCGTAAAAGTTCTCTCCTTTTTATGTTCCTGGTTTATAGTCTATGAACTGAAACACCAAAAAAAGGCGCATGTGAGTGAAGTGAGGCCACTCAGGACAGAGGTGGCTGCTGCAAGCACCTGGTTGGCCAAGTCCACAGTGTGAAGCTGGAAGGTGCTGGGAAGTCCTCCTTCCCGCTCCCTGGCACCCCACCATTACTTGTTCAAACCTATTACCTCCTTTCAGAAATTACCGTGATAAAAAAAAATCACTTTAAAAGGCTTTTCTCTGAAGAAAAAGCAATCCAAGGCATGCTTCATTTAGAATAAAACAAACGAAGGTTTGGAAGGGCTAGGAAGGGAAAAACTATCCAGAACTATCATGTACCCTGCCTCTTAATTACCTGGAGGACAATTCTTCTGTCACTGGATAATCTAGGCCATTGCGTCTCCTCCTCTGCAATGTGAGGTTATTATCTCACAAGCTCCGCATCTGTGTTACTCAGTGCTCATAAAAGGCACAGCACAGCACACACTTGCTATCACCCTCTCCAACAGCATATGGGTTCCTGGGGGACAGGAAGCGTGCTTAAATCAGACCAGAGGTTTGCACACAGTAGGCACTCAATAAGAAACAGCTTTAGCAAAAAAGTCCCAGGGAGCCTTACTGTCCCCCTCACCCACCCAGACTCCACTGCCTGTCCAGGGTATAACGTAGTGCTTTTGATGACAGCACTTACTATGCTACTTGTAAACTGCCCATGTCCTGCCTTGCTTGTGCCCCCAGCTAGCAGTTTAACAGCTCAAGAGCATCTTCATCGTTAGTTATATATAATGCTTATTACCAGTGCCTGCCACATGGGTGTTTATTAAATATCTCAAATGAGTTAATGAATGAAGTAGGCAGCGAAAGACATCTATAGGCAAAAAAGGTACATTTTCCCAAGTAAATCATATACAAAAGAATAAAAATTGAGTTTTGATTCCACACGCAAAAATCAGCTTCTTAGCTGATCTACACTCCCTCTCTCTGAAGACGACAGTAAGGGAACTGAAAAACTTCCTCTGATGCCGGAGGAGTATCAGGAGTTTACTGTGTATCCATCTAGTATTTTTTGCTATTCGCTTACAATATATACATTTCGGGGTATTTATTTCCTTCTTTTATGTATTTTTATAAAAACAGGATTACAGTATGCATAATACTTTGCAACTTGTGTTTTGAAAAAGACATGATAAGCATATCATGCATGACTTCTCAGATTAGTGAACACAGTTCTACTTCACTGCTAATTTCAGCTGCACAGAATTCCTAAGAGTGGCCATACCACTCACTCTTCATAAGTTATGAAGACATAACTTACGTCTTCACTGATAGATATTTAGGTCATTTCCAAGTTTGCACTACAGGAACAATGCTATACAGAGCCTAACTCACAGTTAATGTCTGTGGACACACGTGTGTGTGCATTGTGTGAGCACCTAGACCCTGCTTTGTACCAGGCTCTGTACTGGCTACGCCCTCAGGATGGAATGGCGAGCAGATTCTAACCTGCTCTCAGGAAGATCAGAGCTTGATGAGAGAGAAAATATCCTTCAAAGAATCACATTAACAAATATGTAATCACAAATGGGAAGAAGGCTCAGAAAAAATAAGACGACGATTATATGGGAGCATCTCACAAAAGAACCTGGAAGAGCAGGCAGGTGGGAGGCACGCGCAGAGGCCGGTGCAGGAGGAAGTGTGACAGCAACATGGAAGTGGAAGGCTTTCTGTCCGGTCACCAAGAGAGCACCGGAGAAAAACAGTGTCTTTGCACGCACCTTTAGGAGCATTTCTGTCCCATATTTACCTAACAACTATGTCCTGAGCACATGGCGTGTAAGAACTGTGCTAGGTGCTACCGGTTCAGCAGGAACAAAAGCTTTCATTCTAGCAAAGCGACCTCTGCAGAGCAGAATTGCTACCTGAAACAGAACACATAATTTAAATTGTGTTATATGCTGCCAAGCTGCCCACTTCGGGATTTGTTCAGCCCTTCCAGGGCCCACTTGGTCACTAGGTTAGCAAACTCCTCAAAGCTATTGCTTGACTTAACTGGGTTTCTTGGTTCAACATAGCTCTTTACTGAATCAGTCAGTGATCCTGGGGTCACCGAGCTGCTGGCAGCCACACACACTCCGCCTTCTGACAGAGCTGCACGTACAAATACCACAGTCACAAAAGATGCTTCTGACTCTCCACTGGGGGACACTAAGATATTTTATTGCAAAAGAAGTTTATTGCTAAATGAGATTTGGGGCCTGGCTAGAGATTTAAATTATTCATGTTATCCCTGTTCTCTCTTATCATGGAAAATTAAGTGATGACTGTGGAATCCACTACTCAGGAGGGCAGCGGATAGCATCTACCTGAGGCTAGCTCTGGGTTGCTCAGCAATTCTGCGCAATTCCTCTGGGGTTCACTCTCTTTCACTAATTCCCAATCACCTGCACTCCAGCGACTCTCTCCTTCATTTTTCCACAATCCTAATTCTCCTGCTTTACTCAAGCCCCTGGTTCTCAGCAGGGGGGATGAACTGATGAGAGCTGTAGTCGAAATCTCCCTTTTCTACTGGAAACTTTGAACTTCAACAATTCTTTTCACTTCTAACAGTTTCAAATCAATAGATCACCTGCTTCTCCAGAACTGTTTTATATTATGTTCTCCCTATTGTCAACAGTCTCCCTCTTTCGCAGCAAATTTCCACTGACCTACCCGCACACTCAGATCTCGTCTTAAGTTAAAAAACCTCCTGAATTCAGCTTCTAGCTAGCTCCTCAAACTTCCATTTCTCTCCCACAGCCATCCCCTCAGTCCTGAGGGGATCCAAATCATCTCTTTCCTGGGTGTCTCTCCTGCTTCTAGACAGCACCACCTGCCACACACTGGCCTCGTCTGCGTTCTGAAAACACAGACTCCCACTGCCTCCTTCTCCAACCCTGGGCTCCGGACAGCCCCCCAAGGCAGGTGAACTTAAACCTCGGGAGTGTGGAATTTGAGGATCCTCACAACCCAGTTCCCCTGTACCTTTCCAGCCTAACAATCCACCGCAAATCTTGCCTCTCTCTGCCACCTTTGTTCTATCATATTAACTTATTTCACAGCCCTATTTTACTTCCCTTATCACCTCAACATGCAATCTTAGAGTTTTTGCTTTAATAATTTTGCAATTTGGCCCACAGCTCAGTATCACCCCCAGTTCTTAATCACAGGAGGAAGTAAAATTCCTAGCTGTTGCCAACTTCCAGGCTGACATCATGGTCTGTTATGTGGAGAAATGATATGAGCAAGGCCAGGAAAGAGTGGCCAGTATCTGAGCTGGTCAGGACTGGGACTGGAAGGTATCATGAGCAATGTGAGTCAGAGGTCATAAGGAGAGAGGTCAATTCAGGGTGGCAGGGTCAGGCACTTCTGAATGAGAAGGAGACTGGACACAAAGGATTCATTCAGGTATGAGGAACCTGAGGTCTGACTCCACCTAAGTGGGGTTGGTCACAGACACAGGACTGGGCAGCAAGAGTGGAGAGGACGGTCCCGGCTGCCTGACAAAGACCTGGGTATTAGATTCATCTCAGAGATGTCCAATACCCACTTTGCAACCCTGGGTATTATTTCAACTCGCGAAGCCTTAGTGTCCTTATTTATGGAACGAAGAGAATAGTAGCAGGGAGTGTGAAGAATAAAATGGGACATGAAGATGTCCTAGGACACCTGGTCCTGGGAGGGACAAATGGCTGTCTGAGAGCGGAGCGCTCATTAAGCGTCAACTCCCTCCCCTCGCCCCGGGATCGGGCGGCTCTTCCACTCGGGCTCTAGCTGGTTCACAGGCAGGCGAGTGCCCCACCCTGGGGGAAGCTGGGTGGGGAGCAAGATGGTTCCTGACACTGGATTTTCTAGGCCAAACTTATCATTAAAAACAAGCAATTATAACTTATGTTTAAAGGAGAGAAAAATGTTCAAAAGTAAACTGTCATTTTTTAAACTGCAGCCCCAGGGCTGCAAGACTTGCAGATGCAGAGGTCACCTAAAAATCTGTGCCTCTGTTTCCTCATACCTAACAGCCAGGGGTACATGTATCTTCCATGTTTCAGGAAAAGACTAGGACAAAACAAAAATCCCATCAACTCATCTTGAAATTGAAGGCAAAATGTAAATGCCCTACAAGGGCAGAAATGGGATGGATGACTTTTGACTTTCTGTATCTATTTGGATAGATGTAGCAAACCAGGTCAGACCTGCAGATCCCAGATAGAGCAGAGCCCTCTCCCCTGCTAGGCTGAACATTTACTGCTGCAGGTTCATAGAAGATTAATGATACATCTTGCTTCTACAGGGACAGAAAGTCTCTCCTGTTACATTTTGGCACACTTTTGCTTTTAGTTTAGTAAACGGCTGACTGCAGAGACCACAAATAATCAATTTCGGGACACAAAGCGATCTGGATGAGGGCGCTGATGGAAGTTCACACTTGATTACGTTTTAAGAATAAGGCTCATAAAATAATTAGTGCTTAGGTCAAATAATTAGCAAGTCTTTTAGGGTGACCCAAATTGCGGCTGGTGTAAGCTAACATTCTTTCACATCTCCTTGACTCCAGAATGTTGAAATATACCAATGTGTTGGAAAACGATGCAAACTTTCTGCTTTCTTGCATGAATTGTTCAGAACAACCATTTGTGATAGGATCTCCTAGGAAGCAGCTAGATTCCATACAAGCTCATTTCAAGAAAAAAAGACACACAAAGAAAGACACACACAACACAAACTGTAAGGAAATGAACTGCAAAGTTAATAAAATATACAATAGTGAGATAACATCAACAGGAAAATCTCTAGTTTGCCTGTAGTATTCTACTGCTCAACTAAAGAAAACTAATCTCCTTCCTAAAATGATCTGTCATTAAAATGCTGCACATATTTGTTTTCTCTGCATTCAAAAGTTAAGAATGGCCCTTATTTCATGTATTCATTCTCTATTACCAGGAAATAAAATTTGATCAGATATTGAGGATGACAAATCCAAAAGTTTCTCATTCATTTGAAATAAAACTCGTACTAATATTGAGTTATGAGATATATTTACAGCATTCATAATAGTACCATTAGTAAGAATTTTATGATGATCTGTATTGCTCTTATAACAACTGTCAAGTATAATAATCACTTCTAGGGTTATTACTATCATTATAATAATCTAATCAAAATCAGAGCCGGGCTCCGTTTTTCAAGGCAGCCCAAGCCCTGCCTGCGCAGGTGTCTGCTGGGGGCTCGGCCTGAGTACCTGCCTGGTGATGAAGCTCCCCAGGTGAGTGCAGACTTTACGAAGGTCTGAGAATCACTGCCTCAAGCTTAGGGGAAATCTTTTCAGACCTACGGAACGAAAGAATGAAACATCACACTTCCTCTTCCAGACAAGCAGAAGGGCATTGCCACTTTACATCCATCAGAAAACTGCATGATGTTACTGCACAGGATCCTGGACACAGACTTGCCGAAGGTCACCAAAGGTTGATGGCATGACCCGGAGCGATTTCAACCTAAACCCTTCAGATGCGAATGTCACTGAATGCTCCTTCTGCATTCAGAAAATTTCTGTCCAAATGATTATTGAAAGAGTCCTCACCATTTATACTATTATCCTTGTCCATGCTGAACAAGGGGACACTATGATAAGCCACAGCTGAGAATGAGCACAACATGCCAACCAGAGATTAAACACATGTCTGGCCTGGAGCTTGGTGACACCGACAGTGACATTTGTTCTTCATCACAACTCATTTTTAAAATGAAATAACCAATACGAGTGGTCATACCAGACATAAATTAATATAGCCCCATTTTATATGATTTTAAAAGGTCCCACTCTCTGGAATGAAGCTACAAGAAGGTCTATGTCCAATTATGAAAAGAACATCATTAGTATTTTTAAAAAGTAAACTAAAGTATCACTTTCACTTATTATATTGGAAAAACTTAAAACATCAATAAAATTCAAAGTTGGCAAGGATGTGATATTATAAAAACAGGCATACTCAGACCCTTCACAGTGAAGTGGTATGATCTTTCAGGATGGCAATTTAGCAATCGATACCAAAAGCCGTAAAAGTATGTATACATTTTGACCCAGCAATTCCATTTCTAGCAATTTATCCTGTAAGGACGTTCATCATAGCACAAGTGAGAAAGCACAGCAAAAAAAAGTACCTGTGGCACATAGCTAATAAAAGCAATCTGTATTTATATACAAGTCCACCCACACTCCCTTATCTGTACTCTGAAATCTCAAAAGGTCCAAGAACTGAAAGGTTTGTTTGGTAATTCATTTAATTTTATTCATGGTCATTAATGACCTGCTGCAAGGCTATTTACAATCTTTATTCCACTAATTGCAAATACTAACATATTTTGCTGCTGACACGTCAACAGTGAGCCTATATGTACATGCACAATTTAATTAAATCTTGCCGTGTTTACATATCATAATGTTCATAAAGTGGCTTTCTCACGTGGTGAAATTATAAGTGATTTTTACTTTCCTCCTTTGCTTTTCTATGTTATCTGAAACGTACAGACAACGTTATGTGGTAGAAAACAGTTATAGTGGCTGCAGGAACTCCACGTGCTCTTGCTCAGAAGGAAATTAAATAGTACGTGTCCTCCTGCCAGAGGTGTTTATGGAATCACATACATGAGTTGCCTTTTGGGTATTATTAAGCCCAACTATGGTTTTAAACTCCAGCCCCATAAACTTACGAATTGAGTGACTTGAGAAACACATTTTAACTATTATTTACCTGTGAAAATAGAATCCTATTACCTACCCTTTATACTTTTGAGCATATGAGATACCTGACATTGCATCAAGCCCAGAGTGAAGGTTCTTCCTCTCCCCTTTCCTTCTCCTACCCTTCTCTTTTCCTCACTGGACTGGCTGCCCCCTCTAACTTACAAACACCCTGGAGTCAAGAAAACAAGATACCTTGATTATCAGGGAATTAGCAGTGCTCCTTGTTCTCAGGAGTAACAAGGACTCTGAACCCCTTCACTTACATTTCCCATCATTGCTCACCTTCTAGACTGGCTACCTTAGGTCCTATCAGAGGCCAGGCTCCTGCTTTCGGGAAACCCATGTCTCATTCTGGGGTCTGAGTCTCTGCAATACCTTTAAACAGTCAACAATTTCTCCTTAACACACACTGCACTTTACCCAAAGGCCTGTTCATTTCCCCGGACTCAGCACATTTTTGGGAAGATTCAACAACCACCATTTAGTGGACTCAATATACTGATGTTATCATCCTAAAAGTTATAGACATTCTCTATTCTCTCCTTAATGCCTACATCAACTATATGAAGTGGGTACCATTTGGCCCTGTTAAGGCCAAAATTCCTAAAACTCTGATAACACCAAATTTTCCATTACAACCTGAAATATAGTATCAAGTGTTGGGAACCTTGCCCCAGGTCTCGTACTTCCCCGAAATGAGCACCTGGCCTTTAGCTAAGAACATAGCGGTTAGCCACAAGGCACAGTCCGTTGACTATCCGAACCTCTAATCAACAAGGACTCTCCAAATAACCTCCGGCTAGCCCCCGTGTGCATGCGCTCCACAAGCCAATCAGCTACAGGCACATGAGGTGTCCACGAGTACAAGTTACACCCGAGTAACCAATAAGCGGGCCCTCCTTTGTCTTAAGCTAGCCAATAGCAAGCAGCCTAATCTCCTTCCTCTCCCTTCTTCCCTATATATATACCCAGTACGGAAAAATAAAATTTGCAGCTTGATCAGAATTTATCATCTTGCTGCCATTCTTCACGCCTCTTGTCCCCTCAACCCATTTGTTCCAGGAAGGTGGTCGAGCTCCAGCTGACTGCTCTGCTGGCCAGAGCAATCAAGGTCAATTAAGAATAACCAAATCTGATGCATTTTAACACTCATCTTTAGGGAGGGTTTGGCTGCAATGTACTACAACCAAACAGCCACACACTCTTATCCCACTTTGCCATGGCAGAGCCTGTTAACAGACAGTAAAAATGGCTTCAAAACACCGAGTGAAGACAGGGCTAGTCTTCAAGAATGCACAAAAACAAGCACCTGAGTAATGAACTCCTACCACAGAACCAGAGACTGTTTACCACTTCCAGACACGCCAATGCCCACTACTGTCCACACAGCCTTTCTTTTAGTTCAAAATCATCAGACTTTCTACCACGGAGGGGATATGCACATCGAAAGCAGCACATAGCCCACCAACACAACTGAACGCTTTTGTTCGTCCCAGCGGTGATGCCAAGTGGCTTGATATACGCCAGTAATGCCACTCCTTTAAGTCACTTCTCATTTTAAACTAATAATACAAAATCGTAAGAAAGCTGCATAATCACCTTACAAAATTAGTGGTGACAACAATACTTAAAGGCACTCACTGTCTTAGCAAAAGTCACTTTAAGAAACATGAAATAAATATGTTCCAAGTATAAGTTTACGACGTAACCAGCCAACATTAGTAATCATAGCTTTTAATAACATACTTTTTTATCCCTTAAAAGACAGGTGTTCTTATATACCAGGACATAAAAGAAGTCATTATTTTTTAAAGTACCCTTGCTTGCTGATATTTGCATACATACATACATGTTCACAAAGATCATGAGTATGTAACAATATACTATTTAAAAACACAATTACACAGCAAGTATAACTTATTAAGGGCACAATGATACAGGGAGGAATGAGAGTACAGTTTCTCAGAAACAATGAGCTTTTTGGCTTCGATACACAGTTGTATCGGTTTATTTCTATTTGACACTTCGAAACATCGGTTGCTTTGCCAAATACTAAGAAAGCGCTACTCGACATGTCTGCAAAAGCAAAAGGTAAGTAAGCCTAGGACTGGAATTCTTGCCTTGGTGGGGTAAGAATGAGAAGGAAAAGTGACAGCATTTCTCATCCCCTCACTAGATCGCTTCAGACTTCATTAGACGCTCCCTTTTCCTTGAGTCCAACAAATACTCTCTGAAGGAAAGTAGATGTACTGAAAATCAAGGGGAAAATCATGCATTACTTGGTTTAAAATAAAAAAGAAAGTATTTATGTGATGCTCTGCCAGGAGTTAACTAAGAACAGCCAAATGACCTGGTTCACAACTTCCTACTCCAATGTGTTAAACTAGGCCACATGTTCTTTTATCAATATATGGCAGCTGTTGGTACTGGGCACTCACGGTCTGAGCCGCTGGGAGAGGTTTAGGGGGAAATTGCCTAAGCAGAGTTCTGTTGTGTGTTTGGACAAATCAGTAATGTCCCTTACAGCACTTTTTAAAAAACAGCCAAATTGGTTTATGTTAATTAGCACGTAAGAGATACTTTCATTCATTTATTTTAGCAGAGTAGAACCATGTGCCAAATACTGAGCTAATTTAAATAATTAGAGCCCTATTGCCACCCTCAAGTGTGAATTTTCATCCTTTCGTCCAATTTAACCAATGTGGATTAGCTGAAGACAGACACATGAGATGAGATACTTCCAGATGAGATGTGCTGCAAAGTGGAAGAACTGGGGAAGTAAGCTAAGGAAACCTCTACAGAGTCATTATATATGTACAATGTGCAGAGGATGCTGGTCTTCCATCAGCTTCATTGCCACATATATACAGTATCTAAAAGTCATATCTAATGCACAAGATAACAATCACACAGGAGTGTGTGTGCATACACTTGTATATGTATATGTATATATGTGTGTGGGTGGATATGGGTGGATACATAAGTCTACAGTTCTGCCTGTGCTTAATACTCCTACTTCACCTAAATGAATTGCTAACCAATATCCTCATTAAGACATCAATGAATAAAAAATTAACATGATAGTATTAAAATACTGTTGACAAAATGGCAAAACCGGCCTGCCTTACCCTCTTACCTAACTATAGCCCTCACATTTGAGCCACAACAGATGGCCTATTTCCACTACAGCTGGAGACCACAAAACGAGGAAACCCAGGTGAGCCTGTGCAGTTTTTCTAAGAAGTTATAGGTAGTGAAGATATAAAATCAGAAGGGATTCTGGTGTCAAATCATCCAGATCTGGGTGGTGCAGGGCAATACTGGCCAAAAGGAGTTAGGGGAAGGGTACTTGGTAGAACCCCACTGCATTCATAGCCCAGCCCCCACTCTTGTTAGAGGAATGCTAACGTGACAAAGGACATGACCCCAGTGAAAATGATGAAGCCACACAGCAGCTCCATCACCCTTCATAATAAAAATGTCATGTTGTTAATCTCGTAGAAGTAGAAGTCCTTATACTAAGCTCGGCGGCCAACAAAGACAGAATAAAGAAATAAACTCGAGGCCCCAAGGAAAGCATGATGTTTGCATTATAGAGAACAATTATAATATTTGGACTCACCCACTAGTAAAAGAAATGTTCGCCCTTAAAGGTACCTTTAATTTAAAGTGAGTACATCGAGTCCTTGTACAATCTTGAGTAAGTAATCTTGAAGAAATTTTGAAGATAAAAGCTGAATGACTTATATCATACAATATAAAAGTCACCGCAAAGCTTAGTCATTGATACAGTGTAGTAATGACACAAAGGTATACAAAATAGAGCAATGGATGACAATAGACAGTTGAGAAACAAATTCACACATAAATATTTACTTGATCTGTAACAAAGGTGACAGTGTATTATACGGAGTAAAGGATGTCTTTTTGATATTAATCCATGAGTTGGGTTAATTAGCCATCCATATGAAGGAAAGAAAAGGTGACCCCTCCCCCAACTCATGCCATACTCTGCAATTCACTTGAAGTGAATGTTACATCTAAATACAAAGAACAAAACAACAAAGAATTTAGAAGAAAAGACAGATTATCTACATGACATTGAAGTAGGCAAATTACTATAAAAGGATACAAAAAGCACTAATCAGAAAGGGAAATAAATGATAAACTGGCCTATTACAATGAAGAACTTCTTTTCAAAAAAAGAACCAAAAAGAAAATAATCAAGCCACAAAAGATATTTTCAGTACATTTACTCAACAGAGACTCATATCCTTAATGTATTGTATAAATAACTCCTTCAAAACAATCAGAAATCAGAAAACCCAATAGAAAAAAAAAGGCAAAAAGTCCACTACATTTTTTTCCTTAAAATAAAAAACCTATTTTTCATTTTCACCACTAACTACTGATTTGGATATCCTTGGGTATTTTGGCCATCTCCCGCTATTGGCTTCTAGTGGGTAGAGGCCAGAGGTGCTGCTAAACATCTTCCAGCGCATAAGACAGCCCCAGAGCAAAGAATTATTTGGCCAAAATGTCAACAGTCCCAAGAAACTTCTTAAACCACTTTTGACACATTTGATCAGTCATAGCATCTTCTCCACACACTGTACAAATGTTTTTTTGTGTTCCAGTCGTGTTTTTGCCTTTCTTGAAATAGTAAAAGCATAAAACACTGAAAATGTTGCATATTGTCTTCCATCTTCAATATTAAAATGGCTGCACAGAAATTCACCAATTTTCATACTTTTTTAATGCATGCTGATATAACAACTGTCACAATACAATCTAAAATTTTTTTCCAAATGGAGTTAAAGACAATTAAGCTCTAAGAGCCACTGCATGGAAAAAATAAAACAAACTTTTTAGCCAACCAAATATTTTATAAAAAAGCAAATAGCTGTTAAACATATGAAAGGGTCCTCAACTTGCCTACTTATCAAACAAATGCAAATTAAAACAACTATGTGATACCACTATCCAGCCACCAGAATAGCGAAAATGAAAACATTAATCACACCAAGTGTTGTCAAGGACATGGAGCAACTGGAGGTCTCATGCTACAGATAACAGGAGTGTGTACTGGTGCAATCATCCTGGAACATTCTTTGGTAGCCTCCATGTCCTGGAACTGACTCAGCAATTCCAAATCCTAGGTACATACTCCAAAGAAATGCATGCTTACGTTCACCAACAGGCAAGTACAAGAATGTTTATGTTGGCATTAGTTATTATTAGCCAGAAACAACCAAACTTATATTAACAATAGGATATGTAAACAAACTGTAGCATATTCATAAAATAGAATATTCTACAGCTGTGCTGTCTAATACAGTAGACAGTAATAACATGTAAATTTAAATGTAAATTTAAAAAATTAAATGAAAGTAAAAACTCAGTTCTTCAGTGACACTAGTCATATTTCATGGGCTCAATGGTCACATGTGCTTAGTGGCTACTGTACTGTACAGTACAAACATAATGCATTTTCATAAAGTTCTATGGGGCACTGCGATTTCAGAACAATGAGAATAAATGCATTACAAAGACGAGTAACAGCACGGGTAAATTCCACAAATGCTATGTTGAGTGAAATAAACCAGGTACAAAGGAATATATACTGCATACTTCCATTCATGCAAAGTTCAAAACTAGACTATGTTATTAGAAAGCCAGACAATGGTCCCCCTTTGGGGGCTACAAGTACTGATTGGAAAGGAGCAGGAGGCTCTGAAGTTCTGGCCCTGCTGGTCCAGAGCAACAGATCTAGATGCAGATGTGTTTGTTCACAGTGGTGAAATATACGGACTCCACAGTGACGATGTCCGTGCTTTCCTATATATAAAAATTACATGCCCCCCCACACACAAGACAAAAGAACACAGCTTTATTCTGCTGCCAAGTCTTCCTTGGTTGCGCAATCTCCTCTGATGAAACTGAACTCAAGATGCTTGTCATTCTGGATAAGTAATAGCATGCCTTGGATTACAGATTAATTTTAGCCAAGAAAAAGGAACTTAAAAAATCTCATATTCATTGTCTATTTTTACAAGACTGTCATGGATATAAAGTGAATAAAAATCTGCAACGGGACATGGATGGATGGAGTAAGGAGAAGAAAATGTGGCTAGGAAGTGTTTTGTAAGGTACTGATGAGAAAGGAATGTATTCAAAGGGATAATGAATGTTGACATAGGTACTAGGTAGGGCATTGGTGGTGATTCAGCTCCTAATCAAAGTCCTAAAAGAAGGGAGAAAGTGGTATTCAGCAAAAAAGGTGGCTGACAGATCAAGTCAGTCATGAGAAGTCTCTAGATTCCTTTAAACTATTAGCCAAAATAATTTTAAAAACCCTCTAAAAAATGTATAGAATCAGGAGTAAAAAGTTTCTCTATGAAAAAGTGCAGACTGTCTTTGTTGGCTAATTAAAATAACCATCACTAATAAGACCCACAAAACCTGCATCTGATTTTCAACTTTAAACACTAAAAAAAAACTATATAGATGTAAATACTGTAAACACCTATGGAAATTAGATAGAAAGAAAAATCTCCATTGGGCGAGTGTGTTATCAAAATGAATGTTTACTGTCTTCTAAAAAAAATCTGTATGTGCTCTGGAATGGACAAAGTACAAAAAAAGCAGGAGCTTTGAATTATAATGAAATAACTTTAACAACAACTTCATCTCTGTTAGAGCTGTGGAATTAAAAATCAGCATGTAAAAAACAGTTCTGGAAAAGATGTCAGAGGTTGTCTGATCTATCCTTTATCTTATTTCAGCAAAACTTCGTTAAAGAATTTCATGTGTAAAAATACATTCTGTTTTTGAACACAACCAGATAAGGAGATTTGTCTACCTCCCTTGGTGTCCCATTTCAATGACTATCACTGTGAGGAAGGTTTTCCTTAGAAACCTCCTAAATCTGGTCATGCTATTTAAGTTATTTTGTATTTGTTTTATTCTAAAAAAATATAAAAGATTCATAGTTTTCATTTTCTCCATGATGACAATTCATCTTATTATAACTTCCAAACGCTTTTTTAATCACTGAAGCCATTTTCATATACATTACCTATTTAACACTTGAAAGAAGCCCATCATCTGTCCCATTTGAAGATGAGGAAATTCAGGCACAGGCAGGAGATGTGACAACCCCAAGGTAACTAACTAAGCTACTTCCTTCATGTACAACTGTTACTAAATCACTAACTCTTCAACCTCCTTCCGCTCCCCAGACTGAATAAGCCCCCAATAAGCCCAGAATAGGTGGCTATACTTTAGGACAGGCTAGTAAATGCTGAGCGAAATGGAAGGGTTTGCTTCTACAGAGAATTCACGTGCCAATTTATTTTCTTAATTGAGGGTGTGCTTTTGCAGTGATAATTGTGATTGTGCCAGCATCCCTACCCTCCTTCTACTAATTGTACCCACATCTCCCTCAGGGACTGTCAATCAAATCGCCCAGCCTTGTCTGGAGAGCTGCAGCACAGAACCCAGACTGGACCAATCAGGCAGGTTTCCCCAGGAATGAGAGTCTTGAGTGGACTGACAGAAGATTGGAAACGGTCAGAGTTCACCTGTCTCACAGATGAGTTCTTTGGACCTGCCCTGGTTTCCAGGAGTTAGTTAGTCGTCAGCATCTCCTCAATTCTCAGGAACCTCACAGTCCCACAAGTTCTCCTGCTTCGGTTTGCCAGTGCCGGCTTCTGTGGCTCACAACAGAGAACCTCAACTGATACAGATTACACAGTGGAACAGATTAAAATAGGTACTGATTAACTTCTGCTTTTATTCTGTGTTTATTATACAGGTGAGAAATACTAACATGAAATCAAGCTCTTAGCATTTTGTAAACTAAGAAAATTCCCTCGTGGTGAAGAAAGAAGTTTAGTAGTTTCTTGTTCATCTGATCAAAGGCAGGGATAAGTTGGCAAGTTCTCCAAAATCTTGGCTACGTTTTTCTTTTGAAAATGGCTTCTGGTTCAATTCCCAGTCAGGGCACATGCCTGGGTTGCAGGCCAATTCCCAGCAGGGGGCGCAGGAGAGGCAACCATACATTGGTATTTCTCTCCCTCTCCTTCCCTTCCCCTCTAAAGATAAATAAATAAAATCTTAAAAAAAAGAAAAGAAAATGGCTTCTAGGCTTGGATTTCTTAGGAAGCACAGAAAATTCAGAAAGCTGTAAATGTGTTTAAGGAGGCACTTTGCACTAAGACAAGTCCCATGTTATTAGTGTACAGAGGAGAAGACAGCAGGTACTGTAGCAACATGTCCCTGGACCTGTGCACCCAGGGGAAAAAGGAAACCGTGCGAGGCCTGCACACTGCTGGTTAGGCGATACATGAGCCGTGGTCAGGAGTCTAAAAGTAGGAACCAAAACAAAGGAGGTGACGCTGGCTCCCCAACATGAGCGTGAGGCTCAGATCTACTCAATAACTAACTTCTTGAAGAAGCACCGCATCAGATTCTTTTCTCTTCCTGGGATTAGCAAAAGGCCTGCCAATACTTTGAAATCACTGTAAGAACACCTTGGTTTCACAGTTCACAGAAATTCCAAGGCAACAATAAAGGGACACCAGGGTCTGTATCTGGAGTGACCCACTCAGTGAGCAAAAAGCTTCCACAGTGTTTGTGGCCTGTTGTGGAGTAAACAATGAATCACAAAACCAGAATTGCCTCAGTAATTCTACAGTAAGTGAATTGCCTCACTTACTGTAAGGCAATTCACAATGTGACTGACAAAACAGGGCACATGCGTGTAAAATACAGCAGACAACGCAGGAAGAATGCCCACTGCCAGGTGCAGAGAGCAAGTACATACAAATCAAGGGCCAGAACCTTCTGAGCTACTTCCCCAGGTAGACCTTCAAGGTAGTTCTTAGCCAGTTAAGCACAGAAACTGTTCATCTCTTCCTTAATATTAAGAGCTTGTTTCAGCATCAAAGCAAAGAACAATCAGAAGAGTACATTTATATAAGGCAGAAAAGTGAAAAATAATAGTGATGAAAATTCTCCCTTTTGGAAAGTAAGGAATGATGCAGTAATCTCACCATCGAATGCCTTCCACCTAGTGGCACCTTGAATGTAACGTCCGGTTTGCCTAAGTGACAAGCGTTTAGTCCCTTTTAACATCAGCTATCAACAGTTGTACTTAGGGAAACCGCAAAGCACCGTTTAGGAATAAACAAACCCCAGCTCCCGACACATTCGGAAGAAGTCCACAAATGTTCCCTCATGCGCGCTGAGTCGAGCAGCTCACCTACAATCGTAACTTGTTTGGAAAAAAAAAAAAAAAATCCAAGAGCAGGATGGTGGATACACACTCAGGAAATAATTAATCTTTATTCTGGTAAAATTTTGAAATTTATCACAAGCCATTCCTGAACTGGTGATCCCTGAGGTACTAAGATCTACGAAAAGTTATGGGGTGTCCCGCCACCACTCGGGGCAGGGGTTGCAGTCTGCATGCCCCTGACCTCTGCACCGCCGCCCTGGCCAGTGGGAGGAACTCTGGAGTCACTGCAGGGACACACAGGAGAAAAGGAGACTAGAACATTCTGGGGTGGCATTCCGTACCTGGAGCCATTTTCAAAGCAAACAAAACTGGACATAGTTTTCTGGTTAAGAACAAGCCACATTACTTGTAAATTATGCTCTGCCTTATAAAATTGATGAACTTAGAAGCAAGAGACAGTGTTAGGCTGGACAATACGGGAAAATCTCTGGTTTTATTCATGTTACTACCATAGGTTAGGCCATGTGGCAGATGAAGCAAAGAAGCTTTTCAAAAAATGAAATGGTTATTTATTTTATATCTATAGTGTTGTGAAGTAATATAAATCACAATGCACTGCTTCCTAGCAATTGCCAATGCAATGCACACTAAACTCCTTAGACTATTTATAAAATATAGAGCCTATTGTAACCAAAAACTTCTGTAGAAAATTCTAACCAAAACATAAAATATTATTATTAAGTGTCATAAACACAAGAAAATAAAATTTCTTAGCCTGGATTCAGAACCTTTCACAAACACATCCTCCACCACATTTTGGTTCTGATTTTCCATTTCTCTCTGGAAGAACTCCACTCGAGGTACACTCTCCAATTTACACACTGCATGCACAGTCCTTTTTCTGAACATGCTCTCTGGCCCTTCCTCCTCTCCAGGGTGCCCCTCCCTCGTCTGTTCCAGAATTGTGAAGTTCTGCCTAGCTCTGGCCAGACTCCTCTGTACCCCGGATGGCACAGACATTTATTTATTCTCTCCCACAGATAAACAATTTTGACAGCTATCTGTTAATATAAATAATCATCTCAGTCACTTCAGAGGCAAACGAGGAGACTTCCTGTTGTTTAAGCTTATGAATGATTTAACTGTTCACACAACAAGAAATTTTTTGAGCCTCTAGTGTGTACAAGACACAATGCCAGGGACAGTGAAGAACACCAAGATGGAATTAACATAACGTTCACTTCCAAGGAGCTCAGTAGAGTCTAGTCAGGAAATCAGATCACCACCAGAATTGTCATAATTGACACAAGCTAGACAATTATGAACAATCCATGACAGGTTCTGCTGAAGGAGGGTGGGGATACTTAGCACCATGGGGAAAGCAGAGAAGAACTCTGGGAGACAGCCACAGAGGGGCTGAACAGGGAGGAGACGACAGAACTCCGTAACAAGCATTACCAAAGTCAAGGGGTAGGCCGAGCTCAGGAAGACAATGAAGCAAGGGGAGTGTGATGCATTGGAATACGAATGTTGTCGCGCAAGTAGAACAAATGTGAAAGTAATTTATATTATGACTTAGAGGGGATTAAACATAAAAGGATGTTTAATTCAGAGGTCAGCATAATGTCACCTTTTTAAGGAAGTGTGTTAAATAACCAAGAGACATGGAAGATTTCACAGGACAATTATGATATTTCAGAAAAACCATATTAATATAATTTTAGGATATTGATTTCTAACTGAATGGTACTCAACACAGTAAAGCTTGCTTACCTAGAATTGATACTAAGAGTTCAAATAACACACACTGTTAGGTATTCTTCAAGGTGTTTCTGAATAAGGCGTAGTAAATTCCACACCATTTTCTACAACTACGTCAGTTTACAACAAATGATCTTCATATGAAAATCTAACATCAAGGTAAGATCCTGAAGGATTCTTCTGGAGCATCCAAGAAAGATGACTTTTTTGGTATCATTTAGGGAGACTATTATAAGGTATAAATTGGCATCATGTGTCTGTTGTCACACAAACACACACACATCATCATAGCGCACACATAGTAACTCAGTCAAAATTCATCAGGTCATCACATTATCTACCAATTGTAGTCTGGAAAAATCACCGGCGTTAGAAAAAAATTTTTTTTCCTTCAACAGAACTGTCTCACAACTGCAACAAAACAAGCATGTTCTCTATTTCCGAAATTCGTTACATGAGCTTTCTCAGGGGAAAAAATCCTAACCCTTTTCGATTCAGGCTTAGATCCCCGTGCAGTCTCATCTGGTGTGGGTGTGACGGCCCACACGTCCATCCCAGAGAGTCTTACTCTTGAGAATAGAAACAGGAAGGAATATTTGTGGAGGGTCCCTCCATTATTTGTGAACAGACTCTCTCGTTGCCATTGAGAAAAATAAGTGTGAGGATATCATCAGATAAGAAACAGCCAGTTAATTTGAAGGAACTGTTCAAAAAACAGAGATGCCTGCTTTTAAGATGACTTCTATAGTTAGAAACTTCTAGACAGTAACAGAAGTGAAGGTACACAAAATTGCTTTATCTTATCTATAATTCATTTTTGTGATCGGTCAGTCACACAGAGCATGCCAACCAACTCCTTGCTATTAGCTGTTGAACCTGGTACATGGAAACATCCTCAAGAGTACATTACCACAATACTGACAGAATAGAAGTTCTGATGAAAGACCCTAAACTAACTGTAGGTAGAAATACAGTGTTTTGTCAAGAGGTAAGATTTTGCTAGCTGACTACAAGACCAGCACCTATAAGCCCTAATTCCACAAATCCCACAAATTCCAAGTAGAATTCCCTTCCCTCGGGATGGGGTCCCTGCACAGGGGTCACTCTCCAGTGCAGCAGCTGTTACTGCCTCTTAGCTTCCCACGGGGCACCTGCAGTGCCACTCGGACCTGGGGCCAGCGCCACACGCGACAGCCTCGTTGGAGATCACCTACCTGTGGCATCGGAGGGTGGGCCATGACAGCATCTTTTCCCACCCAAATGTAAACCTGGTTTTCTATTTCAATTCCGAGAGCATGCTGGACATGGGACAGGGTGCTAGTTTTCTAAAAAGCTGCACATTTCAGTGTTTTTTTCCCCCTAACTCTTTATTAAATGATTTTAGAAGTTTCCATGACTTTAACACAACTACAGGGAAACATGTCTGAAAGGTTATTGCATGCGGCAGATGGACCTATTTTGAAATAAAATAAAGCCGGTGGTACTTCTGAAAGGAAGTCACAAACTCCAAAATTAAACTGCACAGAATGGTCCTCTGGTATTTTCATTCTTTTTTCAAGGAAGCACGAGGAGTGGGAGGCTGAGGCAAGGCTTCTGCCTCTTCTCTGAATTCCCTCACTTTGGTCGGCTTGTCTTGAACTTACAAACTAAACTGTCTTGGAATGTGTGCCCCTAAATTTTAAACCTCCGTCTATTTATCATCACACATCCAAATATGTCCTTCATTGATGACTAGACACAACTCCAATTTTTTTATATATGTGACTTTAAATATTTAAGCAAAAACATCTAAAAACAACTTATTGGACCATTAGAAGTCCCATTTAGGATGAGATAAAAAATGTCCACTGCAAAAACCCACTAGGCATCTATCCCAGAGGCGCGCTGTGGCCAGCCTGGCCGGTGGTTGCCATGGCAGCCATGCCTACCTTATTGTGCTCGTACTTATAGGGGATCTTGAGCGTGTCCATGGCTCTGATCATGGCCTGCATGGCCGTGAAGATGTTCTGGTACACCAGCTTGGTGAAGCCCCTTTTGTCTTCATCAGAGTATCCCGAACCGTGGATGATTCTCATCTGCTTGATAAACGTACTCTTGCCACTCTCTCCGGTCCCTAAAAGATGGACAACAGAAGCTCATCAGACCATGACACCTTCCCAGTCTCCCAGACCACCTGACGTCCCCCAAGCAGCCTGCTCAGAGGAGCATCCCAGAAGAGCAGAGTGGCATCACCCGAGGAAGACACGCCACCTACAGGAAGCACTCGGCAAAATTAGACAACGACAGTCCATTTCAAAGGCAGAGGAGCTTAAAAAAAGTAACCTGTTGCCACTTTGGAAGCCAATCAACATGAACTTTGATGATGATGTGTAACCATGTATCTTCTTTTTTAAAAAGATCTTTTATTTCTTTTTAGAGAGAGGGGAAGGGAGAAAGAGAGGAAGAGAAACATCAATGCGTGGTTGCCTACTGTGCACTCCTTAGCATGGACCTGGCCTGCAACCAAGGCAGGTGCCCCAACTGGGAATTGAACTGGCCGCTGTTTGGTTCGCAGGCCCACGCTCAATCCACTGAGCTATACCAGCTGGGCACCATGTATCTTCTAAGAAACACAACAGTAACAGCATCTTCTGAATACAGTCACACTCAGTAACGCTCTCTTCCCTAAGGAGTACCTGAAACACGCGCAGGAGGCCAAGCTGTTTAGCCAGGATCTAGATCTGGGAATGACAACGCACTTACACAAATGCTGCTCAGACAGGGATAAGAGAAAAATGCCTGGAAGTTTCTAGACACTTTCTCTTATTTTAAAATGAGGTATACAGAGAGCACAGTATCCAGATAAGAATGAAGATGTTTCTGGACCACAACTATATTGATTTCTAGGGGTGCTGGTTGGCAGAATATCATCCCAGCTGTGAATACTGAAAAAAATCATAAAAAGTAGCATCTCTAATAGAAATAAAGCTATGAAGTCATTTCTCACTATCATTCAACAATTTATAGAAAGAAACTAGTACTTTGACTTCCCCAGGCAATACAAAGTATACAGCGCACAAGAAAACAAACTTCAGATTGCTTCTTTGTATATTATCCCTGCCCGAAAACAAAAGACAAACTTCAGATTGCTTCTTTGTATATTATCCCTGCGCGGAGGCTTGCTCTGGGAGCCCAACCACAGACCTGACCATTAAAGAGAATCTCTGCCCGTTTCTTCCCACAACAGTAACAGAAATCTCGGCGTGTGAGGCGAAAGGTACGCAAAGAAAAGGGAAGTCGGGCAACAGTGCCTCTTTCTTCTGGCCATCGGAGAAACTTCTGTATACTGATCCCCCAAAAACGAAAAAATTAAAATGCGAAAGTAGGAGATGAAATATAAACTACATTAGCTGGCGTTTCACTGAAAGCATGCAAGAGTAGTTAGTCTACACTTGGCAACTCTTTGGACCTAGTCACTGAGCCCCTGGGCGACACACTAATGCAGACTTCCAAGAATGTGAAATCGGTGAAGGAATGGGAAGGAAATTAGCGGTTAAAAAAGAATCCCAAAATCAACTCCAAAGTAAGATAATTTCCTGTTGCTTCAGACACCCAGAGTTCCTCTCCTAATTTTCTCATCTTGCTTGATCCCCAGGAGGCTAACCGGCAAGGATTTCATAACATTTCTCTTGTCCTGGGTCTCCCACTTAGATTTAGTCCATGAGAGGCACCAGAAGAAGACCAGAGAGCAGGAGAATGAGGATGCGGTGTTTATTCCCTCAGCTCCCTCCCTGCAAGAGCTGTGTGCCCTCTAAGAAGGCCCAGCCCCAGCTGGGCAGCCCTCTCCAGGTCCCTATAATTCCTCAGTCATCCAGCTGAAGTGTGCCACATGTTTTCTGCTGGGACCCTGACTGCTACAACACCAAAAAGAAAGACAGGGCAGCTTAATAAGATGAAGGAGCAGGAAGGCAAGGGAATGGAGGGTACCATCTTCTTCCTCTGCCCTTACTTTATAAATCTTATTTATAAAGCACTGGCCTCTAATCACTAACTCACACTCTTAACACTCTTCTGAAGGCCAATTACAATGAAGTGATAGGGCCCAAAACAGAATCCAGGCTCCCGACTCTCCCCCAAAGTGCTAATAAATCCAGCATTTGTCCCCCCAAACATGCATGTGCACCCACTCTTCTGTCCTCTCCCAGGTCCCATCTCATACAGTCAGGGGAAACAGTGGTCTCCATCTCCTCAATATCCTCTCCTCCCTCTTTCAAGGAAACCAGGAGAATGTTGTGTTCAATCCATTAAGCACTGCCGAACGCTTTGAAATATACTGTCATTTTAACCTCTCAAAAATCTTGTGAGGGAGATGTGCTCATCTCATTTCATGGACGGAAAAGGCCTTGGGAGGGGAGGCACCGTGGCCAAGACAACACAGCTCGTAGCGACCAGCATGAGGGCTCAAGGGCCCAGTCTGGATCTGTCACTACAGGTGACCCGGGACAACATGGGCTGTTTGTGCTGTGCAGTTCACTTGTAGTGGAGCAGTTCACACCCCACCATTCGAGGGTCGGCTGGGAGTCTGCGCTTAAAGAGGGGAAGGCGTAGTTCTGTGTGGAAGGTCAGCGCCCGACACACCCAAGCTGTCCAAGGTCCCACTGGTCAGAGCTGGTCACCCAAGCTGTCCAAGGTCCCACTGGTCAGAGCTGGTCACGGCTGCCACAAATTCAGGTAATTAATTTCTACTGCCCACAGTCGAAAAATGTCTCAACTTGGCTTTGACCACAGCCGACTTTTATCCATTTAACCCAATTTTGAATTTCTGGATGCTGTTTTATTAATGGGGACCCCTTTTGAATCTTGGTGCCATATTCTGGCCATCCCTCCCAGTAAATTTCACTCTTGAGCTTGCTGTTCACACTTTGATTTAATTATACAAATGCAGCAAATTCAAAATGAAGCTAAAGCTTCAGTTAGGAGAAAAAAATCTATGTGATGTAAATGTTGTAGGCAGAATGATAAAAGTTAACTAAAATAATATTCTGTACTAATACTGGATTTGATTCAAAAGAAAGTATATGAACTAAACCATCAACCAAGCAAAAAAAAAAACCCCTCAGCTTTTTTATTCTATAGAGATTTTTATCACAGAAATAAATGACTGGTTCCTACCAAATGCATAATCCAAAAAGCATGGACTTCTATTTTTATAGATGCATACAATATTCTCAGCAGTTTGAAAGGGACATTTCAACAATCTACTCGGGATTAGTATGAAAAAATATTTGGTACAATAAAAAGCCCCAGCTATTCCCAAATTATATAAAATGATGTTTTTTCTAAGGCCACATGAAAGTATAATGAGGGACTTCACAATCCTTCAACTCTGAATGGAAAGAAAGCAGACTTTCCCACCAGGAGACTGCTTCATGAACACAGTGACTGCTGATCTCTTTTCACAGCACAAGTAACTCCTGACCTATCTGAAGAAACAGAAATCTGTTTCCAAAGCCACTTATAAAATAAAATCCAGTGAGGAGTCCTGACATAAAGTGTACCTGTCTGGGCGGGGGGTGGGGGTGTTTCACTCTTGCTAATTTGAATATATCTTCCACTAAACTAATAACATTAATAGACATATCAATAAAGACAAGGGCGTGAGTCCCACAAAACTCCCGCTTTTCTCATTCAGTGGCTGAAACCCTCCCCTGGAAAAGTCATCTGTAGTTTTGGGCAAGTACTCTCCCTTTCTTATCCCAGCTCATCAAGACACCCAGAAATGAGACTATTTAAGAATCATGCTATTAAAAAGGTCATTTCACACAGCATGCGCAGTTGGCTTTGTAGGATGTAGGATACTTAACTTTTTTTCTTCCCTGTCCAAAATAAAGCACAGAGATCAACCCCCATCCGCCTCACATGTCCTTCCACAGAACATCAAGTACGAATTTACTACCCTACTGTGGAGCATCACTTTGTAAGCAGTTAGAATACAGCAATACCACTAGCTACACATACCCACTCTCACATGTGATCTAATGCTTCCAGTTTAGGCTTTGCCAGAATCTTTCAACACAAGAGGATCTCCACACCCAGCCTCGGCCACAGATCCACACTTACTCTGTATATCCTGCTCATACCGAGCATCTCTGAAGTTCACACTGAGTTTTCTGCCCATTTGCACAATGTGATCTATAAAGAGTTCTGTCCAATTAATCTCCCAAAGCAAGGCAGTTGGTCTTATGCCACACTTACCTGACAGTTTCAAATTCAGTAACACATTAACTTCTTTTTTTAAGTATATTTTATTGATTATGCTATTATAGTTCTCCCATTTTTTTCCTTCCCTGTATTCCCCTCCGCCCTGCAAGTCCCCTCCCAATAGTAACCCTCCCCCTTGCTTCACATCCATAGCCTTCTGGTACCCCTATATTTGGATGTTGAGACGTTTAAGGTTGTCCCAGAGGTTCCTGAGCCTCTCCTCATTTTTAAAAAATTCTTGTTTCTTCATTCTGTTCTGGCTGTCTGCCTATGTCTTCCTTCTTGGTCCAAATCATTGATTTAAGTCCTGGTTTCCTTCCCGTCACTACTACTGGTTCCATGTATATTTTTCTTTATTTTTCTTTATTTTGCCTGGCACAGCCTTCACTTTTTCCTCTATTTTTCGACCATACTCAACCATTTCTATAAGCAACCTGATTACCAGTGTTTTGAACTCTGCATCTGATAGGTTGGCTACCTCTTCATTGCTTAGTTCTATTTTTTAGAGCTTTGATCTGTTCTTTGTTTCAGCACACCTGTGACTTTGTAAGGGGCGGAGCCCTGATAGTCACCAGGGCGGGGTGCCCCAGTTCACTGCGTGGTGGTGCTGTATCGGAGGAGAGGTCCGAGAGGGAACAGTGCTGCTTGCTAGGCTCTAGGCCAGCTTTCAGTCACTTTCCCTGCTACCCACAAGCAAACTGGGCCCTTCTGGTGCTGACTCCTGGGTGGGTGGGTGGGTTCGTATACATTCTAGGACTCTGTGGGTCCCTCCAACAAACTCTCCTGTGAGGCTGGGAGATTCTCCCTCAGCCACAACCCCCACAGGTTTATACCACCAGAGGTTTTATGGCCTTATTTCCCTGTACTGGAACCCTGGGTTGTGCCACCTGTCTCGCTCCCCAGTTGTTCCTCCCAGTGTATCCGCACACAAACGTGGGACCTCCCACTCCACCCGCTGCCTTGCTGTGTTTCTGTGCATCATCTCTGCCCTGGCTGCCCATCTCCACCCCTCCCACCAGTCTGAATGAATGTTTCTTCCTTAACTCCTTGGTTGCTGGACTTCCAAACAGTTTGATTTTCTGGCAGTTCTGGTTATTTTTTGTTTTTAAATTTGCTGTTGTCCTTCTTTTCATTATACAAGGAGGCAAAATATGTCTACCAATGCCTCCATCTTGGCCAGTAGAGTAATACATTAATTTCTTAATGACAACGAATCATTACTTATTGTTGAAAGCTATCATGGACTCATTGGTTCCTTCTTTTCCACATAATTTGGCTTCCCGTGCCCCAATTTTATCAAAACAGCCATGAAATATAATCCATGTAGAACTGCTCTGTACCCCTAACATATCTGCCGTTACTGTCACTGCCCCGAAGAACGCCGGTGTCCCCAGTTTCCAAACCAGGGCCCAGGAAAATGATCACTGAACACTGCACTGTCAGGAACTTCAAAGGCCCTCGTGGTCCATTCTCTGTATCCTGAAAAAAGGTAGAAAATACACCTCTCCACATACCCACCCCACTGCCACTATTTTTAGGCTCCCAAGAATAAGAAGACATGCAAAATGGAGTTATAAAAACTGTGGCATTTAAAGTTGTACAGTGAAAATACTTGCTTCATCCTGATGGTGCCTCTGATAACCGTATCTGGTTGGAGATATGATCAAACCATCAGAAGCCTCCATCTGAAACCTTTAATTAATGCACAGGCTCAGGCCAAGTGACCCGGTCCTGCCCTCTGGATGGGCCAAAACCCAGATAAAGAACAGTGAAGAACAAACCCAAGTCTCATAGAGCTTGATTATTATTCAAGTAACTACACTTTTAAGGTCCACTGGTTTAGGCCAAGAGTCTACATACAATATGGAATCTCAGCACCACCAAAGCTGGACTTGGGCTCCTTCCACAGAAACTTGGACACAGTACAACCGGAATTTTCAATCCGCAAGCACTACATCAACCCACACCTGCAAAAAATTAATAGCACTGAGATAAAAATGATTTAATAACACTGAACCAAAATACAAACCATGTGTTGTCCATGTTCCAGGCCACATACTATAAAATACATGTATTCAGCTCTCTGCATACTTTCTTCCACTTAAGTTAGAAATCTGAATCTCAAACTTCGGCTCGGATACCAAAGTCACCATAATTTTGTCTCCTTTAAAGACTGTCCTTTGAGGGCAAGGTTTGGGGACACTTATCCCTTTAACCCCAGCAAGGGCTGGCAGAAAGTCGTAGGTTTTTAAAGTAGCAAGTACTTAGTGAATGTAGTCTCACTAACTGTGAGTGAAAACTGAATAGATGGGTAAGTGAGTAGTAATCAGAATTATTACTAAACAACTTATCCAGTTAAGTTGTTTTTAAGGGAATGACAGGCAAAATGCACTGAAAATGCAGCTGTTAAAAATATCCAGAGAATCATCTAGTCCTGTGCATCTCAAAGGCGTAAAATCCCCCTGGGACAGTATCTGATGGTGCTTCCATGGTTACTCAAAGGTGCAAAAGCATCTTCTTGCAAAACCCATTTTACCATGGAGTATCCTTGGCAAATATCTCTGTATTACATACTGGGCATTGGTTGGTTCTACAATCTTCTGAATTTACTAACAAAAAAAACACCCATTAAAATGTACACTTTAAAATGGTGGATTTTATGGTATATAATTATACCTCAAATTTTTTTTTAATTTAAAAACTAACATCAGTACGGTTTGGAGAAGAGAAGTTTACATAAATTTTCATGCTAAAACTCCCACAGGGGGTGACTTTGAGCCAACTTGCCCAACCTCCTCCTATCCTTTCCTTCCTGAGGAGTGAATGTTTACTCTCTTCTGCCTCTCAGTGTGTTTCAGAGAAGAAGTTTAAGAAGTCCTGAATTCACTTACTCTACAAACAGGGAAAGTGACTGGTTGATGGATTCTGCTGGTTGATAACTAATTAGGAAGAAGATGCTACACTCTACCAAGGTCTATCTGCCGGGATACTCATCTTCTGTCCTCCCAAACTTGCTTTTTATAAATCACCTTTCAAACTCATGAAAGTTATAAATATGTATCACGTATTAAATGAAGAGATGCAGAGATTATTACTCTAAGACTTTTTACTAATGATAGAAAGGCTTATTTTACATTATTAATCCTAGAACATTTATTTCAATATTTAAAAATAAAAGCCAACTCTGACCTAAATAAGTATTTATTATAGAAAATTCAGAAAAACAGAAGAATTTTCAAAATTGCTAAAATTTAAACATTTTATTATATTTCTTTCCAGTCTCCTTTTCTAGGCAAATGTACTTTTTGTGTTCTTTTTCTAAAACTGAAATAATGCTGTGTTATTTTTCACTTACCATATTATGATAATTATTACAAGATACCAATCGTTCTTCAGAAAAAGTTAATAATGAGTGTGTGAAAGACAATCATAAAGGTGGGTGATTATTGAAGAATTCCCTTGTCGAAACGTATTTAGAGTATTTCTAATGTTTCAATCATAAAAAAATGCTGTGATAAACATTTTCACAAAAGATGAAAGAAAAGTCTTTGCCTGAACTTCCACCTTCTTAGACCGACACACAAATGCACCTGGGTGAACGGGTCACGGAGGCTCCAACACACAGGTGCACCAGCCGTCACATGCATCAGTCTTCTGCAACAGCACTATCCTTTGTACTACTTACCATGTGGGAGACAAAAATAAACTTTTGTTTTAATTTACACCTTTACTTATGAAACTTGTTTCCTATTTAAGTCATTTGCATTTCTTCTACAAATGTGCCTATTTTTTTTTAATTTGAGGACTCCGTGTCTTTCTTATTGATTTCTTAGAGCAATTGAGTTTTTAAAAGAAAGTTAACCCTTAGTTACAAATATTTCCCCAACTTGTCATTGACTTTTCATTTACTGGCAAAACTTGGTACGTAAATTTAAAATTTGTATTTAATTCATCTGTGCTTTCTTTTGTGATTTCTTCAATTGATTAATGTTTCAAAAAGGTCCCATAGATGTATTTATTTTACCTTTTATGACTTTATATTTTACATTTAACTAATCTACCAATATTTTTATGTGTGGTATACAGTGATTTTTTTTATAACCCCGAAACATTTTTCCAAAGTCATTCTATACTTTAAAGCTATTTTTCAAAGAAACATTTCTAAACATAATGGAGTGTTTGATCCAAACATGTGGTTTTTCATGTCCCCTAATGTGCTCCCCAAATGGTGACCAATAAAATGTATGGAACATACTGAGTCTCCAAAAGCAGCTCACTGATAAAATGTGTGGAACACACTGAGTCTCCAAAAGCAGCTCACTGATAAAATGTATGGAACACACTGAGTCTCCAAAAGCAGCTCACTGATAGTCCATCTGTTCCCTCTTCCTCCACTTCCCTACCCAACTAGCAGATCAACCTTTCCCATGCTCATTGCATATTTAAAGACCCCACAAGAATGGTAGAGAAAATATGCAAAGATGTCAACAATCCTCTTCTGTCTCCCATTTCTAGGTGAATTTCTACCCACATGACTGACATATTCTGCATGTGCCGCCTGTCCCCCAGTTCCTCCTTTTTACAGCTCTGTGACCTTGGGTGAGGTACCTGTGCTCTCAAAGCCCACTTCCTCATCTACAATATGACTGCTGCCTGCTTTATAGCTCTGCTTGAGCTTTCAGTGAGTTAATCCAAGTAAAGCACAGTGTCTGGTACATGTAAGGACTCAACAAATACTAGGTGCAACTTAGAATGCAAAATCAAGTGGGAAAATGAGAGAATAGTCTGACACAGGGTTCGGGGGGGGGGGTGGCAGGGCAAAATGTAGTAATCAAAAGAAATAGCATTTTAATGCAGTATTTTTTAAAAATCAAAATTAATACCAAAATAATTCATGATGAACATCACAATTTTAAACAAAGACAGGACTGTACCAGTGCTGTGCCATTCCAGCACCTGAGAAGCTGCATTAAATGCTGTATCCACGGCAAGTAACTCACTCATCTTACCCGAGTCTCAGCCCCAATTCTAGTCTCCATCCACCAAAATACCTAAAGCCACAGAGCTTGGAGATCTTTAGCTTAAACTGTTTATTCATAATTCTATTGGGTGTATATTCCATGCCAGACATTCTTCTAGGCACAGGATACAGGACACATAGTCCCTTGGTTTCACGAAGGCAACATGCAAGTGTGAGAGGCAGGTGACAGTAGATAAATAAATACATGAATAGTAAACTATCAGGAGATGAACGCTATGCACTGGAGATTTAAAGAGTAATGAAATACGGAGCGACAGAGCAGCTACTTCAGCTTGGGAAGCCAGAGAAAGGTCTTTCTAAGAAGATGCTTTTATGCTGATACCCGAATATTCAAGATCTAGCCACAAGAAAATTAGAGGGAAATAGCATTCTAGGCAGCGAACCAGCTGAAACAGAGGTCAAAGGGGGAGTGAGCGTGGCTGGCATGTGGGAGGGCCAAGAGGGCCAAGGTGGCTGAGGCACATCAGGTGGTGGGGAAAGAGCCACATGGGCACAGTATTTTAGGAAACCAATTTGAATTTTATTCTAAATGCGCTAAACCGCTTTGAAGAATTTTAACCAGGGAAGTAAAATAGTTTGATTTACTCTAAGCCAATAATGAATTTTAAGGACAATCTAGTAGGGTAGTTCAGCAATCCAAGAAAGAGATCATGGTCATTTGGACCAAAATGACAGAGACACGCTGAAGAGAAGCAGAATCATTCAGGAATTAGTCTGGAGATGAGAAGCAGTGGAAAGGGAGGAGAAGACATGAGAGTAACTCCCAGATTTCTGGCTTGAGTAGCTAGGTGGAGGGAGATCCCAGACTCTTCGAGAAGCCTGTAGATGAAAAGATTTGGGTAGAGAGAAGTTTGTTCAGTTTGCAATGCTTACTCATTCTGACCAAAAGCACTTTTTGTACACCTACAAGGTCCAATGCCTTGAGGTGGAAAAGACACATGAAACAAGAGACAGTTTGTGTCCTACATTCCCCAGGCCTCCAACAAAAAGGCAAGGACAAAGCCATGAATGACGTCCTTATGCTAATGGCTGAGTCAGAGCAGACTGCAGAACCAAGGCTGTAATTTCATTTCCTACGAAATGAAGCTCCTTCCGTAGAAAAGATATGAAACTGTTTAACCCCTGAATTTACACACACACACACACCCCAATTACTTATATTTAAAAAGTAGCAACATTACTGCATGCACACTTCTTTAGAAAGAAAAAGGACTTGGTTGAACATTATTTAAAATACATAAAGATACCATAAAAATACCAGGCCGTAATAATAACATTTTTAAGAAGAATCCTTTTGAATAAATATCTACCCACAGATTTTTCAACATCATTTCAGATAATAAAAAGCCTGAGAGTAAGTGTTCCGGATTTTTCGGTTACACATAATCATAAGCTTCAAACGTGCACTGGGTGGGAAATAATGAGATGCACTTTGGAACGCACCCTGAAGGCCTCAGTCAACCAGTAAATAACAACACTTCCTCAGGAAAGTATTGGCTCAAGGGGCCCTCCCTATGGGGAAGCAACAAACTAAATCTGTACAACAGGAGAAGGTCCAGGTTGATCTGAAATGCCATTTTCGGCCTCATTTCATGATCATCAGGGGATGAGCTATAGGCAGGTGTGGCGTGGAAAGCGCTCCTGCAGATGTGAGGGGCCTTCTGAAGCTGGCCACACCGGAGACAGGCATCTGCATACGGCCATTTGGTCTGAGAGATGAAGGCGAGGAAATTGGCCTCCGTGACCTCGAGTTCCCTGTGGCTTTCGGCTTTTATGATTAAAAACCATTTACCGTATTTCTCATGAGGCAGAAACAAAACCGAACTATTATTTACTATGTATTCAGATACTAATTCAAATGAGCTGACTAAAAACTGTCAAGTTTTGTTTTGTTTTTGCTTTTGCTTTTACTCATGTGGCTTCTTCACTTTGCAACTCTAAAAATAATTACCTTCTGAGGTAGGGGAATTAAGGTGCTGGAGGGACGGAGCAAGGACTGCTCCAATTAAGAGAAGCTGTGATCTGGGCTGTCTCACAAAATATACGGGTATGCAGACAGAAGAATACTGCATGGTTTTTTAGTTACTATCACCCCAAATTTTCAAATGGTGACATTAGGAAGACTAAGGAGGTCTTATATGTGTTCCACGTCTGCCTAGTAAGCATAGAACTATGACAGGATCTTAAAGAGAGACTGTGTTATGGAAAATATGAGTTAGTGATTCAACTCATCAAGGGTGGTTATCAAGCTAGTAGGAACTTTTAGAAATTCACTGTTCCTGTAGCATCTGAGATTTAAATAAAATGAAAACTAAAAGAAATATTTCCCTTTTCTGAAAAGAAAGAGCAAGAATTAAACACACACACAGATACACACAAGCAAGCTAAATGTATGCATTGTTCACGTATCTAAAACCTTCTCTTGGGAGGAAATGTTAACATTGATGAAAAACATGGTACCTACTGAGGGTCGCATTACTGGCACTAATATCACCAGCAAGGGCTATTGAAGCTAACCATTTTCAAAAGGATAATTTGGGAGACTTCAAAAACTACCCCATGGAGAAATGCACTAGAAAATCATTTGGGTTCTCATTTCCCCTAGAAGCATAAAACAAAAATAATTTTTAAGATTCAGCTTCTTTAAAGAGCAGGAATATTTACCAGTAGAGGGAGGAAGACGCTCCAGCATAATCAATGCTCCAGGAACTTCGAGGACAGGGCCCTGACGTGCTCTTGCTCTTTTTGACGTGAGCGAGTCCAAAGAGATGCAGTGATGCATTCACACGCACTGTCTGAAGACAGGAGGCAGCCCACTAACTGATGTCAAGACAATCCCCCCCAGTCCATTAAAGAGTCACCCCCCCCCAATTTGTTTCATAAATTTAAATTCTGCACTCTAATTTATTGTGCCTGATGGTTGTATGTTTCTCCGGCATTCAAGCCAGTGACAATAACCAACATGCAACACAGTGGTTATGGAGCAGGTTCTCCCTTCCACTTTTTGCCCTGTAGTTTGATTGATTGTTTTTTTAAATAGCAATAGTCATCCTGAGTCTCAAACAAAAAAGGGCCTTTGTCCATACTCTTAACTAAGTTGCCCATGGAAAATGCACCTTCTTCCTGAAAGAATACAACTTACTCTCTGCTCAGAAAGGACACATCTAAAAAATGTGTAACCAGCAGACAGGAAAAAGAAAGGAAAGCCTGACATCAAGATTTGTTCCTTGAGGAAGTAAAAGCAGAGAAAAGCACATTGGTGCATTTTATTAATGTTTAGTAAGCTTGCACATCTGATGACCTCCTACCATTTGACGGATAAAAGGGGAAGTGAAACTAATTACCCTCAATTTAAATCGAGCCTTTCCTCATACTAAACAATCCATGGAATTGTTCCAAGAAACAAAAATTAGAGTTAAAGAGAAAGAGACTCTTGGAATGTGTCTTGATTTTAGATCACATGACTCAATAAATGTCCAAATGTATCAATACATTAGTATGTACACTGATGCAATTTCTTTAACACTGACCTAATAACACTTTAATAATATGACATTTGAGGCTGGGTAGTAATAGAAGTTTGAGTAAAAACAAAACAATCAATAATCAACCATTATTCTGTGCAATATTCTCTGAAGTATTGCATCACAAAAAGGCACAGCGGTCATTTAAAAAATGCTAGCATCACCTAGCCAGTGCTAGCTTACCTGAACCCATAAAGAAGTTGGCAGAAATTAGATCAACGGAAAACAAAACATTAAAACAAAATATTCAGTATTTTTTTAAAAAGAAATACTGAATCACTAAGCATTGCTGAGTGCAGTGACATTCTAGGCACTCACAAAACCATCTATATAAACACACAGACACACACACATACCACTGAGGCAGAGCTCCCAAGCCCCGATGCTTTAGTGTAATGCTGACTCTAGAATAATCACTTTCACATCCTCTTGTCTTTCCACGGCTTTCCCAAGTACACTCACCACCGACTATTTATAAGAAGCCTGTTAATATACTACATATTAAATGGAATGACTTATAATATTCTAGATATTCCATAAAAAAAGAGTTGAGAACATACGTGAGGAAACTTCCCCTGACTGTGTATTCTTATTAATAAATACTATTGCTAAGGTGATTAAGTCATTACTTATTGCTTGTATTGTCCTATAAAGGAAATGGGAATTTTATAATGTACAGGTAATACACTTTTTTAATGACAGCTTTATTGAGACATAACTAATATACCCTACAACTTACCCAATTAAAATGTATAGCCCTGGCTGGTGTAGCTCAGTGGATTGAGCGCAGGCTGGGAACCAAAGGGTCACCAATTCCATTCCCAGTCAGGGCACATGCCTGGGTTGCAGACCAGATCCCCAGTAGGGGGCACATGAGAGGCAATCACACATTGATGTTTCTCTCCTCTTTCTCCATCCCTTCCCTTCTCTCTAAATATAAATAAAATCTTTTTAAATAAATAAAAATAAAATGTATAACTCAGTGGTTTTCAGTATAGTCACATAACCATCAGCATGGTCAATTCTAGAATATTTTTTAAAATATATTTTATTGATTATGCCATTACAGTTGTCCCATTTCCCCCCCCTTCATTCCCCTCCACCCTGCACACCCTCTCCCCCACCATTCCCAGTTCCCTTTATTTCATGTTCATGTATCACAAGTTCTTTAGCTTCTACATTTCCCATACTATTCTTGCCCTCCCCCTGTCTATTTTCTACCTACCATCTATGCTACTTATTCTCTGTACCTTTGCCCCCCTTCTCCTCCTCCCACTCCCCTGTTGCTAACCCTCCATGTGATCTTTGTTTCTATGGCTCCGCTCCTGATCTAGCTGTCCTTAGTTTGTTTTTGTTTTAGGTGTGGTTGTTAGTAACTGTGAGCTTGCTGTCCTTTCACTGTTCATATTTTTATCTTCTTTTTCTTAGATAAGTCCCTTTAACATTTCATTTAATAAGGGCTTGGTGATGATGAACTCCTTGAATTTAATCTTATCTGAGAAGCACTTTATCTGCCCTTCCATTCTAAATCAAAGCTTTGCTGGATAGAGCAATATTAGATGTAGGTCCTTGCATTTCATGACTTGGAATACTTCTTTTCAGCCCCTTCTTGCCTGTAAGGTCTCTTTTGAGAAATCAGCTGATAGTCTGATGGGAACTCCTTTGCAGGTGACTGTCCCCTTATCTCTTGCTGCTTCTAGGAGTCTCTCCTTCATTTTAAACTTGGCTAATATAATGATGATGTGCCTTGGTGTGTTCCTCTTTGGGTCCGCCTTCTTGGGGACTCTGTGAGCTTCCTGGATTTCCTGGAAGTCTATTTCCTTTGCCAGACTGGGGAAGTTCTCCCTTATTATTTGTTCGAATAACTTTTCTACTCATGGCTCTTCCTCTTCCCCTTCTGGTACCCCTATAATTTGGATGTTGGGACATTTAAAGATGTCCTGGAGGTTCCTAAGCCTCTCCTCATTTTTTTTGAATTTTTGTTTCTTCCTTCTTTTCTGTTTGGTTATTTCTTTCTTCCTTCTGGACCACTCCATTGATTTGAGTCCCAGTTTTCTTTCCATCACTATTAGTTCCTTGTGCATTTTCATTTCACTTAGTGTAGCCTTCATTTTTTCATCTAATTTGTGACTAAAATCAACCAGTTCTGTGAGCATCCTGATCACCAGTGTTTTGAACTGTGCATCTGATAAGTTCGCTATCTCTTTCTTGGTTGCTTAGAAGTATTGGCTCTGGGGCTTTGAGCTGTTCTTCTGTTTGAGCCATAATGTTTTGGTCTGTTCACGCCTGTTAGTTATGAGGGGCGGAGCCTTAGGTGTCAGGGAGGGAGCAGTGGTGCTTGTTCCTTTCTCTCTCGGATTTCAGTCGCCTCCGCCGCTTCCCACAAGCAAATTGGGCCCTTCTGGTGCTGGTTCCCAGGTGGGTGGGCTTGTGTACATTCTAGGACCCTGTGGGTCTCCCCAGTGAACTCTCCTGTGAGGCTGGGAGCCTCTCCCAGCACCTCAACCCCAAAAGTTTCTCCAATCGGTGCTCTTAGGCTTTAATTCTTGTTGCTGGGACCCTGGGTTGTGCGGTCTGTCTCACTGCCCATTTTTAAAGCTGCCTGGTTTGTCTGCACACGAATGTGAGTCCGCTTGTGAGCCTTTCTGGGTTTTCATCCCTGCACAGGCCCGGTCCGCTAACCACCGCCTTTTCCTGTGGACCCCTCTCTGCCGGTAGCTGGCTCTGCCCCTCTTACTGGTCTGGATGAATGGTTTGTTGTTGTCGGACTTCAGTACAGTTCAATTTTCTGTCTGTTTTCGTTTCTAAATCTTTGTTGTCCTTAAATTTGGTTGTGCGAGGAGGTATAGTGTTGCCACCTATACTTCCTTCCACCTTGGCCCCAATTCTAGAATATTTTCATCTCAAGTAATAAAACTTTAATGAGTTGCCAAATGTCTAACTAGCCAAAACATCAGACTACTTTGTTAGGAAAGCTTGCTACTAAATGCATTCCCTCTCCCTGTAAAGTACATATTTATATTTTAGCTTTGTTGTAGTTGCTTTGTTCTTTTTCTACTTAACACATGCTAAAGAGTTTGGATTTGATTCAATATCCTACAAGGAGCCATTGAAAATATTTGAGGAGGTGTTAACTCTATCATGGGAATACATTAAAAAAAACAGAGGAACATAGCATGAGGGGATAGTTTGGAGTTTACAGGTGAGTCAGAGGGTTGCAACCCAGCATCAAAAATGCGGAAGACATACTATAAAGGTGTAAAATATAGGACATGGAATAAAAATAAGTATCAGGGCTATCAAAGAGACCTAATGTCCCTCTGGTGCATGTTACAGGATCAAGAGCTAGAGATGTTAAAGTGACATTTACCTCACATGGTAGACCGGGACCTTCAGTTTTACACTAAAGAGAAAAGCGGCTTGCATTAAATAGCTGTGCCCTCTTACAGGTAAGGCCTCACTCTGTGATCACAAAAGTAAGTATGAAGGCTAATTCCATACTGAATGACTGAGCAAATAATCTTATAACTATATAACATTTTATAAAAGTATTAGTAAGTAAAGCCCAGGCTGGTGTAGCTCTGTGGATTGAGCTTGGGCTTGCGAACCAAAGGATCACGGTTCAATTCCCAGTCAGGGCACATGCCTGGGTTGCAGGCCAGTTCCCAGCAGGGGACGCATGAGAGGCAACCATACCTTGATATTTCTCTCCCTCTCTCCTTCCTTTCCCCTCTAAAGACAAATAAGTAAAATATTAAAAATAAATAAATAAAATAAAACTATTAGTAAGTAAAATAGTCCCACAGAAATGGGAGACCTCGTGAACACACCGTTGTGTTAGCTTCAGGAAGCAATTCTACAAAAAATATAAACTTTCATACTACATACTGCATTAAAAGTAGAATTGAGGACTTCCGCCAAGATGGAGGTATAGGTGGATGTGCCGTGCCTTCTCACACAACCAAGTTTAGGGACAACTAAATATTAGCATCAGAAAACACAACCAGAACACGGAAAATTGAACTTTTTGGAAGTCCGTTAACAACAAATTCTTCAGCCCGACTGGTAAGGGGCGAAACCGGCGCCTCGTGAGGGGTTGCACAGGAGGACTGGGTCAGACCCGGGCACGGAATCCAGACGCGCGAATCCAGACACACGGGTTCCAAACGTAGGATTGGACCTAGTGAGCGACCGAGCAACCCACCGGGTGAGCGACTGTTGAGGAGTCAGTGGGGAGGCGGTGCTGCGTGTTGACTGCGGTTGCCTATTTGCGGGCGAGCAGACAGGCGAGGGAGTGGGCGGTTGGACCGGGGCCCCTGCGGTCCCCATGGCAAGCGGCAGTAGAGGGCGCCGCCATTTCCCCGCTCTGACCACGCCCCCACATACAACGTCACAACCCAGCGACCTGGGAGTCCAAGGCGCCGCTTCTCACATTTAAAGGGCCAGAACAGACCAAAAATGTCGCAGGAAGACCTCAAAGCCCCAGAGATAAATCTAAGCGACGAAGAAATAGCAAAACTCTCAGACGCACAGTTTAAAACACTGATCATCAGGATCCTCACAGATCTGGTTGATTATAGCCACAAATTAGAGAAACATATGAAGGCTAAACTAAGGGAAATGAATGGAATTCCACAGGAAACCCATAGAGATGAAAAGGAAACTGGGACTCAAATCAATGGAGTGGACCAGAAGAAAGCAAATAATGGCCAAACAGAAAAGAGTCAAGGAGCAAGAATTCAAAGAAATGAGGAGAGTCTTAGGAACCTCCAGGACATCTTTAAATGCTCCAATATCCGAATTATAGGGGTACCAGAAGGGGGAAAGACACAGCCACCAGTGGAAAACTTATTTGAACAAATAATAAAAGAAAATTTCCCCAATCTGGCAAAGGAAATAGACTTTCAAGAAATCCAAGAAGCTCAGAGAGTACCAAAAAAGTTGGACTCAAGAAGAAACACACCAAGGCATATCATAATTACATTAGCCAAAATTAAAATGAAGGAGAGAATCCTAGAAGCAGCAAGAGCTAAGGGGACAATCACCTACAAAGGAGTCCCCATCAGACTGTCAGCAGATTTCTCAAAAGAGACCTTACAGGCAAGAAGGGGCTGGAAAGAAATATTCCAAGTCATGAAATCTAAAGACCTACAACCAAGATTGCTCTATCCAGCAAAACTTTCATTTAGAATGGAAGGACAGATAAGGTGCTTCTCAGATAAGATCAAATTCAAGGAGTTCATCATCACCAAGCCCTTATTATATGAAATGTTAAAGGGACTTATCTAAGAAAAAGAAGTTAAAGAAACATGAACAGTGAAAGGACAACAAGCTCACAGTTATTAACAACCACACCTAAAACAAAAGCAAACTAAAAGAACAGCTAGATCAGGAGTGGAAACATAGAAATGAAGATCTCAAGGAGGGTTAGCAACAGGGGAGTGGGAGGAGGGGAAGGGGGGAGAAGGTACAGAAAATAAGTAGCATAGACAGTAGATAGAAAATAGATGGGGGGGGCAAGAATAGCATGGGAAATATAGAACCTAAAGGACTTGAGACACATGGACATAAACTAAAGGGGGGTAATGGTGGGGATGGGGGGGCAGGGTGGAGGGGAATGAAGGGGGGAATAGAACAACTGTAACAGCATAATCAATTTTAAAAAAATTTAGAAAAAAGAAAATAAATAGGGGGGAGGGCAAGAATAGTATGGGAAATATAGAATCTAAAGAACTTGAGACACATGTTCATAAACTAAAGGGGGGAATGGTGGGGGAGGGGTATGTAGTGTGGAGGGGACTGAAGGGGGGAATAGAAGGGGGCATAAGTAATAAAATATATTTATAAAAAATAAATTAATTTAAAAAGAAAAAAAATTAGAATTGAACACACTGGGAAAAAATATTTGCAAAAATATACAAAGAGTTCAGAGTAATATGTATAAAAAGCATTTGTAAATCATTTTTTAAAAAAGAGAAATTTCTGAATAAAGAAAAAGTCATCAAAAAAGCAAACTTTAATCAATTAAAAAGTAATTTAGCCTGACTAGTACTAAAATATTAATTCATATATTAACAATATTTTTCACTTATTAAATTGGCAAAGATTGTTTTTAAGTGGTAATATACAAAACTAAAAAAAATAGGGGGAAACTTGCATTCTATACCCATGGGGGAAATTCAAAAAGCAGTAGCTCCTCAGGGACATTCAGGAGCAGCTGTCACGTACTATAACGTTGTGCAGACCCCCCTCCCACCCCTCCTCTCCCCCACCACCATGATTCTATTCTTGGGGTCTTTCCCCAAAGACATAATTTATATTTCGCAATAGGCTATGTAGGATATATATCCCACAACTGGTTAAAAACATCAAAAACTTAAAATCTTAAAACATTCGACAATAGAGGATGAATAGAAACTATGCAGCCATGAAAATTGGTATTTTATTACCTTTATTATGACAATGTTCATGATGAACACGTAAATGGAAAAAGTGGATTACAAATCCATATATAAACATCATACCAGTTCTTTAAAATTTTTCACACACATACCCCTTGAGAACTTTCCGATCCACTCGCTCAGCACTCTCCCTCCCCCCTCGGGACATGCCACACCCTCTGTCCCCCTCCCCCTCCCCACAAGCACATTATCTTCGCCTCTCTCCAAAACTCCATGGGCCCTTCTTTTGCTTTGGTAGCTTGTCTCCTGAGCCTACACAGCCCAACTGGCTCACTTGTACTACCTCTGTAACTTTCTAAGTAGTAAACTTTAATAACTTGAGTTCTTGCCCTGGCTGGTATGACTCAATTGGTTGGGCACCATCCTATAAACCAAAAGGTCAGTGGTTCAATTCCCTGTCAGGGCACATGCCTGGATTATGGTTTGGTCCCAGTTGGGGTATATACAGGAAGCATCCAACTGATGTTTCCCTCTCGCATCATTGTTTCTCTCTGTTTCTCCCTCTTTTCCTCTCTCTCTAGGATCAGTAAGAGGAAAAATTTTAATAATAATAATTTGTATTCTTGGCTGTGAATTCTTTCTTTACCTAACTCAAGAGCTATGATCCAATTTTGCCATCAACATTGCCAGTAACAATCTATATAGAGAAAGTAGGGTGAACAGATTTACAATAGTGTTAAAAATAATTGGCTCTACATGGGTGGAATAAGCAACTTCTCCCTTTTTGTTTTTGCTAACTTATATAAATGTTTTAACATTTTACTTATTTATTTTTAGAGAGGAGGGAGAAAGAGAGGGAGAGAAACATCAATGTGTGAGAGACACATCAATCGGATGCCTCTCACGCACCCCCTGCCGGGGTCTTGGCCTGCAATCCAATCATGTGCAATATGTGCAACAAGAAATAGAACCAGCAACACTTTGGTCCACAGGGCAGCACTCAACCCACTGAGCCACACCAGCCAGGGCTAACTTACACATTCTGAATTCTACAAATTGAATGATTACTTTGTAAAGAGAAAAACGATGTTTAAAAAAAAAAAAACTGAAAAAACATACTCTACCCCTTATAGAGGACCTTATATCACAGATAAAACAGAATCAGTGAACGCCAAAAGACTACTGATACTTAAGTCAGAAGACATGAAGAAGTGAGGTGGTTTAGTGCCCTATTTGGACTTCCCCAAGACCCTGTATTCTGAGGAGAAAAATGAGATAAACTACAAAAGAAAATCTTAAAATATGATCATGTATTACACAAGGAACAGCAGATATTTGGCACTGTAAAATCCATTTTTGACCTTGTAAGCTCTCACGCCAACACAGATGTGAACATTATTCTAACATGTAGAACAGGAGTGTCAAACTCATTTTCACTGGGGGTCACATCGGCCTTGTGGTTGCCTCCAAAGGGCCGAATGTAATTTTAGGACTGTATACAGGTAACTACTCCTTAACAGTTAAGTGAGAGCTCATCACTGCTGCTGGGTAGAAAGCAGGTGCTGGGCTGGATAACACAAGGTGGAGGCCGGATTCAGCCTGGGGACCTTGTGTTTGCCACCTGTGCTGTTGAACCAAAGAAATGGCTCCACCTCAGGGATATTGGTTCAGGGGCCAAATATAAGCCTCGAGATCATGTTAAAGCCAAGATACAAACAACAAAAGACCCCCAGAGATGTTAAGTACAGTATATGCTGTCCCATGTTCAATGCATCTGGAGTAAAGAAGAATATGACATGTCATATTTCTTAAGCATGGAATGATGTAATGGACAAAGAACACCAGGAAGACTAGTCCCTCTTCTGCCATTACAATATCTGACCTTGAGCTGTCACATAAATATGGGCTGTAATTCTCTTTATTTACAATAAGAGAATCAGACTAGAAAAACTCGAAAGTGCCTTCTATTTCTATCATGATATAAATCTCAAATACCTCCCTTTACACACAGCCACCCTTAATTAAAGCTAGGTTTTTGCCACAGTGTGAATCGGGGGCGGAGATGGAGGTGGGGGGGATCAAGTGCCTTTAACCATGAGAATGACTAATGTCTTATTTTAAGACTGTCCCACATCATGTTAGGCAACTATCAAAGTAATGCTTTAAAAATTATTCTAATAGCAAGAGAATATATTCACACACGTATTAGAGGAGAAAATAGGCAGCAAGAACAAATGATACCTGTTCAAAATCTAGTGATGCACACAGACACGTAATATTAGTAACACAGTATCTGTTTGTGGCAATCCTACTGATTTTTCTCTTACTCTTTTCTGTATTTCTTAAAGTTGGTACACGGAACATATTTTTTAAATCAAAAGTTGTAATAGTAAATGGCACTTTAGAATTATTGTAACAGGACTCACAAAGCTTCAACTGAACAAAGTAATCTGGGCTCCATTTGTCTTCTTTCTATTGTAAATTCACTCAGAAGCCAAGTTGTTGGGCTGGCCAAAAAGCCCATCGGTCTTTTCCTGTATGATGTCTCTAGGAGTACTTAGTTGTCTCTAACGCCTTTTGAAACAATTTTGTTAGACTGCACTGTGACGGCTGTCATATCAGCATGCATTTTTTTAAAAATTCTCAAAATTCTGGTGCAGTCATTTTAATATTGAAGATGAAAGAAAATATGCAACATTTTCAGCATATTATGCTTTATTATTTCAAGAAAGGTAAAAACACAACCGAAACACACAAAAAAGATTTGTGCAGTGTGTGGAGAAGGTGCTGTGAATGACCAAACGTGTCAAAAATGGTTTGTGAAGTTTCTTGGTACCACTGACATTGTGGCCAATCTCTTACTGTGGGGCTGTCTCATGCACTGAAAGATGGTTAGCAGCACCCCTGGCCTCTACCCACTAGAAGTTAATAGCAGGAGATAGCTGACTTACTCAAAATATCCAAATCAATAAAGTTACTGGTGAAATGAAACAAATGTGTCTTTTTTTTTCACAGAAAAAAGTAACGGACTTTGTGGCCCACCCGATATATTCCCCAACAGAGGCTATTTGATCAAGCTGTGCCTAACGTACAAGTTGTCGCCACTCTCCCAAGGCCCTGAGCCATCTGTGTGCCATCAACCTGCCTCACCCCATCTACCCTCTCTAGACCAGACACCAATCTATCTATGCCTTTCCTCTCTCACCGAACTTAACTGTTCGGCAACCCATTCTTCCAGGCCCCTTCTGGACCAGCTGGTGAGGAAGATGTTTGGGGGCAAGTAGAGCTTCATGGACCCTTAATATTAACCCTTGTCAACTGTCATCTCTTCTGTTGAAGCATTTCTCTCCTGTCTGCTGCTCTGCTCCTGTGACTGTCATCTCACTTATCCAGAGTGGGATTAACCAAAGTGCTGTCACATAATCAATGAACATCATCCATATGACGTACTGCCTCTGTAACTTAGCTGTGATTCCAAACCCGCCTGCTGATGCCTGGAGTGACCAGAACACCTAAATAACTCAGGGATTCAACATCTAAATACCCCATCATGCAACCGATTCCTGGGAGGACCTAAATTAAAAGGAGAGATGGGAAAAGAGAGAGAATTTCTGAGCACGGGAGAGATGTTTCATCCCAGAACACGGAGGGGCTTGGCCCACCGCAGCGCAGAAGGAAGCACAGCAGCTGGGGAAGCTGAGGTCTCCCTGCCGGCCTTCCAGTTCCCTCTGAGTCTGTCTTCGCAGTGGGACTTCCTTATTTGTTTGAAGTATTGTAAATTCCCAGAATATCAGGCACACCCATACGCAAATGGAAGTACAAAAACACACTGCAAAGCCAAACGCCAGTGGTTCCTTGCCTATTAATTGGAGGCCATCCATCGGATAAGGTTAATTTTCTTTCACATGTTTAATATGGCACCTTCACAAAAGAGATAAGAACACTTTAATGAAAATCTACTTGCCAGCCTTGATAGCACTCAAAACAGATACGAAATGGCTGTAAAGTTGCTTTACACAAAAAGTAGGAAAATAAGTAGTAAACCGAAACCAGATTTTCTTAAATTCTACACGGCTTTGTTACCACTGAACTGAATTTACTGCCTTTAGGTCATGTTTGTCTGGATTATGATCACATACAAAACTGCAGCCAAAACTGCTCTCCATATTTTATTCATGTGGCTGTTTGAGAAAAAGCGAAGTGATCTTTATGTTTATTAGGAAGATAGAGAGAGCCTCCCCACTTTGGAAAACGCTTAACTGCCTAGATGAGAGGTGAGCTGCATACTCAGAAATGAAAAAAAGATCCTCTTGGGGGGGAAACGGCTGTCCTAATTATACACAAATGATCTAATTAAACTGCCATTCACAATTCATTAAAGCTATTAATAAATTGTAAATGGGAAAAATGGATAATATAGTTAACTTTACAGGAGTGTTAAAACCTATTAAACATAAAGGCAGCCAAGAACTGGCAGTGAAATTTCACAAGAACATGAACTCTAGACCTCACTTAGGTGGGGATCCTTCAACGCCTCTTCTAAAGGCTCCACACCTACACCTGCTTGTTTATAAATGAGGAAACCGAGGTCCACTGAGGAGAAGTGAATTGCCCACGTTTCCATCCTCTAATTCTCCCAGCATGTATATGGTGCTACACTTCCTGAACTGCGTGTGTTTCTTGGTTCCAAAGAGAAGATGCTAGCATGCCTTGCTGATGCCAGTGCAGAGGATGGTTAAGGATCCTGAAGCAGTTCACAGAACGAGTACCAGAAGGAAAGTTAAATGACGCAGGGAGCACCCAATGCTGAGGTGGTAACGTGACCAACTACAGAGGAACAACCAACCTGCTTGCCAGCTAGTATCCCATGAAAGGAGAAGCGTCAGAAATCACAGCAAACACAAAATCTTTATGAAGTCTGGTATGTCCAGAAAAACAGAGTTCCTAGGAATTTCAAGGTGAAAACAATACCTGCAACTTCCACCGAGATGGAGGCATCGGTGGAGACACCATGCTTTCTCCCACAACCAAGCTGAGAGACAACAAAATATTAGCAACAGAAAACAGCCAGAACACAGAAAATTGAACTTTTCGGAAGTCTGATAACAACAAATTCTTCAGCCTGACCGGTAAGAGGGGCGAAGCCAGCAGCTGGCGGAGCGGAGTTGCACAGGAAAACTCGGTCAGACGGACTCAGGTGGGCAGATCCCAGGCGTGGGTTGCAATGGGCGGACCTAGTAAGCGACCCAGTGAGGGACCCAGTGAGGGACCCAGTGAGCAACCAGCGTACCCAGCAAGGGTGCAGGGTGGCAGGTTGACTGTGGACTGCGCATTCGTGCGCAGATAGACCAGCGAGGGAGTGGGCGGTGAGACGACGGGACTGAGCAGGCCCCAGCAGCGAGAGGCAGCATAGGGGGCCGCCATTTCCCCGCTCTGACCCCACCCCCACATACAGCGTCACAAACCAGCGAACTGGGCAGCCCTGCCCTGGTGAACACCTAAGGCTCCTCATACTTAATAGGCGAGAACAGACCAAAAATGGCTCAAGAAGATCTCAAAGCCCAAGAGCCCATAAATCTAAGCGACGAAGAAATAGCAAAATTTTCAAATGCACAGTTCAAAACACTGGTGATCAGGATGCTCACAGAACTGGTTGATTTTAGTCACAAATTAGAGGAACATATGAAGGCTAAACTAATTGAAATGAAGGGAACTGCACAGGAAACCAATAGTGATGAAGAGGAAACTGGGTCTCAAATCAAGGGAGTGAACCAGAAGGAAGAAAATAATGACCAAACAGGAAAATATGAAGAAACAAGAATTCAAAAAAATAAGAAGAGACTTAGGAACCTCCAGGACATCTTTAAATGCTCCAACATTCAAATTATAGGGGTACCAGAAGGGGAAGAGGAACAGCCACCAGTGGAAAACTTATTTGAACAAATAATAAAGGAGAATTTCCCCAATCTGGCAAAGGAAATAGACTTCCAGGAAATCCAGGAAGCTCAGAGAGTCCCAAAGAAGTTGGACCCAAGAAGGAACACACCAAGGCATATCATCATTACATTAGCCAAGACTAAAATGAAGGAGAGAATCCTAGAAGCAGCAAGAGATAAGAGGACAGTAACCTACAAAGGAGTTCCCATCAGACTGTCAGCTGATTTCTCAAAAGAGACCCTACAGGCAAGAAGGGGCTGGAAAGAGGTATTCCAAATCATGAAATCCAAAGACCCACAACCAGGATTACTCTATCCAGCAAAACTTTCATTTAGAATGGAAGGACAGATAAAGTGCTTCTCAGATAAGATCAAATTCAAGAAGTTCATCATCACCAAGCCCTTATTATATGAAATGTTAAAGGGACTTACCTAAGAAAAAGAAGATAAAAAAGATGAACAGTGAAAAGACAGCAAACTCACAGGTATTAAGAACCACACCTAAAACTAAGCAAACTAAGAGGACAGCTAGATCAGGAACAGAACCATAGAAATGAAGATCACATGGAGGGTTAGCAGCAGGGGAGTGGGAGGAGGAGAAGAGGGGAGAAGGTACAGAAAATAAGTAGCATAGATGGTAGGTAGAAAATAGATAAGGGGAGGGCAAGAATAGTATGGGAAATACAGAATCTAAAGAACTTGAGACACGTGGTCATAAACTAAAGGGGGGAATGGTGGGGGAGGGGGTGTACAGGATGTAGGGGAAGGAAAGGGGGAAATAGAACATCTGTAATGGCATAACTAATAAAATATATTTTAAAAATACCTGTATTTTTAACAGAAGAAAACTTTCACTTTAAACAAGAAAGTATTACTGTACCAAACAGCTAGCAGAACTATCCTTATGTCAGTAAAAGGATTTAGAATTACCATGTTTTTAGGAATATAAGGCACACTGGACCATAAGAGGCACCTAGGTTTTAGAGGAAGAAAATAGGAAAAAAAAATTTTGAAACAAAAAATGTGGTAAAACATTTAATAACCTGTGACCCCGCTCCACTGCCCCTCCCCACAGTGAGCCAGGTAAGCTACATTCGGACTGTAAGATGTACCCCCTTTTCGTCCTAAATTTGGGGGAAAAGTGCATCTTATAGTCTGAAAAATATGGTAACAGAATAAATTTCTTTTCTGGCTGTAGAAATTATATGCTGCTTTCTTCTTAAGATTCCACATTTTAAGGAAACCCCAAAATTACCTAGGTAAGGAAAATGCCATGGAAGACAGCCCATGCTGCAGTATTATGAGTGCCTGAACCCCAATGCTTACACCCAGATTTGAGCACAGGAACCCACGTACTCCCCCTTGGGACTCCTGGAAAACTAGTCTCTCTCAAAATGACCCAGAATCAAATGAAAAAATAGGGCATGCTGTGTCTTAGTGTGCACTGCGGTCATTTTACACATCAGCGGTACATTTATAGTAACTTCTAAGGTACTTGCTAAAGAAACTGCTGGTGCCCCACAGGAGGCACAGCGACTAAAGCCTAGGCCCTCAGGACAGACAGATCCAGGCACGGTGAGGAGCTGCGGGGCCTGGGGCCAGTTATGGAACCTCCACTGTCACTGTCATCATCTGCAAAAGGAAGAGAAGCATGTCTATCTCACAGGGTGTTTTCACAAATAAAACACAGGTAAAGCCCTTAGCAGACTGGTTGCCGCATAGTGAAAATCTTTAATTATATTATGGTAAACAAAGCCCAAAGCAGTTCACTAGGCAGGCAACCAGTGAACTCATCTCCCATCTCTGCCTGCACAGTGGCTATACTTTGGACCACACCCATCTCCAGGCTCCCCCATCAAGCAATGCTCTTTCAGACTTGCAGGCTTTTTCCTCCTAATCTTTTTTTCCCACAGGCCTTGTATGCCTGGCAAAATCTCCCTCATTCTTGTCCTTTAAGTTGGCCAACTCCCCTGAGGCCAGCTGGCCACTGCTTCTATGTCTATTATGTGATTACATTTGGATTATAATTAATTATGTAACAAGAAAGAAGTGTATTTACTGGAATGGGGAGAGTGGGGGGAGACGAGGACCAGCAAAATCTGGTCCACGAGGCAGTGGGCTTCTAGCAGGAACCAGGCCAACTGCATTTCCCAGGGAGCACAAACTTTGGGATGGTCTCAAAGTGAACGAAGGGAGGCAAAGATGCAAAAAGCATGAGATGTGACTCTGCCCTGTGTTCGTGATGTCCCCATCTTGTCTCCAATGTTACTAAACCTCACAAGTTGAACATGATTGTGCGTGTGCATTTGTACACAAGGAAAGACAAGAAACAGTGTGCCGTGACATGACGATGTTTGAGAAGGGCTCTGAAATGCCTGAAGCACTCAATGCACATTCAGGCTAAGTTTTATCTAAATTTCAGAAAGGCAGGAAGTTCCCATGTACCACATGAGCTGTAAATGTTTATATGCACATTTATTTCCCCCATCATGAAGATCTCATGGCTGGGGAGATCACAAGGCAGAGTGGTTCAGAGCAGTGCTTCTCAAACCTGATCAGGCATTAGAATCACCTGGGGAGGGTATTAAAATGCACATTCAGATTCTGCTCTGCTGGGAGGGAGCCTGAGAGTCTGCTTGTCTAACCAGGTGCCATGCGATGCCGAAATCGTGTGAGCGGTGTGTAAGAAAGATCACCTGTGAGATCGTGTAAGCAGCAAGAACTCTTGAGCACAGGTGCTAAGAGCCAGAGTGCCTGTGTTCATAGCCTGGCTCTGCTACCTAATGGCTGTGTGACCTTGAGCAAGACACTTCAGCTCTCTGGGTCTCTTCCCTACCCACCCCCCATGCGTACATCAGAGTACCTACTCATAGGGTAGTTACTGAGAATTAATGAACATGTACAAACATGCCTAGAAGAGAATGTGCTAGATATTAGCTATTGTTACTATCAATATTTATTTCTGACTATATCCTGCACCTATAAGAGTAGCAATTCAGAGAAAGCAGAAACCAATGTTTTCGAATGAAATGTTTTTTAATAAATTGACAATATGAATCAATAAAACTCAGCATGTACATTAAAGTCTCAGGAAACACTGCGGTTAACAAAACATGGGCAGAATTGAAGCTAGTCGTTTTAAACCAATAGGGGGTGCATCCAGTATCTTCTGTCTCTCAAAATCTCAGGCCTAGCTTCAGCTCTCTGTTCAAACTCGAGGACACAAGCGTTGGTATTCATTGGCCAGGGTGGCCTTTCACCCTTTTCTAGCCAGGGGTGGGAGGCTGAGGCCTGACAAGGGGCTACCCAAGAAGGCAGGGGCCAGAGAGTCTGGAACAAAGGCAGGCATGGAGTTAAAGGTCCGAAGTGGGGACAGACGGCCGGGGTTCAGCCAGGAGGGAAGCCTCAGCTACACAGGCAACAGCCATCTCCAGCAATGGTTCAGGCCCTCAGCTGCAAGAATGAGCACGGAGTCCAAGTGGGTGTGGCACAGCAGAAAGAATGATGGTAAGTAAGGTCGTTGCTACTTACTGAGAATCCATTGTGCATCCGGAGCTGGTAGTCCCATTCATCCTGACAGTGACCCTAAAGGTTAAGTTTTATTATCCCATGTGCAGCCTAGAGGCCTCCTAGCATTGTTTGGGAGACTCATTCATTACCCACCCATAAAATGAATCATCCACAGCAGCTGACCCTGGAACCTCAGGGCACAGGGAGAGGCCCAGAAGGAGGCCTGAGGCAGACTGCCACGTACCGTTCCTCAGTGGGAACCGCAGTGGGCAGCCTGGCAGAGCTCAAATTCTGAACCTCAGGAGTGACCCAGGGGGCCTGGGAAGAGCCGGAGGTCAGCATGGACCACACCACAGGTCAGCAGCAGTGCCAGCCACTCAAATCTAAAGCTTCAGGTTGGGCGGGGCCCCCACCACCACCTCGCCCCAGGCCACAGCCCTGGGAAGTGGGTTTCTGTGAGCTACAGGAGGGAAAGTCTACTGCCCCACCTGTGGGGAAGGAGGGCGCTGATACCAGGTCTGACAGAGCCCAGAACTTCACCGTATTTTTACAGAAAAACATGAAGAGACTTGTACGCAAACTCCCTTTGAGGGCAGGAAACGTCCCCGTATTTTCTACATCTTTATTCATAAAATCAAAGAGAGCTCCACCTTGGCTCAGAATCCTACTCTCTGCTTCCCTCTTGAATTTCCTACAGTCTGGTTTTTGTCTCAAACCCTAGGAAGAAACTACCCTCAGAAAAGATTCCAGCTTGATGTGGTCAAGTCTTACCCCATCCGGCATAAAACAACCCTCCCTCCACCACTGCCTCTTCCTGTACTTTATGTCTTACAGATGTACCTTCCTATTTACCCTGACTCTTTTGTATTAAAAAAGTTCATCATATCTGGTTTAAACTACATGCTGTAATGTTCTCACCAGGTTCCCTTCCTGAAACCATGGTCCTCTGTCAGCAATTATAAGCGATTCCGCTGAACTTACATCCACATGTTGGTCCGCTCCAAACTCGTCACCAAAGGCTGCAAAGGGAATTGCCCAATTCTGGGAATTACATCATTCCTTATCTGCAGTAGGTGACGCTTGCTCACATCTTCTCTACACTGATTCTTTCTTGATTTGTTTCTGTCCCTCCACACCACAGGGCTGTCACTGTGAGATCCAGGAAAACATGTCAGTTATGCCGTATCTAAATCCCACTTCTGAAATCATACCCGCGGCCATGTGTTCCGGCAAACCTCCCCCATGAGACACAGAGCTGTACTCCCAGGACCATCTGCACGCCACTGCCCATCCGTTCCACACCCTGCTTATTTCAGTATCTGCCTTCTTGTGCATTAAAAACATCTGTACAGATAAACCGGAAAATGTGCACAAGCGGTTATCTCAAGGCAGGGAATGGGGAAGGGGAGGCAGCCTTCTGCCCTCACCTTTGCTACGTGAAATATTCTATCACATGCATACGCTGCATTTATTTTTCACTACTGTTTATAAAAGCACCACACAGTGTGTACAAATATATGTATGTACAGGAACAGGCACTGCAACATTCTCACAGATGGGAAAAAAGGGTGGAAAATAATAGGTAGAAACTAGAAACATCTAAATCAATCAGTAAGGTCTTGGTGCACTAAGTCAGATTACATCTACAAACCAATAGTTGCCAGCTATGGAAAATACTTTATTGTCAATGGAAACAACCACATTTTTTTAAAAGGTTATAAAGCAACTTTTAATGTGAAAAAAACCTCCATTTTTTATGTAAGATTGAAAGTACTGTGGGGCAAGATTTATATCTTCTATCTACACATTCATCTACACAGTAAAAGGCACATCTATAAAATAAGAATGCTGAACGTACCAGACTTTACCAGAATCGTCTTCAATCTGATCAACTGGCCTTTGCTGAAGATGTTTGGACTCACCTTTCACAAATACCTTCTGAGTCAGCTTACAAGTTATACAACATAAATTAGCCTCTGGGCCTTATAGTTTACTTACTTAGCTGTTTATCTAAAATGATTTTATCTAGATAGTCAACAACCTCTTCATGTAAAGCCCATCAGTTCTCAGTCCATGGTTGGAATGAGCCCCTCGCTCAGACACCAGGGGAAACGTCTCCTGGAGGGAAAGAGGCTACTCAGACGAATCCCAAGGCCCTTTGTACCATGTAACCTAACAATTTTCCACATTTGGTTTGTGGGAAAGACATTTAAAAGGCTTATCTCAAAACATCACCAGACCCTAAAGATCTGAATGCTCTCAAAGAAAATTGACATTTCAAAATTTCCTAAATAAATGTATTTGGCATTCCCTGTGCCCAAAGGACCAGTCAACGGGACACAAAGCAGGTCTACGGCTGTGGGCTGAGGCGGCTGCACTGAACCCAGGCTGACGTGCAACCGTGCAGCCGTGCAGCCGTCCAGACAGAGAGAGCAGCTCCCCGCCCCTCCTCCCAGCTGCCTGCCTTGGGGCACCCACTGATTCCACAAAAAACAATAATCACAATGTCCAATTCCTGACTTGTTAAAAAGCCTCTGGGCAAGGCTGAAATGATAATACTTGTATTTTGTATCTCTCTACCCCAGGTAATAAAGTGGGGAAGCATGCCTAAAGGCAGGTTGATTCAAAGCATAAAATATACTCATTTTTGTATTTAAGATGTTTGTGCAGTGGTATTGTTTTCAAAGTTGCACTGGGGTAGAACACGACACAACAATTCTACAAGAACATAAAGAAACCTTCCAAAGAATTTCCCAGCATATGTCAAATCTAAAATAACAATAAAACAGCACATAGGGTATAGTTTTGTTAAAAAATTCTTTCCTTCCTCCTACCATTTAGTCATTCTATAAAAAAGATATCAATAGTACACAAAAAATAAAAAAGAATCTAAGCATATCTGCAGAAATCGGCTATGCCATTATTCCAATGGACTCCTAAGTTTATTATATTTTATTTTCAAATCATTAACTTAGAAGAGCTAGGAAATGAAAAATTAGGATTTCAGAAATGAATTAAGTTTCAGCTTTTATAAAGTTAATCTTTAAGTTACTTACCAAATTTCAATACAACATAAGAAGTATGCATTTAAATTAGTTTTCCAAATTCATGCACCATGCTAAATGAAGAAATATGTCACTTGCCTCCTAAAATGCCACATTTGTTTCATTGCATCTATTGCTTAATAATTCATAGGTAAATGTCTAAGAAGCCCATTAATAAATAATAAGCAAAACCAAAATATTAGATGTCATGCTAGTGACTCAACCAAAAGACAAGCTTCAACTAAGAAAACATGAAAAGAACTTCCAGTGGAGAAAACAGAAATGATCATTATAAGAATCCAATCACAATGAACAATTCCCTATAATTCACTACAGAGAGGTTTTAGTAAACATGAAAAAATATTCATAAGTTAATGGACAAAATCATACAATCCAATAGCAGTTGCATCAGGGAGAGCTCCCGAGTATCACCTCCATTAAGCCCCCCAGACAGACACCACTGCTAACAATCCGGGGGGAAGGTCAGGTGAGGCCCAGCGCCCCTCAGCTGCTATTCGGGGAGTCCCCGGGCCCGTCTGACATGTGCTCTCCCAGGGCCCATCCCAGGAGGCGGAGGGCTGGGTGTATTTTAACAAGTTCCTGAGATGCTTCTGATATGTATCAAAGTGCAAGAACCTCTCATTATTCCCTGCTGTCTCTCCATGGAATCATCTCTGTGTGTTTATTTTTATTTCTATGTTTATGATATAAAAAATAATAATGTGTATGCTTTGAAAATCGCTGAGTGTTTTTAAGGCACTATGTGCAAGTTGGTGTCGATGAGACGAGAAAGCTGCAAGGAGAACGGCGAGGCCTCCCCTCTGCCCCTTCACAGAAGGCGCCTGGTGGAGGGCCAGCGAGCCTTGCAGAGCGCACATTCGACCCCTCAAGGGCCTGTCTCCCACTGAATCCCCGCACACCTGAAGCCAGACGCAGGCCTTCTTTTCTTCCTTAAAACAAAAACAAAAAAGGAAATAGGAGCAGAAAGTTCATGTGCAACTGCTTTGTGAAGTAAAATAATCCTCTTACAGCATTTAATCAGCCTGCCTTTGAATGGCTATCAAAACTAAGGAAGTAAATAGAATACAGCTGGCTGGCAACCGGACCGAACCAAGTAACAACTGCAATGAACTCCCGCACCACTGACCAAACTTAATGCGGCTAAGGCACAGGCATTCCCTTCAAACCCTCTTTGGCTCTTGGGCTTTATCTTCCCCCATCACATACTCACTGTTAAAGAAACAACCAATTAAAGTGTTATCCCTCATTGTCAAAATATTTGTTTAATTCTCCATTCTCATCAAATTCAAAAATCTGGTCACAAATATTTTGTATTCCACTTAACTGAGTGGCACAACACATTATCCTTTCTTCCAGAAAAAGGTTTACGATGTCTTAGAGAGCCTGTAATGAAAATTGTCTCATTTACTTATCACCTTTGTTCATCATGTGATCTTGAAAAGTTCAGTTTCATTCTCTGCTTGCATCTGATACCAAAAAATGGTAATTATCATGACAGAGACTGGGTTCAACTGGGTTTCAATGAAAGAGCCACTGTAACTAGATTTCCACCCTCTCTAGAGTAAGTATTTTATCTTTTACTTTCTTCCTCGTATATTCAGCTTAGCCACATGCCAAATGGTTTCAAAGAATTCCAGTTTGCAGAAAGTCACCTTCCTTTCATTCATTAAGTATCAAAAAGAAAGTTATGTCGAATGCATTGTCACCTTGGCTACAGTGCCACCATCATAGGGCTTAAGAAACAGAACTGAGAGCAACCGAATTTTCAGACTTGTGTCTCAGAAGCATCCTGCGGTTTGATCATACAGAATACCGACCCCGAGAGTCAGGATCAGCAACACTGTTGAGCAAACCAACTGTGTGACTCCCCCTATATCTCAGATCTCCTGGATGGTTTAAGGTCACATCCTAATCACCTACTGTAACTCAGATCAGCACTGGAGAAAGCTTGTCATATTTCAAAGACTGTTAAGAGTTAAAAGGACAGCCCTGGCTGATATGGCTCAGTGGATAAAGCACTGGACTGAAAAACAAAGGGTTGCTGGTTCAATTCCCAGTCAGAGCATATGCCTGGGTTGTGGGCCAGGTCCCTAGTAGGGGGCACGTGAGAAGCATCCAAACACTGATGTTTCTCTCCTTCTCTTTCTCCCTCCCTTCCCCTCTATCTAAAAATAAATAAAATCTTTAAAAAAGAAGTTGAAAGGATGCAAACCATGAATCTCAGAGTTGCAAAGGGCCTTCAAGATTGTCTACCTCAACTCCTCATTTATTGCAGACACATAAACCAAGGCCTAGAGCTATTAGGAGACCGGATTAAATCCACAGCAGGCTAATGGCAAAACCAGGCCTGGTAACAAGGTCTCTTGATTCACGCCACAGTGCTATTAAGTTTACAAAATGCGCCCATCATCCTTGTGTTAACCAGCAACACAGTAACAAAGTCCTTCTAAGGGAGGCGACAGCAGTGCCCAGAGAATACTCCCTATTAGGGCTCTGGATGGCATGCTTAATTTTCATTAAATCGGGTCCAAACCATTGCATGATTTCTGTTAAAGCAGGTCTCTCCTACATAACCACAGAATAATAGCTGGCCGGCTAATAAGCCTGAACAGTGAAGATGGGAGCACGACACACTTTATTCTATCAACACCAACAATGTTCAAATTCCACAGCGACTGCTTCAAAATAAGTATGGGGCTGAGGGGAAGCTTTCTGGAATCTTTACTCCTTCTGAAGTCAAAGACAAATATGTTTATACTTTGTTTCTATTCATATGCAAAGCAAATCTGAGTAACTGCAAGTAATAAATAACGAATGCAAAATTCAGTAAACCGTTCAACAATTTTCCTCATTAATTTTCAAAACGTTTGAATCAGCTCCTCCCACCCTCCTGGAGCCTGTGGAACCTTCGGGAACAGAACTCCTACAAGGACAAACATGCCTGGAAGGCTGTGGTCCGAGGTCATTTTTGCCCGCTGGAAGTGGGGTATCTGGAACCAGGGGGAACACACAGCTCTTCTTAAAATTGAAGGTGTTTTACCCTGGAGATGAAACTGAATTCTATCCAGGAAAGAGACGTGCTCATGTGCACAAAGTAAAGGACGCCACAGTGACTCCTGGTGGCAAACCGAACACGGCCCGCGGCACCTGGGGGGAGGTGAGCGCACATGGGAGCAGCGGCCTGGTGCGTGCTGAATTCCAAAGCAACCATCCTGCTAGGTCGCTGGACACAGAATCCGTGCAATGCTGTAGCCCTCAAAGGTTTAAACTTATTGAATAGCACGTAACCGGCCCTGACTGGTGTGACTCCGCTGGTTGAGGGTGCTCTGGCAAAGCAAGGGATTCCGGTCGGGGCGCATGCTTGGGTTGCAGGTTCTGTCCCTGGTCAAGACCCAAAGGCAGCCGACTGATGAATGTTTTCTCACACGGCGATGGTTCTCTTCCTCTCTTTCTCCCTCCCTGCCCCTCTCTCTAAAATAAGTAAATAAAATCTTTTTTAAAAAGTAAAAAATAAATTTAAAGTTTAAATCAATTTAGAAGTATAGCTGGGAAAATATGAAAGAAATAAAACAGGTATTTAACTTGCCGACTTCAAATTACTTGGTTGATGAATTTTACGGATTAATCTCAATTTCTGTACAGGTATGGGAAACACGCAGGTTTCCAGGGTCATTTAAACCTAAACCTTTAGATATAAAGGAAAAAAGGAAATCTTCTCTAATAATGACTCTGCCTAAAATAGTCAGTAAACTCTTTGATTTAGTTTTGTCCAAAATCATCGTCACGTGACCCTGCTGGAGACACGATGACAGGTAACTACTGCCTCCACTGCAAACCACGGGGTGATGTCCCCCTTCCTCTGATGACCATCTCTTGGCCACCTTCAGCGGGTCTATAAATAGCCACATCCATGGTAAATAATACATTTCCTAAGAAATGTTTTTGATCCCTTTTTTTAACCAACCGCTGACATTTTTTATTATTTAATAGTGACATGTGCATCGAGCACTTCCTATTTAGCAGGGCCTTGTTCTAAATAAAGTGCTCTACCTGAGCTAACTCATTTAACCCTGTCAACAACCTCATTGAAAGGCAAGTAATAATACTCTTCTACATGGAAGCCCAACATCATTCCATCTGAGACTTACTGGACCCCCTAACTGAAGGAGAAATGTGCAGTCCGAAGACAGAATTTGAAGGTAACCACTAGGAAAAAAATTGTTGATTACTTGTGCAAATTTAAATCCTTACCACCCTGCCTAACACTGCATGATCCCATTATACACGACAAAGGTCCAGTTTCCTCTCTCATGTCCCTGGAATCCAGGAAGAGCTGAGGAAATGGTTTCAAACACCAAGAGAGCCATGTTTTCTTTTTAGTACAAGGATTCCTTGCTTCCAAAGCCATACATCCCATGAAAAGATCAATTTCTAGAGCAGACACTGTAACCCTCTTGGGTTAGCACAGCTCAGTTACAGAGACTCTTTTCAGCACTCTGAATTCTAGTTTCAGCCTCTCCTGACGCCATGGTGAGTACAGAGCCCGACGAGGAAGGAAAACCCGCTCCCACCCAGCTCAGGCAAAGGAAGAGAATGTGTGCACACGCTCTGCAGGTGTGGGAGTGGAGGGGCCGTCTGCCTGCAAGGCGGCATGCATTCGGCTGTGCTCAACATTAATGAGATCCCCTGCACTCCCAGTGCTGGGCACCAGGACACACTCTTTCCTTAAAGACAGAAGGTAAGAGAGTAATAAAACACCTGAATGGCATGACAGGGATCGGATGAAACAGGAGAATGTTACAAAGAGTCATACGGGGAAGCATCATTTATTCTGGGTTTGAAATAGGAATAGACATTTCTCAAGTGGCCTGGGAAGATGGGTAAAGAGGGACAGCATGGGTATCACTCATACCCAGATATAATAAGGTTCCAACACAGTTCTCTGAATGAAGACAACATCTAATAAAGTAATCTTGTGAGAGTACGGCTGGGGAAGATAGAAATAAATGTTAGCAGTGTAAAAATAAATAATAATAATGTCTGCAACAGATAAGGCCGGTGTCCCAGCCCCTGGGGGCACGCATCATGTGACTATCTGCACACAAAAGGGGGCAGAGTCACTCTTGCATGGGAAGCAATTAATGAGAAGTGAATGCTCTGAAGGCAGGGGAGAGCGTGGGGAATTCGTTTGTTCTCGTCCAACTAGGTCAGGTTCACAGAGGCGACAGGATTTCAGGAGTAACTCAAATGAAAGAAAGATCAGATATCTCCATGCTGAAGAAGAGTAAGGAAGAAGGAGGTTGGAGGCATCAAGGAGCCCATTTTATCTGACATGGTGTTAGTCTGGCCCCTCCATCACCGGATGAAAGAGGAACAGTGTATCCGCCGGGAGCGTCCAACCTTTTGGGGTCCCTGGGCCACCCTGGAAGAAGAGGAGTTGTCTTGGACTACGCATTAAATACACTGCAACACATACTCACAAAAAAAAATCTCATAATGTTCCAAGTAAATTTACGATTTGGGGCTGGGCCTCATTCACAGTCACCCTGGGCCACATGGGCGCACAGGCCATAGGTCGGACACCCCTGCGAGGATGATGGAGCTTCAGATATGATGAAATTTTCTTCGGATTTACCTTTTTCATGTCTCCATTGTATCCTACCACCAATTCAAAGAGAATCAAAATTAGTTTGAACAACTGACCAAATCAAATGTAACTAAAAAAGTAGATGTCATCCCAAGCCATAAAATACACTACTGAAACAACAATAAATTACTTTCGAACTGTGCAATATTGTGGATGATAATGGCCTATTCACTAACATGAGAAATTCAGGACTTCCTTTAGAGGTTACGGAACTGACAATATGTAAGAATTATATGTAAGACTAATAAATATTTTTAAGGCACAACCTCAGGTCAAATTATTTGCTAAGGTCAGGGATATATTTTTAACTGACCCAGTTTTTTTTCAGTCAAGATATTTTTCACTAAGTTCCTCTAAAGTCAGTTACAATCTAATGCTAGTAATAACCAGCCAGGTAAGGGAAACACAGGAAGCCATGGGTTCAGGGCAACAGGGAGTGGTAGGGATTGCGGCCAAGCAGGCAATGAGATGCAAGGGGAAGTATGCAAAACATGCCTGAACGCTGATCTCAACCCACAGGCTAGCAGTTTAAAATCTTTGATAAATGCCTCAGCTTTTTTATGATACCCCTTTTCCCAACTCTAGGGTACTCAAACTGTTATCAGTGATTAATACAGTTCGGTGAAAAGAGAAATAAAGGAACATGTGGTCACTCTGTTGTAGGTGTAATACAAGCCTCAGTGTCACTGCTTTTAAAGGTGTGGTGAACAACAAACACCTGCACAGGGACCGTGCAGGGGCAAGGCCCCAGAGATGAACCTTGAGTAAGTTTCCCAGGCGACTCTCCAAAGGCTAAAGAGGATCCTCACAGCCCTGTCATAATTTACTTATTTTGCAAAATTTTTCTGTTCTATTCACACTGCTTAGGTTCTAACATTCCAAAGTCTCATGCTTGATTTAAATTGTTCAACTTTCATTCTATAATAAAATATTTTTTCTGGTGTATTCTACGTCAAAAAATCATCAGTTTGGGATCATCTGTTTTTATCTCATTTTCTATATAAAACTTTATTTATATCAATTTTATTCCATCTTTTATACTTAGAGATAATGTGAAATTTATAACTATTAAATGTATGCTAGTCAAAAACCTCAATCACATACAAATAAAGCTTGAAATAAAAAGAGAAACTGCCATCACAAATCAGGATTTTACAAAAAGAGTTCTGCACATAAAATTTTAAACTACCACTTGCAAATCGTAATTTGCCTGAAAGTATGTCTTTGAGGAAACAATAGTCAGCTCTGAGTGTTTACCCCAATCTGACAACACGGCACGGCCTCGCCATTCATTGCTTCACCCCCCCGCCCCCGCTTATTTTTTTACCTCTGTATTAACTAAGAACTGCTGACGTTTTTCCATCTTCCAACTCCCCGAAATATTTAATATTTCACAATTACTCAAAGGAAAATATATTTTTTAAAAAGTTAAAGGAGTCCCTCCTTTCCAAACAAATGCTGACAGATCCAACTATATGCTAATCAACTTTTCTACGGAAAAATTCTTGAAACTAAAGGCTGTCAAGATTTAGACCCCCAAAAAAGGGAGCGCCACAGTTCTGGGAATCCTGTGTGTCCAGCCAGGGCCCCGCCCTCGCAGTGGTGGAGCCTGCAGGGGAGAGGCGGACACGCCTGCCGGATGGCTCCGCCCTCCCACAGCAGGGCGGAGGTGGGGCGGGGCAGTGGGGGCCCTGGCTCTTCCTTTAGTGCCGTTCTTATTTGACTGTTATTAGGAATAACACTGAACAGAATGTGATCACTACCATCTCCTTCTCAGTATTAAAGAATGAATACAACTTTGGTTTTATTACTAGGGGTAAGGAAGTTTTACTTCTACTTAAAATGTTCTTATCAAATCATCCTGCCCTTTCTTTTCAAACCTTTTTTTTCCCTTTATTTTCTCTACTCCCTTCATTTCCTTCTCGTTCAAATCCCTCCAAAGCAAGAGATGGGCAAAAGAATTGATGCTGGTCAATTAAGGCAGACATCCCTTTCTTCTTCTATCCAAATCCTAACTTTATTTCAACATATCCAACTTGATTGTCCTAAGAAGTGTATGTTTAATAGTTTTGAGTACCATTTTCACCGATATTTTAAAGTGTACCTGGATTTTGTTTTTATTCAGGTGCAGTGAGGCCAACATCGGGGACGGCTGTCACTGAAAACAGACATTCGTTACTCCCAGTTCCGGAGAGGAGAGGCAATGCCACACCCCGCGTCCCATCAGGCAGGGCCTGCTGGGGAGCACCAGGTCGGTCAGGGGGCAGAGGGCGCAAGGGAGGACAGGCCTGGGCCTTGGCTGCAGTTTTCCCAGGAAGGAATGGGCGAGACAGGGTGGGCAGGTGGAACCGGCCAGTATGAATAATTTCCCTGGGCTCCGGAGTGTACACCTCCCCTAGTTGCCTGGTACCAGGCCCAGGGATGATATTAGGGCAAGAAGACAGGGACTCAAGCAGTGAGAGCTCTAAAGCGGGTGGTTGACAGATACGGCCGTGGTTTAGGGGGCGGTTCGGACAGGGAAAGCTGGCTCACAGGAGAGCAGTTAGCTGCTAACTCTAGGAATTAGCCCATCCTTGAAGGAACAGTCTTTCTAGGATCTGCAAGGCCTCAGGTGCCAGATCATCAAGAACAAAAAAGAAAACACATTTAACACAAAATGTCACTTGTAAAAGATGCAATAACCAAGCTAATCTAAGACTACAGACAATTCAAAGTATTATCTCAGCCCACTACATCGACATTTCCTTCACTAGCACTTAGAACAAGTTGAAAAATAAGAAATAAAAGAGCTCCCTTTCTTTCCTTCATTTTTCATGCCTATTTTTTTAATGCAGTATTAAGGAGTACAGGAAGTCTGAAAATCATACTGTACAAGCAACTATTTCATAAAAGATGTCTGAGACCATTCTCCGTATGAGATATCTTTAATGCACGTCATTACTGGAAGCACAGTTCAGGATCCAACAAACAAAACAGTTTAAAATACTGCTCCCTTCTATGTGCTACGAACAAAAATAAAACAAAATACTCTTTCCTTTAAAAGTAATACCTGGTAATATTTTTATATGTAAAATTAAAATGACAAAGACAAACGCTTTCAGAACCCAATCAATTATACCAGAGTTCAAATGTACACTCATTACTAAAAACAAACAATGGGAAACAACTAGGAAACCTAATAAAATACACAAAACAATTGCTTTAAGATGTTGGATCACAGGCAACACAGGGACACAAATAAGGTAAGTGGTACGACTGCCCCAGACAACTGCCTGAAAGCAGTTTTACACAGCGGGGCACGGACAGAGATGGGAGGGCAGCGAGGCTAAGGTCTGGCAGAAAGCGAGAAGGGCAGAACCGCACACAGAGAGTTCGGCAGATGCGCACCACCCTGGAATCCGTGGCTCACTAATGCTCTAGGGTAACACTTTGTAAGATCTGCAAAAGAAACACTGGAATGCCAAGTCCTAACATTAGATCTAGAAGAAAAGATAGGAGAATACTGGCAACCTTGGCTTAGGCAAATATCTCTTAGTTATGACACTCCTTGTATAGCCATAAAAGAAAAAAATTTGATAAAATGATTTCAACAAAATTTAAAGACTGACATTCAAAAGACACGGAATAAAAAGGCAAATCACAGGCATAAAGAGAAAATATTTACAAAGCATGTAAGTATTTCATAAAATATTAAGAATTCATAAAATATTAAGAACTTTCAAAACTCAGTAAGAAAACAAGTAATTCAAGTTGAAAAAAAGGGGGGCGGGGCGGCAGAAGATGGGCCTCCTTCACCAAGGAAACAGATGGCAAATCAGCACCTGAAAAACCACTCCATCATGCTAGTCACTTGGGAAATACCAAGAACAACCACACCAAGATGCCACTTCGCACCTGCGGAAATGACAAAAACAAGAAGGACTGATCGCACCCAGTGCTGGCTAGGATGCTGAGCAACGGACCTCTCCCCATGGCTACGGGGAGTGTAAAGTGTCATAACCGCTCTGAAGAACAGCTCGGCAGTTTCTTAAAAAGTTAAACATACGCCTACCATACGTTCCAGCCATTGTCCTCTCAGGGATTTTACTCAGGAGAGTAAAAGCAGCACATGAATGCTCATCAGAACTCTGCTGTGGTAGCCAAAACCACAAACCATCCAAACACCCACCAACAGGTGTGCAGGTAAGGACAGTGTGGCGTATCCACACAATATAATATGTCTCCGGGAAGAAGGAGTCGGCTATTGAACTACACAACAATATGAAATAATCTCAAAATAATTTTACTGAGTGGAAAGAAAGGCAGAAGTGGACATAGTGCATAATCCCTCCCATCTTTGTAAGACTCTACTAACTGCAAATTAGCCCATAATGAGTCGGAGCAGCCGGAACAGTGGGAAACGAGCAACTTTTCGATTTGGTGGATATGTTCATTACCTTGATGGTCATGGAGTATATAAATGACAAAATTTATTAAATGTCACATGCGCAATGTGTACAGCTTACTGTATATTGATTATATCACAAAAAAACTATCATTATGAAATGTTATAACAAACTCTAAGGGCCTATCTACATCGTATTTTACTGGGATCGTATTATATACAAGCAGAATATTGCTGTAAATGTTTTCTTTTATGATGGGATTTTCCTAAGTTGCGAAGCACAGTTTAAACTTTTTAAAGGTTATTACAGTTCCCCAAAGGAATAAAACTCATTTTCCTTAGGTCTGGTTTACTACAGCAAAGCCTCACAATAGCGCAGACGCTGAATCTTATTACTAGCCAAAACTTCACCCGAGGGAAAGTAAACAGGGCATTAATACACATTAAAGCAAAGTTTACTCATCATAAAGTCTGGAATTTCAAAGCTAAGAGACCCATGAGGGGGAAGAGGTAATGAATTTGTGGAAAATCATCTGTAACTGCAAACTGCTTCTTGAAATGTCCGTTTCCCAGTCCTAACCCTTGGCACTGGCACTAAACTGTGGACCTCAGCACCCTCCCATGGTCTACGTTCCTTCTCCATGGCTGGACACGCTTTCTCAGCAGAGGCCAAAGGCCTTTCCCCCCTCCCGGGCTCCCTGCCTCCGCCACAGCCAAGGCTGGGCGCTCCCCAGGTCCCCCTGGGGTCTGGGCATGGTCGTGCACCAGCTGCCACTTCTTTCCCTCCCAGCTGCCCAGTTTCTTCCAGATGCTCGTTCTTCAGAATTCTCCCTACGGGGTTTTCTGTCTCAATTCTTCTTCTCCTTCTTATTTCATCTTCTTTTCATAACTTTTCCATTCATGAAAAGAGGACGCAACACAGGGGTTGCCGACTGAGAAGCTGCCCCTGTCCCCAGGGCCCTGAGACCCCTGGGGCTTCAGCCACAGCATCTCCTGAGAAAGGAGGAATTCCATTCCCGACCATGACATCCCTACACACCACCAAAGGCCTGTGCCCCCACGCTGCAGCTTTTCATATTTGAATGTCACCGGCACAATTATTAGGCTTCGGCCACCGGTTTTACCTAAAACCAGCCCCTCTCCTCAAAATCTAGATCCCAGTCTTTTGGCACAGCCACATTCCAGCTGTCCCCATATTCGAAAGTGCCCTCTTGCTTCCCTTTCTTGGCCCCCATGAAAAGGAGTGAAGTACCCATACATGCTCTGACACAGACAAACCTTAATAACCTGATTAGGATAAGGGCGCAAAGGCCAAGCGCAAAAGGCCACATCTTGTACGAATCCATTCATATGAAAAGTCCAGAACAGCCCGATCCACAGAAAGCAGACTGGTGGCTCCTGGGGGTGGAGAGAGGGAGAAGCGAAAGGGACTGCTTTGGGGATGACAGAGGTGTGCTGCAGTCAGACAGTGGTGACAGCGGTACCGCTCTGGGACTACACTAAAAATCACAAACTATATGCGCTTTCTTTGTTTGGACTGTCCACTTTGGGTTTTTTACTGTTATTCAATTACAGTTGTCCCCATCCCCCCCACTGCTCTCCCCCTGTCCTGCCCACCCCCACCTTCCACATTCAACTATATACTTTAAAATGGTGAATTTAACATTATGGAAATTATATCTTCAAGTTTAAAAAGATGTCTCAATTACTGAAATTGTGTAAGGACAGGCACGAAAACACCAAGGATGCCATCTGCTTAAAATAAAGTATTCTAGGGTCGCTTCAGATAAAAAAAATTAAGTCCCTATGGGTTATACGAACCACTACATTGAAAAGTTGAATTATTTCCTTTTTTTCTCTGCAGAAGAATCCGGGCGGGAAAACTAAAGATCCCCTTAACATTCCAATTCTTATACCAATGACCATGTTTATCAAGATGTCTGAGTGCTCATTACCATACAGTTTCCTTCCTCTTGGACTCTGAAGTCAATCTGGAACAACCTAATGCAATAGCAAAGGAAAACGTCATTTAAATTAGGCTATTAGACAAGGCAGTGACATTAAATGCATTTAATGTATTTCCCAGACACTATCTCAAATGCTTTCCATTTCCTAATCAACAACACGGCTCTGCTCTGATAGAGCTGGCCATCAGATGTAATTGGCCTTCAATGACATTCATTCCAAATTAATCTTCATAAGAGTATGAAACCAAAGGAAAGACAACGCTATTTGCCAAAGCAAAGACATGGATACGCTGGGCATCTTAAAGAAAACTCGAGGGGGAAGACCAGAGCCAGCGCTGACTGCGTGAGTAATTCCTAAGGGTGGGGGTTTTACGGGAAATCACCGCTGTAGGCAAGCTCGTCCTATGCTCACAGAGCCTGGGGAAGTGAGGTCACCTGTATCTGCACCCCCAAGAGGACAACATTTTTCTCCCCAGTGAGGCATAACTGCAGGATGCAAGCGTTCACTCCAAATAAAAACATTTTGGACAAAGCATGGTACAACAGCCTTTTTTCCCCTGAAGAAATTATAGTATATTTACTTTTACGGGATCGTTTAGTCTACTCCCCAGGTCTGTTATTTCTAAGCGCTGGGAGATAGAGTAATTCCTCCACAAGACAGCCAAGCAGCTGGTTCAACCTCATTCGACCCCTGAAATGCACTCCCCCCTTCGGCCTTGCACCTGCAGGTGGGAAATACAACTGTGGCTCTCCTAATGATGTTACACCCTGTGATTCCCTGTAATTTCCTAGCACGCCCGAATTACCATCCAGGGCCCTAAAGCAGCAATTTAAGAATTTCTTCTGGCCTGAAAGTTAATGCAACCATCAAAGTTTCCAATTTAAACTAAGGAATCAGTTTGTTTATTGGCCCAAGATCTGGCCTCCCTATATAATTAGTCTGATCTGCCTGATATTGAAGAATAAAATTAAGGGCAACTTGAAAACAGGAAAGTCATAAAGTGTAGATGTCCACATCACGCGATAAATAACTGAGATGCCCAATCCTTCATGTGGTGAAGGAGAAAAGTGGTGTAAGAAAGATAATACTAACACATACATCTATTAGTAAAACATGTAGTTTTACTAATACACTAAGAATATTAAATATCGCACAGCAAAATGTTTTTTAGCAGTTTCGGTAGCACTGGGAAATATCCTAGCTTACTTTCTAGCCTCATCAATGGTTCAACTCTATGAATTTTCAAAGACATCTGAGGCAGTCCTTTGTTTAAATGCACAAAGGCATCACCTTCATGCACTGAGCACCTACTAAATGCAAGGCCAACGAAGTCACGTGTTCTCGCTCTCAATCACATGTTCCACAGAGGCAGGGAACCAGCCACCCCGTCCCCAACACACTGTCAAGTTCTCCGTGAAGTCGGAACTCGGGGTTTGGGCAGCGTGTTGGCCTTCTCCCCTTCTACTGGTTTTATATACATACAGAAGAAAAAGAACACCCCACATTCACTTTTTCCAGAAAAAAACAGTTAAGATAAAAGGGGGGATGCATTCTTGTTCCAGATGTGCCACTTTCAGACCCACCCAAACCACAGTGAATTCACTCCTGGAATGCCTGTGTCCCAAGCCCAGCAGAGCCAGAAATATAACAGGTGACCAGCAATTTCATGTAAAAAGTTTGCACCCAGCAGGTCTGTCCCACTTCCCGAACAAGCAGGTTCTACTGAGCTATCTTTCAAAACCTAGAACCCCAGAATCCAGTAAATGTACTAGTATAGAGCTTTTTGTTAAAAAGCCCTCTACTTATGATTTTTCAGATTCCAGACCTTTGTTAAACAGAATTTTCTATGACGACTCATGTTATGGATCCAGTCTTGGTCCACGTTCTCTGGTGGTGACCATCTGCACGTAGCTATTGAACACTGGAAACACAATGCAACTGAGGGACTGAATTTTTAACTTTAATTAATTTAAATTTAAATTGGCACCTGTGCCTGTTGGCTCTCATCTTGACACAGGTTTAGACAGACAGGTCTGGTCCCTGAAAGACTGGGACAAGCATCACAAAAGCAGACTTGGGTCCATTTCCCAGCTCTGCCACTGAAGACCACTGACCTTGCCCAAGTGTAAAAAGAGCATGTTCGAGGGAGAAGTGTCAGGAAATGAAACACAGTGAAGTAGTAAGCAAGGCCCCTTTTCAGTCTATGTTAGTCTCCCTGCTGTCACTGGCAAAAGTGAAGACATCTGCCCCCAAATTTATGCTCCTACAGAGAAAGCCACCAACCAACCCAAGCCTGGAATGGTAGATACCAAGTTGCGAATGGCAGCTTGTTTCTGGGAAATGGGGTTGAAATTTTCCATTTCTGTTTTATATACTTCTGTACTGCCTGAGCTTTTCTCATAGATATGCAAAACAAATCTTACTTTGATTTTAGAAACACACCCAGAATTTTTAAAGTGCTGCTCTAAGGCTTTAGCTTTTCCTTCTGGTATTCCCAAAGACAGTGTGTGACAGGCATACACAACGGATGCTGGCTCGCAACCTTGACCAGGTAAAAGGGACAGGAAGACGGACTGGGGTCCAGTCTAGGAGCCTCTGAGGCCCAGCTGGATGCCCAAGGCTTGTCCTAAGGACACCGCAGTCAGTGAGGCTGACCAGACTCACCTCCAAGCCTGCACAGCTGGAGTTTTCCTCGTCCACTCCAATAGGGGAGAGGAACCCTCTTATGGTCATGAGCTAAACATCCAGCAGACAATTTCCCTTTTTGCTTTAGAAATTTATCTGTGATAGTTAAAGGTAAATGACACCTTTACACAATATAATATGAAACTATATAAGAGAAGTAAGTTATCACATAAGTCAAAATTGGACAATCAAATAATCATCTCAATACTATGTACTGACTCTATACCTGATATTAAAACAAAGTAATTCTAGCAAACCAGGAATAAAGTACCTATTTGTAATGCAATTTTAAGAAATCTTTCTCAAACTCCCAACAGTTAAACACTAAAGGTATTCCCATTAAACCCAAGATCAAAATAAGGACTCCTGCAACAGTGATTATCACAGAAGTTCCAGCCAAAATATTAAGGAAGAATTCAAAGAAACAAATACTACAAAGGAAATAAAAATTGTTATTTAGAACAATAACAGCCGTTATTGTTATGTAACTTCTTTTCTTTAAAAAGGCAAGAGAAACAATGGAAGAAATCTGTGATAGAATTAAGATTCCACAAATATTCCCCAATATTCCACAAATACTAATGCAGTGCGTACCACGGTAAGTGTCCACGAATAAAAACAGAGACCCATGGTGCATTTCGGAGCATAGCAGAAAATAAAATGAAAATGTGAGTTTCTCCTACTCTCTGTCCCCATGTTCAGACACTGTCCAAATGCAGGTGCCTCAGTCCTCACTTTCAGGAAACTCAGGAACTCAGTGGCACAAGCCCACTCGAGTCTGCACAGCAAACCCACAGCTTTCCCACAGTCGGCAAACTCCAGTTACAGTCTCTTCACTACAGCAATCAAAAACAATGCCATAAAATGTGCAGAAATAAACTGAACCGGAAACGCGGAGGACCTACATAAGCAAAAGTAAAATGTTTCACTTACTGAGGTAAGAGAATGAGAGGGCATTTCTTTAAAGAAAAAAAAAAAGGCACACCCCGTCTCTACATTGTAAAAATGCAGATTTCCCCAAATTAATATATACATTTAGCACAATCACATTTTAAAATACCAATGGGATTATTTTTAAGAAGCTAACAAAATGATTCTAAATTTCATTTGAAGGATAAATGGGTGAGAAAAGCTAAAATTTTTTCTTTAGGGAAAACATGAACTTCAAAAGACGCCATGACACCCTCCACGAATTTTCAGGCAGACGTGGGCTGACGGCCTGGTTCTGCAGCAAACGGCTTTCCTCGTCCTGCCTGGGCCCCTCCACGCGCCGGCGTGGATTCTGTGATATGCAGCCAGTGTCCAGCTTTATCTCTGTATGAGCCTCGCGCCAGAGCAACTCCCCCAAGGCCTCTGAAGCCAGATGTGTGTGCAGCCACTAATGTGCAGGAGAGGCAGCTGCCAGCACAGAGAACCGAACTTCCTTAGGAAGGGCCCAAGAGCACACTGAGATTCAAGTCAAATCTTTGATGACAAGAGGGGGAATCTAGTGAGGATACATTTTCTGGACCTCCACGCTCAATATTAAAGATTTCCAGGAAACACAAAAAGTGAGCAATACATGAAAGACTTTACTGGGCTATTACAGATAACATGGTCAAACTTTAATTTTCTCACATGACGAATACTATAGATTCGGATGCCTCTGAAAACCTGAAATCAAATTAATATTTTGTGGTTTCATGTCACTTAATTTTTCAATCATTTTAGAGAATAACTTACCCACCTATTTCCCGAATATTATCTCCCCCAAGGGCATTCCAAGTGGATGAAAATTCAGCACACAGGAAGAATAAGGGGTTAGGCCTGTTTTACAGAGTAAGAGATGGGAGAACTTGCCATATATTACAGAGCAAACCAGCTGCAGCTGAGACTGGGGCTAGGCTTTCAATATCTGGGTCTGAAATAGGGACCCTTCCAACTCCCTTCTCCTTTTCCATGGCTAATGAGATCCAGAGGGTCTTCAGTCACGAGCATCTATCCCCATGGGCACCGTCAGCTATATTCTGTTCTGAAACTAACAGGCTCAATGCCCAACCCTCATCAGACAGCAGCCCTTTAAATTTTAATACTGATGGTTCTAAGAGGGACCAGTGATAATAACGAACACATGTGTGCTTCCTCTTTGCCAGACACTGTTCTCAGGACTTCAAAGATACTCATGTAATCTTTATAGCATGGCTTATGACGTAGACACCAATACAATCAGACCCCAATTTACCGATGACAAAACAGGCACAGACAGAGAAGCCAACTAACTTCCCAAAGGCCACAGGGACGGCTAATGGATCAGCTCAGGGGTGCTGCTCCAGGGCCTGAACTTTCCATGGAGGTGCAAGGCTGCCTGAGACCACGCCTGCTAACACAGCACTCCACCTATCTGCATGCCCCAGGGCCAGCTGAGAGCACTCTCTGTAACAAGAAAATGTTGTTACAATGCATGTGATGGCCCAACATTACCAGTAACAAAGTGTAATTAATATACATTGCAAAGCATGGCTAATTGTTGTTGTTAAATCTTTGTGCTTTGTGATAGAGATGAAAATATTCTCACAGGGTGTTTTAATTACTCAAACTACACAATTCTATCACCAAAACAATAAAGTTGACCATCACCTGTGAAATCTCACTTTGGTATCAGCCCACTGTGACGACCCCTCTCTGAATGGCTGCAGCCTACCTGGGATGGCCCTGGGCGCACAATGTCCTGTACCTGTTTATCTGGTTAACCAAAATGCAAGTTTCCGGAGAGCAGGGGCCATCCTACAAAACCTTGCAAAGTAGTTTGTACATAAGCACTTAAAACCATGGCTACAGAATACAGTGCAATAAATAGTTGTATTGTAGCAAATGAAAAAAAAAAAACATTTAAATCCTGTAAGTAAATCTGAGACTGCCACACTGAATCATTTTGACAATTAACTGCTCCTGTTAGCAATTTCTCTATTTGTCATGCTAATGGATGCTGACAGGGAACTGGCAACTGCAGTGAGACAAACCAGTGAAGCCACACAATTGTCCTATGAGTGATCACCTACTTCTAATTTATATTATATTATATATTATACATTATAATAAGAGCATCTTTAGACAGCTTTGGGGACAAAGTGGAACATACATAATGCCCAGTAGCTCATTTTCAATGAGCTGATGTTCGACTAATTTTCAATAATCCAAACAGAAGAACAAAATTGGGAGAAAGAAGTCAGTCCTAAATGGGGGGTGGGAGTAGAGGGTGGTGTTCACTCAAGAGGTTTATTTTATTTCTAAAGTCTAGACAGTTGTTTTAAAATTTTTTTAGTAGTTGGCAACATTTAAAATCCGAAATATTTCAATAAAATCCAGATTCCTTGTTTTTTTCTTGAAAAACTGGAACCTCTGGCAATCCTTTAAGCCTGCTCTCCGTACATGGCAACATCTGGAGCTGAACGACAACTTCGACGCACCAGGGATCTCCGTTTGCCAGAGTCCCCAGCCAGAGGGTGCCAGCCATTTAAAACCACCCTCCTCAACTGCCATGGCACTAGACTTGGCAGCCCTGGGCTAAATCAACAAGAAATCAATTTCTGATAAAGAAGTCCACAGCTACAAGTACTAGGCAGAACTTTCCAGCTGCTGGGGGAACCTTAGAGTACCCCTTTTACCACCTTTATTTTGTAAGATGAGATTAGTCAGAAATTTGGCTAGGAAGGGGCAAAAAGGATAAAGACACCTATTTACAAAACCTGCTAAGCCAGGATACATCCTTGAGATGTTGGCACTAACTCCTTAGTAAGTCCTTTCCCAGCCCGGTCCTGGCTGCCATTCCCCAGCCAAACTCCATCACCAGACTGCTATCCCTGGGGCCACACGGACTAAGGCTAAAAGCAAAGATGGCACCATCCAGTCACCACTCTCCTGGGGCTCTAACCTCACCAAGTTGTCCTTCCTTGACCACCCACCTGGAGGCGCCATGAACACAACAATCTACTCCTCTCAAGCTCATGCCAAAACCAAGCCCCTTCTCGCAAAACAACTGTTGCAGCCATTGTTCAGTCCAGGGGCATTTGGAGTGTTCATACAGAAAGTCCAAATTTCCCCTCGCAGGAAGTTCCTGGAAGGAAGTCGGTGCCCTGAAGTTCAGCCACTCCTCAGACCAGAGAAACAAAGGAACACAGGCATCCAGCGACTGTCTGTTCTCCAGAAGGGCTACAGCAGCCTACAAGCAGGATTCTGAGGCGCTAGCAGCCTCAGTGAGCCCGGGTGCAGGATTTCTGGGCAGGCTCAGGTCAGGAGAGCCATTCAATTTGCACCTTTGAGGAAGAGCAGTGTGTGTGGGGCCACGTTCAACCAAGAAAGTTGAAGATTAGAATGGCATTATGGATGTCAGTTATTTGTTGCCCTTCCCCAATTTACTACTGCCCCAATTCTTTGGAAACCAGAGCGCTCCGCCATTGGCAGCAGCGGTACCTGCTGGCCAGGCACACGTGGAAAGTTATTCCTGTCACTGTATATCCACCATTGCTAAAATTCTTTTTTTTTCCTTATTTTAAAAATAATGTGCGTGCATTTAAATTTTTCCAAACAAAAGAGATGGTAATAAGAAGTAGCCTATATTCCCCACTTCTGTGTTCTTCCACTATTATTGTTTTCACAGTCTTTAGGCGCTTACCAGTTTAACCGAATAACAGGAATGCATCTCTTCTTGATTTGTGAACCTCAGAGAGAATCTAACGCATTCACCATTCCTTCACCTCTGATTCCGCTCTAGTTTTTTGGATATGTTGCATTTAGTTCCTCCATTGGGTAGCTCTGTTTCTTGTTTCAACAGCGTTACACAGCACCTCTTGCCAGCCCACCGTGTGAGAGAGGGCAAGCAGCATCCTGACATCCCCCTCCACCACCCCTTCCCCTCCTGCCCTGTCGCCTAGGACTGCTGGCAGCTCCTCCCTGCTTTCTGCACTGCCAGGCTTTTAAGCCTTGGTCTGTTTTCTCTGTGGTTGTAATTACATCTTTGCTGTCTTGTGCAGAGATTAACCAACAAACTACTCAGCAACACTGACATTATGATCACGCACCTACTACTTCCTGCAGCTCCAAGAGCAGTGCTCAACTCGCAGAGAAGGAAACAGAATTCTGTATCAGTGAAACCTGGACAAACCTGTCGGTCAAATGGGGTTTCTTTTCTCAGATGCCATTAAATGCTCAAAACTATACCACTTTAGTTTATTTGAACTTTCACACTTGTAAAAAAAACAGTACGTGAAATGACTATTTGATTACTCGCCAGTTCTAGTCAATATTTATGTCCATGTGGTCTTTTTTAATCAAAACTGCCACAATATGACCTCAACAGTACTGTGTTCATCCCTTTCTAATAAAGAAATGCACATTACTGCAAAAGCGCAAGGGAAGAGTTCATTGAGCTAAACAATTAAGCCAATAAAAAGCACCCCTGTGGCCCCAATGTTCCAAGGCACATGCCCAAGGGGAGAGATGACACCAGGTAAAGAGATGACTCAGTCAGCATGGCTACTTTTTCTCTTCCTATGTGCAGGCTGGCTATGTTATTTAGCTTCTTGGCTGCCTGACTTTTGTTATTGTTTATGTGCTTAAAAAATAATAGCAACGACATGTAAACAAAAACACAGGTAGTCTTAAATTATTTACCTGGCAGTGTTACAACACAGAGAACTGGTCGTAACACCTAACAGAGTAAATTGCTTTTCTGAGATAAACTGATTTCTGAAACAGGCAAAGTTACAGGAAAACTGATGTTGCACAGTAGAAAAAGCAACGGTTTGGGAGTAATACTAACTAAGTTGGGTTTCAATCCTGGATAAACTACTTCCCTGGCAGGCCTTGGGAGAGTTACTGAAGCCCTCTGAACCTTGGATTCCAAGTGTTTAAACAAGAAAAACACCACTCTTGTTGGAGAGGTCCTGTGAAGATGAAACAAGACAATGTGTACGACACAACCAGAACAGTCTCTGGTGCTTACAAATCATTGCTTAGCAACTAACTACACATCCAGGCTCAACTCTCTTTCAAATTAGCTTTAGTAAGTGAAGATGGGGCATCAAGCTGTATTTATTCAGGTCCTAGGAAGCAATAGAAGAAAGGGGTGATATGCAGGTATTATTAAGAATCTAGTTGTAAACCTAAAAAACAAAATGTATAAAATACAATAGTAGAAAAAAAATTGGTCAAAGATAATGTTACTGCCAAAATCTCTTACAATTAGACTTGCTGGAAGATATTTTTTAAAGGCCCCTTCTTTGATTATAATTCTGAATTAGACCTTTGTACATTAAGCTGTTTTACAAGCAACATAAACCATACTGTAGACAATTAAGAGGTCATTACAAAAGACGCTACTAGTAAAAATAATGAAAATCCATAATTTATAATTAATCCGGATTTATGGGGGGTTAACAAAAGTGAAAGGCTTTGTATGGACCACTCTATAAGTTGATTACAAAACTGTGAATTCTAGAACTCTGGACGATGACCACCCCGATGGGCTGTTGTCCGTGTAAGAACCATGCACTGAAACACAGCGACACAAAACGTCTTCCCCAAAACCACGCGGGTATTTCGAGATACATCCCTCACAGTTATGTGGACTTTACTCTCCGAAATCTTACCATTCCCCTCTTTAATGCGTTTGCACCCACGTAATCCATGCTGCAGCAGTGATGGAAATTTAAAACTATTTCTAGCCAAAATGATATTACCAGACTCCTCTATGCTTACAAAAGTAGTTTCTACTTGAGGGTGAGTGGTGAGATGTTAGGATGGATGTGGACCACCATCTACGTGCACAATATTCTCTGTATTTAATTGTCTTAGTATGTAATGTTATTAGGAAGCCTCTTCTTGCATTATGTCATTGGCCTTTCACTGTTTCTTCATAAGGTTAATGTTAAACCCGCTTTGTATTTCTACTCACTGCCAATATTCTGCCATCCAATGCTATTTCCTTTAATAAGTCAAGGTAGAAGAAAAAAGATATTTAAAATGCTCTCTTTTAACCATCAAAAGATGGGAAGGGACATAGAAGTCAATAACAAAAACAAATACAATTTAAAAATGGGCAGAGAATCTAAAAAAAAATGTTCCAAAGAAGACACCGATGGCCAACAGGTACATGAAAAGAAGCTCATCATTACTAATATAATAGCAGGGAAAAGCAAATCAAAACCACTGCGAACAGAGTAGCTGCTATCAGAAGGACAAGAAGTGTTGACAAGGGTGTGGAGAAAATGGGACTTTTATGCACTGTTGACAGGATTGTAAACTGGTGCGACCATTACGGGAAATAGAATGCTGGGTCCTCAGAACATTAAAAACAGAACTACCATATGGTCCAGCAATTCCACTTCCGGGTATTTATCCAAAGAAAACCAGAACACTAACTCAAGAAGGTATATGCACCTCCACCCCTGTATTCATTCTCAGCATCATTTGTAACAGCCAATATATGGAAACAACCTAAGGTACGTATGAATAAAGAAAAGGGGATATATATATTTATTTATATATATACTTATATACATATTTATATGTGTGTATATATATATATAAAATCTCCATATATACACATATATAAAGGATTACTCAGCTATAAAAAAAAGAATTAAATCCTGCCATTTGCAACATGGATGGACCATAAGGGCGTTATGCTAACTGAAAGAAGCCAGACAGAAAAAGACAAATACTTATGATGTCATTTATATGTGGAATCTTAAAAAAAGAATTTAAAAAAAAAGCTCACAGATACAGGGTAGTGAAATGGGAGAAGGGAATCAAAAGGTATAAACTTCAGTTTATAAAATGAATAAGTAATATGGATGTAATATGAAGAATGACAAGTTAGTAACACTGTACTGTATATTTGAAAGTTGCTTAAGAAAATAGATCTTCAAAGTTCTCATCACAGGACAAAATATGTCTGTGGTTGCGTACACTGACCGGTATTAAAGAGACTTCTCGTAGTGATGCACTCACAACACTGTACAAACACCGCAGCCTTGTGTCCTCACCTGAAACTAACCCAACGCTGCATGTCCATTACACCTCAACTTAAAAGGAGGGGACACCAAAGTCAGTCCCTTTGTTCATGAAGGTGATTATTTTCAACTATTTTGGAAATTCCCTTCAACTTATACCTTCTGAGCACTTTCTCTGTATGGGGCGATTGACGAAATCCTGCCCTGGGGGAAACAGCCAGGAGCCTTGGTGGCAGGCAGGGAAGAGAGCTCCAGTAGCCCAGGGCAAGTTGGAGTGAAGGAGGTAGGAAGGCGCAGGCACAAAGACATCACCTACTGCGAATGGATCATTTCATGGCTGGCTGTCCACCCCCAGGTTGTATGTTCTGTTTTGCAGCCAACTAAAAGTCCCATGGACTGAAGTGGTTTGAAAACAGTCATCCTTTAGCTAACCTAATCTTAAATCTCACTTTTCTTATATCCCGTGGTGACTTCACAAATCCCTAATCTTCAGGAAAAGCTATTAGGCACTTCTCAAGAACTTATTAACCAGGCACACACCGACCATTACTCCAGAACCCCTTTTCCCACAGCACAGAAACCAGAAAGCTGCTGGATTCTTACTCTGCTGCTCAATTTTACCTTGATTATAAACCCACATCCCTTCCATGTGGCTAGTTTAACTGCCTAACCATCCGTAAGAGTGATGGCACCTCAAAGAAGTATGACCCTGACAAACCGATGGGGTCGTGGAGGAGAGGGCTGTGCTCTGTGTGTGGCCTCCTGGAGGCTGGGCCACATCGGCACCGTCCCAGGTGACAACACGAGAACAGACCATTGACTCCTGGCACAGGAAGGTCACACAGCCTCTGTCTGCAAGGTGACTGCCACTACTCCTGGCGTTCCACACACACCCATCGTGTCCGCCTATGTGCTTGTAGAAGGTCTTTGCTACAGAACATCGTCAGCAAAGAAGTGTCACTGTTCTCAGAAAGAGTTTTAGAAACAGGAAGTGACTCTGGTCCTCACGAGGAGTGGGCTCAGACTCGCCCCGTGACACACACCACACTACTTAAAGAAGCAGGGAGCCGTCTGACCTCGATGTTGGCAAAACACACAGAAGCGAACCCTGCTATCCAGGCACTGGGCAGGCTAAAGACCACTCGGTTCTGGTGACGGAATCACAGGCTACTGAAACCCCACCCCAGGAACGTTTCACAGGGAAACTACATCTGCTCATGGGACTGGCAACACGTAAGAGGCAGACATACACAACGTGGGGGGAAGGAAAGATGACAGCCATGCCTTCAAGTGATTACACACAAACACTGGATTTTCTGAGCGGTAATGTGAACTCACCGGGAAGCGTTTGTCAAGGTATTTGCAGATAACAAAAATGTCCTTAAATATTCATTGCAGAGTAGTGAAAATGTATTGCCATTAATGAATCCTCTACCAGGATTCACTGTTTGACTCTGTGTTGTTGGGGGAAGAAAAAAAAAGCCAAAACCAATACAAGTGTTAATAAGACAGACGTTTTTAGAAGCATTGTTTAAAAAAAAATACATACATGGGCCCTGGAGGCTGTAGCTCAGTGGATTGAGTGCGGGCTGTGAATAAAGGGTCAGCAGTTCGATTCCCAGTCAGGGCACATGCCTGGATTGCAGACCAAGTCCCCAGTGGGGGCCACGTAAGAGGTAACCACACATTGACATTTCTCTCCCTCTCTTTCTCCCTCCCTTCATCTCTCTCGAAAAATAAATAAATAAAATCTTTAAAAAATACAAACATGGGTCTCTAATTGGTACCTATGTGATGGACCAATGCTTGAATTCTTCAGATACCTACACTGCCCAGCTCTCTGCTCCGCTGATGAAGAAAAGACTGACGGCACTGTGCAAACACTTCCTACACAGTAACAGGCATTTTGTCTTTAACTCAGCAGCCAATTCCATGCAGTAGCACGAACTCACATAAAGTAATAGCATTTACACAGTACATACTCATAAAGTGCTGAGTGTCAACATCCTAATTGTCATAGAAAGCAACTTACATTTTTTAAAAGATCTTATATAAGAAGGCCAAACTGTTAATAGCCTGTTCATACTGCTAAAAATCGAAGAGAATGTGTGGAGGCGGCTGTTTTTCCCCTCCCCAATTCTTCCCTGGGTAGCCTCAGGTTATCTCTGTAACCTGCTCCAGTGGACCTGGAGAGAACCGGTGTGGCCTTGAGCATCTCTAAAGAGCTGTTTTCCTCACTCCGCACGGCTGCTGGCTGTGCTTTCTGCTGGCTCTCTCAAGGCACTCCTTCCTGTGTACTGCATCTGGCTGTTCTACGAGCAGCTAGCTAGCCCATGCTCATTTTCTTACACTTTACGGAAACCCAGCAAATGTATTCATTAGTGTCTCCTGTGTGTAAAAGCAGCATTGTTGGCACGTCTGACCAAGCATTGGCCCCCTCTGAACTCAGTGACTCTATTCCACTCTCTCAGTGGGGGAGGTCCATTCCTGGGAGGACACCTCAGGGACAGCAAGGTGGCCGGGATCCTGCTCACATCAGTCATTTTGCTCAGCATCAGGGGTACAGAAATAAAAGAACTACCTTTTATCTTTTCATCCAAAGACTATTTCTCTCCCCTCAGAAGACATACCGGATCACTGCTATACATGCAGACAGAAGTTTGCAGGGAAAAAAGCAACCAGCAGCAGCTAGCCAGAGCGATCGGCACCCCAGCAGGCAGCAACAGGAAGTTGCTGAATGTCAGGTGAAGTACGTGTAAAACTGTGACTACTATGAAATACCTTATGGAGCTGATGAAATAACTAACTAAGATTCCTAAAATGATAAATTCACTTCGTTTTTATTTTCCTTAGAACTCTTTTAAAAATCTGTATGTCTTGATTATCTTCGATAAAAGGTAAAATTTTTTTATCCTTGATAAAAAAAATTCCCTTCATATAACATCTCTAAAACTTGACCCATGGAGAACAAACAGGTAAATGATCAGCCTATTGTTAAAAGAATTAGGTCAAAAAAATTTTTTAAGTCTGCTGTGAATAACTTTTTAGGTAACATTTATTAACAAGAATAGGCTAGAGGCCTAAGGTGGACTTGTTCAAACGTCATAATTACTCCAATAATGTGCAAATGAATTCATGGTAAGTATGTGGTCCTGAGGACCTGTGGGAACTGAGCTGGGATGCGGATCCTCATCTGGACCCTAGAGTTCTGCTTTCAGAAGCTCTGGGCTCGGGCCCGGAACCTGCAGCGTGAGCAGAAGCATCCCAGGGGTTCCGGCGCAGGTGCTCTGAAGCAGGGGTCCCTTCCGCACTTGGAGAGACTGTGCCTCAAAGGGCATAGGGCACAGCCAGGGAGAAAAACTACTTGGTTTATCACTGGAACTGACAAAGGGACAAGTTCCCAGGGCAAGGATAGAGCAATCCTCTAACACAGCCAGATAGTTAACAGCTGTACGGAAAAGGCAGAAAACTGGAAAATCAAAGTGAAGTTCCACCCGAGCGTCCCAACGCCATGGCAGAGAAATAACAATTCTACAGCGTAGACATATACTAAATGGTTTTCAAAAGAACCTATGGAGTTTTGGTTGATTTGGTTTTCCTCCTATGGAAACCCAGATCACATTATATAAAGAAAGAAGATGAAGAAATCAATGGTGAGCAGACATTTTTGCAGAAACTCACATTCTACAGAGTAAAGGATAGTTGCGTGCCATTTAAAATATTCCCTACTATTACCAAGTACAAGGGGTTGCTATGACTGGGTGTTGCCTGGATTAATGCAAGTAGGATTTTTTAAAACCAGCTGTCATTCAATTCAAATTTAAATGAACTCTGATCTTGATCTTCTTAGTAGGGCATGAACATGAAAACTTTTTCTATTTTTTTTTCTAGAACAGTTTGACTTTATATAGCCTTTCTATTTGAAGCTCAAAAACTCCTTAACCAAAAGGCAAAAGACACCTTGACTACTGGTGCTATCTCCTAGCACTGCCACGGTTTAAAGTCCCTCAGCAGTATTTGCTTATTCTCCAGCCATGTAGATTACAGCACCTCCGCCCTGCCTGCAAATCCTGGTCACGCCTGCGGCTTGCGCGCACACCACGCACACTCTCCGTGGAACAGAATCCTGTTGCTCCAAGCAACACTGTTAGACTAGTATAAACAGCCCTTCTCTTTCTAAGTAAACTCTGAACCTCACTGAACTTCCCAGTATGGGGTACCCTGCTGCAGAAATCTGGATTTGACATCTGAGGCTCACCATGACTGTGACTAGTCAAGGCAGGACTCTCACACTTAGTCACAGGTCAGACCTTCAGCGAAAGTTCCTAGGGAGGTCCACACTGGCCCCTCCCACCATTACTCCCTCTCACACTGCCTAATTTTGTCCTTTTTCTTCAGAATTTTAATCATGGTTCTTTAATTATCTATCTCCGCGTGTGTATTGGTTAAAATGTTTTTACCTACTTGTTTGGAAGTCCCAAAAGAATAGGGATCTTATTCTGCGGTGTGTCACTGTATTCCTAGCACTTATTAAAGTACCTGGCATATCATCAAAGAAATTTTTTTAAATGATGAACACTATTCAAGATACTGAAGGTGCAAATGTCCCGTCCCTCAAAGCTGGTTACTGCCATTGCCGCAGGCACCTTCAGTCTGCCCTCTTGTTCTTCCTTCGAGGTACTCAGTTTTCTCCTCTTTGCCTGTCATGGTGCTACCAGAGTAGCAAAAACAATACTAATTCCATATGAAGTTCTGCCGTCATTTGGCTTATCATCTACAAGCGGCACCACACAAACTACAGAAATGTCAGTATTATCTTGAGCGCCTCTCTGGGTCTGCTGAGTCACTGGCACATGAAGCTACTGGTGACTGCCTTCAAGACTTCTAGAACGCTTCAAGTCAAGAAGGCTGAAAAACTTTGCTTACAATTAAGAAGTATACCAGGGTCCCATGTTTGGAGGGATATCAGAGTGAAACATGCTCAACAAAATGAGACAATGATTCACTCTCTGTGGGGAAAAAAGGACTCGGCACCGTTAACAGGGTAAAAACATCTAAAGGAGCTTTTCCAACTAAGGGATGCCATGCCCTGTGACTCTCTCTCAGGACTTCGCCTCCTTGACCCCAGCCAGGGCTCTTCCTACGAGGGAGTCCTTCATTCACTCATTCATTCAGCCAACACAACAGTATTTACTGAGCTTCTCCATTAGGCCAGCCTCCATTCTCAACACTTGGGGTCTAGTAATGCACAAAACCCCTCCTGGAGCTTCTAGAATAAGTTTGCCACTGGCATCAGGCAAATAAATGCACAGGATCTAAAACAGTATTGAAAACTCCTAGGAAGAAACACAGGAAAAGGATGGACTTGGGAAGTACTATGGGAAATAATGGTGAGAGAAGTCCTCATGCAGACGACTTAAGGTTTACAGGAGAGGAGGGAATGAGCTATGCTGAATCCAGGTGGAGGAGCTCACTGTCCCGGATGAGCTCAAGGGCAAAGTCCCGGAAACCCAAGGGAGGTTGTGGGTTCAGGAAACATCAACAAGGACTGGAGCAAGGAACAGAGTCCAGAAAGAGGAGAGCGGGAGACGGTGTCTGAGAATGGAGGGAAGCAGGAACCGAGCAGGCACAGGACCAGTGCGTCTTCTATGATTTTAGCTTCTACTCAAGGTGAGATAGGACTCTCCCAGTCGGTTCTCAGCAGAGCAGTAATATAGGAGCCTCGTGCCTGAACGGGATAACTGACAGCTGTGGAAAGAATGCACTGGGAGGAAGGCAGGGCAAAAGAAAACTTCCTTTAATACCTATACACTGAAAATTTGCATCATATTTGTGCTACATGGCAACCAAGAGGCACTTTGGAGCCTAATGATTCATGTGCTGAAGGATACGATTGGGCACTTTTCCATCAATAGAGGAAAGAACTGTTGCTTTCTCATCTTTCTTCTGTTGAAGGAGAACGGTATAGATCAGCAACATGGACTTCAGGATAGACAGACCTGGTTTCGATTCTCATCTGCTTCACTGGTAGAAGGGAAAGCACGGGCCGACTTAGGTTTCCTCCTTAAAAAAATGAAAAGAACAAACTACCCACTGAACATGGAGCCTGAGTGTGTGGGTGATAAATGAAGGAAGGCTGCAACCATCTTTACAGTGAGATGCTAGGAGACCCCCAGGCGCCTGCCAAAACTCTGCATGCTATGGGAGGTCTCTGAAGACACAGAAGCATCTTCCTCATTTACTAATCTCAACTGCCAAATGCTCTTCAAAGTACAAACACCAGACACCTTTGCAAAAGCTGGTGCAAGTGAAAATACTTGCATTTCCTCAGGATATTAGTTCATGAGAGCTTACAACGATGGCAGCAGTTGTCCTAAAAAGATCAAAGATAAGTGTTAGGTATGGACACAGAACTCCCTTCCTTATTCTTGGTGAGGGAGATAAATGATATTCAATCCCAACTCTATGCCAGATGCTACATAATAATTCCTGAAGAATCGTTGTTTGGTCAATTTTTCAAAATAAATACTTTTTTTTTTCAAAATCTATCCTGTTTACAAAAGAATGAGTATTTTTTTTTAGTAATCTAAAAAACCAAAAGTTTCATCGAAGAGACATTTTTCATAATGTTTTTCAAAAATCTGTTCTTTACGCCATTTTCTGTTTACAAAGGCAGATACTGCTGGTGGCCTACCCAACATCCACTCCCCTTTCTTTGCCTTGTTAGCAAAGCCCCAGTTGTTAGGGCAACTGTGGCTCCCTCACACACTTCAAAGGATGGTCAGTGGCTTTGCCCTCAGTTCAGGCATGAATCCAGAATCCTGAATGGGACCATCACTGCGTCCAGGGTCTGGGTCCCCTTGCCAGAGAGGTGAGCTGGCCTTTCAAAACAGGTCAGACTCAGAGACTCAAGGAAGGACTAAATAGTAATTCTGGAGGTGAACTATGTGCTGGAGGGACTTTGGGGAAGTCTGCCTTGCTCCCAAGAAGGAAAGACCTGAAAAAAGAGACCTACATTTACTGTGCCTGGATTTAGAGCTAGAAGCCCTGTGACTGGTTTGCTAAATGTCTCCGGCAGAAGCCAGAGGCCCGAGCTGTCCGATCTGGAGCACTCCCAACCTCTGGTTTAGCTTGTTATGCGAAAGAATTAATTTTCTCAGCCCTAGAGGTGTGGCTCAGCGGACTGAGTGCAGGCCTGTGAACCCAAAAGTCACTGGTTTGATTCCATTCAGGGCACATGATTGGGTTGTGAGCCAGGTCCCCAGATAGGGGCGTGAGAGAGGCAATCGATCCATGTATTTCTTGCACATCGATGTTTCTCTCTCTTTCTCCCTTCTTTCCCTTCTGAAAATAAATCAATATTTTTTTTAAATACAAAGAATTATAAGAAAATATATACTTTTTAAAAGAATTTATTTTCTCCTTGCTGAAGACAATTAGAATCAGGTGTCTCTGCTACCAACAGCCTGATAAAACTTGTTTTAATGAGTGACTATTAATTCTCTTTCAACTTGGGATTGCAGTTGAAATTTGGAAAAATGACAACATGTTAGCACAAATGAATAAACAGATGATCTTTCCCTCATATTTACTGCTTTTCATCATAAGTGTTAATATGCATTCCCTTCTGAAAATCATTTTAAAATCTCATAAATAGGAGATTTAAAAAAATAATGTCTTCATTTTTATTAAACTTACACATATTCTGGTTTGGTTACTCGCAGAAGCAAACAAAAACTGTTTGCCCACATATGCTCATGGTACTGTGGTAACTAGAAGGCTGGAAAGATTCACTGCGACCTCCGAGCTCTGCTTCCATTCTGTAGCTATTCAACGCCTCAAGAGCTGCAGGGTTTTTGTTGAAAAGCGGTCTCTCTACAAGCCTGTTCCTGAGTCCTTCCAAAAGGCATCAGTCGGGCTTCTCACACTTTTCCCTACACAAGTGTCTCCAGAGCCCTGTGGAGTATATGTTTGTGTGCGTGTATACATACAAAAACACGCATGCGAGAATCTCCCGTTGTTACAATTTCTTCCTTGGAGACAACTTAAGTATAAAATGGTGCAGGAATCTAAAATTGCTCCTAAGCACTTCACTAAATGACAGCTTTCCTGCAAAACAGATCCACAAAAATGGAGTGTCGTTATGATATGCCAATAAACAGTGCTTCCTCCCTTTCAGCACACAGAGATGTTTATTTGCTTGCTTTCCTCGACACACATGACCTAAGAACACATTCCTTGCATAACTGCATGTTAGCCTTGTTTACACATACAAAAGAAAATCCCTATTGGAGTCACTCAACTCAATGCCAAGTGAATTTTCTTCAAAATGTAATTGCCAGAGTCCTAGTAATGTCCGATTTCAAGGCAACTTACATAATCAACTGGAGAAACTGCTTTTAAGTGTCCACAACAGAAGCTGCACAAAGTGAAACAAAAAAATCTGGGTGGCAAAACTGCTTCCACACTAGTTTGAGAACGTTCCCTATTTACAGATGACTAATCACTTAGTCAGAAATCCTTCAAAGCAAAGTGGGAGGGGGAGGGGTTTAAGTGAAAGGTGGATGTTCAGGTGGGATCCAGGACTCTTGCAGGTAAATCGGTCTCTTGCAGGAATGTTGGCCAAAAGTTAGCCTATTTCTGTTTGACCATAGCACTGATGTTTCTACCAGAGCAGAAAGAATATATTACAGGTTAGAAACCACAGTGAAATGGTTTTATCTGCCTTCCGACACCAGAAAATGAATCAAGTTGAACACATTTCAACAATAAATACCACAGTCCTTACCTGGGGACCGGCATGCCAACCAGCAGCAGGAGACAGGATCAGGGAGACTCACCGTTTCAACGTCCATCCTCCCATCTCCCCCACCCCTTTGTCTCTTCAACACCTTTCAGGACTCCCTCCCCTCGCTGAACTTTTTTCCTGCACTTTTTTCCTATGATTTTCCTCTGCAATGCAGAACCATATAAAAAACACTTAAAATGAGCTGGTTGATTACTTTAATTTCCACAAGAAAGTGAAAATTTTCTACTGAGCTTCTGGATGTCACATCCAGACCAGTGGTAGATTCCAAAGGCTATTTGGAAAGACCAAATTCTATACTGCCTCACAGGCGTGGGTTTTATTCTGAAAAAGAAGAATAAGAAACACTGAAACGTGTTTGTTTTTTTTTTAAGCCGCTCAAACTTTTGAGTGGCAGCCAAAGGCTTGAAAGTATTAAGGAAAATTCCTAAAAAATAAAGACTAAAAATTCTTAACCCCAGTAACCTCCACGGAAGTATGGGAATAATTTATTGTCTCTATGAGCTCTTCAAACGCTAGCAGCAGACTGGAAACAAAAAAGGGAATAGGATGACTTTGGGTGGAATTAATTTTTACTATTTTTCTATTCTAACTTCAAAACATTCCTTATCCTCTAACAAAACACATTCCATTCTTGTTAGCTTAAACGCCCAGCTATATTAATGGTAACCTTATATATAAAAATGGTGCTTTTGTTTGCATTAGAAGCCCATTCGATTCAATGCAAGTCAAGGTCATTAAGCTCTCAGCATGCTCTAAAGATCTAAACTACAAAATCCTAATGGAGAAATATGCTTTGGTATCCAATCTTTTACATTAGTTGTCATAAAATACTAATAACCATTCATAGAGACTGAATTTTTTAGCATTTATCTTGAGCATAAGCAAAGCAAACAACAAAGAAAAATAAACACACTGTTGATTTATGCGTATATTGAGTTAATGAGGGAAAAAAGCAAATAAAAGTGCAGATAAATTTCTAATTTATTATTAGGCAGTCATCTTTTTAATATCACTTAAAATCTTTAAACAGAAAAAAATTTTAAATTACATTTCAAAACTAGTTTAGCTACATGGGCACATTAATTGTCAAATATCATTGTAAAATAAATTATTTAGAATTATAGTTCATAAAATCATGTTTAAATTAGTGAGGTTTGAAAAAAACTGTAAAATCCTTATGAAGTGAGGAAACATGTAATTTCCCCATAATGAAAATGCTCTGTAAACTCAAATATGTTGAGCTTGTTTTAGACAAGGCAGGTCTGTAGTTATTTCAGAACACCAGGAATATGTTAATACACTTTAAGGACGTAATTAGCCCTATTATTCTGCTTGCTTTCCCTTTATGATAAAGAATCTATGAATGTGTTACTATCCCTTCAGAACTGTGGAATATTTTAATCACCCTTCCTTCTGGGCTACTATCATTGCAGATTCATCTATTTCCAGATGTGTTACTCATTTCCAGTACCCATATTCATTTCATTTTTAGCAACAATTTCTGCATCCACTTACAATACACCTCAGTCATTAACAACACTCCACACTCAAAACACATCTCCCTCCCTGAACTCAACATGAACCAATTTTCTGTTCTCGTCTAGATGGAGTGACTTTTATGTTTCCCTGCATTTGAGCTGACTTTTACTTCCTTCCCCCTTTTCAAAATCATTAACTTACTTCCTATGAAGACTTCTATAGATATCTACTTGAAAAATCTAAGGAATCCCCAATATTATATGGAAATCTTCAGTTTCTTGGTTCTAGGCCTAAATATGGACCACATACGACCAACTCTGGGATTAGCTGAAATTTCTCCTCTTCCAAGAAAGATGGTCTAACATTTGGACGTCCTTATGAATAATAAGTGCTACTTGGTTTGGTGGGTCCCCACCAATCAAGACAACCCACTTTAGACTTTAAAGAAGTGAGAAATAATCTTCTACTACATTAAATTACCAATAAACGGAATCTACTTATTAGAGAAGCTTATGTTACTCTATTGCAATGCTCTAAAATGAAAGTAAATGTTACACAGTGTTTACTATGTGCCAGACAAATTTAAGTACCCTGTACAAATGAACTCATGAGCTAATCTTCACAGCAATGGCAGTACGGGTGAGACAGGACCATTAACACCCCCAGTCATAGATGAAGCAGCTGAGGCAAAGAGAAGCCTTGCAGCCTGTGCAAGACGCTACGGCTGCCAAGTGGCAGGTCCAGGTACACAGTCCAGTTCTAGCGCTCTACAGCCCATGCTTTTAACTATTGTGTTATGCTACTTCTCCTAATTTTTATAATTCAGAGAAATGGGTAGATGATGGCTTTCCACCCACATACAGAAAGAAGGCTAAAGAATTTACTAAGAAAGGAGGTATCAGCTTATCTAACAGTTCCTCAGTCCACCAGCACGCAGTCCAGAATCCACATAAAATGGCTCTTCTGAGGAGCAGAGTCTTGTACGGGGCCACAGAGCCTGCAGACTGGACAATGGCCAGGACACAAGAGCTCTTCAACATGCACCAAATAGGCCTTGCTGTTCACAGGGCTACTTCCTACCTACTTCCCCTGAATCAGCTGGGACTTGCTGGGGCTTTATCTTATTGTCTGAGAAGCTTACAACTTAATCAAAAATGCTCTGATTTTCACTGCAAACGAGACAACAAGCACAAGTACTATCACTGAAGCCCTTTGTACCCAGCTCTCAGAAACCGGCAATGGTCAGGTAAGGATTTTAAGATGTCTTTCCTTTGCCCACACACATAAAACTTCATTTTGTAACCCTTCTATTTCACAAAAAGAATCTAGACTCAAGGCTCCACTTTGTTCTGATCTCACTAAACTAGCAAATAGGCAGTGGCTTTTCCAATAATTGTCAACTGTTCTTTCCTTCTATGGACGTGAGTCAGACATAAACCAACAGCTGTATCAGAATAGCAGGAAAAACAGCTAATACCGAGTAACTTTTACTGAATATTTACTACTGCTGGGCCCTGTGAGAAGTATTTAACACATATTATATTTCATGTATTCTTCAGAACAAGCACTGTGATTATCACCCATTTTACAGAGGCAACTAAAACTTAGAAATAGTGACTTTTATCCTTTATCACACAGATAACAAATGTTGACGTTAAGATTCAAACTCAGGCTGGGTGAGAACAGAGTCCATTCCTTTAGCCAACATACTCTGTGCATCCAGAAAGATGGCTTGTGAGTTGTCTCTCTCACCAAAGCAGGCAAGAGTAACATCAAAGAAACCTGTTTGAGTCTCCCCAAGGTCTCCAGAAGAAGCAATTGCCCTTTTATATAAACTGTAAATTGAAAGGGCTGGAGTTCCCCTCCCACATTCAATAAGCATATACACCTCAGCTTCCTGTATTTCCAGAGATTCCTGAGGGCTTAGCTTCTCTGTGTCTTCCAGCTTTGATTTCCGACTGCCACCAAATTCTCTGTCTCTGGGTTGCCTTTGGCCTGCTCCCCTCTTTCCCCATCAGGTGTCTCACCTCACCAGGTAAAAAGAGCTCAGTACAAGGAACCCTTTGTGTGATCAAGAGCTGTGTCTGATCCCAGTACAGCGGCCAGCAGGAGGTTGCTGTGCCAGTTCAATAAATGCAAGACCTGACAGAGGAGGCTGCGAGTCAAGGCTGGAACTGGCCTACATCCTCACTCGAGACCCAGATTCGCACTGTCATCATGCCAAGCCATTAATCACGAGCACCCTGTGAGCAAGGGCGGTCCCCAGGCACCACTGCATTTCATCCCGAAGGGCATCTCAACAGGAGAGTTGGAGAGGCTCCTGTACATGATCATTACACCACTAATAAATACGGTCAGTGGCTTCCTTAAAAAGAGGATGAACCACATCATCAGGTGGCTTATACCAGCAGAACTGAAGGATCACACACGACCACGCACACGCGCACACACGCACCATGGCCCAAGGCCAGAAGACCAAGCCCTCACTCGGGTGCCTGTGTAAAACTAGTGGCCGTTTACTGAGCAGGAAGGGCAGAGTCAAGCCGCCCGGCTTCCTGCTGAGCTGCCTCCCATGTCCTCCCCTCACTGATAACAAGGACATTTCACCAAAGGACCAGATGCCACGTAAGAAAAACGGCACGGGCATCTCCCACACTGCCCTTTTTGTCAGCAGCACTTTCATAAAAAATTTGTATGTTACCTACTTCCAAAACAGATTTGAAGTGAGAATTTGGCCTCTGTGAAATAAGACTCCAAACACAAACTGCATAAACCCCTGCCTCGCACTGAACATCACTCTGTGATTCTCGGTAAATCAACGCTCCAATGCCTGTCTGAGAAAAGGGACAACAGCATCCTGTCCTCCACATTTACATTCCACACCTGGACTGTCACCACAAACAGCTCCGCCACCGAAGCCCAGAGCACTGGGCTTGAATCTGATTTCATAGAAAATTCACACGGACCTTTACATTTATGGGAATGTCTTCAAATTCTCTGACCAATGGTTATTTAGAAATTATTTTCTGCAATATATACAAACAAAAAAATATGCCACATAACACAGAATAAATCAAAATATTAACGAAGCTCACAAAACCACTACTGAATAAAATGATCAGTATTACTTTGTACTGTGTGAAACCAAAGACAAAAGTGTTTACTAACTCTATTTAAAAACCACTGCAATACAGCTTGAAGAAAAATATAAATTTGTAATAGAGGGTCATCAGTCGACTACCCGTAGATGTTTAGCATTATCCCCATTCTGAAAATGCAAACAGAATCAACAAGCAAATAATATTGGCTTACAAGATTCAATCATCTCACAAAAGAATTTACTGCATCCGGGAAGCGAAGGCCAGCTTAGATAGCTGGGAAGGATCTGAAATAGCAAGCAAATTTTTCTGATTTAAGTACTTCCCCTCGATTCTGCTAAATAATCTCTTTAGGCTTGAGGGACAAATGTTTCTGCATTTTTCTAACCCCAGTCTCAGTATATCAACAGCTGATCGAGACATTCACTCACCCAGGATTCTGCTGTCACAGAAAATGTTCTCTAATAGTGGGTAGATTACATAACGACAATCTGCACAAGAACTAAGGAATGGGGCCTCCAAAGACAAAATTGGTATAAAGACCTCCTTTTCTTGCCAGGTGACTGAACAAAAAGACTCAAGCAAGCCTTTGGGAGCTATTTATTTTAACAAATATTTATCACTTGTCTATGCCGGACCTACCACTGTGCTAAAAGCCAAGGCTACAGAGATGAAAAGGAACAGCAAGGAAATTATTTGTTCTTACGAAGCTCTCAGCCAAGTCTAAAATCTAATTTCATGCACTACCTGATCAAAAGTCACCAAAGACGAAAAATCAGAAGTCAGTACAAAAAGAACAACTCCCCTTAAGTGGGTCAGTTCCCTATCGGGGGAAAAATGTTATTAAAGCTCTAATATAAGGTCACACTTAGTAAATAAGTATCTCGCCTTCCTTCAGCCAAAACAGATTAATCCCTCATCCGTTTTAGATCATAATTTTAGAAAAAAGTAAGATAATATGCTTACAGAGTATTAAAAGCACACATTTAATAGAGAAATTTGCCTGTAGAACGAGACACTTTTGTTCTAGAAAACCATCTATAAAGGTTCAATTATTAGAGAACGTAAACTATTAGTAACCAAAATCTAATATACCACCTTTCATTATAATTGAGGGAAGTAAAAAGAGGTTAATTAACATCAATAATTCATTGTTGTTCCTGGATTGAAAACTATGGGATGATTTATAAGGAAACCTGATGTAGGGAGATGAAAAACAGGCCCTACATTTCATGAGACTAGAACCTAAAGAAACACCTCAGTCCGCTGGTACATCTGCTAATGACCCAACAGTTCAGACAGAGAAACCAAAGGAGCCTGAAGGTGTGTGTGCACACCTAACATTAGAAAAGATTATGTACCAGCTGTGACACATTTTGCTTAGGAAAGACCTTGTGGCTAAGGATGGGATTTGTGTCACTTCACGTGAGAGTGGCTGCAGTGAAGTAACCACAACTCTAATGAGAAAGGTTGTTTGATGATACATGCAAGGGGACAAAGAGAAAGCAAAAATGAATATATGATTACAGTGTGTCACCTCGCTTGCATGGATTCCACCAACAAGCATAATAATTTGCTAAGATTATGGAATGATAATTAGCCTTTCAACACGAGACAAATAATATACAGGTCCATTAGCAGTAACTTAGGATTATTCTAGAAAGTAACTATAAACATTCGCTCCCATGGAGACTTAAGCAGGAAACAAGCAAATTCTTACTATTCATCTTTTAATTTGGTGGAATTTACTAAAATAACCCTACAGAGAAAAAAATGTTTGAGAGCATGTAATGAGCACTTAAGAGCAAGAGACATTCAAAACATTTCATAAGTAGTATACACTTACCTATCAGAACACACCACACAATTAGAATAAACAGGGTTAAAAACAGAAAACAACAAAATAATGCTGCAGTAACCTTGTGTCTTGAATATCGCCTGAGCATGTAATTCTGTCAGAATGCTGAAAATAAATGAAGTAAAGGCATTTATGTCTTTATGTATATATAACCCTCACCCAAGAATATGTTTTTATTGATTTTAGAGAGAGGAAGGGAGAGAAAGAGAAACATCAATGTGAGAGAGAAACATTGACTGGTTGCCTCCACTATGCACCCCAACCAGGGATTGAACCCGCAACCCAGGTGTATGCCCTGACCAGGAATCAAACCCACGACACTTTGGCATACGGGGTGACGCTTCAACCAACTGAAAAACCCAGCCAAGGCAAATAAAGGAATTTGTGTCTTAACAACTATTTCTATAAAACAAGAAACTAAGGTCTTGGGTTTAGGAAGGTTATTATAATGCACTCAATAAGCAGAGCTGCTATCAGTGATCATAAATAGATCTCAGTTGAACTATAAAAATAAACATTTTGAATATTCATTCCGCTTTGCACATTTGTTTTCAAGAAGCCACAGGTGAGCTGGAAGATTTAAGTTTTGCTGTGGCTACAGCGTCCATTAATTGGCGAGGACAAGAGAAGGAAACAAATATATACTGAGATCCCCTCATTTGCTCAGCCTCACGATCTTTTCAACTCTTCACAACAACCCATCGGAGAACGTGTTGTCACCCTTACTTTACAAAGAAAGGAGCTGTAGCTCCGAGGCCTTAACGACTTAACCAACATTAATGAGAATAATATGTAGCAGGACTAAGAGTCAAACTTGGAGGACTATACTCCACAGGGTCACATAATCTCTCCAGGCCAGAAGATGGGCCCTGTATGTTTATTTCATGACAATTCCCTATGTTTCAAATGCAATCCCACATGTGGAAAAACATCATGAAGCATCATGACTGTATATTCATCCACTAAGGATCTGTCCATATGGAAAGACCAGATACCAATTTTCAGTGACTGATACATTTTTCTTTGCATTCTTTTCACTTCAGCAGTTAACCTTTCCATGTAACATTCAGTGAGTGATAAGAATGTATCAGAGGGAAAGGAAAACACGTGTCCTCCCCAAATGTACTGATTGAAAAACAACTCCCTTATCACACTCTTGCCTCTAAGCTACCTCACAGAAAAGACCTATGGAGAAAGAGTTTATACGGGCTGTGAAAGGCCAGCAATAACCAAAGTCAACAGAATTATGAAATTAATATTTAAAGTGTGTAGGCACTCAAAAAGAATACAAAAAAGACATGCCTAAAAAGAATCAAGAATCGTGGCCTGGTTGCTGGTTGCACTGGAAGACAGAGGCGTCTTCTGTAACTTTAGGCCCCATCTGGACACCAAACCAGACCTTGGGTAATGAGGAAAACAGCAGCAATGTCCTTGATCCCCCGGAAGTCTCCCCTGTGCCGGCCTACTTTTCAAGGATGAACCAGACACTGTCCATTCTCCGTGGCACTCCTGAATCACGCCGGCCCTCAAGCCCGCCCTCGATAAATTCCTACATGGGACAGGATTATACCTTTCCAACTAGGAATCTGAACCCACAATTTACACAGGCTGACAAGAGGAAATAAATGAAATTGGGACTGAGTGGGGGGAAAAAATCAAAGGTATCCAACTGTCATTGGGCAACCACAAACATAGCTGGTGTTCTATTATTTTTATACTTTTATTCCCGCCTGAGTAAATTCCAGACAAAGTCTTATACTTCTTTTCAATCAACCACAGAACCAGTTTTACAGGAGGTCCTAAATCCTTAGTGAAAATCACATCTAAGACCTCAGAAAAATTCCATATCACAGGAAGTTTTTTAAACACTGTATTTTATAAATCAAAGGAAAAATGAAATTTGGGATCAAATATTCCCAAGAAAAGGGGCTTTAACAATTTAACAGGAAATTGAGCAACCAGGTCAAAGATTTGTCTTAACCTTTATGATCAGAAAACCAAACTTCTACCTCCCATGTAGAAAATCTGTTCAACTACGAAGATGTAAAACAAAAGAACAAAAATTCCTGAAAAATGAACAGCATCTTCAAGAGGGAACATTAAATCCCTCTTGAAGTAGATTTAGCTATCCCCAAACTTTCTCACCAGAATTCCTTCCCTTAGCCCTTTTGTGTTTTTGCCTTAAAATTGTGTAGGTCCTTACAGAGGTCATTTTTGCCTTCTTTCATGCACTCCCCTCCCTTACACCTGTTAACTCTGAACCACGAGGCGTAGACCACTGTTATCTCCAGGAATGTCGGCCCAGAAAGGAGGCTCTTTTTCTGGGGGTGCTTCATCTCAGACCATTCCATGAGGAATGACAAACTAGACTGTGTCACTGGACTCCACCACGAACTGCCTTTGTAATACTTTGCCTAAATGGAGAATGGCAGCAATCCACTCCTTCACTGCGCAAATTCGCAACCATAATGTGTGTGAGGTGCTGCTGGAGAAGAAGGTGAAGTACAGATCCCACCTTCAGAGAAATGCATAAATAACCATCATTACAAGATGAATGCGACTCTGACCCACCCAAAGCAGGCTCCTAAATGCGCTCATCTGCACCTCCCTGCCCGCGGGCTTTCTCCAAGTCAGCGACAGCCACTTGACAGGCGAAAAGTGACAGGAGAGCCCTCAACTATTGACCAACCAGAGCTAGTACCTCAGCTCCTTCACGTGGACTTCACAACATCGTTTTCCAAAATGTGGGCTGGCGACCTGTGCCAGCTGCATTGCCTTCACCCAGGAACTTGTGAGAAGTGCATGCAGACTGTCAGGTCTCTGCCAGGTGCCCAGCTCAGTCCCAAGCACATTAACCCTGGAGAAGCCCTGCTCCACACTGTCTCCCAGAGCTGCTTCCCACGCCTGAGCTCCCACTGCCCACCACGACGGCTGGCTGAATAAGGCACCTCTATCAGCTGCCTTCTCTTAGCTATTTCACTTCACTCTCCCACCAATGCTTCACGCACTTACCCTATAAATGCTGACACAAGACAAAGATTAAGATGTCGTGGAATTTCAAAAGAGACTCTGACTACTACAAAGATCAGAACTGTTGAGAAAGAGGTAGCATTTGAGATGTGCTTTGCACAGGCAGAGGGAGGGGATGAGAGGGGAGGAGGTGAAGGAAGAGCAGCAGCAAAGATGTGAAGATGGGGAAGGGAAGGAAGAGCACCAGCGCCTGAGTTTAGCCAGCATCGGTGCATGAAGGCGAAGAGTGAGAAATAAGGCTGGAAAGGGAGGGTGAGGTCACAGGAACCTGGCTGACAGATGAGGATACCTGGCCTTTATTTTGCAACTAATTGGAAGCAATTAACAATTTGAACAGAAGACAATCATAAACAATATCAAAGAAAAATCACCTAAGAGCAATGTGAAAAATGTAAGGAGGGTGGCGAGTTCGAGTCCACTTGCCCCCCATCATCTGTCACTCTTGTAAGCTCAGCCCTCTGGGGAAGTGGGAATTTGCCTGGTCTGGTTAGGAGAAAGAGACCTGATTTTACTTGAAGAGCAAATGACTGAGTGTTCTGTAAGTGCATGTCTGACTCACAGCAGTGACCAGAATGGCTTATGGAAGAAGAAACAAATAATATCACTGTGCATTTATTTGGATAGTGACTTAGTGTTTTCAAAGAGCTTTCAGAAACATCATCCCCCGAGCTCCTCCCAATACCCTGGGTGCAGCCCTGGCGCACAGCCAGCCCACAACACACACACCCTGACCCAGGGCACTCCATGTTAACGGGCGTGAGGCCTTCAGCAGCTGATGATGATGGGGTCCTTGTCCCGGGTCCCCCTGCCCGCCCCCAAGTGATTCACTTGGTGAACTCAAAGGACTGGACACACAATACTCATTGCTGTGATTTATTACAACAAAGCCAAATCAGCCAAAAGAAAAGGTGCAGGAGCAAAGTCTGAAAGAAACTAGGCACAGGTTTCCAGGGGTCTCAGTGGAGTCTTCCCAGTGGAGTCTCAAGGATGCACTTCACTCCCCCAGCAGAGCTGTAACAGCACCTGGAAAATGCTGTCCACCAGGGAAACTCCCCGAGCCTGGAAGTCTAGGCTTCGTATCAGGGGTCGGTCACGTAGGCACCATCTACCTAGGGCTGCCCAGAATTCCAGACTCCCAAAAGGAAAGCAGGGATTCAACATAAACCACATTGTTTGTACAAACAATTTAGGCACCAAGAACCACTCTAATCAGTTCTGAGAGTGATGAAAACTCTCTGGAAAGCCAAGGGCCCAAATGCCAGCCACTGGCCAATCCTGTGAGCAGGGCTTTCAAAGGCGAGCAGGAAGGCCTTCTGTGTTAACTCTTTCCCACACAGGCCCAGGAATGCATTCTTGAAGCTTTAGTTCTAATCATGCTATTGATTTAAAGCTCCAGCTACTTCGCAGAAGCAAAGTACCACAAACAGGCAGGTATTTAGGGGGTTTTGGGAGGTTGGGTATGTTAAATACAAAGATATAGATACATATTCCAGTTTTACTTGGAAAAATGTGTTCTAACCTGTCAGCTAATTTCAGGAAGTAGTATGATATAAAATTAATCCATTATGTGTGTATAAATAAAACATGTAATTACACATTTCTAATTGGCTGCGATTAGGTCAATAAAATAATGCTGTATGGTAACTCCTGTCCTCACGAAATCCCAACTCATTAAAATCGTCTTCTTCCAAATATATCTGCAACCAACCCCCCTAAAAATACCTTACTTTTCAAATGCAAAAAAAAAATCATAAAGGGAAAAACTCTACCACACAATAGGAATAAACTGTCTATGCCTTTCTCCCCCCTGTTCTCAGCGTGTGCCTGACTGGTACAGCCAAAAGGGTAAGTCAGTCACCTGAAATCTCAGGACTAAAACATTCCTAAGCATCATTTAAACTGGGATAGTGCTTCTCCCCTTTCCTTTTTATCCTGCTTTCAGAAACAACGCTTAGCTAAAGGCCTTCTAAAATCTGCCTCCTGTAAACTGCACAGTTATGATGGAAGCTGAAACGTTTACGTATGTGCGTGCTAATGTACAACCACCTGGAGTAACAAATAAGAGCAGGTTTGAGACTCCCCTTCTAACTCACAAGGAGATGATTTTTGTGAGGTAACACACAATTTGCTTAACCTCGGCAATAATGACCTTGGCTGGATGGTGTAACAGATCATGTGAGGTGACTGGATGCATTTCTTGGTCTGCCAGGAATAAATTTCGTTCTTTGCTAGTGAGGTTTAGTGTCGCCTGTGATGTTGTTATTCTCCTGTGATGTTGTTATTCTCGTGAAAATGGCAGAGGAGCCAAGCATTTTCTGCAACGAAGCCAACGCAGATTCTCCCTGCTGTGCAGTCAGGACCGATTTTACATTCATTGGCCAGAATGCATCTACACCTAAAAAGCCCTGGTGCAGAAACCAAGTCTCTGTTCTCAAGACCAGTGAAGTTGCCTCTAACTGATTTATCACTCAGGGGCTAAGAGGAAAGAAACATTCATAAGAGAAACAACATGCCAAAAAAACTAGTGCTCATATTTGTTCCTTATCTTTCATTTTCAGCTGGAAAAGAACACTGCAAAGCAGTGTACAGACCAATCCAAAAGATGTTTTGTTTTGGTCTTCTGCAAACAAAGAACACTTACGAAAATGTAAACATTCATGCCAGAATATTTAAATTTAAATAAAAGGAATAATACAGTGGTATAAATGCAGATTCTGATGCTGATAAATTTATTACTGCATTCCCTTGCGCGAGCAAGCCACCCACTAGAAAACAAGGGAGACGGGGGGGGGGGGGGAATCAAACAGCCTCTGCACCATCTGATTTACCATGGGTTCTATAAATTTATATGCAAGAACTTACAAAAAAGGTTGGAGAAAAAGCACTCATGTAGCTAGGCATTATAATTCCATTTTCAACAGATATGAGGTATGCTTCATTTGCTCAAAGTAAATGTCAGCATAACCACATTTTTCTTAAATTCTGACCACTGAAATTACACGAGCAGCACACTTCCGACGAGGCAGCTCCTGAAGCAGCACTGTGGTGAGTCGGGGATGTTTCCACACGCAGTCCTCGCCTTGGGAGAGGCCACGCATCTTGGAACATGGCCAAAATTTGTACATATGCAGTCAGCACATTTTTAAAAACTCAGGTTTGGCTTGCCAGGCTGAAATCTCCAGAAAGGTACATAATATCCTGTTAGCCATAACTGGGTTTATGACAGTTGTTGTAAATCCAGGTACAGCACAACTTCCAAACATTGGTTTAAAAGCCAAAAAAAAATTTAGAGTAATTCTCATGGGTAAGGGAGAAGGAAACCAAATGACGTCAGGCAATGCAACAGGCTATAATAACTGCGGCTAGAATAGAACACATTCTGGTAAATTACTGAATTAGTGAAAAAATGAATTTACTGCTGATAGTACTGCTTCAAGCAGCAAGTCCACTTTTCCAACAAAGTGAGACTCCAAACGATGATGTTAAAACGTATCTGAGTGGCCTAAAGACCTACCTATACACACAGGGACAGAAAGACGGCACCTCTAAAGACGGCACGCTCAAATCTTCACGGCCACATTTTCTGTTAAAAGTTCTAGAAGGAAGCAATATGCTCAGCTGACCCCTGGTCAGAAATCAGTAACTACACACTGTGAATTGGGCCTTCTACCAATGGGTAAAGAGCCACTCAATTCAGAGACAGGGCACAAGGGAGGGCAAGATTCCCTTCTCAATTTCTGGCTAAAGAAATAGACTTATTCACCACCAATTCTTCTCCCACCATAACCAACACCATCCAACTGGAAGATCTGAGTTAATTTCATATGAAATAATCATACATGTATGGAATAAAACAACTTCCACTCAACTACTGAATTTCCTAAATGAGAAAATTTAAGGTAATTGGTAAAAATGTGAGTGTGATGTCAAATCCAGTAAAATAAAGCACTGGCTTCCCCTACTGTCCTGAAGTCAAGTGCTTCTATGACATCTTTCATAAGCCAAAATGATGTCAAGCAAAGGAGCAATTACCATTCATTTCTACGGAGTAAATTCTGAGCATTCCCAGACCCAAAATTCAACACACACAAAATATTTCATTGACCATAATTAAAACGCTTAATTATGTCCAGTTTTATGCTAAGCATAACACAACACCCTTCCAAGCTCTTAGGCTCTTCTGACACCTTGGGACACATCTTGCTCATGCACAAAATAAACAGAGATAAAGCACAGACGCGGTTCAAAGCTACGAGGCATGATGCTGACTGTGGTTCCGGAGAAGGAGCTGGACAGGGCCAGTCCCACTGCTGGGCGCACCCTGGGGGTGCACGCTGTCTCTATAATGGCTCGGCCGGCTGCCAAAAAAACGCTGGACACTGTTTTCACTACTCACCTTTTTTCATTAAAGCATCAATCCTCTTTGGATTTCTCTCCATCAGTGAAAACGGGTACGAATGCAAGTCTTTCATAAAAGCAAAGTGGCATAACACAAACTTTCAAAAAGCGTAACACAAACTGGATACAAATACACAGAAATAAGTTGGCTTTCTGTCTGTAAGAACCAGTTGCTTTATTGGGGAAAAACAGACAGAGACATTAAACCTATTTGGCTGTAAAGCATATAGGTACCAAATGAAATGTGCTTCCCATAAAACGTTTCTTCTTTCCTGCATGAAAATTAGAACTCAGAGGACAAGGAATAAGAAAATGATCCTTCCCTCCTTAACGATCATGATCGTTATAGACTGGTTGACAAGCTAAACTTCAATATGTAAGGAGAGATTAAAACAGACTATTCACAATGTGCAATGTCAAGGGTGCTGCCACCCAACCCAGACCCCTACAAGGCTGTGATGTGAAGACCCACTCAGGCAGGGCAACCTGATTTCCTTTTATGACAGGAGACAAGGCCAGATGAGGAAGGCAGAGCAGATGGGCCTTCTCTTGACTGATTTCTCTATTCCCTTTTATATCAACGCCAATTAAATACTGAGGTCAAATTCAGGTAGTACATTTTTGGGTTTATGTCTTTTAGGTAAGTAAACAAAGTAATAACCAAAGACTCAATCAACTGGAGATTCATATTAAATAATGGACTGTGGAATCTTATTGTAATATACAGGTTCATCTATTCCTCTGGGAATTAAATGGGTAGGTTTACAAATGCTAGAAGTTGGGGGGGGGATTAAATGATCTTGACCTTGGAAGGATGTTCCCACAAATTCAGGATGAAATTCAATAGGAAAAAGTACTCTCAGTAATTGAAAAACAAATCCATGCAAATACATGATAAAGGCAGTGCAAAAATGCAGAGGACTGTATCAGATCATGAATGGCCATAAGTCAAAAACAAGGCTAGTAATGTAATATTGTATTAAAATAAATACGAACAATAAAGGCACACTGATATAAAGCACACTGGCTACAGAAGCCCTCTGGACTCAAAATCGCTGTGTTTCTTGGGATGATTTATTAAGACAAACATTTCTGGGGTTTCATGTATCCCAGTTCAGGAGAAGATGCAGAACTATTACCTACTGTGACCTCATAAAACCATACCTCAAATGTTGGGTTCCATTATGCTTTTATGAAAAAAGGACAAGATTTTATGCCTGCCTCATGAGAAATTATGGAAAGAACTCAATGTTTCACATAAAGAAAGCAAGCCCCAGGCATGTCATGAGGCCAACTTCGGGTATTTGGAAAAGTAGATGTGGGTCCCAGAGTCCCAGGGTCCCCAAGCGATGCAACCTGACGCCAGCCTCAGGACAGATTTTAGCTCAACATATGAAATATTTCTAACAAAGACAGATGACCGAAGAAAATTAATTCCTCTTGGGGAATGATGTTCCCACCACTGAATGTACAGGGGGGAGACTAGCAATAACAGGGAATACTATAGATGTGGCTCAAGCATGGGGTGCAAGCTTGGACCTTAAATCACATTTGTAACTGAGATCCTATAATTACAACTCTCTATGAAAGACTTCACATGTGTTAATTACAGCCATCAAGACTCATAAACAGAGTTCCTGGAAAGAAGGCAAAATGCTCTAAAAAACAACAACCATAACAACTTCCTTTCAATCTTTCAAAATGTACACAAATGTGGGGGAAAAAATCCTCATCTACATTAATAACAGCAAAGGACTTAGAGCACAGAAGCAATACACACAGAGCAAACAGAGAATCTGCTGGGCATCTGTGATCAGCTCTTCTGTCTGTGTAACAGTGGACAGCATTGAGGGAAGCAAGTAGCAAAGGTTCTGAAAGATTCCCTGGTATCCCTCAACTTGGAAGAGCAAGCGACATCATTTTGGAACTTACCTTCCCACAGATATCAGCAATGGAGCAGCTAAAAAGAAACCAGACAGCCAACTCATCCCAGTTTTTCCTCTGGTCAGGGAGGGTGGAGAGCTAAAAGCATGCCAATTTTGCAAGGTAGTCTAAAAATGCAGAGAAATACACCCAATACATGCACGGAACAAAAATCCCACCAATGGCAAAGCACCATTCGGAATGACTGCTCATCAAAGTGGCTGGCTCGCCCAAAAGGGGAGGAGCAAATGGAACTGGTTATAAAGCAGCAAGAGGTAAGGGGACAATCACCTACAAAGGAGTCCCCATCAGGCTGTCAGCAGATTTCTCAAAAGAGACCTTACAGGCAAGAAGGGGCTGGAAAGAAATATTCCAAGTCATGAAATCTAAAGACCTACAACCAAGATTGCTCTACCCAGCAAAACTTTCATTTAGAATGGAAGGACAGATAAGGTGCTTCTCAGATAAGACCAAATTCAAGGAGTTCATCATCACCAAGCCCTTATTATATGAAATGTTAAAGGGACTTATCTAAGAAAAAGAAGTTAAAAAACCATGAACAGTGAAAGGACAACAAACTCACAGTTATTAACAACCACACCTAAAACGAAAGCAAACTAAAAGAACAGCTAGATCAGGAGTGGAAACATAGAAATGAAGATCTCAAGGAGGGTTAGCAACAGGGGAGTGGGAAGAGGAGACGGGGAGAGAAGGTACAGAAAACAAGTAGCATAGACAGTAGATAGAAAATAGATGGGGGGGCAAGAATAGTATGGGAAATATAGAAACTAAAGGACTTGAGACACATGGACATAAGCTAAAGGGGGTAATGGTGGGGTTGGGGGGGCAGGGTGGAGGGGAATGAAGGGGGGAATAGAACAACTGTAACAGCATAAACAATTCAAAAAAAATAAATAAATTCATTTAAAAAAAAAAAAGACAAGGGAAGAAGGAAAGCTCTGAAGCTACCCACTGCCACAGAGCCTTCCCTACCACCGTACTCAGACAACTAAAGAGCTAAAAATAGAATATATACCATCATCCTCCAGCCCTTCAGCTCAAGTGCTAAGGGAAAAACACAAACAGACCCAAGACAAATAGGGAAGGAAGTCAATGAGATTCCACCCACACTATTTTTGGACAAACAGTAGGGCCAGACAAAATTTGGAACATTCTTAAGAAAATATGAAGACAAGGCACAGAACATGCAAAAAAGAAAATGAAGAGAACGTTGAAAGATTGACTCTAGGAAACAGAAGAAAAGACAGACTATAATAATTGCTTTGTACTATTAAGAAAATTTAAGAAACAGTGAACGTTTTAAAATGGGATATAAAAAAATAGAATAAAACACAAAGAAACTGCCAGAGCTAAGAAAATAAGTAAGAAGAAAAAATAATGATGTTGCAGAACTTATAAATAAATCTGAGATCTGGCTAGCGTGGCGCAGCGGACTGAGCACTGGCCTGCAAACAAACCAAAAGGTCACCAGTTCAATTCCCATCAAGGCACAGGTGCGGGTTGCAGACCAGGCTGGTGGCCTGTGAGAGGCAACTGATCCATGTTTCTCTCCCTCTCTTTCTCCCTCCCTTCCCCTCTTTCTAAAAAATAAATACAATCTTTAAAATAAATAAACAAATAAATCTGAAGCATCAAAATTATATAGCAGGGACTTCAGTAATTCAAAGTGTATTTGTTAATACTTGACATTTATATGTCAACCACTGCCAAAACAGTGCTACAGATTTTTAAAAATTGAAGCAACTCACACAAGGAAAAGGACAGAAATAAAACAACCAGAGGGAAGCTGACAGCGTTGGTAGAGAAACTAGAGAAGCCCTGTATATGAATGACTGGTGTGCCTAAAGAAGACAAAACTTCTTCTGGAACAGAGGAAATACTCAATAGTTAAGTTGGGGGAAATCTTTAAAATAAAAGAATAAATATACAGGTGGAATATGTTTGGAGAGTTCTAGGATAAATAATAAAAATTAGAAAACACTGACGCATAACTTGGTAGTTATTAAACTTCCAAATAAAAGAAAACAATCATCCATAAAAAAGCAAATCACAAAGCAAAAATGTCCGGGCTGACTGCAGACTCCTCCTCGTCAAGTCTAGAAGTCAGGAACCAATGGAGGGACGTCCAGCATGAGGCAAGCAACGTGGAGGGAAAAGAGCCGTCACCCAAGAATTCTGCACCCATTTACGTTGTTAATATGTAAATGCCACAGAAAAATATTCTCAAACACACAAGAACGCAAAAAATATACCATCCAAGGACCCTTTCAAAAAAGCTACCTGAAAGAATAATCCAATCAACTCATAAATGAAGGAAAATTAATAGGAAACATACAATTAAAGAAACTGAGAGAAGAAATGGCTGGTGTTAGGCATTTATCTAAACCAGAATTAATACTAAATATATAGTCTTAACTGCAGATACGAATATAAATATTACAATTTCTGAAAGGAAACTGAAAAATAAGTAAGCTCATATAACAAAAATAGCACTCAAATGAATTTCTTTAGGCTTACCTACAAATGATACCCTCTGATCATCCCAGGTATTGAATATGATATCAAAGGATGAAGAGTTTTGAACCGTGTGAAAATGAATTAACTTTACATGTGCAAAACTACAGAATCATTATTGAAATGTTGACGATCACGTGTGCTGCAAGGTCGGTTGCTAACTTCATGCCAGTAAAGAGGAACAGAGAACACAGGTGAAGGGGACACGTGGAAGGAGAAAAGCAAACTGTTCCAGGGTTAGGACAGCACGTACACGGAATCTTGAGGGGAGCAGAAGAGACAAAACACGGGCTAAAACAACGAGCACGAAAACAGTCTGGAACACCACGTAGAACTCTCATTCCATCTGACGCAATATCCTTTTTATGTCCAAACTAAGATCATTTCAGTTCCTCTATGATTAGCCTTTCAATGGCTTTCAATCACTTACATGGCTGGACTTGACCTTTCAGGAAAATGTCCCTAGCCATGGACAAGTTTACGTTGTGCTTATGAGTTTTTTCATTCAATACATTCAGGGTTATCAGAGAAGCCTGCTAAGAAAATAAAATACAGGTATAAAATAAAACGTGTTAATATATTGCGAACAATTAAGATTTAGAGAACCAGTTTAAATCTGGCATTGTTAACTTGTCTATAATAGGAGTAAAAAAAATAAAATGAGAACGTACACATAAAAACCACGGAAAGCAGAGAATGGAAGTAATATAATGAGAGGTTGGCAAATCACAGCCAGAGTAACAAATCCAGCTCCCTGCCCATTTTAAAGTAAAACTCATCCATAAACAAAGTGTTTACGGCAGAGTCAAGTAGTCACGGTGGAGACCAGATGGCCTGAAACGCTCAGAATATTTATACCGGACTTCACATAGTCCCCCTACACGGCTAACAAAATAATAGTAATAATAAAAACAATCCCTGCTAACAGGTGAACAAATTTCTCCACTGCATATGGGGGGGGGGGGACACAATAGGGATAGTACTTCATCTCCAAAGCCAAGAAACTGAGAAACATAACTCAAAGACTACTACTAATAGTTATGTAGAATACCAATAAAAAATTAAAGGCAGATTACATAGCTTTCAAATGCTGAAGTGAAAACATAACAAAAAAAAACCCAAAACAAACCAAATAACAAAGGAAAGAAGAGAGGAAGGAGGGAGGAAGAACTGGAGAGGGGCAAGAACTGCCAGAAATCCATAAAAGAATCTGAAGACAGAACTCAGATGCAAAAAAAAACCACGAACAAACAAAACTCTCAAGCTGAGGTTTAAACAGAGGTACTCTGTGGAGCACCAACGGAGAGATTCAGGATAGTTAAATATCGATGGAGAAGCAAATGGAAACAAAACAGCCATATTAACATCCAACCAAACTGAATTCAAAGTATACCGACATTAACTTAAATAAAAAGGTATCTTACAGGGATGAAGATTTCATTCTCATGGACATGTTTTAGGTCCCTCAAAAAAGAGCACTTACATAGATACAGCAAACACGTCTGGAAACAGGAGACAGTGTCACAGACGCAAGAGCCGTGGAAGAGCAGCTCAGTTCTCAACACTCGGCAGAATCCCACCCTAATACGAAGCACATTCACCGCAAAGAGAGAAATAAAATTAAACCGTGCACGTGCATTTACACTTTATCATACATACACATTTTACGTATCCGTAGAACAAAAATCGACTATGTATTAAACTAAAATAAATTCCAAAGAGTAAAAACCTTCTGGACCACATTCTCCTGCCAGTCATGTTAAGACTAGGAATAAAAAAACAAAGTGTGAAAACAAACAATCACACCTGGAAAGTTTTAAACTACCTTAACCCTGGTTCAAAGATTCGAATATCACAATTTTAGAATGTCTGTCAAAGAATGATGTGAGCACTACACAGCAACAAGAAGAAAAATTCAAAGCTCCACACACTTTAGTACAAATCAAGAAAACATTACAACCTGTAATCCAAGAATTTTAATTTGAGAAAAGAGAAAAAGCACAATCAAATAAACCTAGGGAAACTGCAAGAAAAATGGTAATAAAGATAAGGCAAAAAACGATTTATTTAATAAACACGTCAAAACTATTCACTGTCTCTTCAACAAATGATGCCCAGACAGCCAGATCCCCACTTGTAAGAGAACGAAGTCAAAGCCCTGCCTCACACCACACACAGAAATCAACTCAAACTGGACCTGAGACCCAACTGTAAGACATACAACTACCAAGTCTTGAAAGAAAACATAGAGGTAAGTTTTTGTGACCTTGTATTTACCATAGGTTTCTAATATACGCCTCCAAAAGTACAAGCAATGGAAGAAAAAATAGATATATTAGACTTCATCACAATTAAAAATTTTGTGTTTTGATATAATTTTGCACATATCCAAACCTGTCATATAATCTTATTGGTTCCATTTTCTTTTTCCCTTGCAAACATTCATTCTAGGACACTCCATTCCTCCACAGATAAAACAGCTAATTTTCTAGAAATGTCTAAGTTAATACAATTTAAGCTAAAAGTGATTTTTACAACATGTAGCTAAATTAATAAACTGAAGTATTTCAATATACTTTTATCAATATGCAGTTTATAAAAGAAAGTCTGTATAATAAATTTAATTCAATACAATATAAATACATACAAGATCTTTTCTCCCCCATTTGATTCATAAAACCATAATAATACTGAAAGGGACCAAAATAATCACTAACATAAACTGGAAGTGGGAAAGTAAACCAATAGAACCTGTCTCAAAGGCAAAGTGGTGAATATTACAAAGTGGTGGATGTGCATCACCATTTAAAATAATGGCCTAACTATGAGGACCTTCACTGAAAGGGCAAGTGTACAAGCTTACAAAAATGTATCCCCTACAATAACACTGGTTATAAGTTTTTAATGGAATCAAACTAAATATCCATCAACAGGGATGAAGAATAAAGGGTGGTGTTCTGGCAAGTACTTAATAACTAGTTCTGTGGGGGGAAGGGAAGAGAGACCCTGATTTGCAACATTTACCAACTTCTGTGGTAAATGCTCTCAGGAGGGCTGGTTTTAAGCTACCAAAATGAAGTCACTAAATGCAGAGTTTAGAAGAAATGTGTGTAAGTGGCTTTCATGAGCGGGTGCAAGCTAGCTACAGTGTACCATTGAATGATTTGAGATACAATGGAACAACAACAAAAAACACACTGAATGCTAAAAAGCAAAAAAATGTGATGGAAGAGATTTACAGACTGGAACCTTGGTTCTCCAACTTAATTCATTCTGGAAAACCATTCAAGAAGCAATCTATTCAAAAACCCAATCTCCTTTGCTGCCTGGGAGACAGACATGTGACTGATCATACAGGTATTAACACAAAAGGGTTGTCGGGCAGAGAATTGAGACTCAAAGCTTTGTTAGACAACTGAGACAGTTTTTCTCATTTGGTCAAGAACCGAACTGTTCGAGAACCAAGATGTTGGAGAACCGAGGTTCGAGTGCATTAACGTAACAAGATATCCATTACATACTACTGGACCAAAAAAGGCCTGTTACAGCATATGTGGCGTAATCTGTGACAGTGTCACTTTAGATGTGTATTTCATTTTCACTTTGAAAAAGGACAACGCAACATTCAATCTAGTTTTACCCATAACAACAGCAGTAAATCTGGCTTTCATGGAGTATCTACAGCAGATTAAGATTTTTATTTTAAAACAGAATAGCAAAAGACCAACCCGTGATTTGGCTTCAGAGTAATTAAAAACTTTTGTATTAAATAACAGCAAGAAAAAGAAAAACAACAGACTGAGTTTAAGTTATGTGCAGTAAATATTTTTTAAAAGGCTAATTTCATTTGTATGTTCAGGGCTCATAAAGAGGCAAAGGAAATGAACAGACAACTTACAAACTAAGAAATTCAACTAGAAATAAACATATGGAGAATGATCATTCTCACTAGTAATCAAATAAATGCCAATTTATACTTATGTACCATTTTTGCCTAGTATTGATACCCTCTCATCATCACTCATGATGTTGCAAAATGTATACGATCATTTTGGAAAATGTTTTAGGTATATAGACTCGAGAGTCATAAAATCTATCATATCATCTACCTAGAAACAACAGGCCTATTAATCTAACAGCAGTGTGCATGTCTGTTTTAAAAATGCGATCTCCACCAGGAACTTCATCAAAGCATTATTCTGAAAACAAAAACACTGGGACAAACCTGAAAGTCGAGAGAAAAAGAAAAACAAATGAACTATATATATATATATATATATATACACACACACACAGAGTCTAATAAAATGTTATATAGCAACTCCAAATATCAACATTAAGTCTACATAGCCACATAGAAAATATTTAACACATAATGTTAAATTGTACAGTATGATAACACCTGGGCAAGAAACACAAAAGTAAAACAAACTAGAAAGGAACACAGAAAAAAATCATGTTTCTTATGTTAGATTAGTACATTTCGAATACATTTATGAATAAGTGTTAAATTCTTTTTTCAAACTTTCTATTAAAAAACCATTGCACCATTTGTAAATTTTCAAGATCAATGAAAAAAACACAAAAAATTAATTAACAGAATGGGTTGTCTTGGTTAACAGGAAAACAACATACAGGTTATTTCTTGAGAATTTAAGAAAATTCAATATGCAAGTGCAATATGAATACTGCAATATTGCAATTCAAGTGCAATATGAATACTTCTTGACTCAAACTTTGCCTATGAAACAGTTTTCTCATTAAACTTTATTATTTTAGAAAGCAACCATATGACCAGAAGACATATATCTCAAATGTTCTTATTTCATTCCAAAAAGACAATGAAATACAAAGTAAATTCAGCAACAGGATACTGCCTAAAGATACATTATACATAAAAGAATATTTTTAATAGAAAAAAATAAATCATGTGATCCCATGATTCAGAACTAGGGATGCTCAATGCCTTAATTAATTCTGGGAAGAATACACTGTAATCTGAGAAGCAATTCACAGAGAGACTCTGGGGATTTAGAAAAACCCTAGACAAGAATCTCTGTTCCCACAGTCGACACGGCCTGAAGTGGAAAGCCCTAAAGAAAATGTGTTTCTCAAAGGACACAGCTGGTGATTTTCATGAAAATACATTTGGAGTCAAGATTTCTCTGAAGAAATATTAATGAAGTCCTATAATTTCCTCCACTAAAATGCAACTTTTTGCCAAGAATTGTATGGATAGGGAAAAAAAATTATTTATCCGAAACTGATCAAGCAATATACAGGTCAGGTACCCTCTCTCCCGTAAGATGGAAAATTACGGGTCTCATCATTACAAGAGATGTTATGCGCCCAACGTTTCTGAATTACTTCTAATATGCTCTGGAAAACACCTTAGACAGTGGCCTGACAGTAACAGAAGCTAGAATGTGCAGAGAACATCCCAATCCCTAGGACTTGAACACATCAGGGACCTGCATCTCCATAATCCATGTCCGACCCTTGCTTGGCTCCAAGAGGAGCTACCATTACGGTAATTCATTAGTTCCTGACCCATTAGGAAGTGACTGGGAATAAAACAGATTGTTTTCAAGTACCATTTTGTTTCAGTACTCCCTACCTCTGCTCTTAAATTATTCAGAATTATTCAAATTATCGAAAATATATTTGCCTACAGTATGAGTCAAGAAACCATCCTGAGTTAATTCTATCATGAACAAATGTAGCCCATTTTGAATGTTGCTCATAATTGAAAGTATGCTTTAGGGACCTTGAATAATCTGAGGAGAAAGTCCACTCCCTGGACTTGGATGGGATGGCCTAGAAAGTGAACAGCTTGGAAGAGAACAAAACCAGAATATAGCAGCCTTCTGCAGCTAAAAATTACTACTTCTAAGCAGGCATACCTTGTTTTATTGCACTTTGTTTTATTGCGCTTCACAGATGTTGCATTTTTTTACACATGGAAGGCAAGAGCCTCCACCAGCAAAACCGCCCTTATGGCAGTGGCCTGGAACCAAACCTACAGTATCTCCAAGGTATACCTATGTAATAACACGTACCTCCTCCACCTGGGTATGACTCCACTTGTCAAGAATATCTCATGATACTACTTACCTACTCTTTGCCTGGGGCAACCGAAAGGAGCTCTACTGTAGGAGGGAGCGACCCGATGGAAGCGGACTTCCTAGACAAGGATCTCTCCAGAGACATTCTAATAACCTACCACCAGAGAAGCAGAGTTCTCAATCCAGGAAGGGATGCATTTCCATCACTTTAAAGAGCTGAGAGGGAAAAAAAAACCCACCACACAGTCATATCGTGAATTTTCTTTTTCATATGTGAGTGGGTTTTTTTCACTGCTTGACATGGTATCTGGGCTTAGTGTACCTAACAACCTCCAGGAGCAAAAGAACAGGAAAGTGCATGCGACAAAACCCCTCCCATACAACTCAGGCTTCGATACTTGCTCATCTCCCAGCCCTCGCTCTGAGAGAGGAAGGAGAGGAAGGGCAGGGTAGATGTAACAATGATAAAGAAACTCGGTAGGGGAGTGGAGCTGAGGAGGGGAAGCCGCTTGGCCTGGCTCTTCCTGATCAAGGACACGAGCCAACACACAGGGCACCTCTCCTTTACTCTCCTTTCCTCCCCCCCAGAGCCCAGTGCAGATCCAGCGGCCCCACCCTACTAGAACAGCACACTCTGCCCTGCACACCCCACTGGATCCCCCGTGCCTCTCCTTCACCTGTGACTGGTCTCCTTTCCCCATGCACCTGTCCAACTCCAAATCTGAAATCAAGGTAAGTGAGCCTGAAGCCGATAAGATAACGAGAAAGCCGTGTGCCAGGAGCAAAGCAGGGGTCAAAGAATGCCAAATGCCTGCCTGGCACGTCCAGTAGAACTGGGTCTCCTTAACAGTGCAGCTCTTTCAGAAAGAGCAGGATGAGCCTAGCTGTTCCTTCTTTGGTCTTCTCCAGAATGCAGACGAGATATAGGAAGTCGCTTTCTTAAAGTTTTCTAACCATGGCCATAACTGAGGGCAGTTCAGAGGCCAGAGCAAAATAAAATTTATATACATACATAGATATACATACACACACACAGATACATTTTCAAACAAAACTGTATAAACGTTCCTTACTTTATGTTATGTATGTGGTTCAACATTATCTGTTTTTCTAGCTTCAATGAAAGGCCCAAGGGGAACAAACGGGCACAGTAATAAAAGAACAAATGGACACAAATGGTCCACCCAAGGGTTAATTCTAAATCTTTCCCGGAAGGTCCTGGATAAGGGCCTACTGGCTCCAAACACGAAGCAGTCCCCCAAAGGTGCCCCTGTCAGGGGGCAAGGCACTCGAAGTGCCCAGGCCCAAAAGGCCAATCTGCTCTCACTGAAATTGGCAGAAAACAGCAGCCCAGGAAGCAGAGATTCTTGGGAAGCAAATGTAAAGCACTGCTTAAAGCCCAATGAAACAGAAAAACAAAAAGCAGTGGTGAATCTCAGGTAGCTGCCTAGGGCAGAAGAAAACCCCCAGACCTGGGCAGGACCACGCTGGGACGCTCAGCCTCCGGGGCCCCACCTCTGTGCCTCCCAGGATGTCGCCCTTCCTGCAGGAAGCAAGAGACCCATGCTGATATGGCAGGAGGCGCTGGATACCCTTCCGTGTGAAAGCAGTGAAACAAACTATCAGCAGCGTGCCAGGCAGGGGGAGGGGCAACGCTGGACAGACTCAGTGATGCCTCCTCCTCACTCGGCTTTCCTCACTATCCTTCCTCGGGGCACTGTGAGCTGCCTGAAAGGCAACAAAGTTATTCTCAAAGGAAAAAAGAGGAAAGTGAGGGAGGCTAGGAGGAGAGTTCACCAGCCCTGGCAACACCTCCTTAGACATCCCATCACTTCTGGAGCAGGCCTGGGCTCAGGCCCAGCATCCAGGGCTGAGTTTGGGCAGAATTTGGCCCAGGCGGCCAAAGCTGCAGAGAAGAAGCAGAGAAAGTTCCAAAGTTTAAATGGCCCTTAGATGTGCTCCAATCTCTTCATTCTGCAAGTTTCTACAGAAACAGTAAAGGAACAAACAAACTAAAAACCCTCATGTCAGGGGAGGTAGAGCAGGAGTACTTAACCACCTTCCAATTACAGGTCTCCAGCTCCAGGTACAGAAAAAGCACACACGCCTAAACCACCAGGCAGGGCCAGAAGGAGTACGTGATCATTTAGCCACACTAACTTTCACAAAGCCAGTCTCACCGGTGTCTGTACGCAATTTACCAATTTTCAAAAATACTCTACCACGACAGTTAGAGTAACAAGAGAGTTAAACACTTAACCAACCACCCTGCCGTTCTTTTAAGGGCAAACTAGGAACAAGAGTTAAAGTCATCTCGTATTATTAGAACAAGTCACAGGAAATGGGTCAGCTCTTTAGGACAAGAGGAAAACTGCCTTTGCCATCTGCAGAAAAACCATATAATGCAGGAGCTCTGAAGAGCCCAGGCCCTAAAAGATCAATTCACATGGGAAGAAAATATCATTGTATCTCTATCAGCAAAAAAAAAACCAAAACAAAAAAAAACCCCAAGTCCTAACCAGTGTGGCTGAGTGGGTCGTCCAGAAAGGCGAAAGGTCGCTGGGTTCGATCCCCGGTCAGGGCACACAACTGAGTTGCTGGTTTGGTCCTGGGTGAGAAAGCGCAGGACAGGCAACTGATCCATGATTCTCTGACACTGATGTTTCTCTCCCTCTTTCTCCCTCCCTTCCCCTCTCTCTAAAAATAAATAAATAAAATCTTTAAAAATTAATAAATAAAAGAAAATAAATGAAAAGAACCACAAAGCAGAAAACCTATGCAGACTGACTGGGTATAATAACAAAGGCAAAGGCCCCTGCTGATGTCTTCCTCCCTGACTATCTATATGGAAATATGTTTCGATGTAATAAGGCTCTTAAGTCACTGAGATGGGGACTTTTAAATGATTAAATGAGGAACCTGAACTATTACTCAACACAGGCCTTCAGCACTTTTCCGCGTCTAGCAAATGCACCGCCACCCTGTTTTGAAACCCAGTGGCCCACGACAGTTATCTCGCACTGGCTCACCAACTCTCCGCTGCCAATCACGAGCAGTCTCGAGGCCCCACCCCGTGGAACAGAAAGGAGAATTTTACATTTTATACGATGAGGATGCACTTTGTTTTGCACACCCAAGTGTTGCTAAAGAAAGTTAATCATCTACCAAAAGCACATTCACAGGTAGGCGTCTTTCTTTTAATGTGTTAAAAGCCCCCAACTTCCCCAGTCACCAGCCCAGCCACACGATGTTTGAAAGAAGCACCACCGTGGAAGTTCCCTAAATCTTAAACAAATGTGCGCACCAGAGTCCAAGGAACCTCTCCTAGCCTTTGTTTAAGGAAGCGATGATGAGAGAGTAAATGGGTGGGATTCACACAGAAGGATTTTTGAGGGGCAGGGGGCTGCAGCAAGTAGAAGACTGAATAATGGGTGGGCAAGGCACTGAGGCGGTCCTCTGTCGCAACAACCATCTGTCGTCAGCTGCAGTTACCAGGAAATACACACGTGAAAGACGCCGCCATCACCCTGCTGCCTCTTCAGCAGAAGAAAATATAACGAAGAAACAAGAAGAATAGAAGAGGTGAAAAATATCTTCAAAATATAAAAAAAGCAAAAGAAACATTCTATTTAAAATTTTTAGCAAGTGGTATGATCAAAAAAGTCAAATTCTGAAAGAGGCAATTAATTCATGATTTTAGTTCACCGAAGGAAAAAACACAAGGCTTTCTCTTAGAACTACACATGAGTATCTTTCTTAAATATCACTATTCACTTCCTGCAACGGAGCCAAAAAGTCTCACTCTAGCTCTTTTTCTTTAACTTGTGAATCAATTATTGTTCCCACCAATGAGGTGCAGGAACGTAAAGGCACTAATAACATTCTAGCTCCTTAACCACTCCACACTTCCTTGAAACAAATACTTTGCTTCTTAATGCAATCCAATGGCTCACAATCCAAGACTAATTCTGTAATAAAGGTGTGTGGAACTTTCAAATTTCAAAGGACCTGGTGTGTGTAACAATTTTCCATTCAAACTACTTGATAAATGCTATTGGCTTTTCAACCCAAAACAATGTAAGAATGTTCAAATGAATCATTCTCGCTGGAGAATGAATGAGAAGCGGGCAGGGAGACAAAGAATATTTCAGTTTCGTCTTTAAAACAGAATCCCTTTCATTGTGCCCCAGGTGGCCCACAGAGCAGCAAACAGGAGTGGCAAGTGGGGAATATACGGATAATAGCTGTTAGAAGCGAGCAAAAAATTTAAATTCACTTCTTCCACCTGCTCTACTTTCTTTCGGGAACCCTGCTACCCACCTGCCCTCGCCCTCCTATCCCCTGTATAAGGCCCAATTACTGACAACGTAATTTTGTAAATCCTGCCACGCACTGCGGGACACTGAGATACAAAGAAACAAGAGGCACTGTCATTGCCCACCCCCAACCCCCACCCAACCACGGAGCTACCAATCCAGTTAGAGAGGCAGGGCAGGCGGTTTCTAAGAGTTTCTCACAGTTGTAGTTAAAGGGGGAAAAGTACCATATATGCTCCAAGGAAATACATATATATATAACTCAGGAGTTCAAATTCTTAAGATCATCTGCTTTTCCCCAGTTGTGTAATCCCCAGAAAGCTTCTACAATGGCCTTCAGATTATTTTGTCTCTTTCTTTGTATTAAGAGCCAATAGAAAAGCCCAAGCCAGGAAGGATAATAATACTCAGAAGGACATGTCAGTCCGAGGGCGTCAACTGTGAAACAACAAGAAATGTGACAAGTGCTTGTAGCCTTTCCTGTTGGCAAACAAGAAATTAAGGAGTGTCCCATATAGCCTGTGATCTTGAACATAATAGGTGCTTAATATTTGTTCTTGACCAGCATTCTGTATGTAGCTGTCTTTCTTATGGCATCCCTGGTTTAAAAAAAAAAAAAAAGAGGAAATGTTCATTTTCCAATAACTGGCAAGAGTTTGATGAATACATAAATTTGAAATCTCTTCATAACTTGACTTTTAAATAACACTCATTTTGTTCTTTAAATTGAACCATAACGGTTTTTAACAAAATATTCTGCCTTGATTTCCAAAACCATGGCTGGGCATAAGGAAGGGTCAACTCCAGAGCTGTTCAGGGAATTCGGATTTCGGTTCTCAGCACTGCAATATGGATGCTTGCTTTTGTTTGCAAAGTCTAGATTCACGACCACCTAGGATTTATGAACTCATTTCCGACAGCATGTCTAGGTCCCTTTTTCCCTTTTTATTGCATGTTAGCTGAGAAATCAGGCAGATTTTTACATATCAGTAATGTAACAAATCAAAGGTGACTGTCAAACAACTTCCTATAATTTTATTAGGAACAGCTGTTCACACAAAATACTGTTTGGGTCTGATAACAGCTCTTTCTTTAATGTTACTCCATTCAGCAGAACAAGAGAAAAAAACATTCACTGTTTACTGCAGTCAGTTATTGCCACGGATTTAATTACCAACAATCACACATTCTACCTTCTATTGCTATTTCACACTTCCCCAGGATTAATTCTGCAAAGACCTTAACATTGCCTTAAAAGCCAGGATAAAAAAGTTTCTTTTTGAAAAATGGCACTGCCCTCTCCCTCAACTAGGAAACTAGATTTTAAATTTGTTGCTACAAATACTTGTATTCCCCTCAACCCAAAACATAAGAGTCTGGAGGAAACAAATTCCCTCCCCATTTGGGGGCGAAAGCAAACTTAACCTTCTTAAAATGGCTTTTCTCTCTTCCAAGATGTGCCGTTTGAATTCCCTATGTTCCCTCTACAATAGCCCGTCAACATTTCCATTCATATCAACAGAACGAGTAACATCCCCTTAAAGAAAAATTAATATAAATGCTGGGATAAAACCATCTTTGGAAAAGTGCCTTCACCTCTTTTCAAGGATGAGTTCGCCTGGATCCTGAAGAAAGAATCGGTTCCCTTTTCCCACTAAGTTTAGCAGAGCACAGAGCCTCACAGCCTCAACAAAAAACTGTCTCAGGTTTTTAAAAACTCATCTGTAATAAAAATAATAACTACACTTTTAATAGGCCTTTCTAAAAATTGAACATAAGCTATCTCTTATAAAATGCAGCGGGACTTTTTTTTTTAATGAAAAAGAACCTATCAAACTTATTTGAAATAAACAAAATGGCTACCAAATTATTCTTCCGGTTCTCTTTTCTAAACATACGTAAAAATAATTGAAAGGATACACGTGAGATAACTTCACTGTTCTGTAGGGTTTTAATGTGTGCCAAGGTCCCCATACAAAGAACCACCGTAGGGACTGACAGTTAATAAGGCAGCTCCAGACAACGAATTCACACGGCTCAATGCAAAACCTTATTCTGAAAGGCTTTGTTATAAGTTGATTAGTGATTTGTAGGAGGGATGCTCTTCATTCTTCAGATATAAACTATAAGCGTTTTTTCCAGAAAAAAAAAGAAAGAAGAGGAAATGAGTCCAAATAAATCCTGACATTTAGAAACATATTCAACATTTGAAAGCTCAAAGAGTAGCAAGAATAAAACCAGTCTGGTCATAAAGCAGCCTCATAAACACCCTATTTTGGCATTTCCAGGGAGATGCTTTTATTAGGGCTGCTGAGAGGGGTGTTTTCATTTTGTGGTTCTGGGTAGCCATCCTAGACAGCCACTAACCTCTAGGTTAATTCAGGCAATCAACATCCCCATTGTTCCTCCAGCAAACTCATGGAGGGGCCGTGGGGAGGGTGTTTTCATCCAGACCTGTGTGAATGAACTCTGCCTATGGTCTAAACTTGTCAGGGCATCCCCGGGCTTCTGTGTCCCTTCTTGTGCTGTACAGTTTTCAATACATATATGTACGTCTCAAATTTAAAATGTTCTACCTTCCTAAAATTCTGTATTCAATAACTGGTTCTCCTCATGTCACTGATAAGTAAATCTTAAAATTTTGCTGTCGCCACCTGTACTCTGACAAGTGTATCCCAGAGAAAAGTGTACGGCAAAAAAAAAAAAAAGAGATAGGGTTAAACTAGCTTCTACACAACACCAGACGTGGAATGGTTTCCTTTTCATTTTTCTTTAAACTTTCATACTTAAAGCATGACTGGTATTCCCAAGTGCACCCAGCGAAGAACTATAACACACTGGTTTGATACATGATGCTACATTTCACATGAACACTTCCTATCCTGGAATGCATTTGTATTCATTTGGCTCAAAGAGCTGCACACAATGTTTTTAAAAAGATCATGAGTTTATCTGCCACAAATTGAAAACATTATATATCCCTGTATATCTATAACTTATTCATTATTTTATGATTTCTATCAGGAGAATCATTAAGTACATTTACTCATTCAACAAATACTGGGAGCATTCTGTAAGTCACAGTGCTAGAAGCTGGAATTTCACAGTAACCGACAGAGACACAACCCCTACCTTCATAAACTTCCAGTCTACAATAGACAGAAAATCTATTATGTATCACACCTGTAATTCACTTAGAAGATCCAGAAGATACATTCTTCCATTTACGACTGGCCAAAACTATGCCTGTTTTCAAAAGGTGGAATTCAAGTAATAAATAGGTTTGATAAATCTTCCTATTGGGTGATTATGATCTGAAGAGTAAGATTTCAAAAACCTGCAAAATCAGAACAAGTGAACAGGAAAAATATATATTTCTTCAAGAAACCAAAAAAATTTTAAGTATGAACACTTGTGACTAGAATCTGACACTCAAAGTCACTTCTTTTATGTAGACTTCAAGACACTGATGCTATTGATCTATAGTGTGACCTATGTGCCTCCACCAATAGCAATATTTAGTTAATACTCATGGATATTAATCAATTGAAGAAAACATAATGTACTTTTACACCTAGAAAGTTCATAAAACTACAACCAAGTTAAAGCATTCTCTTGCATACATGTATAGAATGCAAAGTTTTCAAAGGTGTCAAAGAAATAAACACTAATAAAAATGAATTTAGACAATGAATCAGCTAAAGGAAAAAAGAATTCAGAATTAAATATGATATTTTATGGTAGTTTGAGTTCATTTTTATTTTATTTTTTAAAAGATTTTATTTATTTATTTTTAGATAGAGGAAAAGGGAGGGAGAAAAAGAAAGAGAACCATCCATGTGTGGTTGCCTCCCCCACATCTCCTACCAGGGACCTGGGCCACAACCCAGGCATGTGCCCCGACTAGGAATTGAACCAGCAACCCTTTGGTTCACAGGCTGACACTCAATCCACAGAGCCACACCAGCCAGGGCTGAGTTCATTTTTAAGAAGAATAAAAAGTCAATATACATAAGTATTGCACAATTTGGGAAACAATGGTATAATTGCTGGAGGTGATTCAAAATGGCCCAAATTTTACCGCCACCCTTTCATGGAGGCAGGTAACCACTATTTTCCCTTTCTACAATAATTTCTCCACACTATTAATATATAAAATTAAATAATTATGTGAACAAATGCAAGGGTCTCTGGCCATATAAACCAGTTTCCATTAAAATGGTGTCAGGAATTTTATTTAAATATAAGGGCAAATCCTCAATTTCGGTAAGCTAGTTAAAAATATTGGTGACCCTTTAAACTGTAAAATGATACATCTATAACCTCCTTTGGATAAGTATCATTTTTTAAAGATTTTATTTATCTTTAGAGGGGAAGGGAAGGAGAGAGGGAGAGAAATATCAATGTATGGTTGCCTCTCATGCGTCCCCTGCTGGGAACTGGCCTGCAACCCAGGCATGTGCCCTGACTGGGAATTGAACCATGGTTGTTTGGTTCACAGGCCCAAGCTCAATCCACTGAGCTATACCAGCCAGGGCCAGATAGGTATCATTTAAATGAGTGAAGGAATAGCAAGACTCAAGAAAACAGCAGGTCAGGAAATTTTCTCAAAGGGAACTCCTCCCCAATACTATCCCTTGTTCAGATCAAGCATCATTTCCCTCCTGGACTGAAAAAACCCTGAAATCAATCACACGCCCATCCACACACACAAACTTACATTTAGCATATAGCATTTACTACATTAATAGTGTAGATATCATAGAAGTTCTGTTACAAAAGTAACATACCTAGGACGTGAAGCTGTAGCAAATCTTACATGATGTCTAGGTATCATATTCCTAACAGAAATTGTATAATTTTTTTAATGTTACTGATAAATGTAGGTCCTAAATGAAAGTCATATTTTCTATTACTTCTAACTGGCCATATCAGGGAACTGGGGTAGAGGTGTATTAAACCCTACTCAAGTATCTAATAAGACCAAAAAAAAAATTCTCCACACTACCACCACGTTAGCAGTGAAATTGTTTTACTTTTTTTCCTATCTCCAAGTTTATTTTTTAAAACACCACATTATTAAAATACACGGTATGTAATTAAGCATCCATATATGTGTATTTCCCCAGAAGTCCTCCTAGACGTTGACACCTAGACCCTCAGTCAAACCCCCTTTAACTGAGGGGGTTTAGCAGCTCTCACCCAGACCTGCTAGAAGCCGGGAGCTGTCACATTTCAGGCAACGGGCCTGGCCTGAGAGACCTCAAACGTGGATTCAGAGCTAGACAGAACAAGTCAAGACTGTAAACCGGAGAAAAGAAAACAGTTCTTAAGGGTCTCTAAAATGCATGATTTCCCCTTAATTCTGCACATAAACACCCTATACATTTTTCTTGCCCTATTTTCTTCCCCACAGTGAGAACTCAGGAAACATTCAACTACATGTTTTCAGCCACTACAAACAGCCCAAGAGGAGAATAAAAATTAAAAAGATCTTCATTTTCGCACTGCACTTCCCCATCCCTGGCTTCATTTCCTAAAGCCCACTCTTATTCAGCGCTTTGCCTTCTGTTCTTTACAAATGTGCACATTTATCTAACCTGGTTTCACTATGAAGACATAAAGCAGAGCATGTGAATTCACCATTTGTAACTATTTGTGATCATTGTATTTTGTTCCTGGCTTGTAAATGATCCCGCACACAAGCAGTTCAGTACAAAAGGCAATTGGTTCCCTGAACCAGGAGATGGTATGCTCAAGAAAGAAAATGAATGTTCCTCAATTCCGAACTGACAATACATTATTTTCCTCCAGAAATGTGTAAGAAACGTATTATACACGCAAATACCCTGGACACAAATGCAGGCATTTTTCAGGCCTGTAACTGCAAAGCTGTTTGCTCTTCCTACTACAATAGCTAAGAGTTATGGCTTGCTGACTTGTATGTGACCCCTGATCATTTATTATGAACATTCTCTCCGAGATAATAATCAATAGAATTCCGAATTGAGAAACACCATTGTCTTACTAACTTAGTGTTAAGGAAGAATGTTCAACTGTTTTTCTTAGAGATTAAGGAGAAATTTGTACTGTATATTTCCTGTTTTCCTTCTAGCCCAGATTCTAAACATACTGAAATACTGTCCGTTTTAAACAAAAGGTTTTTATTTGTTTCCATGAGAGTAACTGAGAGGCGCACTGGTTTTCAGCAGTAACTATTGTGAATACAGGCCTACATCTGGGTTACCTCATTATACAAATGATACCGTGGCTGTCAACAACTACACAGCACAGCGCTCACCTATCCCTCATCTTCATCTGCAAGGAATGGTGCAGACAAGAAACACGGCTGTCACCATCCACTGGCCAACAAACTCTTCTGGGGTCCCTCCTTTCGATGATCTGGTGGCTCGAGAACAGCATTTGGGTGACACATTTGGGCTTGCCTCCGTCCCCCCACCCCCAGACAAATACATAAGCCTCCTTTCTTTGGAGAGCCAACCACTGGGCTCCCACATCATCATTCCTTGGAGAATCCAGTCGCTATCGAGTCTCTCCACTGTTCCACCATTCCCTCCGGACCCCAGAACGCACTGATAATGGTTGCACACAGGCCACCCAGCTGAAAGCCATCCCCCAACGCGCCCAGACTCTGCTCGCACCCTCGAGCCACAAACACTCACACAGCTCCCCACTCCGCCACCCCACGGGACGCCGTGGCCACAACAATGGAAGTTCAACTGCTCTGTTCACCTTTCCCACCCCCTGCGTCTGCCCCCCCCAAGTGTTTTGCCATTCAGCTGATGCACAGCAGATAAAGGCGCACCCCGAATGCATGGCCCTCAGGGATACCCAAAGACACAATCCGAGGACCTGGGCAGGGCAGCCGGACTCCCGTGTGCGCGCGCGCGTGTGTACGCGGGGGCGCGCTCCGGAACGGGTGCGGGTAGTGCCCGGGGGCGCGCCTGGGGAGGGTAACGACCAGCCCGGGGCTCCCGGGGGCGGGGGCCGCTGAGGGCAGCGACCCGGGAGCCGGGGCTTGGCAGGTGGGCAGCGCCGAGGCCCGGCGAGAGGGTCTGCAGCAGCCGCCCCCGGGCGGTACTCACCAAGCAGCAGCAGCTTAAGCTCCCGGCGGGCGTCCCGCTTGTCCCTGCGGAGCTGCCGCTCGATCTCGTCGTTGATCCGCCGGGCTTCCTTGGCCTCCTCGCTCAGGCAGCACGCCATGATGGACTCCAGAGTCATTCTTCCAAAGTGCCTCCGCTACAGCCCAGCCGGCACCCCTTGCTCACACGCACGCACACACACCCTCCCGCCCTCGCTCCCCCGAGGCAGCGGTGGCCGTGGAGCCCCCGCCGCCCGGGTGTGCGTCCGGGACGAGCTGCGGGAAACGCCGCGGGGGCCGCGGCCAGGGCCGGGGATGCGTCAGGAGCGGAAGGTTGGGGCCGCAGGCAAGAACCCGGCGGGCGCGGTAGGCTGGTTCGGGGGGCGCGCAGGGAAAGGCCGCCGCGCCCGGCCTCGCTCAGACGCCCGGGCTTCCTTCCCCGGCAAAGGGCGGCCCGCCTCGCCCCCCGCGCCGCCGCCGCCGCGGCTCCCCGAAGCCCTGCACCGGACGACGAGAGCACATCCACCGGGGCGTCTCCGCAGAGAGCGGCCGCCGACGGCTCGCTGTGCCCGGCGCGCCCGCTCCTCGCCGCCGCCTGACACGGCTCCCGGGCGCCCTCCGCCCTGCCCGCGCCCACCGCCCGCCGGGACGCCGCGCGCTCCGCTGCCTCCGCCTCCACCAGGCGCCCACCCCCGGCCCCGATTGCCAGGCGCGGAGCGGCTGCTCAGTGCTCGCCCTCCCCCTCGCCACACACACACATTTTCTTCTTTCTCTGAACTGGAGCACAGATCCGGGAGGGAGAGGGGGGCGGGAGGAGGAGGCGGAGGCCGAGGAGGTGGAAGAGGCGGAGGGAGCGGGGAGGCGGTGCCGCCCGGCCCCTCCGCGAAGGCTCTCCGGGGCTCGCAGCCGCAGCGCGCGCCTCCCAGTGCGGCTCCCGCCCAGCCCGCGCCGCCGCCGGCCGGCCCGCCCCCGGCTCCACGGGCGCCTCCCGCTCCCGCGCCCTCTGCGGGGCCGGCGGGCGCAGCGGTCACGGCCGCCTCCGCAGGGGGCGGGGCCGGGTTGCGGAGGCTGAGCCCGGGCCGCCGCCAACCTGCCGCTGCCCGCCGGGAGTGGTAAAGCGGGAATATGGCGGCTTCTGCTTGCCTTTCAGCCCACCAGCCCCGAACGCAGCCTCCGCCCTCCGGGAGGCAGTGGGATTCGATCCCGCGAGCCCCTCGCACCGCTGCGCAGCGGCTCCCAGCAGGCGGCCGTGGCGCTCCTGCCTCCAGCTCCCGGACAGCGCCGATCTGCTCTCGGAGCCACTCGGCAGCCACTGCTATATTCTTCCCCTTTCCAATTTCTAAAAGGCCATTCGGTTAGAAAGTATCTCGCCCACCTCTGACCCCAGTTCAGTCATGGAAGATAAGATACACTCAGTCGTGGAGTGCAACTCGGGAAGATCAGCAATCGTCTTAGGTTTGGGATGGGGGCGGAGGGGATTGGTAGGCGAAACTGTCCACAGTTACTGGACATACAAACCTAAATCCTGAGCAGGAAAGTGAAGCTGCCCAAGTTTCCAGGAGCTTCTGATAGCTTCCAACTTTTCCTGCCATTGAGGTTGTTTATTGGTCTGTTTGTATGTTTGTTTTTTACACATTGTCTTTTTGAAAAGGTACACGATGTTTAACAGCCAAGTAATCAAATTTATCCCCTGGATGGAGACTGAATTATGGATGACTGTTGAAAAAACTCAAAATAATGTGGAAAAATAGAGTAAAATAAATAAGTGGGAAACCCAAGATCGCCCAGCAAAATTTTATTATAGTATTTTGTTTTCCCACTTCTGATTGGGAAGTTTACTTAATAATGTTGTTTGCATATTTTGCTGTGCTATAGGACTGAAAAATGGGCCCAGAAATCTTGCTCATTCAGGTTTTATTTGGTCTAATAGCTACAAGAGGTAAAACTGTTGCTTCCTACCGTAATGGAACCCGAGATCTTGAAAGTAAATTATATTTTGTGAAGGGGATCCCTTTTTAATATTTCACGTTTTCTCTGAGATGTCTCTGCCGCAACGCTGATCCAGAGAATGAAGTCAGGTTGTGACTGTGCTGTTGCTTGCAGGTCAGGAACCCACAGAGGGTTCTTGGATGACAGGCGTGTGACTAACTTCTCTCATGTGTCATTACCTCCTCCCTCTACTCACCCCTGCTCTCCCTCTCTCTCTCTCTCTCTCTCTCTCAGGACTTAGATAAAACAAGTCACGAAGACATAAGATCTACCTTTTAGGCCCCCTTTTTAAAAGAATATTTAGTCTAGAAAATGATTCAATTTCACCTTGGGCAGGAGAGCAGCAAGGACAAACTTCACTCCATTCATGTGAATGTCTACAGAAAGCCTCTACACTTGCTGTGGAATTAAAATTTAAAGTTAAGCGACTAATGAAATTAAAGATTGAAATTCAATATGCAGAAATTTTAAATGGCTTTGGGGAAAACTTAATTATAAATTTGCACATATACATATATGTGTGTATGTATCTATGTACATACATGTTTCAGAGAGATACAAAACACCAGGAAGTCAAATCATAGTCAGGAAGCTTCAAGTGTTTTGGTTTCCAAGCCAAGGATCCTCTCAGATTTTGGAGAATGTCTCTAGACTGGGCAGTCAAGCCACGAGGTAACTGAATTCATTTCATTTCATTTTAACTGAACTGACCTATTTTTTAAGGAAAGGAATTAAACTGTTTCAATCCACTGTAGTTACAGTCAAAGTCTGTTTTGTCACCCCTGAATCCCAAGCATCAAGGACACTTCTTGGCATTAGTAGATATTTGAATGGATAAGACAAATCAGGAACATGTTGCAAATATTGGGAAGAAATCAGGAAGTAAGGAAAACCAACGCACTAAAATGACAGAGTCATGTATGGTGTCCAGAAGGAAACAGGAAAAGAAAATTCCCAGTCTGGGCTGAGATCTGGGCTGGAACATGGGAACCTTTGCATGTATATCTGGAGAGCATTTGCCAGGCAAATATTCTTACAACCTAAGTCAAGCAAACAAAATCCACGGAGAAACCACTGAAGTTGTTGACCATGTTCTAGATGCAAATACCCTTTAAAATATGCAACTAAAACATGGATGTTACAAAGTCCTAGTTCCTTAAATCAACAAACATTCATCTGTTGCCTCCTATTTGTAAATATAGTGAAAGTGCAGGAAGAGAGAGACACGAAGATGAATACAATATGATCCTGCCCTCAACAGGCACGTAGTCTTCAGGCGGCACGTGGCTGTGAACAGCTAGAACAACAGACAAAATGAAATCAGTTTGTATTAAAATCAGAAAAGAAGTAACCACCCTAAGATATAAAAAGGAAGGAATAATTCATTTTGTTCCAGAGAACCGGAGAAGACTTCACCAGAAAGAGGACATTTGGGTGCATCTTACCACTACAAACTAAATCAGTAAGTCCGAAGCACCTTAAACAGAAAGTGAGATGATAACCCATTTTGAGAATTCAAGGGCAATTACTAGATAGCTGAAAAGCAAACCCCAGAACCCTGGCTGCTTGAACACTGAAGGCCAGAGGAACATGGGAAGTCTGTCACCTCTTCTGTGGTCTCCTGAGACAGGTACCACCCCCCATGATCATATCGCCCTGTCGTTTGGGATCTGAAAAAGAAAAACGGCCAAAGGCATATAGTTTAGTTTCTAGGAGTGAAAAGGTTGCACTCTTACAGAAGGAGCTCCTGGGGAAGGAAAAGCCTGCACTCCTGTTCCCAGAGTCACTTAGCCTGGCTCTTTCACAGCATACACCACACCACATCACTGTAATTGTCCATTTCCTTCTCTCTCTCACAATCAGGAGCTGCTCGAGAGTACAGACCTTCTTTTTCATAACTGTTATCAGGACACCTAAAAGAGTGGCTATCCTAGAACAGACAGAAAGTGATAAATAAACAAATGGATACCCGAACCTCCATCAGCAACAAACACACTCACAGCCTGCCTGTCCCAGGCAGTGCACTGTGCCAGATGCCTGAAGTATACAAAGCCCTTGAAGGTTTAATAATCTATTTGGGCAGACAGTCCACATGTATAAAAGAATAAACAACAACCAGAAATGAGAAGCACTTGCTGCTAACATATAGGATAGAGAAAGGATTGCTAGGAGTTCAGAAGAAGGAGCAGTTATTCAGGCCACCATTCAAAGCAACTCTAAAGAGTATGGCTGGATACAAGGCAGTCACCTAAAAGGCCAATTAAAAGTCAGCCTGAAGCATTGCAATCCTACAAGTGCTGAAAAAGAACTGCTCTGTGCAGAGCTTGCTGGCACAGCTATCTGGCCAAACAATAAAGTGGCCTTGCTGGTAGTGGCCCGCAAGCAGGCCCAGGGAGACTCAGAGAGGTGCAAATGGTGCCACCTACAGGACGGTTTTTATAACAGCAGAAAGATGATGATTCTTTAATTGAAAGAAAGGTTTTATCCAGGCATGAAACAGAGCACCTTTTGAAACAGAAAATACGCACGATGCAAAGCCAAACTGATATTCTAGACATAGCTGATGTGTCTATAGTACCTCGGTGACATCTTTCCATTACTACCTTCAGAAATGTGTCCAAGTGAGCCTCTGACTAATCAAATGTACCTATTTAGTGTTATCAAAGGTGAGCATTTTCACAGGAAGCATTGTACTCACATTACAAAGGCCATTCAGGCGCCACGGCCCTGAAAGGCTGGCCACATGGGAACAAATTTTAAATTGAGTAGACCAGTGTCTCAGCCGCCCAAAGCCATTTACTAATGTTTGATGAATGAATGAATGAGCGATAAATGAATATACACTAAAATCAGGTAGTAAGATATCAGGTCACCCAAAATTGTGATCCAAATCCTTCAGCATCCAAAGGATCAAGGGTAACTTAGCTACTATAGGAGTTTCCTTCCTGCCCTGAAGTTACTACTAGTTGGAGCCATGTGTCCCCAAAGACTGTCTGCCTTTGTTCAATTTCCACCTAATACCAAGAGTGCAAACTAGTGGTCTCTGGCCTGAAGGAGTATTGCTTTTGACTCAATACTGCTTTGGAAATTTTTGAATTAGCTGTTAGAACTTAAGCATCAAGAGATTCACAGAGAGATCAGGGTTTCAGTTTCCTGGTCAAGACCTGGCAACCCCAGGTCTATATTCCCACATGACAACCATTGCTCCACACCTGATTCACTCTGCATTGCTGTAAAACCTGAACCAACCTGTACTCCTCATTTAGTAACATGCTGTACCTCTGAGCATTCCAGCTGGGCACTCTAAGGCAGGTAGCAGGATGGGGATTGGATTTTGGAATTAATCAGAGAGTTGAGGCAGTTGATTTCTTTTAATTCTCTGTTTCCCTGTTTCTCCGTCAAGTAATCTTTCATCCCATTATACTCATCTCCCTTTGATGTAAAGCCCAAGAAGAGCAGGGTTTGGGGTCTGTTTTGTTCACTCCTAAATCTGGCACTTAGGATAGTGCCTGGGATATAGCAGATGTTTTAATAAAAATTTGTTGAAGGGAAAAAAAGGGATCCTCCAAAGAGACTACGTATTGGCCACATGGCAGTTTGCTCCTTTTCTTTTCTTTCTTAGCCAGATGGTACCCACCAAAGTTGGCTCCGGCTCTAAACATTCCTTGACCCCTTGCTTCCAAATCCTGCCATCACTAGGATAGCAAGAAATGGGGGATGCAACATTTCTGTTTACAATCCAGATGGAAACATGTATTAATCCACTTAAATCAACTTTAATCCTGACACACTTCATTTCATGCAATGTGCATGTTATATATCGGAGATCATGACACAATATATAGTCAAAGTTAATTGCTCAATGTGTGATAAATTAATGAAACCACATGTTGATAAAATGCATAAGTAATTAAAATGTCTGTTGTGCTACTTTCTCAATGATTAAAATGGTCTTCATATTAACCTTTCATTAGTAACAATCCTTGTAAATTTTTCAATCTGACATTCTGAGTTCTATCAAGATATGAGAGCTGATAGATTTTCAATTTTAAATAGGAATATAAAATATCTCTTCCTGACCACAGAATCTCTCATTTTATTTTTTTCTTTCTTTCCATTCCTATCTCTTAGGCCTATGACAATTTATTCGAACTACAAAAATTTCCAAAAGCCCCTTTTAAATTTCTCAGTGTACTCTCTTCTTTTCATCCTCATACAAATTCTTTTTTAAGTATATTTTATTGATCATGGTATTACAGTTGTCCCATGTATTTCTCCCCTTTATCTCTCTCTGCTCATTATCCCCATCCCCTCCAGCATTCCCTCCCCCGACTTAGCTCATGTCCATGAGTCATACATATAAGTTCTTTGGCTCCTCCATTTCCTGTACTATTCTTAACCGCCCCCTGTCTAGTTTATGCCTACCGATTATGCTTTTTATTCCCTGTGCCTATTCCCCCATTCTCCCTGCTTCCCCTCCTTGCTGATAACCCTCCATGTGATCTCCATTTCTGTGATTCTGTTCCTGTTCTAGCTGTTTGCTTAGTTTGTTTTGTTTTTTTTTTTAGTTTCAGTTATTGATAGTTTTGAGTTTGTTGTCATTTTACTATTCATAGTCTTGATCTTCTTCTTTTTCCTAGGTAAGTACCTTTAACATTTCATATAATAAGGGCTTGGTGATGATGAACTCCTTTAACTTGACCTTATCTGGGAAACTTTATCTGCGCTTCCATTCTAAATGATAGCTTTGCTGGATAGAGTAATCTTGGATACAGGTCCTTGCGTTGCATGACTTGAAATAGTTCTTTCCAGCCCCTTCTTGTCTATAAGGTTTCTTTTGAGAAATCAGCTGATAGTCTTATGGGAACTCCTTTGTAGGTAACTTTCTCCTTTTCTCTTGCTGCTTTTAAGATTCTCTCCTTATCTTTCATCTTGGAAAATGTAATTATGATGTGCTTTGGTGTGTTCCTCCTTGGGTCCAACTTCTTTGGGAGTCTCTGGGCTTCCTGGACTTCCTGGAAGTCTATTTCCTTTGCCAGATTAGGGAAGTTCTCCTTCATTATGTTTTCAAGTAAGTGTTCAATTTCTTGCTCTTCCTCTTCTCCTTCTGGCACCCCTATGATCTGGATGTTGGAATGTTTAAAGTTGTCCTGCAAGTTCCCAACCCTCTCCTCATTTTTTTGAATTCTTCTTTTTTTATTGTGTTCTGGTTGAATGTTTATTTCTTCCTTCTGCTACAAACTGTTTATTTGAGTACTGGTTTCAACCTTCCTGTCACTGTTGGTTCCCTGTGCATTTTCCTTTATTTCACTTTTCAGAGCATTCACTTTTTTCTCTGTTTTGTGACTATACTCGACCAATGCTGTGAGCATCCTGATTACCAGTGTTTTGAATTCTGCATCTGATAGGTTGGCTATCTCTTCATTGCTTAGTTCTTTTTCTGGAGTTTTGATCTGTTCTTTCATTTGGGACATATTTCTTTGCCTTAATGCACCTGTTATGTTGTAAGGGGTGGAGACTCAGGTATTAGCCAGGGATGGGCAACCCACTCTGCTGCGTTGTGGAACTGTCTGTGGGATAGGATCAGAGAGGGAACGATGCTGCTTGCTCAGCTCTTGCCCTACTTGTCACTCCCCCCCACTTCCCACATGAAAATTGTGCACTTTCAGGTGCTGCCCTGGTGCTGATTCCTGGTTGGGTGGGTTTTGTACGTTCTAGGGTCCCCCGAGCCCCTCCAACAGACTTTCCTGTGAGACTGGCAGCTTCTCCCACCACTGCAATCCCCACAGATTTTTACAGCCAGAGGCTTTGAGGCTTTATTTCCCTGTACTGGAACCCTGGGTTGGGCGGTCTGTCTTGCTCCCCAGTTGTTCCTCCCAGTTTATCTGCACACACGTGTGGGACTGCCCACTCCAAAAGCCTCCACCTCGCCCACCCAGTCTGCCAACCCCTCTCTGCCTGGGCTGTCTGCCTCCACCCCTCCCAGTCTGAATGAATGTTTCTTCTTTAAATCCTTGGTTGTTGGACTTCCAAAAAGTTTTTGGAAGTTTTGATTTTCTGTCAGTCCTGGGTTTTTTGTTTGTTTTTAAATTTGTTGTTATCCTTCTTTTAGTTGTGTGAGGAAGTGAAACGTATCTACCTCCACCTCCCTCTTGGCAGGAACCCTTTCTTTCTCATACAAATTCTTAACAACCAGATTTGGGGTGACTACTTTGGACCATATAAAGTAGGGCAGAGAATAGGGTGAGGTGAATAATGCACTGTGTTTTTTTTGTTTTTCTTCTGCATTCGTTTTTGTATTTTTAAAAATTTGTCTTAATATATTATGTATCTTGATTACTGAGATGTTTGGTGCTCTCTCAAATTTTGCACCCAGGGCAAATGCTTCACTTGCCTCACCCTATCCTGGCCCTGGTAGAGAAGTTGTACATGAATTGGCACACAAGTGGAGAATTTGTCATTCTAGAGTAGGAATCTGCTATGGAGTATTATCTATTCTTTACAATTTCAAAATATGATTTCTGCTTGTGGAACTGGAACAAAAGAACTGGGTTAGGAAGCTATCAATTGTCTAAATTGAAGCAGAAACTTCCATGCCCTCTCCAAAAACACATGCTATCAGGAAAATCATAACACCCCTCCAAAATGATGAGAAAAGCACAGAAAATATTACATATTTTCAGCTCACTATTTGGCATACATTAAGAAGCAAAGACTGTAGTATCAAGAGACTTAAGAAGCCATGTAATCCAAGGAATTTCTTTTAAGCCCTGGAAATATTTCTTTAAAATAAAGCTTAATCAATAGCCAATCTATAAAAGGGTACAGGTACAGGTGTGTTGATCAGGGAGGAGTGACAGGGAGTCCCCTTACTTCTTCCTCTTTCCTCTTTTTTCAGGCCATTTGCAAAACATTTGTGCTAATCCAATTGGCACATTTTCCAGCAAGGTCGTACATAGAGGGTCAAAAAATTTGTCCAGATTCTGCAGCCAGGAAGTGCAAAAGCAGTTCTAGAACTTGAATTTTTTCATTCTCAGTTTTTTATTCCTGATGCCCAATGTCTTTAAACTAAACGAGTTCTGGGGAAAGTTACATTCGGTCTCCAGCTTTCCTGGTCTCAGAATTCGTCATCTTTTTGGAAAATGTCAATGGTTCCTTTAATCTTTCACCTATTCTCAAGAAGCCCAAAACCTACTGTTAATAAATCACAGCACCCTTGCAGGAGTATTTGCATTTTCAACTAGATTAACCTCCCCCCCCACCCCGCCCTATTCAAGCACATTTCTGACCCTTGGCTGCACATTAGAATCAGACTTTGGGGAGACTTTAAATGATACTAGATGCTCTATTCTCACCACACACATTTGGATTTAATTGGTCTGGGGTGAGGCTTGCTTATGTATTTAGGTTTTGGGGTTTTTTTTATGCCCCCAGGTATTCCAAAAAGCAGGCGAGATTAAGAGCAACTGAGTTATAATAATAAAACTAATCACAGATGTGCAGGCCCCAGCCAGTAAGTGCACTGCGCAGTCATAATGACCTACTCCAGCTGGGAAGCGTGGCCAGTCCTGCCTAACACAGGGCCTGTGCTAAGCACCAGAACAAGGCTCGTCCTTTCCCCGCCCACTGTCCCATCAGACCTTTAGATACTTATTTCCCTTTCCCTTTTGTTAGTTTCTTAAACGTTTTTTCAATGGTGAATGTTCTGGGAGTGGGGGAGAAGCTCAGAGGACACAGGAAATCATGCAGAAGAAAATGAATGTTTTTCATAATGCTACCACCCAAAGATAATACTTGTTTACATTTTTTGGTAGGTTTTCAGTCCTTTCTCTTCAGATGGATAGACATAATATTATTTACAAATTGAAATGATAATAGAGTACATACTGGTATTCTTTTTAATTATACAGGCATATGGACAAGTGCCCAAATACAACAAAATTGGGCACAAGAAGGCCCCCTCCCACTACCAACCTACCTCTCAGTGTTACCAGTCTTTTGGCAGACTTCCAGAAACATCTAGGCATATATGGACATACATTTATTTATCTTTTAGTTACAAACCTTGTTGCGTACTATACGACCTAGTCTGTAATTTGCCTTTCCTACTCACGTTGCATCTCAGAGATGGGTCTGTATCAGACACTTTTTTTGATACCACATAGTTTTCCATTGCAGATTTCCTACAATTTCTTAACCAGTCCATTTTTAAAAAAATATTATTTATTCCTGGCTGGTGTAGCTCCGTGGATTGAGCGCAGGCCTGCGAAGCGGACAATCACGGTTCGATTCCCAGTCAGGGCACATGCCTGGGTTGCAGGCTGGTTCCCTGCAGGCCAGTTCCCAGAAGGGGATGCACAAAAGGCAACCATACATTGATGTTTCTCTCCCTCTCTCCTTCCCTTCCCCTCTAAAGATAAACAAATAAAATCTTTAAAAATACATTATTTATTTATTTATCTCTTAGAGAGAGGGTAAGGGAAGGAGAAAGAGAGGGAGAGAAACATCAATGTGTGGTTGCCTCTCATATGTCCCCTACTGGGGACCTGGCCTGCAACCCAGCCATGTGCCCTGACTGGGAATCGAACCAGCGACCCTATGCTTCACACGCCCATGCTCAATCCACTGAGCTACATCAGCCAGGCCTTAACCAGTCCATTTTTTTATGTGTATTTGTTTCGAGTGTTGCGCTACTTTTAAAATAAATACTTCTATATTTAGTTCTTTGTTCTTCCCATGAATTTATTATTGATTAAATATGCTTCAAAATTATTTTAGTGCTGCTTGGTGTTCCATTGCATAAAAGTATACTGATCTGTTCATATAATACTGAATTGTTAGACATTTATGTTGTTCCTGATTCTTCATCACTATGAATGATGCTGTAGTAAACAACCCTTGTATACCAATCTTTCTGTGCATCTCCGTGTCCCTTGAATAAATTCAACAGAGTAGAATTATTTGTCCAAAGCATATGCACCTTTTAAGGCTTTTGATATATAGTGCCAAATTGTTCTCTAGAGAGTGGGTAACAGTTCATATCCTATCACAAATGTATGAAAAGTCTCATTCCCCATCTTTGTTAAACTATAAGTACTGATTTTGAAATTATGGGATTGATCTTGGGTCAAAATACACGTTATAATTTTTTTCTAACTATAATCTTTCTTCATTATTATGAACTACTCTGAGACCTTTTTATAAACATATGCCTCTACCTAAAAATCATGATAAACACTATTTTAATTTCATTATAATCCATATAAATAAAGCTAATTTTTAAAAACGTTAAAGTCCTTTTATTTTAGGGAGTTTAAATTATACATATGACACATAGTTCAGTGAAAAGTCTACCTGGTAGCACATCCACAATATTCCAGGCTTTCTTTTAACATAAATCCATGAGACCCATAGTTTGGCTACATCTTGAGTCTGCTCTATATGTATTTCCAAAACTTCATTCTAAAGATGTGAAACGACCTTTCAAGTCTGTGACTAGCAGTGTAGCTCTGCCCAAAGCAAATAAAAACTCTGCTGGCTAAGCCTCCCCTTTCATGCACAAGGAGCCAAAGTAAGGATCAGCTGGTTCAGCTGCATAAGGATTAGACCTTGACAGCGACATTTTGCAGGGATCAGGGGAAGGATGTTACCAATTACTCAAGAAAAAAAAATTGCTCCCCAGGAAGGTAAGACATTCTATTTAATATCTACCTTGTTAAGCCACAGGCTACATGTTGCACTTTTGCTACTGTACTTGTAGGAAAAAGTATCCAAATATAGTACATTACAATTGGTTCAAAAAACTAAGAGCCAGATTAAGTAAGGGTAAAGCCATTTCATGGGAATTCTTTCAAACGACTCACTGCCCAAATCTTTTTAAAGTCATCACACACCATTTCTCTTGGACTCTATGTCCTGCCAAGTGATTAATATCTGAAGGCCTGAAATCACTCAAATGCACCTAAATTATAGTTACAGCTTACCTGAAGTACATGCCTCGTAAGATTTTTTAAGTCAGGTCTGCCTGGAGAATCCCGAGGCATGTGGTGGAATGGCAATGAGACAGCAGGTTGCTCAGATGCCTGTTGTTGCCTCTGAAATGCCACCTGAACCATGTCATTGTGCCAAAGGTATTTATCCCAGTGTATAGCTTTCCACAGCAGTGGGCACAGGGCTGCCCATCCTTCTTGCTGCAATTACAGGACCACAGGTCCTAAACTTCTTCCAGGCAGGAATATAGAAAGGTATCTGAGAATTCCAGAATACTCTCTTTTCTTCTCCATGAAGAATACTTCAGTCTACAGCCATACCACCCTGAATGCACCCGATCTTGTCTGATCTTGGAAGTTAAGCAGGGTCGGGCCTGGTTAGTACTTGGATGGAGGAATACTTCAGTGGCAGGTTGATCCATGGAGGATCAGTGCCCTGACTATATAGAAGGCAAAATATTGCTACAATGAGAGGAAAACAATTTATCTCATCAATACATCTTATTCCATTTATACCAATTTTATTTATTCTTAGGCCACATTTGTCAATTTGGTAAAATAGACATGTCTAGAAAAGGCTGCCTTTCTGTCACTGAATGACTTCAGACACTCTGAGCCACTCCTGATGTGTCTTAGGATTGGAGTTGACAGGCATGGCATTAGGGTAATGGGGGCTAGTTGTGCAGTCCCCAAGAAGGGAGGGAGGGTCATGCTAGTTTGTCCACTGAAGCCTGACAAGATCGATCCCACAGTAAGTCCTGTCTCAGAGAGTTCAGCACTACACAGTGTCCAAGGAGTACAGCTAGCTGCATGAGATCACTCTTCAAATAACTTCATTTTTTCATCATTTTTATTCATTCATGTATTCATGCAACTCTCAGTTTGTAGTACAGCAGGACACAGAAAGAGGAAGAAGTCTGTGATAGGAAGGTCTGGAGTCAAAATCAGGAAAGCTGGTCTAAAGGCAAGAAGGGTGGAACCTGGCTCTCGTTCCTCGGACAAGCCAAGTACCCTAGGGAATTAGGTTCAAGGGAGGTTAGCAGAACTGAACTCAGGGGCAGGAGTCAAATCTGGTGCATCGCCTCAAAAGGGGTTTCATCACAGGGACCTGATGCTGATCCTCCCAAAACTGAACCCCAGATTGGTCCTGGGAGCTGGAGATGGGCTATTTCTACACTGGCCGCCGGTGGACCCAAACAGAAATCAGCTCAGTGATTTTCAGTTCTAGACTTCATTAAAACAAGTTTCCAAAAACTATATTTCTTCAAAGTTAATCATTCACAATTTTTCATCTATTCCTCAAATACTATTCTGGACTTAAAAAGAAAACAACACACCAACATATTGTTTTAAATTAAAGCTTACTTGCAGGTGAGTTTTTTTTTTAAAAATAAACATAAAATTTTTAAATTATTAGTATTGATCCTGGCTGGGGTGACTCAGTGGGTTGAATGTGAGCCTGTGAACCAAGGGACTGCCATTTTGATTCCCAGTCAGGGCACATGCTTGGGTCGCAGGCCGGATCCCAAGTAGGCAGTGCTTGAGAGGCAACCACACAGTGAGTGATGTTTCTCTCCCTTGCTTTCTCCTTAGAAAACATAAATAAATAAATAAAATTATTAGTATTGGCTCCAGGATTCTATAATATGCATCCCCAGAAAAAAACATTTCTGGGACCCTCTATATTTTGTTTGAATTTTGTTAGTAATTAATAATTTTGTTAAAGTTTTTGTGAAGAATGGAGCAAGTCAAAAAGAAGGAAGGAAAGAGAAAACTTGTTATGACACCTGAGGACATGTGACTGCAAAGGAAGGACATGGAATAGCAGTGTCTCCTGGTCTCAGGATAATAGTTGAGCCCAGGTCAAAAGTAGAAACCGTATTTCTCTTCATATTTTTAACATCATTTTTCAAAAAGAAAATAACACCTACTTATTATAGAAAATCTAGGAAATACAAAAAGTAAAATAAAGGACAATAAAGTTACTCTGAAACCCAGTATGAGACAGGTATATATATAGATAGATGCCATCTGTCTATTTTCTATGCAAATATAAATATGAAATTTTAAACACAGCAAGGATTATTGAGCACATTCCATTTTGAATCTGCTCCTTTTCACTTAGTAACCTAATATATTTCCTCATTCTTACATATTTTATAAAATGATGTTATTTCATCATGTGAGCTTATAATAATTTATATTCACCTTCCTCCAATTGGTGCATATTGAAGTACTGACTTTGCCCCTCACTATTATAAACAGCACTGCCACAAACAAACCTGTCTAAGTCTTTACATGCATCCCTGAAATGCCATACCAGTCAGAAATGTAATGACTAGGACAGAGGATGCAATCATATTATAGACTTTTTTTTAAAAGATTTTATTTATTTAATTTTAGGGCGAGGAGAAGGGAGGGATAAAGAGAGAGAGAAACATCGATGTGTGAGAGATACATAACTGGCTGCCTCTTGCACACCTCCAACTGGGGACCTGGCTGGTAACCCAGGCAGGCACGTGCCCCCACCGGGAATCTAATTGGCATCTTTCAGTTTGCAGGCCAGCACTCAATCCACTGAGCCACACCAGCCAGAGCTATTACAGACTATTTTTATTGATATATTTCAAAACCAGAAAGTTATCAAAATATAGAGCTAGGTGGTTTCTTCATCTTAAAATCCGAAATTCATACCACCTCCTGACCATGTTTATTTGTCTTCATATCTCCTTCCTCCCAGCTGGCCTCTACTGATCATATGGTGTTTACTATGGGAGGAATGCTGCCCGGTAGTGCAGGGCAAACAGAGTGGAGGGAGCCGAGACCCAGGCCTGCACCCTGGCAGACACTGGGCGTGCTGTGCTGGAGCTGTTCCTGCATAGGACTGACAGAGAAGGCACAGCTGTGGATCAGATAGAGCACCCTCGGGCCCAGCAGGATCTGTGGCAATTCAGGGTTACAGAAGGAAGTTCTGGCAAATGGGAGGAGCCAGCTGTGTGGAATCTAGAAAGAGTGCACTGACGAATTAGAGAGGGAGGAATGACATATAAGATCTGTCCATGAGGTTAGCCAGGCTAGAGTTCAGAGGCAGAGATTTGACCTGCAAGATCAGGAAATAGCAAGAGTTAGAGCAGGAAGCAAGGAAGTAGGCCTAGGCCCAGGATCATATATATGGAATGAGAAAACATTTTGAATTAGGACTCAAATAAATGAACAAATGATCTCGAATACAGATCCTGTTTAGGGGAAAGAATGTCAGTTAAATTAGGCTAAGTTTTGCTGCAGTAACAACAAAAAACCTAAATATAAATGGTTTAAAAGAAACTTTTATTTCTACCTTTTGCTATGTGTTCATTGCACATCAGCGGGAGGGCTCCAATCTACATCATCCTCTCTCTGGAATCCCAAGTTAATGATCTATGTCATCTGCACGTGCGGCCATGGGGCAAGAGCACAGGATAGCCCAGCATCGGTAATTAAATGGTTCCACTCACATTTCCTTGGCCAGAGCAAGTCACATGGCCATGCCTAACTTCAATGGACCATGCGCCTAGATAAAGGTAACGAACTGGAAATCTTGGTGAGCACTGGCAGTGGCTGCCAGATAATAACCAGAGCAAAGTTCTAGAGAGGAGACTTTCTAACAAGAGGGAAGATTCAAGATGTTTACTTACAGCTTACCCGTAGACCTCACTTCTCCTTCATCAGGAACCTAGGTGGGACTTAGGCTTGTGCGGAATGGGAGTCCTGTTCCAACTGACCTTGAGAAGGAGCCACAGAGACACGATGGGCAGGGATTCTGAGAGATGGCGAAGTGAGGGAGATTCTGGGAGATGGTGCACTTAGATAAGCTCCACAACGACTGCTTAAGTTCATGACCAAATAGGATGAATTTTAGGATTTCCAGATTATCAGGGTTTGCCACCTTACCTGTTTCTCAAATTTGTACTTTTAGATAGTTAGTAGAAAACCGATACTCCCCAAACAAAATCGTCATAATTTAGCCCTCCTGCAGTGTGGGAAGCAGGAAGCATCCAGATATATAGTAGTCAATGTCAATGGGCTAGATGACATCACGAGACACGTTTACCTGATATATTTGAGGACACTTGTTTAAGGTAGGTAAATTGTCATCCAAGCAGCTTTTTCTGGCAATGATGACAAAATGACAGAATTGTTTCCAGAGGAGATTCCTGAGCTCTTAACAACCCCCAAGCATTTCTAGAACACCTGCTGGGCCTTCGGGACCATGCAGGGCACAGCCTCTGAACTCTGGCCATTATGCCAGCAAGATGACAGGAGAAAGTAAGCCCTTGCTTGGTATTCATTTAAAGCATAGTTCAAATTCTGGAGGATCTTGTGAAGTTTCACAAATGTGCTAATTTCATATTCAAGTGAACAAGAAAGAAGCTGGTGGTTCTTCTCTTCAAAACAAGCTTTTCTAAAGGAAGAGATTTCTAAATTAGAATTAGTTTATCCAATCTAAAGGAAGGAGAGGGGAATAATCAATTTTTTAAATTATAGCACCATGCAAATGTCATGTCAGCGCACACAGGGTGTGAGTTATAAACACTTTCCAGCACTTAACACATTTCTGCTAATTAACAATATGCAGTCTTCAAGTCAACCTTCCTAATTGATTTGCAAAAGGTTAGAGTTATCAAAACAGGCTTCCGAGTCAACACTACGCTTAATTCTTGGATGGATTCTGGTGAATAAGCATGTGCTTCAGTTTCTGTCTGCATGGGATGACTTAAATAGCTGTGTGCCTGGTACTAAGTGCTTGCATGTCTTAACAATGTGTGACAATAAAGACCTCTAGAGCTTAGTTATGATTCCTTACAATGTCTTGTTTCCTTTGTAAAAAAAAAATGTTCATCTACAGAACCATTATAAATCCTCACCTTGCAACAAAGGATGTATATATAATAAATAAAATATTTGAAATTATAGCAAATTTTCAATGTTAAAAATAATGTATTTCCAGGAAAGCTTTTGTGGTTAATTTCTTAAAGTCTTTGAAATAAAAAAAAGATAATGCCCTTAGAGGCAGTTTTCTATGTGTTGGTGGTCAATTCAACTAATATGACCAGAAGTAGAAAGTCCTAATTTATAATTTACTTTGTCAGCCATACAATGTTTATGTGATGGACATCATTCATACTAGAAAAATAACTCTCCTCCTCATTTAGGGAGACTTTTGAAAGGGTTAGAATGGTGGTGCATCTGTCCCTCAGTGACTATCGCAACTGAAGTCAGTCAAGTCTAGTCCTATGTGTCCTTATGGCCTTTTGCTGGAATGGAGAATGTGGTTGGAGTTAGGGCCCTCAACTAGTTAAAAATGAAGCAACTAACATTTCACATGCCTTGGTACTCAAATAGCTCAATGGTTTGGAGAAAAACATACAGCTTTAAAAAACTGGAGATTTTTAAATATCGGTGAATTCTAGTCAAGAAAATCAAATACTTTTAACAGCCTAGTGCAATAAGACTTTTCCTAATTATTTGTTGTTATTTTAAGAAAATGGTCCTGAAAATGGTATTCTCAGCTGAGCCTTTAAATTTCTTACATTTTGGGGGGCTTTTAGAAGGTGACTATTTTAATTTTGATTTTTGGGTTGCTGAATGCAAACCCACCTTCTATTTTCCCATCTTGCAAACTGTATTGATACATTTCGCTTGGTGGAGATTTTTCTTTTTTAAATAACTGTCTATCATTGTTGAGAGTGTAAAGAAATAGGCATTCTTGTACCTTATAAATTGGCATCACTTTTCTGAACAACAATTTGGTGACACTAGCAAAATTTTAAAATAAGTAAGTAAAGGCCTGAAAAACATGTACATCCTTTGACCTAGTAATGACATGTTTAGAACTCCTATGCATTGCTTTTATGCATTGCGGATGGGAATGCAAAATGTACAGTCATTTTGGAAGACAGTTCAGTAGTGCCTTATAAAACTTAAGACTCATACCACCCAATCCAGCAATTGCATTCCTTGGTGTTTGCCAACACCAATGAGTCGGAAACATATGACCACACAGAAACCTGCACGTGGATGTTTATAGCAGCTTTATTCATAACTGCCAAAACTTGCGATCAACCAAGACTTGGGTAAATAAATGGTGGTACATCAAGACAATGGAAAGAAAGGAGCTATCAAGTCAGAAAAAGACATGGAGGAAATGTAAGTGCATATTGTTAAGTGAAAGAAGCCAGTCTGGAAAGACTGCATACTGTATGATTCCAACTCTATAACATTCTAGAAAAGGCAAAAGTATGGAGACAGTAAAAAGATCGGTAGTGTCCAGGTTTTGAGGGAGGGATTTTTAGGTCAGTGAGATTATCCTGTGTTATACCACAACGGTGGATACTTGACACTATACATTTGTTAGAATCCATAGAATGTATAACACAACAAATGAACCCTAATGTAAGCTATAGGTTTTAGTTAATAATATACCAGTATTGTCACATAAACAAAAATACATTAAAATATTATTTATATTGAAAAACATACCTGTTAATCAAAATAAAGGTCATTGTTGTCAGTCACAACTCTTTTAAAATGTTTATTTCCATTTCTCTAGTTACCCCTTGGTTACTTAGTTTCTAGTGGGTGCAGTTCAACTTTTTTTATTTTAATAAAATCAAAATATGCACAGCACATGCAGGCTATCATCTAAACTTATAGATAAGCAACTATTAAAGCTGCAGTGACTTGAGGTTCATCTTTACATTCAGCAAGTTTAAGTCCATCTTAGGTGATTTTTTGAACCTTATGTATTAACTGAAAATGCTGCTTGCTGATAAAACTTGCTTAAACACTGTTGCTGAATGTACAAGTCACTGAACGCACCAACACAACAGAGGTAACCACACGCCTGAGGACTGCAACATGTCAGGCACTTTCTGAAGAAAAAAAACACACACACACACACAACTAACAAAACTCGCATTTCAGACATCTGAGAATCCAGACACTTTCTAACAGTGTTTGGAAGTATTTCATTAATATCTTGAGAAAAGTGTATCAAAACTTTGGCATGATTTAATTTCAAGTCACCAATTTTGTCTTTACTAACATCAGAAGGTTCTGGCTACACTACCAGTTTGGGGTCTACTTAATCTGGTTTAAGAGTTTAATATGACTCAACGTAGAGGCTCACACTACCCCAAAATTAACACTCCAAGGTAGTAATTTATGGTCTAACAGCAATCTCTTTAAATTTCCAAGCACATAATTTTCATATTATGTAATCCAGATAGGATCACTGATTTATTAAAAGCCCCAAGTCCCATCATTTCTACATTTTGATTAAATAATTTCACTACTTTGGATAAATAATCCCTATAACAGTTTGGGAATCTAATTCTCAAGATTCCAGTAAATGCTTCAGAAGAAGCCAGGGCAAAACACTCACATGCACAAACCTTATGAGTTCTGTCATTTCTAGTAACAATAAAACATCAGAGATGCCAAGGGTATTAGTTTAACATAGATCTATTTATTGTTCTCTGTGAAGACACACGCATATTTAATTTTCCCAACCTGGAAGCAAGTTGGGATTTCAGGACTGGGCCTGGGACCGGGACAGAGGAGGGTTCTTCTACCTGATAATGGAGACAAACATGAACTGTATGGGCAGCAGTCTCGAGAGTGTTGTGGCGTTGTGGCTAACTCAGTCTTGATTCACATTTGCTCCCCCTCAAGGGATCTGCCCAGGTGCATGGATTATAACCAGAGGTGCCTCCTGGCACCATTACTACTAAAAAATGCTTAGGTTTCTGAGGCTTCTGAGTTTTAATAAAACATTGTTCAAAAGGTAAAAAAAAAATAGGAGCCTTGGGGTTAACTTCTGAGGGACAGAACTGGCACTTTGGGAAGATCCCAGGCACATGACATGGAATGGAGCCTAAGAACCTAATCCCCTCAAGGAACCTAAAGTGGAATCGGATAACCAAAGCAGAAAACCAGTCCCTTCGGTAAAGCAAACACAGGAGCTCAGAGCCCCACTACTAATCTGCACGGGACTGTAGTGACCTCACAGTTACTGTCGCTGTGTGGCTTGGCTCTCTGGATCTTGACAAGTGCAAGAAGCCAGGCAGTGACCGTCATGTTAACAGGCATGCACTTTGTTTTTATGCATCTGTCTTTGGCATTAAAATACTAATTTAGTCCTTGGAGAAACACAGAGTCATCACACTTCCAAACTGTCATGAGAGAGATTATTCCCCTTAGATACCAGCCCTCGGGTTTCAGCCTTGCCTGGAGCTGTGCATTTTGAAATGCCAGCTACTTTTTCATATAAGTTGGCAAGTTGCCCAGCCTTCTATTTGATGTTGTAATCAGGTAGTTGATGTTATAGATCAGTAGATACTCAAACCTCTATCCTACAGGGAGTGCTGACATTGGCATGAAACAGCTTGTTAAATTTGGCATTCTATACCGCACACTTGGCCTGCTAAACAACTATTATACAAAGGGAAGATGCAGAGTATCTTAAAAATTATACAAGTACGGAACTGAAAGAGACACTAAATGGCTAACCCCACACTCTTTTTACTTGTAAAACTGTGAAGTCCTAAAGGTCAGGGACTATGTCTTATTCATTTCTACCTAATCAACGCATCCCTTCTTTACACTTATCATGCAAAATAATTTAGATGTTTTTACATTATAATCCTTCTGAGAGGCAACACTCCTGTTTATTGCAAGGATATCTTTGTTCCCCAAGTCCCTCATGCTAAGGCCAAAGCCCCCGGGAGTGTGGTGCTGTGTCTAAAGGGTCGATCTTGTTTACTATTGCCCCAAAATTAGAGAGGGAAAATTAGCTGGTTCCTCAATGGGTCTTTCATTGCCCCAAAATATCAGTGTGAAAATAGGAAGAGCAATGGGTCCAGTGCAAGGCCTCATTTATCACGCTAGCCTTCCCTAGTTCTCCACAAGTGCCACGTGCAAAGGATGGGTCACCTATTTCAATTTTATAAGATTGATCACTTTGGTGAAAGGGTACCTGTGTAGAGCCAGATGGAAGATGTATAGGTCCCCTGGACAGAACGTTACTGATTTTCTCTTCTAGCGCCTGCTTCTCGGGGCCCTTTAGCATTCAGCTGCCTTTGGCCAGTGAATTGGCTGCCTTCCTGGTTATGACAGATTGCTAATTCTCCCAGGCCAATTCACAGCCTGAAGATCTCCTTAGCTAAATGAAGGAGAAATGTTGATGGCAGCTTTGCCAGTCACTGTTTTGAGTGCCATTGATGCTTTTGAAATAGTGAAAGGGCAGGGCCTCATCGGAGGAATCTTTTCTTACTTTTTCAAAAACTGTTCTCTCATAGACACTTTTGGTTGTGTCCCCTCTCACACTGATTTCTATTTCTCTGTAAATATATCCTCTTTTTTATTCACTGGCTCTGGAGATGGGCACCTTTGTCATTTTCCTAGTATGTGGCCCTGTCTCCCTGACCATCACTGATGGGATGAATCGCTCCTAGGCATGGTGGATAGATCGGGATTCCCTCCTGAGGATTTAGAATTAGGGTTTAGATTTTCAGCTCAGAACTGCATCAGCCACTGGAGTTGAAGCGATGAAAACTCTCAGGAGTGGTGTCCATGTTTGTTTCCTGATGCTTATAGAGAAAAGTACTATTGATTTAGAACAAATCAATTTGTAGCAAAGATAGAAGAGGGCAAGAAGGGAAGCTGACATAGTGATGTGCCTTGTGCTAAGAAATTTATATTTACTATCCAGAGAGTATTTCTCATAATAAAATAAAAATTGGTTCAGTCATATAATCATGGATCTATGTCCTTATCAGAACCTTGATCTATCTTCAAGACTTAAATATCAGTGTCCATCAAATACAGCTATAGAGTGCAAACTGTACCTTACTCATTTAAAACCATTTCTGAAATATTTATTGTTGTGGACAAATGCTGGCTTAGGCTCCCTAGTATCCATTTGTTGATCTCCTGGTACCTAAATCCCTGATTTTCCTGGGGGAAACTATCATCTATGGATTTAGCCATGATTAAAAATGATCCATCCCTAGAATTTACAGTCACATGAACCAATAAAAATCCCTTTGCTAAAAGCACTTTGAGTTGCTTGCAGCTGAAAGGGTCCTGTTTCATACACTAACGGAAAGCACCTGTGCACATTATCAGTGGGCTCACCTATTTCCCCCGTGAACTCTTCGATTCAGCTCTGCAGTTTCCCCTAGTGTGTGAGTGTGTGAGTGTGTGTGTGTGTGTGTGTGTGTGTGTGTGTGTGTTCCAGCAGGGACTTGGTTTTGAAATACATGCCATTTAAGAGACAATACAGCTGGTCGTTTTTCAGGCTTGGTTAATGAAAGTTGTTCTAAGTGCTTGGTTGAAAACTGTTTTCTCAAATTTCTATCTCTTTTTCCTCAGAGCAGAAAGTGCTGTTGAAGATATATGAAGGCATGAATCTTGGCATGCCATCAAAATAAGAAAACATATAGTTTATAGTTCATTTTCACATGTGTTATTTATCTTGAACATGTAAAGGAGATGTTGTCTTTATTGCTGTGATGAGAAAACAGATTTAAAGAAGTTGAGGGACTCACTAGTAGATCCACAGCAATGGCTTATCCATTGCTAAGAAGAGTGTTTCCCATATGCCAACCATCTTTCATGGTTAAATCCAATGTTAGAGACATTGTATTACATTTGCATTTTATATATGTAGAAACTGAGACAGAGATATCAAAGAATATGCCCATGGTCATATCACAGCTATTCCATAATGGCTAATCAGCAAAATCAGAATTTGAGTTCTTCTCAACAAGTAAAAAGACTTTTGTGTAGACAGTACCACTAAATGTAGCAACATGGCAAAACCCAACAACTGAAACAAGAATGAACTTCACCACATATGGAACTCATCAAACTAGAGTCTGGAAGCATCATTTTTTCTTAGAGTGCTTTGAATCCTTAAGCACCCTAATAATAATGCATAAGGATTTATTCATTTTGTACTAAAATTTCACCATTTTAACTAACTCATACTAAAATAATTCCCAGGCTAGCACAAATGATTGAAATATTTTAGAATTTTCCAATGAAGTTTTACTTAGCTTTTCCCATATCCCAGATCTTTAAAATCAGTTAATACTCTGTATCCCCAGTCTTGCCATCTTTAAATCTAATTTTAAATCAAATTTAAAATTATCATTAAGCTTACCTATGAAGAATTACTTCATAGGCAACATGTGACATCTGTATAGATCATAAAAAATACAATGGTGTATTTCAAACAGTAAAAATATTCTTGAAAAGGTTAACTGGACCACAGGTGTGCACGTGTCTGTGTGTGGATAAACCTGTGCAGCTTTAAATATTACTGGTCAGCAACTGCCCTTAAGAAGGAGATCTGAGTTTTTGGTGATTTTTTTAAAGTAGGATTATACCCAGATCTCCTTCTTAAGGGCAGTTGCTGATCAGGAAAATTTAAAACCTCAACTGGGCATCACTCGGGCCTGTCTCTACCTCCTGGGAGACTTTTTGGGAGGCCCACTTCCCTGCTGTCCCCCCCCACCAGGCATGAATCACCCCACACCCATGGGCTGCCCCCCATGGAGAGCACATGCAGGCCTGTGCACACACATGCCTGTGCACACACATACACATGTACATGCAGACATGCACGGGCCTGTGCACACATGTACCCATATGCACAGGCAGACAGCGGGCTCACACCCTGTGGCTGAGCACTGGTGCCACCTGCCCATGGCAGCCAGTGGCAGAGAGCAGCCACTCCACAGGCGTGAACAGCGCAAAACATTATGGCTCAAGAACAGCTCAAAGCCCCAAAGCCAATAACTCTAAGCAACCAAGAAATAGCCAACCTATCAGATGCACAGTTCAAAATAGTGGTAATCAGGATGCTCACAGAACTGGTTGATTTTAGTCACAAATTAGAGGAACATATGGAAGCTAAACTAATTGAAATGAAGGGAAATGCACAGGAAACCAATAGTAATGGAAAGGAGAGTGGGACTCAAATCAAAGGAGTGGACCAGAAAGAGGAAAAAAATGACCAAACAGAAAAGAATGTAGAATCAAGAATTCAAAAAAATGAGGAGAGGCCTAGGAACCTCCAGGACATCGTTAAACGTTCCAACATCTGAATTATAGGGGTGCCAGAAGGGGAAGAGGAACAGCCACGAGTGGAAACCTTATTTGAACAAATAATAAAGGAGAACTTCCCCATTCTGGCAAAGGCAATAGACTTCCAGGAAGTCCAGGAAGCTCAGAGAGTCCCAAAGAACTTGGACCCAAGAAGGAACACACCAAGGCACATCATCATTACATTAGCCAAGATTAAAATGAAGGAGAGAATCCTAGAAGCAGCAAGAGATAAGGAGACAGTCACCTACAAAGGAGTTCCCATCAGACTGTTAGCAGATTTCTCAAAAGAAACCTTATAGGCAAGAAGGGGCTGGAAAGAAGTATTCTAAGTCATGAAATCCAAAGACCTACATCCAAGATTGCTCTATCCAGCAAAGCTTTCATTTAGAATGGAAGGACAGATAAAGTGCTTCTCAGATAAGATCAAATTCAAGGAGTTCATCATCACCAAGCCTTTATTATATGAAATGTTAAAGGGACTTACCTAAGAAAAAGAAGATAAAAAAAGATGAACAGTGAAAGGACAGCAAACTCACAGTTATCAACAACCACACCTAAAACAAAAGCAAACTAAGAGGACAGCTAGATGAGGAGCAGAACCATAGAAATGAAGATCACATGGAGGGTTAGCAACAGGGAAGTGGGAGGAGGAGAAGGGGGGAGAAGGTACAGAGAATAAGTAGCATAGACGGTAGGTAGAAAATAGATAGGGGGAGGGCAAGAATAGTAGGGGAACTATAGAATCTAAAGAACTTGAGACACGTGGTCATAAACTAAAGGGGGGAAATGGTGGGGGAGGGGGCGTGCAGGGTGGAGGGGAATGAAGGGGGAAATAGAACAACTGTAATGGCATAATCAATAAAATATATTTAAAAATTAAAATTAAAATTTGAATCAAAAAAGAAAATCAATTATTATGGATTTTTTATTTTTAAAAATTTTACTAACCAAACTAAAATATTGATGTTGCTGCTGGTTCTGAGGTCATTACCAAGTCACTACCCCGCACTTGGCTGACACTGGAAGCCACCGCACGCAGCATGGTGTAGGGGCCGTGCTGCGCAGTGCTGTGCAGTGCCGTTCACTGCGAGGGTCTGTAAACAGGCCTTTTCCTGTTACCGTCTCCTCTTCTTTGTAGTATTTATTATTTCTAGATTAAAGCTGATTAATCATGAATGTTGCTGTATATAATTTAAAATTATTCTCCCTCGTAAAATGTTGACATGTAAAGTCAGTATTCTGCTGTCCTCCATGATGAAAAGAATTCAAAATGAGAATTTTCTTTATACACATCTGGCCCAAATAGACATAAGTAAGATTAAATACAATTCTTAAGCATTTATTAATGTAATAACAAGGTTATAATATGCAAAACTATAAATAAAAGTTTATTAATTTTATAGATATTAGAATTATGATATCTAATCTTGAATATTCTACCTTTTATTATTTAAATTTTATAGGACTTTTTGGCTCAAAAAAATACATAATATTCTTCCTAAATGTTTCCAGCTAATGTACTCTCTTAATATTCTTGTTAAACATCAATCTATTTTCCTACTTACCTAATTATTTGAAAATTCCTATGTGCTTTTATAAGTAATTTTAGTAGCTTTAAAGTTACCATTAATTATCATAGTATGGTAACTGACAATAATAAATATGTATTTATTTCAGCTAATAGGAGTTTAGTATATAAAACATATGAAGGTATGTTTCACTTCAAGTTACTTGTTGAATGAAAGCAAATATTTAGATAGTCACTGGAAGTTTGAGTGACAGGTCTTACTGGCCTAACTGATCATGTACGATGGCAACTTAACTGAATACATGCTCACTGATCATGGTCAAGTTCAAGAATATGAGAAATGAGAGTGAAAAGCACAATCAACTTTTCAGCCTTACAAAGGCAAAGACTGAAGCCACGGCCAGAGAGCAGATTTTGACAGAATACCAGGCAGAAGCCAACATAAGTGTAACCCTAGTCATTATCTGAACATATTATTCTTGTGAATAAACTTAAAAATAAATTAATTACCCTATGAAAACCTCTTAGACATTAAGACAGAAAAAGCAGCTAACACGTACTGAGAGCTTTGTATCTAAATTGTTATTGTGCCAAAAACTTTACCTTCATCATCCACTATAATCCTCCTGACCACCATGAGGTCAGCACCATTTACTGAGTCCAGCTCAATAATGAGGAACTGAAAAAGAATTGAGAAAAAGTTACACTCATTGTGGGAGATCCACACCCAAGACCTGGTTTAGTTTAATATGTGTGAAGTTCAGGTCAAGAACGTGCCATGAACTGTGGCATCCGCAGAGGAGAAGGGAAAGAAAGGAGTATGTGCATCCATCCCAAACATCTGAGTATTATCAGTGCCCATTGCCTGACAGATGATGGGTAGTGTGAAGACATGGAGAATGTGGTAAAAGCAAGAGATGGAAATGATGACAATAGTGATCAGGAGATAAGAGGAAGAATTAGGAAGCAAAGCTTGTATTTCTTACATGGGTTTTACTCTATCTACTTTTATCCATTCCCATAGCTGTTGCCCCGGCTCCTACTCTCATCTTTCTTCAGGACTATTGTACAAACTGGATATGAAAATCTTAAACTCAGTTTAGTGAGTAGAGATGGCACATAAAGCAAGGGTCTCACAGTGTCATAATCACTCCTAAACATTTCCCACAAAAGCCCAGTATATATGGTTTTTTGTATACAGTCTAAATCTATGCACATTGAAGTTTGAGAACCATTGAGCTCACATTAAAAAAAAAAAAGAAAAAGGAAGTTCATAGGTCTAGACAGTCAAACCAGGCTTTCTTTAAAATGACGATCAATTTCCTTGTCTTGATGGGAATGGGTGGGGAAGTCCAAAGTGTTTACTCAACTTCATTAACACTGAGGCTCTGTGATTTAAATGCATGGTAGAGATTTCCCTTTTCTGTAATTGTAAGGATTTAAAAGGCCACATCTGAATACAAGAGTATTCAGTTCTAATGTCTGAGTGTAAATTAAAGCTACGGTTTTCTTAACTGCCAAAATATTCTTTTTAGAATACAAATCTGATCACACCATACTCCTTTATAAAATCCTTCCGTAGAGTGAGCCGCTGATCTCTGATTTCATTGTCAATAATTACAGGGACAATAGGTGGGCCAAAAATCAACTTTTCTCCCCAGTTGAGAGACATTTCATGGCCCATTCTCCTCTACATACAAACATGTGACCCATTGTTTGGGGTTGATATTTTGGTTAAGCCACATGGGCAGTGTCACCTAATGGTTGTAGCCTCAGTCACCATAGATGGACTAATCCAAGGCCACTTAGACACCAGGAGAAGCATATGAATTTCTATCAATCAGACTCAAACAAGGAAGTGCCATTCCAAGTATTTGCACACTCACCGAGGGAGCGGCTACTGATGGTATCAGGCACAAGCCTCTCCAATTTGGCCCCTGTCCACCTTCTGCCTTCATCCTCTGCCACCACCATGTTCTCACATATCCATACCGCACTGAGAGACTTGTGCCTCATATAATACCTCCAGTCCCTTTCACATTCAGCACTTCATCGGCACACCCCTTCCTCAGTCCTGCTTTCTAGAACTTTGCTTTGATGAGCCTCTTGAATGACTTCTCTGAAAATTATTTTTTCCTGATTTACTACCCCTCTCTAAAATACAGTTTTTTCACAACTCATTTAGGTCAACTATTACTCTTTTAAATTATAATGTAATTATTTATAGAAAGAAAGAAAAAAAAGGAAGGAAGGAAGAAAAGGAGGGAAGGAGAGAGGAAGAGGGTAAAGGGGAGGCGTGGGAAGAAGAGAAAGAAAAATGAAGGGAGAGGAGATAGGGGAAAGGGGAAAAATAATTTAGGATGGAGAATAAAGATTATTATAAATGTAATGCATGAGGCAGCCTTTTCTAAAATGGGTAGTGTCAGAGGATCAAGAATATTGCTTCTCTGGCTACAGCCCGTTACTGTCCAGGAGGCCTTAAAATCTCTAGAACATCTGAAAGCACAAGTATCACTCCTCGAGGTTCATTTTACTTCCTGTTCCCATGCCCAATCAGGTTTACCTGACAAATTCATCTTTCCGTTATCATAATCTTGTCTCTATTTTCAGTGAATTCCCATCCTGGCCTTCTTGTGATGAGGGCTTTTGATTCTGCTCTGCCCAAGTTCCATCATGAAGCATCTATATTAACTTGCTTCTTCAGATAACCATGCTCTTTTCTCTTCCTCTTTATCTCCAGGAGTGGGCAACAAGAGGGTTTCTTTGGCAGAACAAATGTATATTTGCTTATTTATTAATTCTCTCCCCACCCCTCTCCCCACCCCAATCCATTCACTCACTCAGCAAGGTGCTTGCCAGCGACTGCATAATCTACACTTGACCAGAGATATGCTGTCTTCCTCTCACAAAAAACCCACAAAACTGTTCTTATCTTATTTCCTTTGCTGGTCCCTATCTTATTCTTTTGCAATAATTTTCTATTAAAAACATTAACCATATAGCAACAGCCCAGCAATAGGCAGCCACAGACAGCAGCTCTAGAAATATCTCTGTTGCGTTGAGTTTATTTTTAATTTTTCAGGCAAAATTTTGCCCTTCTCCTTTCCAGTGTTCTCAGAAATACTTGGCCTCACACATTTGGCTAGGGCGCTCAGGTTTCCATTTCAGGTTTTGTCCCCCTGAAAAAGCCCTGACACAAGGCTAGAGTTGGGGTAGTCGGTTTAAGGTGGTTTCCACACAGTAGCCAGAAGTGGCCCTAAGAACGGACTGGGCCTCACTGTGACCTGGTTTGGGAGTGTGCAAGAAACAATCACGTTATCCGCGTACTCCCTGGCTGGGTGCAGGCAGCCTCCGGGGGTAAACTTATATTCAACTTTTTAGTTCTTTCTTAAATGAATGCAACTAAAAAATTCAAGTTTTCACCAGAAATATTTCAGGAGGTAGTTCTTTCAATGGTAGTCTTTTCATTATTCTACTTTTTAAATCAGAAAAAAAGAGCAAGAGAGAGAGAGGGGTGGTGGTGATGGTATTATTTTCATTCATATTAGCTCCGCTTTGCTTAAGAGAGAGGTGTAAGCTGATCTCTGCAGCATCCCAGGGTGCTGCCCGGGGCCCTGAGTCCTGCTGAAGGGCAGGAATGGCTGGCTACAGAGCCCCTTCTTCTTCCCCGTTTCCTCGTGCTGCTGATGACCATGGACTATTGTTTTAAAGGCAGAATCATATGGCTCCTTTTCAATTTTAATTTTTATATTTTTTTCAGTGCCTATAAATGAATGTTTACTATAGAAAACTCAAAAAGGCAAAGAGAATAAAAATTAAAATAATCCAATATCACTTAAGGGTAATCACTTTTAACATTATGGTGTGCTCATTCTATATAGAAATACATACATCTTTATACAAAATGAATATCACATTCTGCATTTTAATGTGTAACTTTGTTTTTACTCCTATTAGGTATAAAACTTTTCACATGAGCATTGGTTTTTAAAGATTTCAGTTTATATGCTGAATGTTTTAGTTATGCTACTTGACAACTATAAGTAACAGTATTTTATATTACAGTGAGGCATTCACTTACCTTTTTCTAATGGGTCTAATTATACATAAAATCAACATTCAATATTTTTGGTGCTCAAAAATTACCTCTAGCTTAATAGTATTTTTGAAAACAAGAATTTCTCAACAGTTTTGTCTAAAGATTGGCCTTTTTACCTTGTGAACATTTTACCATTTGATTCATAGGAACCTTTACGTTGACCATTCACCTAGTTTGCTTTGGAAATGTACAAGAGGCGATGGATTTAAGCATTAAGCAAATGCTCTTAATAAAAAATAAATTTCACTTATCCTGGGAACAAGAGGTAGTACTCTTTATTTGAACAATGTTAGGTAGCTATAAGTGGGAAGAGAATCACAGAGAAATTCCTGGTTAAAAAGAACTTAAATTCCCTTCCTCCTATACAAATACACATTAGTATGTACATTCAGAGACCCCTCCTTCTCAAAGGAAAAGCTGTTCTGAAGCAGGCACATTGTGTTCTCTGTGGAAAACTATTCACTTTGTTTTGTACAGTGACATACGTCTTATTTTTTTAAAGATCTTATATATTTATTTTTAGAGAGAAGGGAAGGTAAGGATAAAAAGAGGGAGAGAAACATCGATGGGCAAGAGATATACCAATCAGTTACCTCTCATGCACCCACTACTGGGACCTGGCCCGTGACCCAGGCATGTGCCCTGACTGGGAATTGAACCAGCAATGCTCCAGTTCTCAGGCTGGCACTCAGTCCACTGAGCCCATCATCCAGGGCTGTACAGTGACATCCATCTTAAAACACAGCCAAAAATATGAGCTTACTGAATTCTCATGAAAAGCCTGTGAATTGGAAAGGCTGGGGTTAATACTCCATTTTATAGAGTTTGGTAAGCCAATTGCTAAGATGGCCCCCAAGGATCCTCACCTGGTATTCATTCCCTTGGGCAATCCTCGCCCCTTGAGTGTGGCCTGGACCCTGTGACTTTCTCAAGCAAACATGATGGCATGTCACTCTCTGGTTAGGTTAGAAAAGTGTGATTTTGCTGAGGAGAAGATTCCCTCTTGCTTCTCAGTTTGCATTCTTGGATGAAGAAAGCTGCCATGCAGGGGACGCCCCTGTGACAAGGAACAGACTGAATCCTACAAACACATGTGAGGTTGGAAGTGATCCTTCTCCAGTGAAGCCTTGAGATGACTACGGCCCAGGCAACTCCTTGACTACAGCTCTTGGGAGACCCTAAAGCACAGGAGCGAGCTAAGCCATTCCCAGGTCCCTGACCCATGGAAACTATGAGATAATAAATATGCATTGTCTTAAGCACTTTGTGGCATTTGTTACACAGAAAAAGAACTAATACTAAGGGTACACTGATGCTGAACACAAGCTGTCTGTGGAAATAGTAAAATATGGCCACGAATTCTTTAACACTTCTGCCATCCAGAGGGCAGTTCCATGTCTGTGTGGTTGCTTCCAAGCATAGCATACACTGAGAGGGACACTATGTGACTTCTGAGGCTCAACCGTAAAGGGCCATGCAGCATCTACTTTAGATAAACCTTTTTTCAGCCCTGAGCTGCTGTGTAAGTCTCAGTACCCTGAGACTGCCCTGTTGTGAGCAAACCCAAGCCACCTGGGGAGGCCTCAGGTAGGCACTCCAGCCCACAGCTACATCTGAGCCCACACATTCCCACCCAGGCGCCAGACAAGTGAGTGAAGGAGCTTCCAGATGACTCCAGCTTCAGCCAGTCAAGTCTTCCCAACTGAGTCCCCAAACATTGTGAAGCAGAGATGTTATGCCCACTGTGCACCTTTTGAATTCCATTATTATGCTCAGAAATGTGGTTTCTTCACTCTACTGACGTTGGGGGTGGCTTGTTACACTGTACTAGGCAGCTGGAACACTGCCCAATGTCACACAGCTTGTAAGTAGTCGAGCTGAAACTTAGACCCAAGTTTTCTGACTCCTACTTCAGCATCCTTTCCACCATTCCAGATGTTGCCTTTTGTATGTAGGGTGTTCATTTTTCTCTCCACTTGTTATGAAAGAATCTCTCCTGCAGCAGTGGTCAACTTGGGCAGCAACTGATTGGGAATCACTAGGGAAGGATTAAAAATATGGATGTTTGGGTCCTGTTCCCAATGGTGCTATTTAGCCTGGGGTGCAGCCAAGTGTCAGGATTTTCCTAAAACTTCCTAGTTTGTTCTAATATACAGCCACATTTGAGACCAACTGCTCCACACCAACATGCTGGTCAATGCAAAAAATCATACCTGGTAAGGATCAAATCAGTTCTCAATGACCCATCCGAATGAATGAAGCAGAGACAGAATTTGAAAGAGCAGATTAAACCCTAATTCTATTACCTAGGTTGTGCATGCATGTGTATGTACGTGAATGTGCACACAGGAGCACCACTGTGTGTGTGAGAATATCTAGGAGGCAGAAGATTAGCTTTCCAACACGTACGTGCGAGGCAGCACACTAGGCACTGGGGTTACAATGATGCTGACACCCGATATGTTTGTACTAAAGGAACTTACTCTCCAGGAAAAAGAAAAAAAGGGGGTGGACCTTGGAACCTAAGAAACCCTAGATTTTGGAAGTATTGCTATTCTTCCTAATAAGACTCCGTAGAGGATAATCATAATAAGTAAAGCACGATGCAGCAGTGTTGAAACATAAGTGCTAAAACTGGCTAATCTCACTAGCTAAATGACTTGATTCTGGACGCTAACCTCATAGCTTTCAAAAATCAAAACTGTGCGTGTGCCAGATAAAATGACAAATATCTACAGACCACAGACCTTTGGGTCACCTGCAAATCTTTAGAACCAAGAAAGTTTAAGTTCTTGACTATGAAGGTCTACTGATTCCTATGAACTATAATTTTTTAAAAGATTTTATTTATTGTTAGAGAGAGGGGAAGGGAGGGAGAAAGAGAGGAAGAAAAATATCAATGTTTGGTTTTCTCTTACATGGCCCCCAATAGGGACCTGGCCTGCAACTCAGGCGTGTGCCCTGACTGGAAATCAAACCTGCGACCCTTTGGTTCACAGCCCATGCTCAATCCAATGAGCTACACCAGCCACGGTTGAACTATAATTTAATAAAGATAAAGATATGAAAGCAATGATAGAGTAGCATAGAAGAAACAATTTTTTATGACTTGTTTTAAACAAGAAGGTTTAAGAAACTTGACTTGAAGAAGAAACTTCCAAGGCTGCGTGTTTTAGAGTGCTTACACTCTGAATGCACAAAATTACTCCATCTACAAACTGAAAGTTAAAAGCTATAAAATCCCAATTACACTGTATTATAATCATCAAACTTGCTAGGAGACTAGAACTTAATTATTTCAGAACAAAAATTATAACTATGTGATGTGAGAGAGGTACACTACAATGGCAATCAACTTCTAACATATAAATGTATCAAAGCAATATGTTGTACACTTTAACTTTATATAATGGTTTGTCTCAAATAGATTTCAATTAAACAAATATGCTTTTTTAAAAAAATTAAACTATTAAATTGTTCTTGTTTGCAGTGATGGAAAACATTGAAATTAGGTAATCAAACAAGGTAAGTTCTCAAGCAATGGAAGAAAATGACTCACTGGAATATGAAGCTAATAACTGAATAATATGTTTTGAGGGGAGAAAAGTGGAATTATCACTGAAACCCCATGTAAATTCAATGAATTCACATGACAACTATTTAGAAAAATATGATATGTGTGTATGTGTGTACACATGTGTGTATTTCAAAGATTATATATTTTATGTGCCATAAAGAAATAGGAAGACAAACCAAAACTGGAGAAAATTATGCATTAGCTGGGACATGGCTGAACCATAGTTCTAACTGCCAATGCAATGCTGTTCAGGAAACGCAGCTCTGATAAAAAGCACATTTTCCTTTTAGTGGACACCATCTCTGTGTGTGCGTGTGTGTGCACGCCAGTCGAATACACCACTTCTATCTTCCTCCTCCAGTTAACTCTGCAGGTCAGCGTGTTTCCTTGACTGGCGGCCCATTAAACTAGACTCAGTCATTCGCAGAGTGCTTTTGCTAGGTATTAACCTTAAATTGTGGCCCCAAATCATCCTACTTTGCCACCCTCACACTTTCATTTCTTGAAGCATTTAAGAAAAACACTTTGCTTTCTTATTTCCTACTTCAGAGGGACTGTCCACATTCACGCTGAAAAAAAAAAGGTAAGCACTAAAACTCACCATACTGCTTGGGCAAATAAATTTTCACAGGAAAGTACTTTTTGAGCTGGCCCTGGAAAAATCCTGTTGGAAATGGTCAGCTATTTCTAAAATTTGTGCAGTACAAAGGCTTCTTTGTATCACAGTTAGAGAATGAAGAAGTAAAACTGGTAAAAAATATATATATATATATTACAAGATAATAATACATGCCCAAAAACTGCTTAAATATTTGGCAAGTACTTGGTAGATACTTTAGGCTATTAGTTTAGAGAAAAGAGACATATCCATGAGATGACGTAAACTTGAACTAGGTGGACTTCACCAGGATGTTGAATTTGTGGACATTACATACATGGAAAGAAGCAGCAGCAGAAGAAAAGAAAAAACGACATGTAAGAGGACAATACATCAATTCACTTGCTTGCAGAAAGGAAGGAATCATTCCAAAATGTGTTTGCAGCTTGATATAACCAACTTGGAGTAAATTCATATAATTTAGTAATTTATAAAATTTAGTCATCTGTAAACATCTCTTCCAAAGTTAACTGCAGCATTCTGCTTTTAGTGGCTGCCACTTTCATTTCTATTCATCTTCCTCTTCCATAAGCTGTGCATCTGCAGTTTCACAAGAGGGCTGATGTTGGGGAGCCGGCAGGCAGAGAACGGCAGAGGGAACTGGTTGGATGTTCCGCTAATGACTCACTGTCTTTCTGGTAAGGAGAGAAGAAATGCCATGGTCTGTTGATGCCTTTAGCTTTCTATCTATGCTAAGTTCATTTCCTATTTTCAAGGCAGTTTCTCTAAAGTAAATATTTATAATAAAGAAGATAAAGAGCAATAATTTACTTTATAGAAATATTAGCCAATGATAGAATTTAGGAGCTGAACCATAGTAACTTTCAACTCCCCCTGGTCTATTTTACAGAGGAGAGCTGATTTAAACTTCCTTTACACATACCTAATAATGTTCAACATCAAATTCACATAGGAGGCAAAAGGGAGCAGAATAAATAGAGCACTAACCTAGAAGGTGAGGTTCATCGTGCTTAATTTGAGGTCTGCCTTGAACTGGAGTGTGGCTTTAGGCACATTACAGTAACAGTCTGGGCTTTCACCTTCCACAGGTCACTTTCAGCTCTAACATTCCTGATCCTGAACTCCATGTGTATACACAAAGCAAGGCAACTGCAGGGAGACAACTATTACCTGACACCTTATTCAGGTAAGGTACTTTTTCCATAGGTACTTTTACCTATGGAAAAAGTACTGTAGGAGTTTGTGTGCCAATTCTTGGGTGTGCATGTGGATTGTGAAACAAGTAGACAGACTTTAAAAAAAAAAAGATTCAACATTCAGGGCCAAGTTTTCATCGCATATACTGTTCAACAAATTTACATAGGAATAACAGTGGGCCAACCCTAACACCAAAATAGTTACAGAAATCCTGCCAGGGAAAGATGGCATTCTAAATAAGTGCATGCTATCCCAGGTGTTATTGACAGATAGAATTGGATGTAGAGGAAGAGGGGCCTAGAATTTTCCTGCAAAGGTAACTGAAAGATTATGAACTCAGGCAAAAAAAAAAATTCAAGCCTAAAAGAAGAAAACTTATGGTGCCCGATGCCAATTGATATCGAATACATGCCATCACCTGTAATATATATACAGCCATGGCTCCTATAGCCACCTGTTGAGAAAGCACTGAAGAATAGTGACAGTCGTTCCATTAACAAATTTGGGGAGAAACTCAATCACCCCGGAAGTTCTTTTTAATTCCACCACTAGTTTTCATGAACAGATTGTCGTTCATATTGTAATGTCTACTTTACTGTGAAAGTTGTAGTAGTTCCTTTTGTAAGATACTTTCATAACACATATTTAATAATCACTTATACATGAAAACTCAGTGATTCATGGGCTATAATGATTTCTTCTCTAAGTCATAATCTCATCTTAGCAAGTTATTACATGCATAAAAGCCTCACATCCTTCATGCCCTGCATATAATTTGATTTAAAGTGATTGCACATTAATGCACAGTGACGTTTATTTTCCTTTCACCCGTTTTTAACACCATCGATTGAGACAAAAGTTCAAGAAAATGTGTCTACATTGTCCTTGAGTTCAATGTCACTTAAAGATTTGTGCCTGAAATTTCAAAAACTAATGGCAACCCCAGCTGTTCTTCTAACACTATAAAACAGACATTTTAGGATTTAATCCCTTGGGGCAGACATGTATGGGCAGAGAATTTATTTTCTAGGAGACAATGATGGGTTCTAGGTAGAGAAGAAACCTGGAAGGAACTAGAAAGTGTTGTTTAGTAGTCAACAGTGAACTACTGATAGAAGAACCAAAGCATGACAGCGACTTATGCAACGATTTGTCCTTCCCAGCTCTCATGTTATGGACACTCTTGCCAACAATCAGTAAGATGGCTGAAGCTAAAACTACTTTGTGTATTTTTTCTATATGTGTATGTGATCAGCTAAACAAAAATATGAGCCTCGACTGGATCAATTTATAACTACTTTGTTCTAGATCAGAGCCACCTTGATGTACAGACTCAGGGGGCATTATTCACATTTTATTAAATTACAACTCATGGTAGACAATGTGATTTGTGCCATCTTTGAATTGTAGAAAATAGTTTCCCTGATACAGTTCATAAAAATTAGAAAATGGAAAATGCACATCACTAAATTTCAAGTTACTAGTCTTTTTCTCGCTTTTAGAAAAATCAGATTTCATAAGCCATACTATTTTGGAAAGATACTCTGTCTTAGATGATTTTAGGTTTCTTTTTCCTTTTCTTTTCTAGCATTCTTCTTTGGGCCAAAGGCTCTTCCTCTACTTCAAGCAATTTTGGTGCCATTATCAATCACCAGTTATTACAGTGGTAGGCGGCATGCAGGCTTGACCGATCATAACCCTGTACTGCCTGGATTATAGTGATTGGGCCAAAGGGAATCATATGATCCTTGCTGGGCCGATCAGAGTTCTTCCCTGAGATCTGATATGTGGATGTAAAGCTGTGGAGATGTCAGCCTGGGAATATTGGCAGCCATTTTCCCCACTAGAGGAAAAACTCATCTTACAAAATTAGATGAAGAGATTAAAGCCAAGTGGAGAAAGATAGAATAAAGCGATGAGAGGTAGAGGAAAATATTCCTGAGGGCATCTACTCGATTACATCAGTTTACCTCTGACCTCCATTATGTGTGCGGATAGCTTATCATTTATTTCCTTAATGTGGACTGAAATGAGTTTTTGCTGCTAGCATTTGAAGGAGCTTTGATTATCAGAGCCCATGACTGCAATTTTTTTATTCCTCTCAGGAAAGTTCTCTGAGAGCTGACTTAGAGCCATAAAGTTCTATATTCTCTCTCAAATAGAAAAACAGAAAAATTTTATCTATTTTAAAACCAGATTTCTAGTGATATGAACTAAACCCATAATATTAAGGCAATATTTCTTGGCAATACTCAAGGTTACCAACAATATATAACAAGTAAGTAAAATTTAAAAAATATCTTCTACATTAAAAACCCTGAGTAGTTATTGATAAGAAAAAGGACACGTGTTATTACCACCAAGTGTTCACACTTTGCCACATTACACAGGTATAATTCAACTCACCTTTTTACTATGAAATAACTTTTTTCTTACATTAAGTGCATGATTAGAGAAAAATCAATATGTGAGCATTAGTTCTAATACTAGTTAAGTCAATAATTTATTTGGTGAACTTGGATAAATTGTCTAACCTCTCTGAGCCTTGGTTTCCTCATTGCCAAAATGGAAACATTAAAAAAAATTCTATGTGTTTAGATTTTCTGTTTCTTGCATTTGATTGTTTCTTACTCATCATATATTCTAATGTTCACACTGAGCCTGTCACAGAATACACATTTAACAAACAATTGTTAGGAAAATTGGTTTAAGTAATAAATACTTTTTACCTAATGGGTTGCCATGAAGAATATATAAGATAATACTTAAAAAAGTAAATGTGACAATACCTGACTTATCCCAGTTGCTCAGAGATACTAGTTTTCTTCTCCGCCTTCACCTTCCTGGTGTTGCATCACCGACCGTTTAGTGTACCTGATGCTTTGTCCCCCATCTCCCTCCCTGATTCTTCTTTACTCAACACTTCCTGAGTTCTCTGTGAAACATCTATGACGCTTCATACACTGGCTCCAAAGGCAGCTTCCACAGCACTGCACCACCACGCTTTGCTGCACTTTGCATGTCCCTAGGCATTTTTTCACATTTTCTTCTCTCCTGATTAGGTCTCATCTAGTACAGTGTCTAATACCAGGTATGACACAATACATATTCATTAAATGGGATGATAATGATTATCCGATTGGAGCAAATTGAAGTTTTCTCTTTCCTGTGTTACTTGGTGGAAACTTAACTTAAGGCATAAGCGCTTTTATTTTAAATTTGCTTTCTTCTGCCCGTGTAGGGCTGATCCTAAACTCCCTATTTCACTTGAGGATAAACCACCCTTTAAATAAGACTAATACTTGCCAATACTATCACACAATTTACAGCTCAAAATGGCTTTTCACATACATAATTTCACTTAGTCTTCACAACACATTAGTTTATTTAGCATGGCTTTTGGAGTACCACTGAATTAGGTTTGAATCTTGACTGTTATCACTTAATAGCCATATGGTTTTACATGAAACACTTAACTTCTTCAACTCTCAGTTTTCTCACTTGAAAACTTGATAGAAAAACAGAATCATGCTTCCTAGGGTGATTGTGGGAGTCAGATGATGTACATAAATCATGAGCCAGGGCCAACAAGTCATCTAATACAGGTATTATAATTATTATTTTATGAGAAAATCAAGGCAGAGAGTGAAAAGGAAGCAATCAGAAGACTTTGAATAAAGAGAGTTTAGATTTTAAATGCTACGTTCCAATCTTCTTCTTTGCCCTTCCAGCAAGCTGCCTGCAAAGAGCTTCTTCACACAAGTTTCTTTGATTTGATCGTTGTAACAACTCTAAGTGGTTTCTGTAGAAAATTACTCTTTAACTCTCTGGGGAAGTGAATTTTAATGGATGAGTTTTCAAGGCTGTTCAAACTAATTGAAAAAGTTGGTCAGCATCACAGCCCTGATAGGAGAGAAGTGGAACCGAAATACAAGAGAATAATGCATATGTAACCCTGGCCTCGAGAAAATGAGGCTGATGGTGCTAACCCAGGGCAGATGCATTTCACAGCGACTCATGGAAATTGGAATCTAAACTCATTCTTACCTGATATTCAAAGGCAGGTCCTTCACTTTTTAAAATTTTAGTTAATTGTCCAAAAAGGTGTAAAGCAGCTCCAGAAAGAAACAAAGACAGATTTTTTTACTCCCTCAATTCTCTTCATGCTTAGGAGGTTAGTTTGCTGCTATTATTACTATTATTATATTATTTTAGAAATGGTAATATTTAATACAATACGTAGCATTCACTGAGTGCCTTGTTAGTGTTAAACACTATGAAAGCTATTTTAGTGCTACTTCCTTCAACAACTTTGCAGTGTAGATATTATTATTCTTTTATTATAGAAGAGAAATATCGAAGAGTTTTCTGGCTACAAAGTAGAAAGTAAAGGTCATGGATAGAAAAGAATCTCTGGTAAGAGAGAAGCTCCAGCTCACCCACCTGGAATTGTCTTCCTCTCCTCTACTTCCTCCTTCTCCCACTCCCCCTTCCTCTTCCTCTCCTTCTTCATAGTAGTATATATTATCTATCTACATCTATCTATCTATCTATCTATCTATCTATCATCTATCTATCTATCTATCTATCTATCTATCTATCTATCTATCTATCTACCTACCTACCTACCTACCTTGCACTGTTGTGGAATGAGACAAGTATGTAATTACCAAGAGTGCTGTGTGTAAATAAAATAATCACCTTATCTGATGTTTTGTGTTCTTATCTAAACAGAATGTCCTCCTTTTCTCCGGGCATCTCAGGTAATCCCCGGTTATCCTTGAGGCCTTCTCTTGAATAATGGCAACAAGTCTTACACCTTCTTTGATTCTGGGAAGCGATTCCCAGGGTCATGTACTCACATTTCCTTCTGAACAGCTTCTCTGGCCTCCCCTCCATGCCCTCTGCTGGTCTCTGAGCAGTGCATATTTTTGATGACCTTTCACTCCCTTCTTTATGCCCTAAGGCACCCCTGTTTCAATACTCCTTGTGCTCCAGATTTTACTACAGTGATAATAAGAGGTGAATTAGACCTCAGGACAAGAAACAGGCAAAAACTGAGATCAACCATCACTGCTCTTCGAATCCTTGCTCTTCTCTGCCAGCGCATCTATTTTGGGTTGCCACTTTTCACAGCTCCATCAACCACTGTGTCGGCTATGTGATAGGGCCTGTCATTCCTGTGTAGACTTTGTCTTAATTATTTCCTTTATACCAGAGACCAATTTAAAAACCACTGTTACTTTATCATGCAAAAGAATTGAGCCCCCTTTTTTATTCAATATCTCCCAGCCCTGCTAACCTGGAATCTCTCTTTCATCACCAATAGCATCTTCATAAAAAAGAGATAAATTTTCCGCTAAGAGAGCTTCTGTTTTGACCTTCAGAGAATATAAGCTGCTGTCAGTTTTTCTCTTTTTCTTCCTTGCATCTTTGTTCCCCCCATATATGCATTATCTTTTAAGTACAAAGATCAGAGATCTCATTCCACCATAAAAACCAACACTGAATGAGCCAGAAATAATATAGCATATTGTGTTCTTCCTGGAAGTAGGGAATATGCCCCTCTGGCTTATCTTTATGAGTTCTCATTAATATTTAGACTTTCAAGACAGTAAGGGAAAAAGACATATCTGGGAAGTTGATGGACATTACCCTCCTTCTTGAAATCTCCATCAGTCTAATGGGCTCGGCCATCATTCCTGAATAGGCATGCATCATTTGTTCAACAAATATTCACTGAGAGTATATGAAAACATCACAGGCACCATTAAGCAACATTAACTTAATGGTCAACAAAGGATAAAAGCCTTTGTGATAGATGAAATTATATAATTTTGTTCTAAGGGCTATGGGGAAGATGAAAGAGGAAAACTACTAACTCTGCTGAAGAGTTCAATGAAAAGTTCAACTTCATATTGTCAGAGTTCTTCCTCTTCTCTATCCCATTGTTTTGCCCACTTAATTAAATCATACTGTGATTTGAAAGATGCGTAAGCTAGACTTGAAATTCGTATGTATTCATGCTCTGGTTCATGTAAGTTTTGAAGAAAGGAGAAAAGAAGATCCTCTCTAAAGTCAGGGAGCATGGTGGACACAGGATTCCACCCCAAGATCATTGGTTACATCATTAATTTTCCGTAGAAAATTGGAGTCAGTGACCAAATGTTCTTGTGGAAGAGGCTCTATTAGCATAGTGGAAAGATTCCACTATTGATCCTTAAGAGACCTGGATTTTTTTACCTCTCAAGTCATTACCTAACTGAATAGCAAAAGTAAGCCTAAGTTTTCTCATCAATAAAATAACGAATTAAGTGATCAGATTATTTTGAAGATCTATTTCAGATAAGAGATCTTGAATTATAACAACCTTCAGAAATATTACATTTAACTACTTGTCATGTCTACATAAAGAAGGAATCAGTCTCATTTATCTACTGATTTCTTCATTTAATTATGCATTCATTCCTAGCATATTATAGGTAAGATCATGAATTTTATGGCCAAATAGACTTTAATTTGAGATTTGTTTTCTCTACTTTCTAGATAAATGACCTTGAACAGTGAACTTACTAACTTCTTTGTGATCCTTATTGCCTCATTTCTAAATGAAAGTAATATTACCTTTACCGTAGGGCTATTGAAAGGTATATTAGAGTTCTTTACAGAAACAGAACTAACGGAATATGTTATATATTTTTGTATTGCATGGATAGATAAAGATATAGAGTATAGATAGAGATACAAATAGAGATAGAGATCTAGACCTAGACATTTTAAGGAATTGGCTTACATAATAGTGAAGACTGGCAAGTCCCAAATCTACAAGCTAGGCTGGCAGAATAGAGACACTGGAAAAAAATCGATGCTGCAGCTTGAGTTCAAATGCAGTCTTCTGGCAGAGTTCCCTCTCTCTAGGGGGAGATCAGTCTTCTCATTAAGGCCTACAATTGATTGAATGAGGCCTACCCACATTACAGAGGGTAACCTACCTAAATCAAAGTCTAGTGATTTTAAATGTTAATCTTATCTAAAAAAATGCTTTTCCAGCAACATGTACATGTTTGACCAAATATTTAGGTGCTAAATTAATATATAAAATTAACCATCACAGAAAGAACACTGGTAATTTAGTCAGCAAATTTAGCATGATGTCTAATACAGAAAACAAATAACAAAAATTAAATATTACTATTACTGTTGGTGTTATTATCCTTTATTAAGTACCCCCCTTTTTTTTGCTGGTTCTGAAGACATAATTTACAAGATACAATCTTGGTCCTCAGTGAACTTATAGTCTAAAAATAGATCTTAATAAGCTACCTGACCATACAATACAGTGTTCTGAATAGTAAGTACCGAGAGCAAGAGCACTATGAGAGATACGGGTATGATGAGAAATACATGAAAGGGCCCTTAACTCAGAATGGGTTGAGGGACGGAGATAACGTAGCAAAGATCTAAAGGGTAAAATAATAGTGTAAATGGAGGAAGAGGCAGCAGATGCATGCCAAGGAAATAAGTACATGGACCTAAAAATTGCAAATAACATGATCTAGCACAGAACTTCAAGTAGATTATCATTATTAGAGTCATAGTATGTAAGAACCAAGTGAAGACAATAAAGGCAGACAGACTGACAGGGTTAAGCTTGTAAAAGGTTCTTTTCAAGCTCGGCGGTTTGAACTTTATCCCCAAAGCAATAATGACCTAAATTATGGTAGTGATGTTGGAAAAGGAGAGATGAGACAAATGTGGGAGATCTCAGTAGGAGGAATGGATAAGGCTTGATGATTGATTAAATATTTGAACTGGGGACAGGGAGGAAAGCTGGGACTTAGGAGTGAACTGGGCTATGTTTAGAAGCTGCTATAACACTTTTGGATTCAAGAAAAGATATTTTGAAGAAAGTTGGGTGACTTTACTAATTTATACTTTCTGTTCTGCATTTTCCTCATCTGTAAAATAAGGATGGTGGACTCACTGCTCTTTGAACCTTGTCTCACTCTAAAATTCTACAACCTTGTGACTACTTTTTAATTTTGAACATAAATATATTATTTTTGGAAATGCTCTTCATACTGCCAAGTCTATATCTTTGCAATAAATAGCATCATCATGCTGTTATTCAACTATGATTTTGCAATTTTACAGGATGTCACAATGAAAAAGATCAGGAAATCAGATAAGATGCTATATCTTTTATAATGCTTTGTTTGAACTGTCAGGAAAATAGGGGTGGTTGATGCTGTAGATCTTAAAGACTGAACGAATTGTTCTAACTGAAATCAAAGTTGATAAAAACATTTCTACGAAGAGTGCAGCGAAGCAAACCAGAGAGCTGACTGGTAAATAAATAAATAAGTAAATAAATCAATAAATATTTTTAAAAAGTAAAAAATGCATGGGAGAGAAATAAGCAAGTTTTTTTCTTTTCTTTTTTAAAAAATATATTTTATTAATTATAGTTGTTCTATTCCCCCCCTTCTTTCCCCTCCACCCTGCACACCCCTCCCACACCATTCCCCCCCCTTTAGTTTATGACCACATGTCTCAAGTTCTTTAGATTCTATATTTCCCCCTACTATTCTTACCCTCCCCCTATCTATTTTCTATCTACCATCTATGCTACTTATTTTCTGTACCTTCTTCCCCCTTCCCCTTCTCCTACTCCCCTGTTGCTAACCCTTCATGTGATCTTTCTTCATTTCTATGTTTCCACTCCTCATCTAGCTGTCCTCTTAGTTTGGTTTTGTTTTAGGTGTGGTTGTTAATAACTGTGAGTTTGCTGTCCTTTCACTGTTCAACTTTTTTATCTTCTTTTTCTTAGGTAAGTCCCTTTAACATTTCATATAATAAAGGCTTGGTGATGATGAACTCCTTGAATTTGATCTTATCTGAGCACTTTATCTGCCCTTCCAATCTAAATGAACACTTTGCTGGATAGAGCAATCTTGGATGTAGGTCCTTGTCTCTCATGGCTTGGAAAGTTCTTTCTAGCCCCTTCTTGCCTGTAAGGTCTCTTTTGAGAAATCCAGCTGACAGTCTGATGGGAACTCCTTTGTAGGTGACTGTCCCCTTATCTCTTGCTGCTCCTAGGGTTCTCTCCTTTATTTTAATCTTGGGTAATGTAATTATGATGTGCCTTGGTGTGTTCCGTCTTGGGTCCGACTTCTTTGGGACTCTCTGAGCTTCCTGGACTTCCTGGAAGTCTATTGCCTTTGCCAGATTGGGGAAGTTCTCCTTTATTATTTGTTCAAGTAAGTTTTCCACTTGTCACTCTTCCTCTTCCCCCTCTAATACCCCTATAATTCAGATGTTGGAATGTTTAAAGATGTCCTGAAGTTTCCTAAGCCTCTCCTCATTTTTTTTTGAATTCTTGTTTCTTCATTCTTTTCTGTTTGGTCATTTTTTCCTTCCTTCTGGTCCACTCCCTTGAGTCCCAGTTTCCTTTCCATCACTATTGGTTTCCTGTGCATTTCCCTTCATTTCAATTAGTTTATCCTTCATATGTTCCTCTAATTTGTGACTAAAATCAACCAGTTCTGTGAGCATCCTTGTCACCCGTGTTTTGAACTGTGCATCTGAAAGTTTGGCTATTTCTTGGTTGCTTAGATTTATTGGCTCTGGGGCTTTGAGTTGTTCTTGAGCCATAATGTTTTGGCCTGTTCATGCCTGTTACATATGAGGGGCAGAGCCTTAGATGTTCACCAGGGCGGGGCAACCCAGTGGCTGGGTTGTGACACTGTATGTGGGGGCAGGGTCAGAGAGGGGCAATAGCAGTCCCCTCTGCTGGTTCCTGCCACTGGGGCCTGAACAGTCTGTCTCACTGCTCGCTCCTTCGCCTGGTTTATCTGCGCGTGAATGTCTAACTGAGGTCAGTCTGCCACCTTGCGCCCTCACTGAGTCCACCCATTGCTACCCCACACCTGGGATCCACCCATGGCTGCCTGCACACCTAGGTCAGTTCAGCAGATCTCTCCTGATTGACCCCACTCCACTGCTGGCTCCACCCCTCTTACCAGTCTGGCTGAAGAGTCCATTGTTGTCGGACTTCCATATAGTTCAATCTTCTGCTTTGGTTGCATTTTTGTTACTAAAACTTTGTTGTCTTTAAACTTGGATGTGCGAGGAGGCACACTATTTCCACCTATGCCTCCATCTTGGCTGGAAATCACTCTTTTCTTTTTCTATTGTGTGTTTGCAAAAAAAAAAGTATTGACTGCTCTGGTTCCAAGCACGTAGTTTATCTTTGAAACCCAGGGTTTGCTTTATAGCTTACAGTTTATTTGGTGTGCTAATAAAGGCCCTGTAAAATGTGAGGGAGAGAATGAAATTAAATGAAGACGTGAACTGAAAATTAGTCCATCTGGTCATTGTATCCCTTCTCAAATTGAACTTGAACCATTATTGGGAAGTCTTTTTTAATAAGAACCAAATGGTGAAAAGATTTTCAGAAATAATCTGGTATAAGCCATTCAGAACCTGGTTGATAGGTTACTGAAGTTCTTTTTACCTGAAAAACTTAAGGAGCTAAACGTAGACTATGTCTCAACTATCTCATCTTCTGCTAGAGTGCTGGGAGCAAGTATCTTGCATCCTAAATAGCCTATTTGAAATAAATTATGATCATTTAGTTTGGCCCACAGAAAACCATTGGACACAGTTTATCAAAGACTCAGAATGCACACTAATGTAGATGACAGTCAAGTGTGTGGATTGGGTAGTATCTATAACTTACTAGACAGCATCTCAAAAGTTATCAGCAAATCTAGTCTCAAGTAATTTTTTCTCATTTTATTGCACCTAATTCTGTAAGTAATCATTACAGACCATATTAATGACTCTAATTTTTTTTGGGGGGGGGATTGATGTTCAAGTCTTAATTTGACAAAGTCTGTCATGTAATGTTACCACATTCTGTTATAAAAGCTTGGGATTGGTCTAAGGGCTAGATAAATCTGATAAGTAGTTTGATCTCACAATAATAATAATTACCTTTATTTCATCATTGGATCAATAATTGGATACCGACTCATATTCTTCCTTGATTTAAATCTAAACCAGAGAGTTACCTCTTCCTGAAATATATTCTAAAATAATCCTTTCTGTTTTATGGCTACAATTCCAATTTAATGCTCTTTAAAGTATTTGAATTATAGATCATTTTTAAACAACTGCTACCACAGTGTAAGTTTACTTAAATATTTTAGTAATTTTAGACATCTTATCCTGACAATTAATAAATTCAGATAACCCCAGGACTAGTGAACCAGATTAGACTTAACCTGAATAATAACGCTTTACAGAATTTTGCTGATATCATAGTCAATCCATTTTATTTAAAACTTTTACAGACATGAACAGTGTTATTTTTCAAAGTGTTTCAACTATTCACTGAAATTTCTAGTTCCTGTTGTTACCAAATAAGAAAAGTCAGCCAAGGTGAGGCACCTGTCCAGATATGTTCACGGCAGCATTTTGGGGCCAGTATAGGGGGAACAAAGTAGAATTAATGATGCTTTCTGAGTTGGCAAGGAAAGGAGTGGACCAGAGTCCAAAGTCCAAACTCAAGTCATCACAGAATGTAGTGGTCATGGTCATGGAAATCAAGGTAAGTGAGCAAGTGCAAAGGGCAGAAATAAAGAACAAGACAAAAAAAAAGAGGCAAGTCAAGGGCCAAAAATTCTGTTGAACCAAAACCAAGTAGGAGCAAGGCAGGACCTGGAACACCAGTGTTCCGTTGTGACCACAGCCCCTTGGGTAAGGTTCAGGCTCTCTGTCATGGACTTGTAGGCAGGCCAGGCTCAGTTCGGCATGAGCCACGGGATAGTTTTCCTGACCTAGGAGAATTCCTAAATTGCTTGTAGGCCCAACTCCGATGCCTACTATGCCTTTAAAGGGTAGAGACACCTCCTCTCAGGAGAAAGAAGGAAGTCAAGGACCATTTGTATGTATGAGTCTAGAGAAGAGAAGAAAGAACATAAAGCATTCCTAAAGAGGTCTAAGAGGGTTTTCAACTCATTTCTATTTTACTTCCAAACCCTTTCTTCCTCCCACCAGAACTTTGCTCCTTGGTACAGAGGCTTAAATTTATCCTCAGGGTCCATTTTCTCCTTGACCTGCATCTAAGCCCTCCTCCTTAGGGAGTATAGCAAGGTGGTGAAGGAAAATATAAAGCTTTGCGTGTTCCCTAAGGGTTTGCCTGTGAGGCTCACGTTCCCCTCCACTTTGATCTTTCCTGGATTAACCCAGGTACGCTACAGACAAACAAGAGTTTACATGGCCGCTACCTGGCCCTCCCAAAGAAACATCAGCAGCATATGCCAGAGGAAAACAGCTTTTCTAGTCTGTTCCATCAGCCATCTTATTCATCCGGGATCAATGACATGGATACCTCAGACCCTCACATCTCTATGAGGATGACGCTTGAAGTAGTTGCAGAATCCTCTAAAATATGACAGGACCTCACTTCAACCCTCACATTGTACACTAGACAAAGGAAGCTCCCATAGTCTCTTTCCCATCTACTAAATGTTATCAGAATGAAACAAAGCAAAAAGCAGTTATCTGATTAGATTTTACAGCAAAATCCAGATAATAATAACATAGTAACAAAGTGTGATGTTACAGTATGAGGATAGCTCAGTAACACACACACCCACTTTCTCATTACCAATTCAGTCCCCTTTTAACACAGAGAAATTAAAGTCCTAAAACAAATAAACAAACAAACGAAAAATCAGAGACGTCCTGTTCAGATGCCAAATTCTCTTTTAGCGTGATAGCCAGGGGTGCTTCCATTAGAATCAGGCTGCTCTTCTCAATCTCCAAAGTTAGAGAATTCCAGTTTAAAGTCTCTCATGTGTATCACTTCTCCAAAAGTCCACAGTATAACTGAACACGTCAACTATCACAGCAACAGACTCATATCCATACAATTTAGACAAGAAGACTGCCCACTAAGTTTCAATTTTCTTATACCAAAATGTTATAGAACATGACCTACAGAAATTAAGGAGTTGTTTAACAAGGAGGGGAATAGTGGGCACAAGTAGAAAGGCATCACCATGAAACTAAAGCATCTCCATTTTAAAAGGTATTTTTTATATATTGAGGCTCCTTAGAATAGTTCAGTTGAAAAGTAGGTTCTGGTCTCTGTTAAGTTTTGAAAACTGGCCTTATAAAATAGTGGTTTCCAAACTAAAGTAGTGCTCCCAGAGAGCAATAAATAACTCCTACTCTAGAATCATATTACTTTTACAGTTGTTGATTTTGGTGGAGTTGGAGGACAGGCTGGGAAAAAAAAAACAGGCAAAGGAAAAACAAACAGAATCCAAGAAAAGCATCAGCTTTTATTCATCAAGTGCAGTCAACCAGTCTATGCCAATTGCTCAGTGACTAGCAATGTCACTCCTAGATATTTATTTGAGAGAAGAAAAGGACCTAGTCCATCAAAAGCCTTGTATGGGAATGTTCATTTATTTATCATAGCCCCAGAGTGGAATCATCCCACATGTCCATTAACAGAACAAATGGTGGTACATCCATGAATGAAACTACTCAGCAATAAAAATGAATGAACTTTTTTTTTGTGATAGCAAGGATGGACTTGGGGATTATTTGGAGATTATTATGCTAAGTAAAATAAGCCAGGCAGAGAAAGACAAGTACCATGGGATCTCCCTGATATGTGGAATCTAATGAACAAAGTACTGATGAACAAAATAGAAACACAAGTATGGATACATGGAACAGACTGACAGCTGTCAGAAGGGAGGGTTTTGGGGGACTGCATTTAAAAGGGTGAGAAGATTAACCAAAAACATACATACATAACACATAGACACAGACAACGGTGTGGTGATAGCCAGAGAGAAATGGGGGTGGGGCTGGGTAGAGGTGGGAAGGGTGGGGAAATAGGGATGAAAGAGACTTTGCTTGGGTCAATGGGTACATGATGTAATGTGCAGATTTTTTATTGAGTTGTACACTTGAAACATGTATGGTTTTGTGAACCAATGTTACCCCAATAAATTCAATTAAAAAATCTAAATAAATAAATAAATATTTTTAAAAGAATGAACTACCGATTCATAAAACAGCATGAATAAATCTCAAAGCTATTGTGCTGAGTAAAGTCAGACCAGACACGAAAGGGGATACACTATGTGATTCCATTCAAATGAGATTGTAGAATATACAAACCTAAACTATGACAGAAAAAAATCAGAATGATGGTGGCTTCAGGGAAGGCAGCTGCCTGGAAAGGAGCACAAAGAAAGTTTCCAGAGTGATGGAAATGTCCTACATGTTAATTATTGTACCTATTACATGAGTATGATGTCTGTCTGGAAAAAGTCCAATCATTGTTAGTAAAACCAGAACAGTTTGCATGATGACATCAGTGTAACCTGGTGGCCAAGGAGAGTGAACTAGAATGCACATACATGAATAATGATGACTTCACTGTACTAGTCACTGGGGTGGTAGATGCCATTGAGTAAGCATGTGTACTGTGTAGACATCACACTGAAAATGACTGAGCAAGTACAGGAACAAATATGCATCAAATTTTATGTAAAGTTTAAACATACCTTCGCATGAACTATTTGGACAATTCAGAAGGCTGGGCAATGGGTAAATGGCAGCTTATCATGACAACACACCTACTCATGCATCAAGTCTCATGCAGAGTTTTTTGGCGAAACATCAAATCATCCAGGTGACTCAACCCCTCATAACCCACAAGATATTTGATTTTGACCCCCTAAGATTTCTGGTTTTTCACAAAACTAAAATAACATTTGAAAGGGAAGAGATTTCAGACCATCAATGAGATTCAAGAAAATATGACAGGGCAGCTAATGGCAATTGTGGGAGAACAGTGTGAGGTCCCACGGCGCCTACTTTGAAGGGGACTGAGGCACCATTGTCTTATGTACAATGTTTCTTGTATCTTGTATCTTATTTTTTAAAAGTCTCTATTTTTCATAGTATGTGGCTGGATACTTTCTGAACATACCTTGTATATTGTCAAAACTGATCAAACTTTGAATTTAAGAGTTGTTTTACAACTCTTGAGAAAAGTTTATCTCAATAGACTTATCTTACAGAGAATATTAGATATGGAAAAATTATAAGAAAATATAGAAGAATATCTGTATGAGCTCAGAGTAGAAAACAATTTCTTATATAAGATATACAAAGGTCTATATGGAAAATATTGACAAATATCTTCATCAAAATTAAAAGCTTATATGAAGAAGAGACCGAAAAGGCCAATTTAGAAATGATCAGTAAACACTTAAAAGGGTGCTTGACCTCATAAGTAATCAGGTGAGTGTAAACTATTTTTAATATATTTTATTGATTATGCTATTAAAGTTGTCCCATTCCCCCCTTATTTCCCCTCCACCCTCCACACCCCCTCCCATCCACATTCCCCCCCCTTTAGTTCACATCCATGTGTCATACTTATAAATTCTTTAGCTTCTTCTACATTTCCCATACCATTTTTTACCCTCTCCCTATTTTCTACCCACCATCTATGCTACTTATTTTCTATACCCTTTCCCCCTCTCTCCTCCTCCCACTCACTCCCCTGTTGCTAACCCTCCATGTGATCTCCATTTCTGTGGTTCTGATCCTGTTCTAGTTGTTTACTTAATTTGTTTTTCTTTTTGTTTTAGGCATGGTTGTTAATAATTGTGACTTTGCTGTCATTTTACTGTACGTGCTTTTTATCTTCTTTTTCTTAGATAAGTCCCTTTAACATTTCATATAATAAGGGCTTGGTGATGATGAATTCCTTTAACTTGACCTTATCTGGGTAGCACTTTATCTGCCCTTCCATTCTAAATGAAAGCTTTGCTGGATAGGTCCTTGCATTTCATGACTTGGAATATTTCTTTCCAGTCCCTTCTTGCCTGTAAGGTCTCTTTTGAGAAACCAGCTGACAGTCTGATGGGAACTCCTTCGGAGGAGGCTGTCCCCTTATCTCTTGCTGCTTCTAGAATTCTCTCCTTCATTTTAATCTTGGGTAAATGTAATTATGATGTGCCTTGGTGTGTTCCTCTTGGGTCCACCTTCTTGGGGACTCTCTGAGCTTCCTGGACTTCCTGGAAGTCTATTTCCTTTGCCATATTGTGGAAGTTCTTCTTTATTATTTGTTCAAATATCTTTTCCACTTGTTGTTCTTCCTCTTATCCCTCTGGAACCCCCATAATTCAGGTGTTGGAATGTTTAAAAATATCCTGGAGATTCCTAAGCTTCTCATTTTTTTGAATTCTTGTTTCTTCATTCTTTTCTGCTTGGTTGTTTCTTTCTTCCTTCTGGTCCACTCCATTGATTTGCATCCCAGTTTCCTTCCTATCACTATTGATTCCCTGTACATTTTCTTTTATTTCACTTAGCGTAGCCTTCATTTTTTCATCTAAAATTTGTTACCAAATTCAACCAATTCTGTGAGCATCCTGATTACCAGTGTTTTGAACTGTGCATCTGATAAGTTGGCTATCTCTTCAAACTCTCCTGTGAGGCCGGGAGTCTATCCTGGCACTTCAACCCCCACAGGTGTTTTCAATTAGTGTTTTGCGGCTTTATTTCCCTGCATTGGGACCCTAGGTTGCACAGTCTGTCCCACTCCCCAGTTTCGCTTGGTTTATCTGCATGCCAGTGTCAAATTGCCCAGTCCTCCAGCCACCTTGTGCACGGCGCCCCTCCACAATCCACTGCCTTGCTGAGTCTGCCCACTGCCACCTTATGCACCGGGGGCCTGCCAGTTGCTGCCTTGCACACCTGGGGTCTTCCAGCCACCACTTTTTTTGCCACAACCGTTCTCGGCCCAGCTACCTGACTCCACCCCTCCTACCAATCTGGATGAATGTTTCTTCTTTAACTACTTGGTTGTCAGACTTCCATGCAGTTCAACTTTCTGTCAGTACTGGTTGTTTTTTGTTTTTAAATTGTTGTTGTCCGTATTTTGGTTGTGCATGGAGGCACAGTGTGTCTACCTACACCTCCATCTCGGCTGTGTAATTTTGTAAATTTTTTAAAAACTATGTCATACAACACATGAAGAGATGCTCAATATCGTTAGCTATCAGAGAGATGCAAATTAAAACCACAATGAGATACCACTTTACACCAGTCAGGATGGCTATAATAGACAAAGCAACAAACAACAAATGTTGGAGAGGTTGTGGGGAAAAGGGGACCTTAGTTCACTGTTGGTGGGATTGCAGACTGGTACAACCATTATGGAAAACAGTATGGAATTTTCTCAGAAAAATAAAAATTGACCTGCCTTTTGATCCAGCAATTCCACTGCTAGGATTATACCCCAAGAATCCTGAAACATCAATTTCAAAGAACCTATGCACCACAATGTTCATAGCAGCACAATTTACAATAGCCAAGGGTTGGAAGCAACCTAGGTGCCCATCAGTAAACGAATGGATCAAAAAATTGTGGTACATATACACAATGGAATTCTATGCAGCAGAGAAAAAGGAGCTACTACCTTTTGCAACAACATGGATGGAACTGGAAAGCATTATGCTGAGTGAAATAGGCCAGGCATTGAAGGACAAATACCATATGATCTTACCTTTGACAGGAAGCTAAAGAATAAAACAAACAAGCAAACAGAATAAAAACAAAGACACTGAAATAGAGAACAAGTGGGCAGCAACCAGAGGGGAGAGGGAAGGGAATTTAAGGGGAAAAAGGGGGAGGGATTTTGAGGAACAAGTAGGAAAGACACAGGGATGAGGACTGGGGGGGGGGGATGGGAGGGAGGGGGGAGACCAGGCAGGGGGTGGGGGGGATGGGAGAAATAGATTTAAAAAAAATGTACTTGAAAAGTAACTAAATAAAATTTAATAATTAAAATAAAAAAAGAAAATTCAAGCTCAAAAAAAACAAACAAAAAAAACCTATGTCATACCTATCAGATTGGCAATAATTTCAGTCTTGCGTCCTGCTGAAGCTGTGGGATCACAAATAATACTGTGCTGTGGGATTGTCCATCAATTCAGCCATTTTAGTATAAAAAAATCTAGTACCTTGGAAACAAATTTTTGTTATATATCCCAGAGAAACTTGTACATGGGCCCAAAGAGGCATGTGTAAGGGTGGTTACTTTAGTGGTGCTCATATTAATGAAACAATGGGCTCTACCTTAATGTCCATTAATGAAGAGATGGGTAAGTAAAAGGTAGTATACGTACATAATGAAATGTTACATGGTAGTTAAAAAGAATAAACTAGATTGACATGCATCAAGACAGACCTCAAACACATGTTAAGCTAAATATATTTAGTTTATAAAGACATATTCATATCCAAATGCATAGAAACAGGATCCAATGGATCTCCCACAAAAATCTTGATATTGGATACTCTGGTTTCTCTTCAAATCGTATAAATCTTTCGCTTTTTAAAAATCTTGATATTGGCTACATCTGGGGAGCAAAGATAGGAAAAACAATGAAGTAATGGTTGAAGAGAACATCTGAAATGGGTTGTTTAAAAATAACTGGAAAATAAAGAACAAACAGACAGTGACCAGAGAGGAAGAGGGAGGAAGATACTGGAGAAAAGAAAGGGAAGGGTTGTCGAGGAACATGTATAAAGGACCCATGGACAAAGCCAAAGGGGATAGGATCAAAGGTGGGAAGTGGGGGGGTGGGGGAAGGGGAGAGTGTGGCGGGGAAATGGAGACAACTGTACTTGAACAACAATAAAAAATTATGCATAGATATGAAATGAAAAAAACTGGAAAAAGCATCCATATGCAAATAAATGAATCTTTTTTCCTTTTTAAAAAATATATTTTATTGAGCTATTTATCTTAGCTATTATAGTTGTCCCATTTGCTCCCCTTTATTCCCTTCTGCCCTGCGCCCCCCTCCCACCCACATTCCCCCCACCTTAGTTCATGTCCATGGGTCATATGTATAAGTTCTTTGGCTTCTACCTTTCCTATACTATTTTTAACCTCCCCCTGTCTGTTTTGTACATACCATCTATGCTTCTTATTCCCTGTATCTTTTGCCCCATTCTTCTCCACCCCCTCCCCACTGATAACCCTCTATGTGATGTCCATTTCTGTGATTCTGTTCCTGTTCTATTTGTTTGCTTAGTTTGTTTTTGTTTTTGTTTTTTAGGTTCAGTTATTGATAGTTGTGAGTTTGTTGTCATTTTACGGTGCATAGTTTTGATCTTCTTCTTTTTCCTAGATAAGTCCCTTTAACATTTCATATAATAAAGACTTGGTGAGATTATAATGACCTCATATAATGAACTCGTTTAACTTGACCTTATCTGGGAAGCACTTTATCTGCCCTTCCATTCTAAATGATAGCTTTGCTGGATAGAGTATTCTTGGATGTAGGTCCTTGCCTTGCATGACTTGGAATACTTCTTTCCAGTCTCTTCTTGCCTATCAGGCTTCTTTTGAGAAATCAGTTGACAGTCTTATGGGTACTCTTTTATAGGTTACTGTCTCCTTTTCTCTTGCTGCTTTTAAGATTCTCTCCTTATCTTTCATCTTGGGTAATGTAATTATAATGTACATTGGTGTGTGCTTCCTTGGGTCCAAGTTCTTTGGGACTCTCTCAGCTTCCTGGACTTCCTGGAAGTCTATTTCCTTTGTCAGATTAGGGAAGTTCTCCTTCATTATGTTTTCAAATAAGTGTGCAATTTCTTGTTCTTCCTCTTCTCCTTCTGGCACCCCTAAGATTTGGATGTTGGAACATTTAAAGTTGTCCTGGAAGTTCCTAAACCTCTCCTCATTTTTTTTGAATTATTTTTTATTGTGTTCTGATTGAATTTTTATTTCTTCTTTCTGCTCCCAACTGTTGATTTGAGCCCCAGTTTCCTTCCCTTCACTGTTGGTTCCCTGTGCATTTTCCTTTATTTCACTTTTCAGGGTATTCACTTTTTCCTCTATTTTGCAACCATACACAGCCACTTCTGTGAGCATCCTGATTACCAGTGTTTTGAACTGTGCATCTGAGAGGTTGCCTATCTCTTCATTGGTTAGTTGTATTTTTTTCTGGAGCTTTGATCTGTTCTTTCATTTGGGCCATTTTTTCTTGTCTCAGCATGCCTGTTACTTAGTAAGGGGTGGAGCCTTAGGTGTTCACAATGGTGGGGCAACACTCATCACCGCATTGTAGTGCAGCAAGCGTTTTAGAATGCAGTGGAGCCTGCCTGCTTTCCTGGTGTGTGTGTCTGTCTTTTGTATTTGCATGGTTTTTTAAAAATTTTTAAAGCAAGTGTTGAAGATGAGAATGAGAATATCTACTGCATTATATAACCAGTAGAAGCCATTGTTCTTGCCTTGTGCTACCCTTAGGTTTGGAGTCAGTACTTGATGTCTCAAAAAGAAAATCCATTCTACAAGGAATGGGAGCAGGAGTCATTTCTCCAAATAAATGAGTCTTGATTCATTTCTCATACCATATACAAAGATGAACTCAAAATGAATCATAAACATTTAGGTATTGATTCTAGTTTGTGACCTAGATGAGTTAGTTCTTATATACAACACCTAAAAGGCACAAGCCATAAAAGAAAAAAAACATTTGATAAACTGGATTTCATCAAAATACAAAACTTTTGTTCTGTGAAAGACACTACTAAAAGCAAGACAAGTCACAGACTGGTCTTGGGAGAAAATATTTGCAAATCACTTATGTGACAAAAAAAAAACCTGTCTCGTATATTTGATAGAATATAGGAATAACTATCAAAATGCAACAATAAGAGAACTGAGTTTTTAAACAAATTTCAACAGACATTTTACTAAAAATGATACATAGATAGCCAATAAGCACATGAAAGAAACCCAACATCATTAGTCATTAGGAAAGTGAAAATTAAAACCATGATGAGGCAATATTACACCTATCAGAGTGGCTTTTAAAAAAAGAACTTGACAGTTCCAAGTGATGACAGGGTTGAGGGGCAACTGGAATCTCAGATAGTGTTGCTGGAAATGCACAGCTGTACAGCTACTTTGGAAAACCTCAGGCAAAGAAATATAGGTACTGCAGTTGAAATCAGGCAGCCTAAGAGGAAGTGGTAAAGGCAAGAGAATATGGGTGGAGTATTCAGAGCATCTGTTTCTACTCCCATAACTGTACTTCAGTTCCCAGTTTACTGAAGGCTCTGTTGGGTTCTTGTGTATAGGCCCATCATAAAGATTCATCATCTTGCATATTCCACAATGCTTTTTCCAAAACCTTGATTAACAAACACAAGAAAGAGGAGAAAAAATGGGGTGTTTGCCACTGGTTCCACATACAACTAAACTGACAGCCTATAGACAAGCACCCTGTGTATTTTGAGATAAACCTAGAGGAGAATGGTCAGGATGTCAACACTAGATTTCACTCCCCCACCATGGAATGTTACCCACCAGATATGAAAAATACTTTTGTAACTTAAGGTTTCTAAGTGATACTAGTGAAGAAAAAGGAGGGGTAGAAAGAGAAGAAGGAATAAGTTGTGTGAATGTGGTCTCTTTTTCTCTCTTTCTCTCCCTGAAAACTTATCAGATAACCAAGATAGCTACTAAGTGACTAATGGTCAGGTCATGTATAGAGAGTAGATACACTGAACAACAAGATGATTCTTGTTCTGGGAGAGATGGAGTGAGACAGCATGGTATTTCATCACGCTATTTAGAATGGCACAAAATTTTGAACTAATGAATTGTTCATTCCATAATTTTCTGTTTCATATTTTCAGACCACAGTTGACCCCAGGTAACTGAAACTATGGAAAGGGAAACCATGGACAAAGGGTAACTACTGTAAGTGATTTTTCAGAAATGTTCGAAATAAAAATAATAGGTAGTATTTTTGAACTCTTACTGACATCATACATTGTGACATCAGTCATTCATGTAAATTATCTCATTTAAGCCTCCAAGGTAGGTCCTATTATTACCTGCATTTTACAGAGGTGAAAGTTCACCTGTAAATCCAGTGGCATGATGATCAATCCCTCCTCCTCAGTATATTTTCTTCACTCAGCTTACAGGGCATTGTACTTTTTCATTTGCCTATCTCACTGTTTATTTCTTCTCAACCTTCATTTTAGTCCCTCTTCTTTACCAAGACCTATTAATTTCGGAACACCCCAGGGATCATTCCTTGGTTTTCTTCTTTTCCTGTAAAAACTTTCTTAATAAACTCCTTTACAATATGACAGTGACTCCCATATTATTATCTCCTGACCAAGCTCTCTTTTGAACTTTAGACTCATACATGCAGCTGCCTACTTGACATGTCCATTTGATGCCTCACAGGCATCTCAAGCATAATATGTCTAAAAGTGAAGTTCTCATCTTCTCTTACAAACAGTGGAGCAGAGATACTTCCTATTTCAGTAGAAATTCCATCTGTCCAACTGCTCATACCAGAAACCTTGGTATCACTGTTGATCCCTTTCACGCATACCACTTTCCTCCACCCTCCATAGCTGCCACCCCAGTTTCAGTCGTCATCATCTCTTGACTGGATTATCACTACAGCCTCCCACTTGGGCATCTGGTTCTCAAACTTGCCTTTCCTGCCCTGGCTGGGTAGTTCAGTTGATTAGAGCATCATCCCAATACACCAAGGTTGTCAGTTTGATCCCTAGTCAGAGCACACATGAGAAGCAACCAACAATGCATAAGTAAGTAAAACAACAAATTCTCTCCCATTCTCTCTCTCTCATCCATGAAAATTAAAAAATTTATTTTTTAAAAAAAGAGGCTATTCCTAATACAGAAACCAGAATGAGCTTCCTAAAATGTAACACAGATCATATCACTCCTCTGTTTAAACTCCTCCCAGGGATTCCCATTTTACTTTGACTAAATGCCAAAGTGTTTAAAGAGACCAGTGAGACCCTCTACGAACAGGGTCTCATCCCTCGCTCATTCCGCTCCAGCCACACTGGTCTCCATGGTATTCCTTACACATTCCTGGATTGTTTCTGCTCTAAGGCCTTGACTCTTCCATCTGCTTGAAACATTCTTCCCCCAGAAATCCACTTAGCTAACCACTTCACCTCTTGCAACTCTGTAGTCAAATGTCACTCTCTCAAAGGTGACTTACCTTATCTCCTTTATCAAAAATGACAATTTGTCCCTCTCTTCATGCTCAAACCTCTTATTATGCTTGGCTTTTTTCTATATCATTTTGTGGCTTTCCAACATTTTACATAATTTAACTATCTACTATGTTTTTAGTTATTTTTTCTCTACCTTACTAAAATGTAAACTCCAAGTAAGGAAGGATTTTTGTCTGTGTTATTGACTAATATATCCCAAACACAGAGAACAATGCCTGAAATATCTATTTGTTGAATGAGTGAGGCATGGTGAGGTTATATACCTAGTTCTAAGTATTTTTAATAACCAATTTGAGAAGTAAACCTGAATAATAAACACTTGTTTTCTCCTTATAGAGAAGCAGAATGTAGCTCCATGCCATCTGTTTCAGCAGCTTCTGGGAGGAAGAGTGCTTAGCACCAGCACTTACAACCCTCCTTAATGAAGTAACCTATGGCAATGTGTTGGGTGTACCAATCACCTCTTTTGCAGTCAAGTCAAAGTTCCCACCAGCTGAATCACTCACAGAGCTGGGCATCGTCTTCTTTACCCAATTTACTTAGAGAATATAATGCTGAGTTACAAGCAATATTTTTCATTACAATGAGAAGCACTATAGCATCCGTGGTGTGCTTTTTTATATCTATTTGGGGTTTGAAGATGAGTTCCCAGAAGTTCTAACTCACACATACACACATAAAAAAAAAAGCAATGTGAAATTCTGTGAAATGAATTTTCTATAATGAGGTTACTGAGTAAGACTGAGCTGCCATCAGCCTTGATAAAAGATGCAACAAAAGACTCTGCTCAGTACACTCTGAATTGCCAGCAACTGTAATTCTCACAGAAAAGCCAGCGGCAGCTTCCTGCAATAACTTCAGGGAGCTGATCTGCCCATTGTTGGATCTCACCAGGTGAGCAGCATAAGGCTCTGGGCATGTGTTCTTCCTGTCCTCTGCTTAGTTAGTCAAACCCAAGCCGGCCAATTGCAGAACCCATCTCTCAGCTCCGATGATAGACTGACCTCTAAAGATTTGGGTACTTGGAAAGAAATCCAGATGATGTTCTCCTTGTCCTCTGTCATCAACCCAAATCCTGCCCTTGTCTCACATCTTGTCTTCCCCAGTCCTTCCAGCATTATAATCACATGGCTATTCCCAATCTGCTGGCCTTGGAAAAACAGAAAGGGTAAAGACTAGATCACTCAGAGCTTGAAGCCTTGGTTTCCACAATTAATTTCCCCCCTGAAAAACCAGAGTTCCAAGACCCAATATCAGAAAATAAAAAGAAGGGGGAAAAAACCCAAAACCAACAACACTTTGTACCTGCTGGAATATTTATCACATTTGCCCACATAAACAAGTGTTGTACTTAGATTTATAGCTCCATCTCTAAAAATTGGACAATTTACTTTAATGACAAGAGTCAGCTAAACAGAATGCTTGAAGAGAAAATATTTTAGTCTATGCCAATGATTAAATTCTTTCAATGCTGTGTTTTTTGGTTGCAAAAAATAAAGTCAGCTAAAAGGTATACATATAAATAATAAATTTCAATCACAGTGATCATCTTTTCTTGTGGAAATCATTTTCCACAGGAACCCACCTTAAAATTGGGCATATTCCATGGTAGCCTGCATGTCCTGCTTCACAGTGGCTATCTGGTATAACTGTCACAGCAAGGTGACTTTGTAGTAAATGTCCCTGAACGTGTTGAAATTTTGCTTCCCTTGACATCCAGGCTACCATATTCTCCAGGTTTTCCTTTCACCTCCCTGGTCATTTCTCAGTCCCATTTCTGGTCCCTCTCATTGCCCTATTTCTAACCATTGAATTGACTTCCAAAGATTTAGTTCTTGAACATTTTCTCTACCTTCATTCTCTCCAGTGATTACCTCAGCCAGTCATTACAAAACCATCTACATGCTAATGTCTTCTGCTATCTATCTCCAGCCCACAACTCTCTCCTGAAATCTAGACTCTTCTAAAAGAAAGGCTTAATTGACATCTCCATGTGGCTATCTAACAGGCATATCAACTTTAACATTCCCCAAAGTAAACTTCCAATAGCTTCCTTATAATTCCCACCCAACAGTCTTCCTCATCTCAGTAAATGGGAAGTCCATCATCTAGCTGCTTACTCTAAAATCCTTCTTTCATAATACCCCACATTAATCATCCGGCAAATCCCATTGGATCCATATTCAAATTGAATCCAGAATTCAAACACTTCTCACCACCTCCTCTGCTGGTTGAAGCCATTATCATCTTTTTCCTAGATTATTGCAAATAGCTCCCCAATTGATTTTCCTTTTTCTGCTATTGCCCTTTCTACAAACTATTCTCTACACCAGTGGCTCTCACAATATGGTCCTAGACCAGCAGCATCAGCATGACCTAGGGATTTACCAGAAATGCAAATTCTTCTGTACCATAGCAGACTTACTTAATCAGAAAATCTGGCGACGGGCCCAACAACAAGCCCTCCAAGGTGATTGTGGTGCATACCCAACTGTGAGACCCACTACTCTTCAGGACTCTTTAGCCAGAATGATCCTTTAAAAATGTAAATCAGACCATAGTCACCTCTTTCTTCAAAATTCTCCAGTGGCTTTGCAACTCATTAGGGTAGGAGTCTGAATTCTCGTGATGGCCCACAGGGCCTACCATAATCCTTTCCCATTCACACCATGTCTATAACCACATCACTATTCTTTCTTCACCCACTGTGCCTGGACCATTCTGGCCTCTTTGCTCAGCCTCAGGCCCTTTGTACCTGCTCCTTCCTCTTCCTGGAATACCCTTCCCTTTCCTTCCTTCCTACAAGTTTCCCTTCCTCCTCTCCTTTTGGTCTCTGTTTAAATGTCAACTCATCAGAGGTGCTTTCCCCAGCTACCCTCTTTAAAATAACAACCCCCACGCCCTGTGTTTCTTTCTCCCCTTTACTTGACATTATTTTTCTTCTTTGTGCCCATCACCATCTGGCATAGGCTATACATTCCTTGCTTATTTCTTTACTGGTCATTGTGCCTCTCAGGACATATGCTCTATGAGGCAGAGATCTGTACCTGGAGTGTCTTTTGCTGTACCGCCAGAGCCCAAAACAACGCTAGCATATGTTGGGTCTGCATAAATATTCATTGAGTAAGTGAATGACGGTCAAAGCATTCCTCTGGGGAAATGATACATTTATTCCAAAATATTGTCACTGCTCAAAATAATTTTTTTTGAGAAAAGGAAACCAGTGAGGGGACTATTTGCAATAACCCTGGAGAAAGATAATGATGGCTTCGATTGGAACAGGTGATAGCACAGGAGGTGGTGAGAAGCAGTTGGCTTCTGAATACAATTTGAATACACACCCAATGGGTCAAGGTCAATTTGCAGGTCACATGAAAACCAGTTTCAGTATTTAAGAGAGATTGCTGCTTTAAAAGAGTAAAAAATACAGTTTCTCGGCTTTATCACACACATTATTCACTAGTCCCAGAATCATTCGACATTTGGCTACTGCAGAAATCAAATTTCCCCTTGAAAAGTGAAACAAAGAATCATTGCAGACATTCAGAGGCTCTGAATGTGATTCCCTATAAGATAAAATAATAATTCTAATTTCTATTGAGCATATCTTTATATTTGTGTGATTTAATCCTCACAGTAATCACCTGAGGTCCTTGTTATTAACTTCATTTTTCAAAGGAAAAAAATGAGGCTCAGAAAGAGGTGAGCCAATTTCCTTCAAGCTTCCAGCTGCAGAGCAGGGAGACTGAAATGCAGGCCAGTTCACACATTTTCTTGATGGGTAAGAGCAGCATTTTGGGAACAAGTGTACAAGCTTCCCAGAAGAGGACAGCCATTTGGGGCATTTCAGTATGTCTCACTTTTCTCTCTCTCAGCTTCATACGCACAGCTTCCCTGGAGGGAGAGTTGGAGCCCTGCAGCAAATACAAGATGTCACCAGGATGAATGTCACCAGGACGTTAAGGCCAGTTCTATTTTCCTATTGCTCTGGCTGGGGAACGGAGCCCCCTTTCAATGGCCAAGGCCTTGGGTCAGGTGGTGCCGTTCCTCCAGACACTGTTTCCAGTGTCCCCAGAGAAACCGTTGCCATTGCCATGGGGATTTGATGCTTTCCAGGGCTATGCAGCCAGCATTGTCAAGGGACAAGGAACTATTGTCCCAGCAGAAATAGAGGGTGTTTCTCACTGGGGATTGGGGCTTAAATGAAGATTCACATTTCAACAATGCCTCCTTTTGTAAAAATGGGTGAGTCTTTTTTTCAGGCTTATGTGATTTTTTTTTCAGACTCAGATCACAGCTCCTAAGAGCTGTTTCTCCTACAGTGTTTCTAAAGAATGTTAGGTATGTGCTCCTGGGTGTCAGACATTCACGAAATTAACATCTCATTGCATGTTCACGTGAAGGCTGTGTGCTGTGGGAGCAGACTCTGGGATTGCCATGGCAGAGAGGAGGGGGTGGGGTGAAGGGTGGGAAGAGGTGGGTTCACAGGTGGGACCTGGCACCCCTGGAGAGTGGCATCTAAGGCAGCAGACACTTTAGATATGTTATCCGAAGTAATCCTCGCAAGCACCCGAGCAGATATTATGCAAGTTTTACAAATGAGGAATGTAATTAGGTGACTGGAGCAAAATCTCACAGCTGGTGAGAATGGAATCTGGGATGGGTTCCCAGATCTCACTCCAACCTGTTCTCTTTCCATTTCCTGTTCCATGCTGCCTTGCTGACCTTTTTAATCTTTGGGTTTCTCAAATGAGCCACCTGTCAGGAAGAGCCCAGAAGGCGGTGCTTGTCAATGCCTCTACCACTGGGCACTCGACATAATAGGGAAAAGAAGTCCTTATTTAATCTTGTGGACAGGTTATTGGAAACTGATATTTAAAATTTTTTATTGTATTTTTTCATTACCATTTAGTTTCCTTACACCCTCCTTCCCCCAGAAATCACCACACTATTGTCCATGTCCTGAGTGCTTTTTCCATTTTGCTCAATCCCTTCAACTCCTAACCACCACCACCCTGCCCCCACTAGCTGTCATCTATGAGTTTGTCTTTGTTTTGCTTGTTAGTTCAGTTTGTTCACATATAAGTAAAATTGTAAGGTATTTGTCTTTCTTTGACTAGCTTATTTCATGTAGCATAATGTTCTCCAGGTCCATTCACATTGTTGCAAAGGGTAAAAGTTTTTCCTTTTTTTTACAGGAATTCTAGTTGGCTAAGTAGAATTCCACTGTGTAAATGTCCCATAGTTGTTTTATCCACTCATCTATTGGTGGGCACTTAGGCTGCTTCCATGTTTTGGCAATTGTAAATAGCGCTCAATGCAGATAGGAGTGCTTACATTCTTTTGAATTTGTGTTTTGGGTTCCTTTGGATATATTCCAGAATTGGGATCACCAGGTCAAAAGGCAGATCCATTTCTAATTTTTGGAAGTATCTCCATACTATTTTCCACAGTGGCTGCACCAGTCTGTATTCCCACCAACAGTGCAAAAGGGTTCCCCTTTCTCCACATACTTGTCAATGCTTGCTGTTTGTTGATTTATTGATGATGGCCATTCTGACAGTTGTGAGATGGTATCTATCTCATTGTGGTTTTAATTTCCATTTCTCTGATGATTAGTGACATTGAGCACATTTTCATATGTCTATTGGCCATCTGTATGTTCTCATTGGAGAAGTGTCTATTCAGGTCCTTTGACCATTTTTAAATCAGGTTGTTTGTTTTTTTGGTGTTGAGTTTTGTAAGTTTTTAAGAAATTTTGGATATTAACCCCTTATCAGATATATTGGCCAACATGTTCTTTCATTCTGTGGGTTGTCTTTTTATTTTGTTGATGTTTTTCTTTATTGTGCAAAAACTTTGTAGTTTGATGAAGTCCCATTTGTTTTTGTTTGTGTTTTTTTTTTCATTTCCCTTGCCTGGGGAGATATATCCAATAAAAAAATTTCTTCAAGCAATGTCCAAGATTTTGCTACCTATGTTTTCTTCAAAGATTTTTATGGTTTTGGGCCTAGCATTTAAGTATTTGATCCAATTTGAATTTATTCTTGTGTATAGTGTAAAAGGTGGGCTAGTTTCATTTTTCTGCATGTAGCTGTCCAATGTTCTCAATACCATTCATTGAATAAACCCTCTTTAGCCCATTGAAGATGCCTGCTTCCTCTGTTGAATATTAATGGACTATAAAGGTGGGGGTTTATTTCTGGGCTCTCTATTCTGTTCCATTGATCTATGTGCCTGTTTTTATGCCAGTATGAAGCTGTTTTGATTAATATGGGCTTGTAGTACAGTTTGTTATTAGGTAGCATAATTCTTCCAACTTTGTTTTTCTTTCTCAGGATCACTGTTGCTATGTGAGGCCTTTTGTGGTTCCATCTCAATTTTCGTAATACATATTCCAGTTCTGAGAAATACATCATTGAAGTCTTGGCAGGAATTGTGTCGAATCTATAGATTGTTTTGGGTAGTATGGATATTTTAATGACATTAATTCTTCCTATCCATGAACATGGTATGTGTTTCCACTTATTTGCATCTTCTTCAGTTTCTTTCTTCTGTGTCTTATAATTTCCTGAGTACAGGTCTTTTATATCCTTGGTTAAGTTTATTCTCCTGCTTTGTATGTATATTCTCCTGCTTTGGGGTGAAATGCTCTGAGGATATCAATTAAATCTATTTGATCTAGTATGTCATTTAAGGCTGCTGTATCCTTGTTAATTTTTTGCCTAGAAGATCTATCCATTGAAGTCAATGGGGTGTTAAAGTCCCCAACTGTGCCTGTTCTTCTGTTGATCTCTCCCTTTATGTCTATCAAGATTTGCTTTACATATTTAGGTGCTTCTCTGATGGGTGCATACATGTTTACTAGGGTTATATCCTCTTGTTGGATTGTTCCCTTTATCATTATGTAGTGTTCTTTGTCTCTTACTATAGCCTTGATTGTAAAGTCTATTTTTTAAATATAAGTTCTGCTACTTCAGCTTTTCTTTTTTTTCTTTTCTATTTGCATAAAACATCTTTTTCCCAACCCTTTACTTTTAGTCTGTGTGTAACTTTTGATCAGAGATGGATCTCTTAGAGGCAGCATATACATAGGTCTTGTTTTCTTATCCATTAAGCTACCCTTTGTCTCTTGGTGGGAGCATTTAAGCCATTTACATGTCAGGTGATTACTGATAGATGCTTATGTAGTGCCATTTCATTGTTAGACTGTTTCCTGTTTTTTTCTTTCTCTTTTTCTTTTTCTTCTTCTTAAAGCAAGCCCTTTAACATTTGTTACAATACTGTTTTGGTGTTAACAAACTCCTTCAGCTTTTTCTTGTCTGGGAAGATCCTTATTTCTCCATCAATTTTAAATGATAGCCTTTCTGGGTAAAGTAGCCTTGGTTATAGGTCCTTGCTTTTCACCTCCTTGGATATTTCACACCACTCCTTTCTGGACTAAAATGGTTCTACTGAATAATCAGATGCCAGTCTAATTGGTGCTCCCGTGTAGTAACTACCTGCTTTTTTCTTGTGGCTTTTAGGATTCTCTCCTTGCCTTTAAGCCTTGTTATTTTAATTATGATATGTCTCAGTGTAGGCCTCTTTGGGTCCAACTTGTATGGGACTCTCTGAACTTTCTGGGCTTGTGTGACTTTTTCCTTCACCAGATTAGGAACTTTTTAGTCATTATTTCTTCAATTAGGTTCTCAATCCCTTGCTCTCTCTTTTCTCCTCCTAGTATTCCCATGATGTAGATGTTTTTATGCTTCATGTTATCCAAAATGCTTCTCAAGCTCTCCTCATTTTTTACAATTCTTTTTTTCTTTTTGCTACTCTGGCTGGGTGCTTTCTACCTTGACTTCCAAAATACTGATTCTATCCTGCTTCATCTAACCTATTGTTTATTCCTTCCATTGTATTAGTTATCTCAGATAATGCATTCTTTATTTCTGACTGGTCCTTTTTTATGGTTTCCGTGTCTTTTTTCATGTTGTTGAATATCCTTATAATCATTACTCTAAATTCTCTATCTGATAAATTGCTTGACTCCATTTCATCTAGTTCTTCTGGAGAATTCTCCTGTTCTTTCACTTGGGGTCTGTTTCTTTGTCTTCCCATTTTGGGTGCTTCTTTGTATTTTCTACCTTAGATATTAAACTAATCAATTGTCCAACTGATCAGTTGTTACTATATTCAAACTGTAATCAGCAGTTGGCTTAAGCACCACAATGTGAGGCTGAGTAATTCCTGTGGGTAGAGCTATTGCTTCCCCTCCAGCTGATTCCAGCTTCGAGGGAACTGCTCTACCTGAGAAAGATGGGTTCTGCAGTATGGGAAATTACTCAACACAGGGATCCTGATAGCTGTTACTTCAGTTCTCTCCCTTGAGCCACCAGCCCCAGACTCTCCTCAAGTGTCTCTAGTTCACTGCACCATCCCTCTGCTGGAGCCTGGGCTAAGTGGCTGCAAGTGAAATTTTGTGCATTGGCCCTTTATGAGGTTCTCTGCAGCTCCAGCTGTTTCTCTGTGGCAGACACAAATGCTACTGCTTTTCATAGCTGGATGTTATCTGGGTTCCTTTCTGGCTCTCGTGCTACAGGTTGGGGAGCCCAGCTTGAGGTTTAGACTCCACATTTCTCTAAGGGAACACCCCAGCCACTGAAATATCCCTTCGGAACTTCAGCTGCTGCCCGTGGGAGCACAGCTTGCCCTCTTATACCTTCTTTACACTCCCTGCCACTCACATCATGGTGAAGTGGTTTCTTCTATCTGGCCATGGTTATAAAGCTTCTCTCCAGCTAGTGTTCAGTTGGTCATTCTTGATGAATTATGTACAATTTAGTTGTAATTCCGGATTTGTCCTGGGAGGAGGTTAGTATAGCTTCCATTTATTCCTCCACCATCTTGGAACTCTGGAAACTGAGATTTTAAGACACTGACGTTAAAATTGGTAAAAGAAACCAGTTTTACCATAGGCTAAGAGTTAGTTCCTATAGCATAAATCAGGTCACAAATATATCACCAAACTTCAAAATAAAGACCCAAAACACTTCTAATATTAAACATTGAATTAAATGTGAGCTAAGGTGACATTCAGGAAATGTTAATAAAAACAAGGAAGATAATGGTTTTCCAATCTACTTACTCCAGTTCCTGGTCTTGGGTGGCCAGCGCCTCTTTTGGCAGCTGAGGACACAAGGTGGAATCCTACCCTAGACAGGATGTCCTTCCATCACACCCACACCTGCGCTTACTCAGACTGAGACAATTTAGATATGTCTATGAATATCATGTACACATCTTTGGGATGTAGGAAGAAACTGGAGTACCTGGAAAAAACCCATGCAGACATGGGGAGAACATGCAAACTCCACACATAGGCCCTGACAAGGAACTGATTTTCTTTTATCATAAACATTATAATGAAAAGGCATTAATTGAGGACCTGCTATATTCATTAAAAATTTAAATTTCCCCTCTCTTTCCACATCATCTCATCTTTTTTCTTTCTTTTTCTTTTCTCTCCTATTTTTTCAACTCCTGTTTTTTCCCCCTTCTCGTATATCCTTTCTCTGTAGAAAAACAAAAATCTAAAGATCTCATTCCCAATGGCAGTATAAGCTTTTTAAAAAATCCCCTAAGATTTTAATAAACCAACAAGAGCAATAAAAGATCCACGTGAGAAAACTATCAAATTTTATTGACTATAGTAAAAAAAGACCTGAATGGATGAAATTTACACGTTTCTAGATGAAAAACTTGATATTCTAAAGATGTCAACTTCCCAAATTAACCTACAAATTCAGTGCAATTGTAATAAAATCTTAACAGGAGACTTATTGAACTTGGTAAGCTAATTTTAAAATTTGCATGGCAGAGAAAATGCACAAGAACAAACAATAAAATTAAAAAATAAAAAAAAAGAACAATAAGGGAAGACCTGACATTTCAATGATCAACCACATTAAGTTTACACTAAACAATGTTGTATTGATTCAGAATAAAGACAAAGGTAAATTAAACTGAGAAAACATGTCAGAAACAAAGGGACATTTAGAATATAAAAAGAGAGCATTTGAGTCAGAGTAAAAAGAACAAACTGTTCAAAAATTATACTGAGAGGGCTGAAAATCCTGAAAAAAATTCAGATGCCAGTAACACAGAATACATAAAAAATGCAAATGGATTAAATTCTAAACACCATTTTTTAAAAATCCTATCAAAAAGAAACTGAAGTAAAATATAATAAATTAGTTTTTGGACTTCTGCCAAGATGGAGGCATAGGTGGAGACACTGTGCCTTCTCACACAACCAAGTTTAGAGACAACTAAATATTAGCAACAGAAAACACAGTCAGAACACAGAAAATTGAACTTTTCGGAAGTCTGTTAACAACAAATTCTTCAGCCTGACCGGTAAGGGGCGAAACCAGCAGCTGGCAGAGCTGGGTAGCACAGGAAAACTCGGTCAGACGGACTCAGGCGCGTGCGGAATCCAGGTGCAGGGTTGGACCTAGTGAGCGACTGAGCGAACAACCAGGTGAGCTGCTGCGGGGAAACAGCAAGGGACCAGGGCTGCGGGTTGACTGTGGTCGCGCATTTGTGCGCGGATAGACAAGCGAGGGAGTGGGCGATTGGACCGGAACCAACGGGTCCCCACCGCAAGCAGCAGCAGAGGGCGCCGCCATTTCCCCCGCTCTGACCCCGCCTCCACATACAGCATCATAACCCAGCGACCTAAGTGGCCCGGCCCTGGTGAACCACCCAAGGCTCTTCTACTCACCCAGGTGCTCGAAACAGCAGAGGGGGCCGCCACTTCCCCACTCTGACGACGCCCCCACATACAGCGTCACAACCCAGCCACCTGGGAGTCCAAGGCTCCGCTCCTCACACTTAACGGGTGTGCACACAGACCAAAAATGGCTCAAGAAGAACTCAAAGCCCCAGAGCCTATAAATCTAAGCGATGAAGAAACAGCAAAACTCTCAGACACACAGTTTAAAACTCTGGTGATCAGGATGCTCACAGAACTGGTTGATTATAGCCACAAATTAGAGAAACATATGAAGGTGAAACTAATTGAAATAAATGGAATTTCACAGGAAATCAATAGCGATGAAAAGGAAACTGGGTCTCAAATCAATGGAGTGGACCAGAAGAAAGCAAATAATGGCCAAACAGAAAAGAGTGAAGAAGCAAGAATTCAAAAAAAATGAGGAGAGGCTTAGGAACCTCCAGGACATCTTTAAACGTTCCAACATCCAAATTATAGGGGTACCAGAAGGGGAAGAGGAACAGCCACCAGTGGAACACTTATTTGAACAAATAATAAAGGAGAATTTCCCCAAGCTGGCAAAGGAAATAGACTTCCAGGAAATCCAGGAAGCTCAGAGAGTCCCAAAGAAGTTGGACCCAAGAAGGAACACACCAAGGCACATCATCACTCCATTAGCCAAGATTAAAATGAAGGAGAGAATCCTAGAAGCAGCAAGAGATAAGGGGACAGTCCCCTACAAAGGAGTTCCCATCAGACTGTCAGCTGATTTCTCAAAAGAGACCTTACAGGCAAGAAGGGGCTGGAAAGAGGTATTCCAAGTCATGAAATCTAAAGACCTACAACCAAGATTGCTCTATCCAGCAAAACTTTCATTTAGAATGGAAGGACAGATAAAGTGCTTCTTAGATAAGATCAAATTCAAGGAGTTCATCATTACCAAGCCCTTATTATATGAAATGTTAAAGAAACTTACCTAAGAAAAAGAAGTTAAAAAAACATGAACAGTGAAAGGACAGCAAACTCACAGTTATTAACAACCACACCTAAAACAAAAGCAAATTAAAAGGACAGCTAGATCAGGAGTGGAAACATAGAAACGAAGATCTCAAGGAGGGTTAGCAACAGGGGAGTGGGAGGAGGAAAAGAGGGGAGAAGGTACAGAAAATAAGTAGCATAGACAGTAGATAGAAAATAGATGGGGGCAAGAACAGTATGGGAAATATAGAATTTAAAGAACTTGAGACACATGGTTATAAACTAAAGGGGGGTAATGGTGGGGACAGGGGGTAGGGTAGAGGGGAATGAAGGGGGGAATAGAACAACTGTATGGCATAATCAATACAAAATAAATAAATAAATAAATTAGTTTTTATAATTTGGGGTGGGGACAAAAAGGTCTTTCTAAGAAGGACAAATGTGAGGAGACATTAACTAAAGGTCTTACTTCAAAGAAACTTAAAGACCTGTCTGACAAAAGACACCAAAATAAAAGATTCTCATGAAAGCCTTTACAAATATATAAAGCAAAGTTTAATACATAAAATCTACTCAAAGCCCCTAGAATTATTAGAATGATATAAATGTAAAACTGGGTAAAAGAAAGGAAGAGATGATTCACACACAGAAAAAGAATGATTGATATTTTTAAAAATTTAATCTTAATAAAGGAAATAAACAATTAGGGCATATTTTGTAACTAATCAAATTGTTAAAAATTTAATAGATTGACACAACAATTATCGGTTGGAAATGGGTGATTTCAAATCACCCATTGTACGATTGTAAATTGGTACGATTTTTTTGATGAAAACTTAAACATACCTATCAAAATCTAAAATACACATACCCTTGGAGTTCTAAAGTCCACTTCTAAGGATCTATTCTTCTGAAATATTCATACATGTTAATAAAATAAATAAAAATGAATAGTCATTTTTGCTTTATTTATAATAAAGAAAAATTGGAAAAGGGCAGCAATTCCCTCAGCTAAAGAACGATTAATTGAAATATGGTACATTTATATTGTATAATACTACATGATGATTGAAAACAATGAGGTGATTTATATTCACTACATACAAGAATTCCAGTACATATAGTGAAGTAAAAAAGCACCATACCATGGCCCTGGCTAAGTGGCTCAGTTGGTTGAAGCATTGCCCTATACACCAAAAGGTGGTGGGTTCAATCATTGGTCAGGGCAAATAGCTAGCTTGCAGGTTCGATCCCCTGTCAGGTGCATATGGGAGGCAGTTGATCCATGTTTCTTACACCTATGTTTCTCTTTCTCAAATCAATTAACATATCCTCAAGTAAGGACTACATTTTTTTAAGAGAAATAATAAAAAACACAAGATACCATGTGCTATGGGCCAAGATGACCTGGTTTTTGACTCTAACAGTTTCATATTATTTGCATTAATTGTGATAAGCACATTTTGCTAATGTAAATAAGAATAAAAGGAACCTTACTCAATTTGACCCAAGTAACCACAGTGGTACTATTACTGTTCTCATGTATCCAGTAGGCTTTCTGGGTTATGCCCTCCCAGGTCAGGGGTGGTCTGGAGACACTGCAGGCAAGAGGGCTAGAGGCCCAGGAAAACAGACTGAGGTGATGCCGAAGCAGCACGAGGGAGGAGTGCCTCTCCTCAGCTCCCAGTTTCATAGTCTAGCCATCAGCAAGAATCCCTTACTTAATTCCCTCTTCTGCTTTGGGCTTTAAGTGAAGTCCTTCATCAGTGCCCATGACCCAACCAAGAGGCACCCACCATCTGTTCCTGGTGAACTCCCTTCCATCACAGGGAAAGCAGCCCTGGGTCTCTCTCTCCTCCCGCCCTCTCCAAAATCTTCATTCTTGTTTACCTCAAACATTTAGAGAAAAAACCCTCAAAAACATTTTATTATATAGACTTAAATAGGTGCATGTATGAAGAGTATATATTAGAATATCCATCAAACATCCTTTTTTCCTGAAAAAAAGAGTCTTTTAGAAAATCAGAGAGAAAATGGTTTATAGTCATTCGTAATAAAGTCATTATTCTACAGTATTTCTTTGCATATGAGTTTCTTCTAATTATTTTGTATCATTTTTCCTATGATTAGTGTTTTCACCTTCCAATTATTTTGGCCTAAAGTTCGCATGCTAGCAAGCTAGAACTAAAACTGTAAGTAATCAGAAAAATATAAAATCAGGAAAAATGATCATGTTTTGAGGAACAGCCAAAGAAAGTACTTGAGCATTTTGAGCAGAATGAACTCTGGTGTGAAAATCAAGAGACCTTACCTCTGTCATTCTGCGCCGGTCATTCCATATGACCATAGACAAACGTATGACCTCTTAGATATTTTACAGACAGGTGTTTCTTTATCTGTAAATTAAGTGGATTGGGGGACAAAACTTTAAAACTCTCATCCATTCATAAGATACACTGATTGTTGGGAGTACAGAACAATTAGCAAACAGAAATCAGAAATGACGAAAGCAACAACATTAATAGCTACCATTTCATGAGCACTTACTATGTGCCAAAAACCAGGCTATGTGCTCTGTATAAGTGATCTCGTTTGATTCTTAGAACAAGCATTTGTGGTAGAGATTGTTTCCTCCATTCTGTAGATGAAGAAAGTAAGGCTCAGAAAGAGTAAATAATTTCCCCTCAGGCATACAACTAGAAGTGAGGAGTCTGGCTTTGAATCCATGCCTAATTGGGAAGTTTGTGTTCTTAAGCTAATAGCTAACTAGAGTACATGTCATTTTAAGGCTACCTTTGCATTATACCATTCTCCTGTTGGGTGAGGGAAGAGGGAGGAGAGAAGGTTGGCAACACAAAGCATTTAAGAGTCCCTTATTGCTTCAGAAAAGGAATATAACTAAAAGCTCTTCCATTCTCCAGAATATTCCGTTGTGAATAAAGCAATGAATTATTATGCCAGGCTGGAAATTTATAGCGGTGAGGGCATCCTGAGAATTCCCACTAAGATGAGAAATTATTTGGGCTGCCGAATACAGATGAACTGTCCAGTTTTGAGCCTTAAAAAGACACTTCCAGGTCAGGTTTTCTGGCTCGCCTGAATGCCAGTGATTCACTCCTTATGTGATTAAGTGATGGGCTTATGTTTCCAAAGCCAATGATTCAAAAGCTTTCTGTGGTATTAAACTGAAACACATGAAAAAACAAAAGGCAATTAGAAGCAATCAAAGCATTCAGAAATTAAGATTGAATTTCTGCATTTGCTAAACTCTTCATCAAAGAAATCAGTCAATTTGTTAAAAAGCCATAAATATGCTACACAGAGAAGTAAAAAAGCAATCAGTTTTTAAGTGTACATGTTTCCTGAATGCTTAGGATATGTAGGACTGAGCCATTTTTCACTTGTCTTATTATATTGTGTTTATTTAGACATGTGCCTGTGAACATTCTCTTGAGTGATATTTCTCTTTCAGTCTTGACAGATGGATGGGTATTGTGGGGGAAGAAGAAACTTTCCCCTTCTAGGTTCGTTCAGCTGGTCTACTAATAAAATAGACATGAGACAGATTAACAAGAGAAAGTGACCAAATTTAATTACACACATATGTTTGGAAACAGCGCATACATGAGTGAGGCAGAGCCCCCCCATATGTGAGAGGTTCAGAGACAGAAAGCGAAAATGAGGTATATGCCACTGTGAGCTAAGGATGAGATAGGAAGGCACCTTGCGGATTCAGAGATGAGGAAGGTCATTGCAGAATCATAAGAAAAAGAACAAATGTTCAGTAACTAGAATTTTGCCCTGCCCTATACAGAGGTCATATAAGGTTATCTCTAATGATAATTCTTATTATGGGAAAGGACCCTAATTTAAATTCTTTAAGAAAGAGGTAAAAGTTTCTTATGAGCCCAAAGGGTCTCAGTTGCATTCGGCTCAAAATAATTCACATCCAAAGCAGGGAGGCCTGTTCCGAAGGCCTTCAGTATGTAAGTCCTTGAGGCCAGAAAAACCCTTATAAACACCAAAGAATAAAAGCCATACTGAATTATCCTTACAATTACTTTCAGCAAATTGCAACGGGAAGGCTTCTCTTATTTGGGTGCTGGTGTATAAGGTGTTTGAAAACCCCTTAAGTCACATTCAACCAGAGGGACCTTAAGGTTTGTAAGTATAGCATCATACTCAGCCTCTAAGAACCTAAAAAGTGACACAAAACAGGATTAGAAATTTTCTTTCTGTCCAAGTAACATTTTGGCTTCTTCAATTAGTACTTGGCTTAGGGCCAAATTCCATATCTTTTAGAATGTGAAGTAAGGGATTTTACCTCTCAGTCAACATCCCCCTCGCCTGCCCCCCCAACCCCTTAGTCATTCATGTCTTTCCACTTCCTTAGATGGCCCGAGCACACGTCTTTCAGCTTCTCTAATTTATCAAAGTTCTTCGTGCCTACAGCCTTTGTGCTCAGTTTTACCTTTGTCTGAAACACGCTCCCATTTCCTCTCCCTGTCCAGCTGTCTCACCCTTTAGATGTCAACTTAAAAATCAACCCCTTTGAAGAGGTCTTCCTCACTACTCCCTTAAATATGTCCCTCTACCTCTCTCCATGCGGTTCCATTACTTTTTAAAAAATCATAGAATGTTATTTATGTATTTTATAATAATCATAATCATAATTATATATGAAAAATTTATTTTCTTTTATTATTTCCAATTTTCCCAACAGGACTGTAAATGTTGAGAGTAGAGATTATATGTAACATAATCACTGCTGTATTTGTGACCTTAAGGTACACACATACGATATGGTTCCTAAGTCAACAGTGATACATATTCAAATACATAATAAGAGAAGAAAACTACTGACAAATATTCCTCATGAATATAGATGGAAAAATCCTTAACAAATATTAGTAAATGGGTCTCAGTAACATATAAAATCAATTACATGTCATGACCAAGTAGAGTTCATCCCAGAAACACAAAGTTAGTTTAACATCTCAAAATCAATATAAAGCATTATATTAATAGTGTGATGAACAAAAAACCATTTTGCCATCTCAATAGATACAGAAAATGCACTTGACCCAATTCAGTAGCTGTTTATATAAAGGTTCTTAACAAACTTTTAAATTTGTTTACCTTCTCTGAAAAATCTACAGTTAACATTATACTTAGTGGTGAAAAGCTGAATTCTTCCCCACTAATATCAGGAACAAGACAAGTATGTTCATTCTCATTATGCCTAGTCAAGATTGTGCTGGAGATTCCAGCCAATGTAATCAGAAACACAGATTAGAAAGAAAAAAGTAAAACTGTCTTTATTAGCATATGATGTGAGCTTGTATATAGGAGATCCTAAGGAATGTGCAACAAAAATCTACCAGAATTAATAATCTAGTTTAGTGAGGTCAGAGTATGCAAGATCGATATACAAAAATCAATTTTATTTCTGTAAGCTAACAATGAACAATCCAAAATGAAATTAAGGAAACAATTTCATTCATGATACTATCAAAATACTTAGGAATATATTTAATGAAATAATGCAAGACTTGTACAGTGAAAACTATTAAGAATTGTTGAGAGAAGTTACAGAACACAAATACATAGAGATGTTTTTTTGTATTCATGATTTAGAAAGGCTGACTGTCATTAAGTTGGCAATTCCCTTCAAGTTAACCTATTGATTCAGTGCAATCCTTACCAAAATCCCAGCAGGCTTTTTTGTAGAAATTGATATGCAGATTCTAAAATTTATATAGAGAAATGCAAAGGGCTTAGAATAGCCAAAAGCATTTTGAACAAGAAGAACAAAGTCAGAGAACTTACCTTACCTGACTTAAGACTTACGTAAAACTTTGGTAATCAAGAGTGTAGTATTAAATAAAGATAGGCTTAGATCAATGGAACAGAATAGAGTTCAGATACAAACTCTACATGTATGGTCAACATATTTTTGATAAAGAGCTGTCTTTTTAACAAATGCTGCTGGAAAAAATGCATACCTAATTAAAAAAAAACCTAGCCCCCTTTCTCATACCACACACAAAAACTTACAACAAATTCTAGATCTAAATATAAAAGTTGTTAAAAAAAAAACCCACAGGCCCAAAATGGTGCCACTTGTGCTAAAAGCCCATGATACCAAACCTAGATTTATAACCTAATCTAATTGCAGTTTCAAACTCTTCCAAAAACATAATGTTAATAAACCAGTGTGGAATTCTCTGGTCAAGCACCAGTAAGGTATTCCATCACATGGGCCCTTCCAACCCCCCTAAAAGAAGAGGCAATCTATACAATAAAAACCCTTCTTCTTCTCTTCCCCCAAAGAAAAGATGTCCCATCCCAAAAATGATTCCTTCTTTTCTTTCCTACAGAGCTCGAATGCCCCACTTCCTATAAAAATTTTCCATTTGTGCAGCTCCTCATACCACCCTTCTAGTCACCAATTCACAAATTACTTAATAAAGCCAAGTAGGTCTTCAAATTTACTCCACTGAATTTTGTGTCTGAACAGACTACTTGTATAACTTTATGCCCAAGGAAGCGATGTCATCTGTCTATATCAAACCTGGAGCACCTAAAAAAGCTCATCATCAAAGGAGGGAGCTCTCCTGAGGGATGAATCTTGTTTGGAATTGAATGGCCTCCAGCACTTCAATCATACAGGACAGAAAGAAAACCTATCCCAGGGTTTACCTAAAGTGCACACATTGAAATGGACCCTGCACATTTTTTTTTTTGCCATATCAGTATGCTCCCTGGTATGACTGTTTGTTTGATTCATTTTTTCAAACTTTAATACATTTATTTAAAATGGAAGATATATGTAACTACCACAAATGGGAGTACAGAAAAGTTGCTTTTAAAAAAAGAAAGCAACCATTAAAATAAATATAAATTAAATCAAAATCATGTTTATCCAGTCCTTGGTTAAGAATTGTATGTAGCTCAAGGCCCTGGCTGGCGAGCTCAGTTGGTTTGTCGTAGGTTCCATCCTGGTCAGGGCACATAGCTAGGTTGCAGAATCAATCCCTGGTCGGGGCGTGGATGGGAGGCAACTGATCAGTTTCTCTTTTATATATGTGTCTTTTTCTCTCTCTCTTTCTGTCTCTTAAATTAATGAGCATATTCTCTGGGGAGGATTAAAAAAAAGAAGAATTGTAGCTTGAGGAAGGTTCTGGGGAGGAGCTGAAGATATAAAACTACAATAACGAGCCTTTCAGCTTGCTTATTTAAAGAGTTGAAAAAAAATCAAAAGGGTAATATCTATACACAATGTGGAATCATCTCTTACTCCACTGGTTGTATTATCTAGTATGTGTAAAGATTAGATAGGTTGCTTCAGTATTTTTGATCAAGCTTCATTTAACAAATTTTTCAAAACATTTTGCTGATTTTTAAAAACTTTTATTTAGGGGGATATGCTTCCCTTGCTCTTGGGTTAAAATTCAGGCAGCTCCCATAATCTGCTCCTTGTTCTTAGGTAGTAAAAGTCCAAGGGCCATATTAAATAACAATCACATTCTCACTTTTAAAATTATGTTTTTTCTCAGCTACTAGAACTGGCTCTAGCCAAGGTGTGAGAGTCTCATTACATAGTTTTCTTTAGTTTAAGCCAAAACCTACTTTCTGGTCTCTCCTATGCTTAGATCCTACCTCTACTCTCTGGAGATAGTAAGTCCCATCCTTTCCTCTATAGCAGTCTCTTGTATAATTGAACATAGCAATTTTCTCTTCTTTTGTTTTTCATGTCTTAAGGCCAAACTGCCTCTTCTCTCAATGGTTTCTTACCATAAAATTTCTTCTTTACAAACTTTAAAAATGCAGGAAAGTTGAAAGACTGATACAGTAGCCAACTATACACCCTTTACCTAAATTTTATATCTATCTTCCCTATGTATCTACCTATTTTATATATACATATTTCTTATTTTTGAGCCACTCAAAAGTTGAAAACACCATGCTTAAGTATCTTAGCATGACAACATCTATCTCCTAAGAACAAGGACATTGTCTTCAAAATCACCATATCATTATCTCACTTAAAAAATTAATAGCAGCCCTGACTGGTGTGGCTCAGTGGATTGAGTGCTGACCTGTGAACCAAAAGGTCTCTGGTTCGAGTCCAAGTCAGGGCACATGCCTGGGTTGCAGGCCAAGTTCCCAGCTGGGGCCTGCAAGAGGCAAACAATTGATGTATCTCTTGCAAACCAACATTTCTCTCCCTTTCTTCCTCCTTCTCTTCCCCTCTAAAAATAAATAAATAAAATCTTTTTAAAAAGATAATTAATAGACATTTAATAAATTTAATAACATAGTTATACACAGATCATATACAACTTCCCCGACACTCAAATAATGCCTGTTTAGCTTTTTTTTTAATCTAGATTTAAATAAAGGATCTTGCATTGCATTTGGTTTTCATGGCTCTTTAGTCTTCTTTAATCTAGCACAGTCCCTCCAATTTCATGCGAATCTCATTACATTGCTCAAGTTAAAGTTCTAATCAGACCATCCTGACCAATGTCAACCTGAGAAGCCACAGCCCACAACTGCCTCCAGATATAGAAAGGCAAAAACAATTTAAAGGAAGACAAATGCCTCATTTCCTTTGAAAACTCTTTCAGCAGCTGAACTACACAGGTGGTTCCTGTGGTAAAATAGACCATACCCCAGGCCCATTTTTTATGAACACCTGACAGGCTAGATCTTCCCCATCTTGGAGTTACATGATTCCATTTTTGACACTGCTTATAAAACCTTCCTGGTGGATTCTTTCCTGTTGGTTTGGATCATTCATGAAAATAGTGGAGACTATTTTGAAGGTTGAGTCTCCTTTTCATTCATATCAGCTGTCACTCTGACTGGTGACATGCCCATAAATAATGAGCATAGCATGGAAGCAGGAGAGAAGAGCTGGGCATAGGAGTTTCTTAGGCAAGACTAGCACAAGGCAGAGTGGCTAAATACGGAGACGAATGCAGGGTCTCAGGTTGGCAAGCAACAAATGGAAACCTGGGGTCCCAACAATCTGTTTTATTCCAGACAAAGGGCTGGCAAGAAATGGGAGGGTTTCAGAAGATTCCAAGGTGGTACTGATGTCTTCAGAAGTGAGCAGTGAACCTGGGAGTCTGATGTGGGAGACTCAGAGGAGACTCGGAATCCAGGAGGCAGGCAGAGAGCAGAAGGGAAATCTGTGTCTGGACAAACAAGGACCTTGGCTCCAATCAAAAGTGCAGGGGCAGAATTCCTGTCCCCAGAAAGGGAGCTTCATAAAGCAAAGCAAGTCTGCACTGGAGAATTTATTTAAGTAGGAGGCTAGAACTGGCTTTTACAATGGAGACAGAAACAGTATGTGAGAGGGGTTATGCCCAGGGGGTGATGGTCCAAGTCAGCAGTAAGCACTGTATCCTGAGTCCAACATTCAAAAGATGATATCCAAAAACCAATAGTGGTTTCACTAGGAAGTGTGAATTTGTCTTCATTCACTCTTCTTCCTCAATTACATTACGTCAGCCTAATCCTCATCTTACCTTTCGGCTCAGAACCTAGCTGAAAAACACAACAAACAAAACCTCAAAATCCCCTCAAATCTTTACATTAATATAACCTTTGTATTACCAGACATCATCATCCTATTGCATTTTCAGTTGGAGTAAAAATTAATAACGTACTTGTTATTTCAGGGGATTTCTTGTGTTCTACTGTCTCCGGGCAATTCTTGTGTTTAAATTGGCTCATGAACTTCTGAGGGTTAACCTGGCATTTTCTGTAACACTCTTTCAATGCCATCCACTGAAGCCTATAGATTTCCTCCTGGTGACCAGAAATGCTCTATTCTCATCTCTAGTACTATGGATCTTGCGGGTTCTAAGAGTCAGAAGAGGCTAAGATATGCTGCAGTAACAGATGATCTCCAAATCACAATGGTTTGTAGCACAAAGACTTAGTTCTCATTACACTTCGTGTTCCTTGTAAGTCAGTGTGGCTTTGCTCATATTGCCTTAACCTGGAACTCAGGATGGTGGAACAGCCTCTATCTGGAACACTGCCAGTCTCATGATTGAGAAAAAGGAGAAATGGCAAACCATACACTAGGTCTAAGAGCAATAGCCTGGAAATGACACATGCCACTTCTGCTTACTCTTTGTTGGCTAGAAGAAATCTTATGGACTGGCCTGACATCTGTGGTGTAGAGAAATAGAATCCTTCTCGAGGATGGGAGTGCTCAAGAACAATAATTCAGTTAACCATGTGTTACTGATGTCAGGATATATACTGCTCATGTGCTTATGAAGATATATCTGCTTCTTTATCAGGATATACTATTTACCATTGTGTAGGGATAAGAAGCTTCTGGATCCTCGGCTGGGACTGAGTTTCTGGCTGGTGCACAGGCCCCCCACTTCCTGCCCAGGCCAGGTTTCCAGCATTTGTCCTTCTCTTCATCCCATCACAGAACCAACCATTGTGGCCTTTGTGTCTGCCTTGGACTGACCAGGTTAGAACAAGCAGGAGTCGCCTCCTCTTCCCTCCTCCTCACAGCTGGGCCAGAGGCCTTCCCTCAGGCTCCTTTTTGGTCTTTACAGCTTCTTCCTTAAAAATCTTTTTTGTGTTATTTTATTATTATTATGTTCATCACCCTGGCCAAACAGCTCTTAACACACTGCCAGCACATTCATCTTGTGTTTCTTTCTGAAGTGACTTTTTTTCTCTAATATTTCTTTTAAACCCCAGTTCACTAGAGTTGTTGGCCTGCCTGACACTGTTGTCACAGGTTCCTCTCATTCTTTTCAATTTACTTCTCTGTTACACAAACTTTCCCAGGCCTCGCAATGCTATGAGTACAAATGAGATCACATTCACAGTGATCCCAAATTGCCTTGACTCATCTTGCCCACTTGCTCATGGAGGACCTCTTCACCTCACCAAAGCTCTCTCTAGTTACTTCTGGGCATGCCAGGACGAGGGCCAGGGTCGGGACTCCTGTCCCGTTCTTCCGTGTAGACCCCTACCCCATGCATGTCCAGTCTGGGTGGACCAAACTTGGCATTTAGGTTACTTAGGATTCTTTGGCTGCAAGTCATGTAAACCAACTTGAGACAACAATCAAAATGGAAAATTTATGGTAAGAATGTTAAGCAATCTCTCAGAATATGTGGAATTCAGCTGGCCCTTAATAAAGTTCTGATAAACTAGAAAAAGGAAACCTTTGAGAATTTCCCCTGTCTCCTTTATCTGTTCATTTCTGGGTCTCTGCTTTATCAGCTTGCCTTTGCAAGATCCAAGACTGGATCTTTCTGCCCTAGAACCCACATTGGAGAGATTCCCTAGTGCTCACTGAGCCCTAAATCCAACTTCTGTCTGAGAGGACCCCATTTGTTCAGTTATGATCAGGAGTCTAGGACTGGATTTCAAGTAAAAGTTAAGGGTGAGAGTTACGTAGTGAAATAAAAGAGTCTGGAGGTTCACTCAGTGATTTGTCAGCATCAAATGGGAATGGGGAGAGACAGATTATTTATGAATTTACCAGAGCTTCCTTAACAAACTGGGTGGCTCAAACAACAGAAATTTATTTTGCCATAGTTCTGGAGTCTAGAAATCCAAGATCAAGATGTTGGCAGGTTTGGTTTCTCCTGAGGCCTTGCTCCCTGGTTTGCAGATGGCTGCCTTCTTACATGACCATTTCTCTGTGCGCCCATCCCTGGAGTCTCTCTGTACATCCTGATCTTGTTGTGGTTTTGATTTGCATTTCCCTTATGGTGAGTGATGTTGAATACCTCTTCATGTACCTGCTGGCCTCCTTTATGTCTTCTGTATGTCTTCTTTGAAAAAATATCTATTCAATCCTCTTCCCTCTTCCCATTTTTTAATCAGATTGTTTGTTTTTTGCTGTTGAGTTGTGTGAACTCTTTATATATTTTGGATATTGACCTATCATCAATATACAATTTGCAAATATTTTCTCCCATTCATTAGGTTGCCTTTTCATTTAGTCAATAGTTTTCTTAACTGGCAAAACCTTTTTATTTCTGCTTTTGTTGCTTTGCTTTTGGTGTCAAACCCCAAAAATCATCACCAAGACAAATGTCAAAGAGCTTACCACCTATGTTTTGTTCTAGGAATTTTATGGTTTCAGGTCTTGTGTTCAAGCTTTTAGTCTATTTTGATTTAATTTTTGTGTCGTGTAAGATAGTGGTTCTGTTTCATTCTTTTGCATGTGGCTGTCCAATTTTTCCATCACCATTTTATGAAGAGACTGTCCTTTTCCCATTATATATTCTTGGTTCTTATAAATTAATTGACCATATACAAATGGGTTTATTCTTTGGTTTTCCATTCTGTTTTATTGATCTATATGTCTCTTTTTATGCTAATACTATGCTGTTTTGATTACTGTAACTATGTAACATAGTTTGAAATCAGGAAGTGTGATGCCTCTAGCTCTGTCCTTCTTTCTCAACATTCTTTTGGCTATTTGAAGGTCTTTGCCATTCCATGTAAGTTTTAGGATTGTTTGTTAAATTTCTACTTTTAAAAAAAAGTTATTGGAGTCTTTGCTGGGTAGCTCAGTTGGTTGGATCGTTGTCCCACCCAACAAAGGTTGCAAGTTCAATTCCCAGTTGGGGTGTATATAGAAGGCAGCTGATCACTCTCTTTCACATCAATGTTTCTCTCTCTCTCTTTTTCTCTCTCTCTCTCTCTCTCCCTCCCTCTCTCTCTTCCCCTCTCTTTCTCCTCCTTCCCCTTCACTCATTCTCTCTCTCTCCCCCTCTGTCTCTAAAATCAATAAAAACATGTTCTCAGGTAAGAATTTTTTTATAAGTGATTGGAAGTTTGATAGGGGTTGCATTGAATCTGTAAGTTGCTTTGGGTAGTAGGGACATTTTTAAAACATTAGTTCTTCTATCTTAGGAGCATGGAATATCTTTCCATTTATCTGTGTCTTCTTCAATTTCTTCCACTGATGTCTTACAGTTTTTAATGCACAGGTCTTTCACCAGCTTGGTTAAATTTATTCCTAGGTATTTTATTATTTTTGATGTAATTGTAATTATTTTCTGTTTTTCTTCCTGATAGTCTATTATTGGCATATATTGATTTTGTATCTTACAAGTTTACCGAATCTGTTTATTAGTTCTAACAGTTTTTGATGGAGTCTTTGGGGTTTGCTATAAATAATATCGTGCGAAGTGCAAATAGTGACAGCTTTACTTTGTCCTTTATAACTCAAATACCTTTTATTCCTTTATTTTGCCTAATTGCTCTGGCTAGGACTTTCAATATTATGCTGAATAAAAGTGGTGAAAGTGAGCATCCCTGTCTTATTCTTTTGTCATTTTTATGGGATACTGGATATTGTGAATTTTATATTGTTTTTAATCAAATATTGTATTCCTTTAAAAATGTTAGTATTTCCTGGCTGGAAGGTAAATTCCTGGCAGGTTAATTTGATCCATTAAAGGTTTTTAAAAAGCCTTTTTAAGTAGCTATAGAAGGGACTTTTTTCTAGAGCTAATTTAGTCCCATTTCTAAAATATATATCCCTTTGGGGGTCTCTAGAAAATCCCCTTTGTACTCGATGAAGTCTCTCCAGTTTGGTTGTCACAAACTATAATAATGTCTGGGGACTGTTCATCTTACAGCTCACCATTACCTGTTCCTGCTCCTTCCTCTGAAGTTGTTCTTTTCCAGCTTCATGGGGTCTCAAACCATGCCTTTGCATATTGGTACTTTGTCAAAACACGAACAAAGCCCTATATAAATTTCTGGAGTTCTCCCTCCGTGAAGCTTTGTCCTCTCTGGTACTCTGTCCTGCAAATTCTAGTTGCCTGAAATCTAACCTCTGTCTCCTTAATTCAAGAAGTCTGCCAAACTCCCGTGTCACAGGCTAAGAATTATCCCAGGATGGAAAACCTAGGCACCACTAGGGCTCACTTTTTAAATTTCTCTGTTCTTAGGGATAAAGCTGTCTTGACTTTTGTCTAATATCTGAAAATGGGTATTTCCTATATTTTGCCCATTTTCCTGCTTGTTTATGATGGTAAGGTAATTCCAGTTTTTTACTACATCATGGCTGGAAGAAGAAACAGGCAGGCTTTTAAAATAATTAATCAAAAACACTTAAGCTGAGAAACTTAGTTATTTTATTTGCATACTAATCTATGTCTCTGCCCAGAATTCAAAAATGATAAGGGCAATAACTTCTGTACATTCAAAAACTGTCCCAATTAAGGAGAAAAAAATTCATTTGCAGAATTCCCTTTTCCCCGGCCATTTAATTGCCTTTTTCCCATGTTTTAACATGGTTACCTCCAAGTTTCCCTTCCTTCATTCTAACACTCTTCACGTTGATAAACTCAGAATTCTATCACGTCCACATTATCATCATTTCTTCATTGTTCCTTGGAAGTAGGTCCACATTTGAGGTTCACTTCATTCTTTCTACCACCCATTTTATTTATTTATTTATTTATTTTTAGAGAGAGAGGAGGAAGAGAAACATCCACGTGAAGGAGAAACATCAGTTGGTTGCCTTTTGTGCATGCCCCAGCCAGGAGCCAAAGCTGCAACCTAGGCATGTGCCCTGACCAGGGATCAACCAGCAACCTTTTACTGTGCAGTATAACACTCAACCAACTAAGCCACACTGGTCAAGGCCCACCACCTACTTTTAGGGAAACTGAGTATCAGGGCATAATTTACCAGTGCTCTATTTTTAGAAGGAGGCTTTGAGCCGACATCTGTCTGTTCAGAAGAAGCTCCTCATTTCTATATCTTGTCTCTTGGCCAATCTTGTAATCTAATCTACATGAAGGAAGCATTTTTGAGGCAGTCTGTAAAGTGTATTTATTCCCTTATAAAATCCACTCCATCTATTCCTCTCTGTTTAATTTCATCCAGGTGACCACTGAATCCACTCTACTGATGGGAGGATGTATAATTGGTTTTAGACTATAGCTCTTTCTGGCTAACAATGTCTCATAGTTGAATTTTCTGTCATTCTTCCCCAGGATCTGCCCTCTGTAGGAAGAGGAGGGCAACAAAATCCAGGCAATATTGTGAACAATCATCAAACCCCCAGATGAAGAGAAAAGAACCTCAGGTTCAAGGAAAGGTGGTATGGTAATGTAAATGGAGCAGTGGAGCAGTGAAGGCAGCTGTATCTTTTATTTTGGGTTGTCTGGTAAATATAAATACAGCCTATGTCTCTATTATTGATTAGAATTTTGAGGCTTAATTATTTTTGAAAACTACAGTATATTTTCTGTAGCCATAATTTAGCATTATACACATACTGGCTCCTTCTGTGAGTGTATATAAAATTTATGGAAAAGAAATGTGCATACCTGAATGAAAAACAGCTGGTCATGTGTGGCTGAATATCAGATATGAAAGGACCAAGTACTGACAAACTGCTTACAATACTGATTTATACAAAAGGCAGTCAGAACAGAAAACAAAAGTAGCTTCAAAAATATAGATTTTTTTAGTGCCCAGCAGTGGGCACACCCATCACCAGACATAACTGACAGTATCTAAGCACCCTAGCTGACTCATGTAGACACTGAAAGGCCAAATAGGGCCTTTACTTTCTCTTACATTTTTTGCTTAAATCCAGAAACATAGGCTTTGTGTTGTGAATAACATATTAGAATTAGAAGGGTTTACTACTCCCACATCATTAAAAGCAAGTTCATGATTCTTTCTAACTACTCTGAGCTTTTTTTAGATAAAAGATCAACTTTTTCGAATGTTTAATGAACTTTATTTTCTCTGTCTTCATAGAACATGCACATTATTTTTTATGAAAGTCTAAGTTAGACGTGAAATAACTGGTTATCTTGATACTCTGCCTACATTCAAATTATTCAGTAGCATTTTCCCTAAACATTATGCATGTGATGCATATTAAACATATGTAACATGATGCATATGTAACAACATGCACACACAGCGAGACAATGAGAGTGAGAAGGAGCGAAGGCAAGAGCAAGAGACAGAGACAGAGAGCATTGACTTATCACATTAGAAGTTCTACACTTGAAATACTAGTGAATTATGTGACTATATATCATCCTAGTGTCAAAAAGTATTGACATGTTATCTTGAAAAAATGTTTATAAGAATAATACACAAAAAGTAGGATACTAAGTTATATTCTTAAACATCATCAAAATTCAAAACATAGGACACTAAATTCAAAAACATGTAGAGTATTAGGTGTAGTTTCTGGTTAAACATTATTTGCTGCGGGAGGGAGGGTTCTCTCTTTCTTTTCCTGATAAATTAAATCTTCATTTGTAATGAAAGCATTTCCCTGCCCTCTCCTGAAAATACAGCAAAATGACAATAATAGAGTTGGTTTTTTTTGTTGTTTTTTTTAAGTAGAATAAACCTAAGAGGTCAAAGAAAATGTCATTAGAAATACCAGGGCATGAGGGATGTCATTCAAATTTCAGATCCTTGGAAGTAGATATAAAAGTGATAACTGACTTGGAAAATGAGAGAAAGCTAAAGAAATAAAGGGAAAACAGAAAAGAAAGCCATTTCATGCCTTTACACCCATGAGGGACTCAGGAATTGGTGAAGTTGATTATCTTTGATAGTGGAGGTATAGAATTGCTAAAAAGTCTATTTAAAAACATTGAGAACCTTTAGGTCTCCTTGCTGCTCTCACACAGCCAATTCCTAAAAAATACTAAAGCTATTAATTATTGACAAGAGAGTTACACTAGAGAATGTCAAGTTATTAAGATAAATTATTGGATGGTAAGCAATAGAAAAAAGAGGAATATTAAGTGATAATCCCATTATCCCCCACTTACCTATAACAATACAACTTGCCAGATTTTATACTTTTTTATACCAAAGACAGGATTCTTCTTTATTCTAGCTTAGGAAAAAATATCTACAAATATTGACAATTGGGGATTTCTTCACAAAACAGCCACACTGTCTTCTAGCACAGTCCACCACACCACTTACGCAGAGAGCTTCTAACCAGCTCTCCAGGCCATACTCATGAACAGGTTTGCAAAGCCAAGAATTACCAGCCATTTGGAGAAAAGTCCTAAGAGCAAGAACAGAGACCAAAGAGTAATAAAAAGAAACTCCAAGGGAAAATAGTCAATACCAAAATCAGAAGAAAACTTAAAATCATTTACATCTTCAGACTTCCACCAAGATGGAGGCATAGGTGGAGACACCAGACACGGTGCTTCCTCACACAACCAACTTCAGAGACAACTAAATATTAGCAACAGAAAACACAGCCAGAACACAGAAAATTGAACTTTTCAGAAGTCTGATAACAACAAATTCTTCAGCCTGACCGGTAAGAGGGGCGAAACCAGCAGCTGGAGGAGCAGGGTTGCACCGGAAAACTCCGTCAGACGGACTCAGGCGCGCGGAATCCAGGCGCAGGGTTGGACCTAGTGAGAGACCCAGTGAGCAACCTCGGGGAAACAGCAAGGGAGCAGGGCTGCGGGTTTACTGTGGTCTCGCACCCGTGGATAGACAAGCGAGGGAGTGGGCAATTGGACGGGACCCGGCAGGCCCCAGTGGCGAGCGACAGCAGAGAGCGTCGCCATTTTCCCGCTATGACCCCGCCTCCACATACAGCCTCATAACCCAGCGACCTAAGTGGCCCCACCCTGGTGAACCACCTGAGGCTCTGCTCCACACCCAGAGTGAGAAACAGCAGAGGGGGCTGCCATTTCCCACTCTGACCGCACCCCCACATGCAGCGTCACAACCCAGCGACCTGGGAGTCCAAGCTCCCCTCCTCGTACTTAAAGGGCGTGAACAGAACAAAAATGGCTCAAGAAGATCTCAAAGCCCCAGAGCCTATAAATCTAAGCGATGAAGAAATAGCAAAACTCTCAGATGCACAGTTTAAAACACTGGTGATCAGGATCCTCACAGAACTGGTTGATTATAGCCACAAATTAGATATACATATGAGGGCAAAACTAATTGAAATGAATGGAATTACACAGGAAATCAATAGCGATGAAAAGGAAACTGGGTCTCAAATCAATGGAGTGGACCAGAAGAAAGCAAATAATGGCCAAACAGAAAAGAGTGAAGAAGCAAGAATTCAAAAAAATGAGGAGAATCTTAGGAACCTCCAGGACATCTTTAAATGCTCCAACATCCGAATTATAGGGGTACCAGAAGGGGAAGAAGAACAGCCACCAGTGGAAAACTTATTTGAACAAATAATACAGGAGAACTTCCCCAAGCTGGCAAAGGAAATAGACTTCCAGGAAATCCAGGAAGCTCAGAGAGTCCCAAAGAAGTTGGACCCAAGAAGAAACACACCAAGGCACACCATAATTACATTAGCCAAGATTAAAATGAAGGAGAGAATCCTAGAAGCAGCAAGAGCTAAGGGGACAGTCACCTACAAAGGAGTTCCCGTCAGACTGTCAGCTGATTTCTCAAAAGAGACCTTACAGGCAAGAAGGGGCTGGAAAGAGGTATTCCAAGTCATGAAATCCAAAGACCTACAACCAAGATTGCTCTATCCAGCAAAGCTTTCATTTAGAATGGAAGGACAGATAAAGTGCTTCTCAGATAAGATCAAATTCAAGGAGTTCATCATCAGCAAGCCCTTATTATATGAAATGCTAAAGGGACTTATCTAAGAAAAAGAAGTTAAAAAAACATGAACAGTGAAAGGACAGCAAACTCACAGTTATTAACAACCACACTTGAAACAAAAGCAAACTAAAAGGACAGCTAGATCAGGAGTGGAAACATAGAAATGAAGATCTCAAGGAGGGTTAGCAACAGGGGTGTGGGAGGAGGAGAAGGGGGGAGAAGGTACAGAAAATAAGTAGCATAGACAGTAGATAGAAAATAGATAGGGGAGAGGGTAAGAATAGTAGGGGAAATATAGAATCTAAAGAACTTGAGACACGTGGTCATAAACTAAAGGGGGGTTATGGTGGGGGTGGGGAAGTAGGGTGGAGGGGAATGAAGGGGGGAATAGAACAACTGTAATGGCATAATCAATACAAATAAATAAATAATTAAAAAATCATTTACATCTTCAGAGGTAGAGGAGAAGTTATAACATCCAAAAGAGGGTCAAGTTGGTGTACTGAAATTAAAAATATGATAGCTGATATATTAAATTCAATAGGATGGTTGGAGAATAAAGTGGGATATCTTCTGGATATTAGAATAGAAAAATAATGAGGTCAAAAACTGGAGAAAAAGATAAGAAAATAAGAGACCAGACAAGAGATTATGTTGGGTTGGCCAAAAAGTCTACTTAGTTTTTCTGTAAAATAAAGAACAATTTTTCATTTTTGCTAATAACTTTATTGATTTGGATATTTTGAGTATGTTGGCTATCTCCTGCATGGTATAACATTGACTGTTCTCAGTTAATGTCTCAGTTTGATCACTATCAACTTCAACTGGTCTACCTGACAGTGGAGCATCACCCAGTGAGAACTTTGCAGCATGAAACTTCACAAACCACATTTGACACATTCAATCAGTCACAGTACCTCCTTCATACACTGCAAAAATCTTTTAAAAATATTTTAAATTTTGTATTGTTGTTCAAGTACAGTTGTCTCCATTCCCCCTGCCCACCATTTCCTTCCCTGCCCCTTCTCTTCCCGCCTCCCACCCTTGATCCTATCCCCTTTGGCTTTGTCCATGTGTCCTTTTATATGTTCCTTGATAACCCTTTCCTTATTTTCCTCCATTATCCCGTTCCCCTAAACCCCCTGGCTACTGTCAGTTTGTTCTTTATTTCAATGTCTCTGGTTATATTTTGCTTGTTTACCATTTGCTTGTAAATGAATGGATCAAAAAACTCTGGTACATTTATACAATGGAATACTATGCCGCAGAAAGAAGGAAGGAGCTTCTACCCTTTGTGACAGCATGGATGGATCCGGAGAGCATTATGTTAAGTGAAATAAGCCAAGTGGTGAAAGACAAATACCATATGATCTCGCCTAGAAATGGAAGCTATTCAACAAAACAAACATGCCCAAATCTTTTTTATTTTTTTGCATTTCAGTTGTGTTTTTACCCTTCTTGAAATAATAAAGCATACATGCTATGCCAAAAATGTTGTGTATTTTCTTCCATCTTCAATATTAAAATGGCTACACAAAAATTCACCAATTTTGATAAGATTTTTAAAAATTCACATTGCCATGACAGCTGTCAGCATACAATCTAACTAAATTGTTTCAAATGAAGTCAAAGACAACTAAGCACTACTAGAGCTATTGTACAGAAAAAACCAAATAACCTTTTTGGCCAACCCAATGCATCTAATAGAAAGAGAAAACAGAGAAAGTTAAAAGGAAATTATAAAAAATTATACAGAAAAAATTTCCATAAATGAAGAATGAAAATTCAGAGTGTTGAGTGTTCCACATAATGTGTGGAAAATATGTTCTATTCCAGAATACATCATCACAAGGTTTGGTGAAGAAATGAATAGGTATTTCTGATTTTATAAGACAAATTCAAATTATAATTTTTTTCAGATAACTTGAGAATGAATTGGTGATGAAAACAAATAATGAAGCAAGGAGAAATATCAAGGCCAACATTAACAGCACTAATTCAAAAAGTCACACAATAAAGAAAATGTAATCAGAGTTTATGGCATGGCTCAGTGGTGAATATTACTTGTACAGTCACAATAATATATATATACTGAATATACATATTGGAATGTAATGTAACTCCATTGAGATTATTGTGGGAGAGGAAGTATGTATTTGAAAGGCACGGAGTTGGGAGGAAACAAGAGTATAAATGTTCATCTTCCATGGGTGAAATTTAATAGATAATACCTAACTTTAAAATTAAATCAATTAAAAAAAGACAATAAAGCAATAACTAAAATAATTCAGAGTGATTGCTCCTGGGGAACAAAACTGGCAGAAACATTGTGGAGGAGAAGGTGGCTGTTTTAACAAGATATATTATTTTGTTTAAAAAGTTAAAAGAATTAAAATAAATAAAAAATGAAATTATAGAGAAACCCAATGGTTATCACTATAAGATATGGGTGATTTTTATATCCTTCTTTCTAATTTTCTCTATTTTTAAAACTTTCCGTAATTCACACAGGCATTTTTAAGAGGAAAGATAACATGCTTCAACCTTTTAAATGATTATATTTTACTAAACTGGAAAAAGTGTATCTTTAAACTGTCTGTCAAACTAAACAATTCACAGTATTAATAATGGGACATAGCATCATGCTAATGAATATAAGAATGCTATATATGTGTATATAAATGGTGACAACTCCTTTTTTTAAAACCACTGAAACATAAAATGGAAATAAACTATTCACATGTGAGCCAAAAGCACCCCTAGCTTGGATCTATACAAAAATTTCCAAAAGCTCTTTCATCTTTCAAAACACCATTAAAATTAAGCAAATTTAAAGGGAAAATAAATAGAGTCTAATCAGCTTTGAGATCATCCATATTTCCCTCCACTATCTCTTCCATCTATGGGACGATGCTCCAGCCAACTCAACTACCTGGCCAGGGCCCTTCACTATCTTGCATCAGTGCATAAAGAATTCATGTTTTCACTTAGTCATAGTCTGTGTATACCTGTGTACACCAGTTGTGGTGTTCCAATAAGAAGCGTTGCTAGGTGTGGGATTGGTCTGAGGTGAAAGGGCTTCAGGGGAGGAAGGTGAAAATTGTGGTCCAATTCTTTGAGGCTTCCAGTTTCCTCATCTGTAAAATAAATCCAATAATTAGTATATATAAATCACCTGTGACAGTGCCTCAACTATAGTAAACACATAATAGATATTTTTTCTTCCCTTATCATACTTTCATAATTTTTAAAAGCACCTACAATAATGCTTTGCATGTGATAGTAAGTAAGTTATCTGCAGTACAGAAATGTCAAACTTTCAAGGTGAGTTTCATCTGACTGTTAGCTTTCCTTCTTTCAGGCTAAGAAAACTTAGACTTTTGTAAATGATTCATAAAGGACTTAATATTCTGATGATATTTTTCTCTGAACTGCCTCCAAGTTCTCCATTGTGGCAGACACCCGTGGCTGCCTATCCTGAAGCCATGTGCCCATGATGCCTCTTAGTGCAAAGGGATAGTTTCCACCTTAGGCTGAAGTTTCCCAGCATCCATTGCTGCTGGAGAATGGACAAGTGACCCAGTGGTACCTGAGATAAAGGAGCTGAGAGCGATTTTGGAAGTATGTTCTTCCTTGATAAAATAGAAACTCTCTCCTTCCTGCTTTCATCACTGGAGAGCACAAAGCTTGGAACTGTCACAGCCACCATGTGACCAGGAGGAGAGGACAGAACAATCACAGAGCAGCTCAACCTTTCCCACCCACCTACAGATTCTAGTTATGCGGGACTATTTAAGCTACTTTTGTCAGGTGCCCCATTCCTTGTAGCCATAAGTATCTTTCAAATATATCCATGATAAGCTTAAATCATATAATCTTATAGTGGACACTACATTCAACCAATGCTGGTGAAATGGGTAGATTAATCCCTACTTTACTGTTTTATTTATGTACCAGCTAATCAAGAAATTTTCTTTTTAGCTAAGTCAGCATGTTATCCATTCTCTGTATTGAATTGCCTTCCATCTTAAGATAGCTTTATCTGTCTGAATCTAAACTAAAACCCATTATTTTTTAAAGTCATGAAATTCAGAAAGAAATTTAAAAAGTAAAAATCATTCTTAGTTATATTTCTTAGAGAAGAAAATCATAGTTAACATTTTGCTGTGTTTCCTTCCAGACTTTTTCTAACTGCAGTGACTTTAGTTTTTGTTGCTATTTACTTATGTTATGACAGAATCAGATTACCCTGGAGAGCACATCAGTGGTGCCAGGTGGCTGACAGAATCTTGACATTCGTCTGTTTGCATAGTCAAAAAAGCAGCAGCTCATTAGCACACCTGGAAGCCCTAGCCTGGTGATCTGACATGGAATTTGTCCAGCCTCCTCTGGAGTGGTAATCCAATTGATACTAGATGGACTGTATGTGTTCTTTTTTTGATCAGATGGATTTTCATTAAAGGGAGCAGATGTTCGCCGGGGGTCTGGAAGTTGCTACAGAAAAGGACATCTGTATTGACCCAACAAGCTAACAGTTTGAACTTGGCTGGGAAAGGAAAGCTACTTTCCCATACAGGCTAAGCCAAATTGGTAAATCAAGGAAGGTGACAGTCAGAATTGCAGAATCTTGGGAGAAGACAGTCCCAAAATACAGGAAAAGAGCAAGGAGAGTACAGATGCCTGGGAAACAACACAAGAGGTGTCAGGGAACCGTGGCTTGGGACAAATGGCTTTTAACCACTTGGCCCAAATTTATAAGCTGCTTCTCCATCATTTCAAATGATTGTATGTCCAAACTGTATACTAACTATTGTGATATTTTCAAGCTCTTATAACTACATTTTGTTTAGAAACAGACACCAGCAGCTGTGGCAGTAGGTGATGACAGTGAAGGCTGGAAGGGGAGAGGACAGAAGCAAGGTGGAGACGGAGGCCTGGGTGCACCCCTGAAGCCCCCTCAGCTGCCTTCAGACAAGAGAAGGAAGGGCCTTCTGTGGACTAAGGGGAGTCAAGGAGCCTGGTGGGCTGCCCCCTCACCTCACCACCTGAACACCCATCTCTCACACCTCAGCCTCTAAACACTCTGAGCCTAATACTCCCTCAGTGACTGCAGCTTTGGCTTCCTGGGAGTGACTGTCATCTCTAGGACCTGGACCTCCAGAAGAGTGGTCTATTAGTTTCTTATATTTGCCATACAAATAACCAAAAACTGGGTGACTTAGAACTACAGAAATATGTCTCACAGTTTTGGAGACCAGGAGTCCAAAATCAAGATGTCGGCAGGGCCACGTTCTTTCAGGACTCAGGGAAGAACCCTTCCTTGTCTCTTTAGCTTTTGGTGTTTGCCAGCATCCTTGCCATTCTTTGGTTTTAGATGACCCACTCCAGTCTTTCCCTCTATTGTCATATGGATATCTTCTCCCTGCAAGTTTTCACATCATCTGCACTGCCATCTCCTTAAAAGGACACCAGTTGTATTGGGTTAAGGGCCCACTTTACTCCAATACATATACACAGGGTGGGGCATAAGCATGTTTACAGTTGTTTGTATGAACAACAATACAATAATTAATAAGTAGTTCAAGAATAAACTCTGTGTTTCACATACTCACAACAGTTAACCTACTTTTGCCCCACCCTGTGTGTGTGTGTGTGTGTGTGTGTGTGTGTGTGTGTGTGTATTTGAGAGGAATGCACAATGCAGCCCATAAGAATGTCCAAAAAGAGATGCTGGTTGTATATTTTAGAGAAACCCCATTTTAGGTGGGGTTTTTTTTGAGATCCCTGATTTTTATGGAATACAGTTCTATAAAATTGTCTTGAGATTCCTTGGCTCTACATATAATGGACCCTAGAAATTCTATGTTGGGATTGAATTCTAATTTGAAAGAATTTTCAAGGTACAGTCACTCTGTGATCAATACTAGCACACTGGTCAGCAAGAGAGAAGTGGAATTGGAGGACAAAAGAAAGGAAGAAGAGGACCATTGCACATGAAAATAGAGCAAAAAACCAGAGAGTCAAGGAAAATACAGCCAGGACTGAAATCCAGAACAGGGAAGTTGCCGGGCGTGGAGATAGCTGCTTTCCTCTTCTCCCCACCGGACCCGTGGCCATTAACTTCTACTTCTCATTGTGTCTGCTCTCCCCCCTTTTCTCTGTTTCTCTGTTCTATTTGCACATCACACACAGTTTCTGTTCCTTATATCTTGTTCAACTTCACCTAGAATTCTTGTTTTCCAACTCTATTTCCTGTGAGAGAGAATCATATTGGACTGGAGGCATAGAAAGTATGATTAAGTACACAGGACTGCTCCTTTTGTACAGCAGTGAGAACATTGATGATGCATGTTCTATAATAGATCTTCAAAAGGTAAATATAACACAACCTGGTGATACATTTGTATGAAGGGTAATGGAGAAGTCGCAGATAATACCTAGATAGTGGTCTATGACCAAGATTGACAGAGTGGCATCTACCTGGTATATAACCCATTGTAGGGAAGAGAGAAAGGAGGACATAGTAAAATGTAAGCTGGCTGCTAAGGCTTCTGTTTGAATGAGGTAAACATCACTTCTGTTGCCACGTTATTGATCAGAACAAGCCTAACGTCAATGCAGTGGAGCAGTAGAACACCCTCAGAGGAGGGCATCGCATGCTTGCAAATAAATTAATCTATCACAACAGTGCTGCTATTCTCTGAGATCAATTTGGAATATAAAATATATGGAGTGACAATGCCCCTAATATGGCAGTGGGCAGTTGGGGTGAATAGTAGTCCCATTCTTCACCCCAAGGGTCCTGGACTAAAAGAGATTGTAGATAAGCCAAAAGGTAAAAGAGCACTCAGTGAAAATGTGGGGGATGTGGAGATGTTTGTCACACGAGATAGAGCTTCCTGGGATGGTAGTGGAAAGGCACGGAGGAAAGGGGAGTTCAGTGGGAATCCAGCCACACAAAATAAAACATAAAGAGGTATGGAAGTTCTGAGAAGTCCTGCAGTGAAGACTTTATGAAGCATATTAGTCCATATAGTAGTCCTACCCATTCTTTCTATTAACATCAAATAGAGCTTCAAAGAATGTACTTTGGGAAACACTCTTATTGACAAAGTGAAATTATAAATTAAAGAAAATCCAGGGTAACACCTTTCATCTGTACTCATAAGCACAGAATTTGGAGAACTGCGAGGAGCAAGGAAAAAGATCTGGCGAAGAGGTTTTCAAGCTTTGTTCTTTCAAACCAAAGATTGCATAGAACCCTAGTGTATAAAACAGAGAGAAGCAGGGCTGCTCTGGCTTCATTAGAGCTAAGACTAAAGCCCCACCTTTGTTAGTCCTCTGCCACCCTTCCCACCTCTGCTTCTCAGAAAGCTTCATGGAGCCTCAGAAACCGGAGTCTTTGGCTGAAAAATCTGTAATCTAAGACCAATCTTTTATTCTTGGATAGGAAGACAACGGCATAGAGAGTTGCCCAACTAGTAGCACAACTGGGTAGTACAGTCTCCAGCCCCACTAGGCAGAGCATGGTTTCTACTGCATTGTGCTGCCTGTGTCTTTGTCCTTCTGCCACTCATGTATCTTCTTGTGATTACTCTGTTTCACTGCTGATTCCTAATATCAGCACCAGTGAACATAATGAACTCTGTTCTTCTTAAGAATCTCTTTGGGGATAGGCACTGCATGTAGAATCATTTAGCCCATTACTGGTGTGCTAAATAATAGCATCTAATGGCATGAACAAGTAAATGTTTCTGCCCAATGTCAACTGCATTAACAGAAAGTGACTTGGCCACATGCCCGATTCTGTCTCAAAGATTAATAGCCATTTTAAAAACTTCCTGAATAATGGTTTATCCCAACTTCAGAATAAGATAAAAAACAATTTTGAAATTCTCAGCAGATTCAACTTTTGAAGCTTTGGATATGAATATGCTTAAAAGATTTCAGAAACATCAATGTGGATATTGAAGAAGCACTGACAACATTCAAGTTTTCACATGTTTCTTTGCTAAGACCTCATCTTCTTATCAATGTGCCCTTGGGAGATAGTATTACTATATAAGCCAAAACTTGTATATTAGATTTTAGAAATAATAAAAAATAAATAAATGGGACAACAGTGTCAATAGTAGAAAGTGCATTGCTCACAGCCTCCTAAAACCTCCCGTGTTGTGATGCAGGAATTATCTTAATAAATAGACCCACCTAATATCAGTCAAAGTTTCTCTTTTATGTACATTTCTAAGGCTTTACTTTCTTACAAGGGACAGGATCATTTGGTTTTTACAAAAATGAGATCACACTATGTTTATTATTATAGAAATCCATTTTTTTAATTAAAAATATGAGAAAGTTATTTTCAACTATATAGAAAGTTACCTAATTATTTTAATATCTGTATAATATTTTATGGCACCAGTGTACCCCAGTTCATTCAACAACTTCCCTTCTTATAGACAGTCAGGCTGTTTTCTTGTTCTGACTACATCAGATGTTTACAATCTTTACTATCTTTGTCAGCATGAGGAAAAAGACCTTGTTGTTTTAATTGGCACTTCCCTGATCAACAGCAAGGCTGAGTTAATTTCATCCGTTCCTTGGCCATTTAGAATTTTTTCTTCTAAATTGATCATGCAAATATTTGTCCATATTCTAATGCATTGTTTAGTTTTCTTACAAATGCATAGGAGTAGTCTGTATATTAGAGTATAGCCACGTACTTATCTTGCCTTTTAAATGTGTTTATATTTTCCTTTACTGTTAAGAAGTTTTAAAGTTTAATATTGTCGAATTTTCAATCTCTTCCTTTAAATTTTTGTTTCTGTGTCTTATTTAGAAATCCTTTCTGATCTGGAGATCATAAGATGTTTTTTTTTTCTAAAAGTGTCTGAAGTTCTGTGTTATCACATTTATGTCTTTGATCCATCTGGCATTTGTACTCATAGATGGTGTAAGGCAGGGGTCCAGTGGTACTTACATGTGGAAAACCAATTCCTTTCGATGTTAATTCTCTTCCATCCTTAAGGGATTTTCCTCTAATACGTATTCAAGGCTGGCTTAGAAGTATATCCATATTCAGGAAAGAATAAACAGATTCTCTTTTAACTAAGTGAAGCTGACATTGCACACACCACTTGCATTCCCATTCCAATGACCAGATCTTAGCAATGCAGACATGTTGCAATAAGTGAGGTTAGGACAACAGCTGTTAGCTGAGCAGCCATGTGCTAAGGAAGAAGGTGAGACTGGATTTGAGTCAACATCCAGAAGTCTCCACCATGATCCATTCCTTCACCTTTGTTAATCATAAAAGGAAATTTTATTTAGGAAAAAAATAGTTTCAACAAAATAAAAAAACTCTCTTGTTGCTTGCTATTGTCATGTGACCACATGTAGAAGCTGATGGGTGACATTTCTGGGACAGATCCCTCAAATAAGGACAGCTAACTTGTTATACACTTTTTTTCTCCTTCCCATACCCTATTTACTATCTGGAATGCAACATTGCCATTGGAATTCCAGAAAGCATTTTGGAACACGAGACATACTGAGAAGGAAAATCAATCACTCACGATGGCAAAAGATAAAGTGAGAGTATCTCAGTGGTTGATGACTTCTCAGAACTACTGCACCAGCCCTGGATGGCCCATCTTTGAATTTCCTTTACATGAAAGAAAAATAAACTCCTATCTTGTTTAAATTCTTACTTAAAAATTTGTTAAATGCAGCCAAATCAGTTATTATTCCTTCTACCCTATTTATCTTATTGCACAGGCACTTTTTGTGTAATGATAAATAGTGGGGTGAAAATTTACCCTACTATTGACATCCTGTCTCATGCCTGATTTTAAAGAGGACATGACTAAGATTTCTCTATTAAAATTAATGTTGGCTGTGATATTTTGGTACAAACCTGTTTATTAAGTGACAGGAACTCTGCAAAGAGCTTTTAACAATGAATGGGTATTGGATTTCAATGAATAATTTTTTCTCTTTATCTTATTAAGATAGTCATATAGTCCATTCTTTATTAGTGGACTATATGACTATCATATACTCATATATGATATGACTATATTAATTATAGTCACATCACATATGACGATAATTATAGCCATGATTATATTTTATTAATTATATTAATTATATTTTATTGATTATAATTGATTATATTTTATTGATTATGTTATTACAGTTGTCCTGATTTTTTCCTCTTTGTCCCCATCCACCCAGTACCTCCCACTGCCTCAGGCAATTCCCCCCACCATTGTTCATGTCCATAAATCATGCATATAAGTTCTTTGGCTACTCCATTTCCTACTCTGTACTTTACATTACCATGGCTATTCTGTAACTACCTAGTTGTATTTCTTTAATCCCTCACCTCTTCACTCAGTCCCCTACATCCCCCTCCCATCTGGCAACCATCAAAACATCCTGTGTATGAATGATTCTGTCTCTGTTCTTCTTGTTTGCCTAGTTTGTTTTTTAGGCTCAGTTGTTGATAGATAGGTATATTTTGCCATTTTCTTGTTCATAGCTTTGATCTTCTTCTTTTTCTTAAATAAATCCTTTTAACATTTCATATAATAATGGCTTGGGGATGATGAATTCCTTTAGCTTTTCCTTGTCTTGGAAGCTCTTTTTGTGTCCTTCAATTCTAAATGATAGCTTTGCTGGGTAGAACAATCTTTGCTGTAGGTTCCTGCTTTTCATGGCTTTGAATATTTCTTGCCAATCCCTTGTAGCCTGCAAAGTTTCTTTTGAGAAATCAGCTGACAGTCTTACTAGAACTGCCCTATAGGTATTAATTGCTTTTCTTTTGCTGCTTTTAAGATTCTCTCCTTATCTTTAACCTATGGCATTTTAATTATAATGTGTATTGGAGTGGGCCTCTCTGCATCCATCTGGTTTGGGGATTCTCGGTGCTTCCTGGACTTGCACATCTATTTCCTTCACCAAATTAAGGAAGTTTTCTTTCATTATTTTTTCAAATAGATTTCCAATTTCTTGCTCTTTCCCTTCTCCTGGCACATCTATGATGTGAATGTTGGAATGCTTGAAGTTGTCCCAGAGGCTGCTTATAGTATCTTAATTTTTTGAGATTATTTTTTTCTTCTTGTTGTTCTGATGGGTTGTTTTTTGGTTCCTTATGTTTCCGATCATTGATTTGATACTTGGCTTCATTCACAGTATTGTTGTTTTCCTGAAAATTGTTGTTTATTTCAATTAGTGAATCCTTCATTTCTTTCTTTTAAGTATTTGTATTGATTATGCTATTAGTTTTCCCAATTTTTCCTCTTTTATCCCCCCTCCATTCTGCCCCTCCAACCGTCCAGCATCCCCTCTGCTGCTGAGTTCATGTCCCTAGGTTGTATATATAAGTTCTTTGAGTCCTCTGTTTCCTATATCATTTTTTTCTCTCTCTCTGTTTTATGCCTATTAATTATGCATCTCTTCCATGTACCTTTCCCACCCTATTGCTCCCTTCCCACTCCCCACTGAAATCCCTCCAGTAATGTCCATTTCTCTGATTCTGTTCCTATTCTAGTTGTTTGCTTAGTTTTTGTTTTCATTGTTTTTCTTTTCTTTTAGGTTCATTTGTTGATAGTTGTGAGTTTGTTTTCATTTTACTGTTCATAGTTTTGATATTCTTCTTTTTCTTAAGTAAGTCTCTTTAACACTTTATATAACAAGGGCTTGGTGATGATGAACTGCTTTAACTTTACCTTATCTGAAAAGCAGTGTATCTACCCTTCCATTCTAAATGATAGCTTTGCTGAACACAGTATTCTTAGTTGTAGGTCCTTGCCTTTCATGACTTCAAATACTTCTTTCCAGCCCCTTCTTGCCTGCAAGGTTTCTTTTGAGAAATTAGTTGATAGCCTTATGGGAACTCCTTTGTAGGTAACTGTCTCCTTTCTCCTTGCTTCTTTTAGGATTTTCTTTTTATATTTAATCTTGGGTAACAATGATGATGTGCCTTGGTGTGTTACTCTTTGGGTCCAAATTCTTTGGGACTCTCTGGGCTTCCTGGACTTCCTGGAAGTCTATTTCCTTCACCAGATTGGGAAATTTTTCCTTCATTATTTGTTCAGATAAGTTTTCAATTTCTTGCTGTTGTCCTTCTCCTTCTGGCACCCCTATAATTTGGATATTAGAGCATTTTTTAAATTCTTGTTTCTTCATTCTGTTCCAGTTAAATGCTTATTTTTTTCGTTTCATTTCAAATCATTGCTTTGGTTTCCTTCCCATCACTGTTGGTTCCCTGAATATTTTGCTTTATTTAATTTTGGCTATCTTTCACTTGTTTTTTCACTTTTCGACCAAGCTCAATCAGACCTATGAGGATTTTGATTACCAGGGCTTTAAATTCTCCATCAGACATGTTGGCTGTGTTCTCATCATTTAGTTCTCTTTCTGGGGCTATGCTCTGTTCTTTCATTTAGACCATATTTCTTTGTCTTGGCACACCTGAAAACTAGTAAGGGGGTGAGGCCTTAGTTATTCACCAGGACAAGGCAACCATCCTTGCTGTGCTGCAGTGCTGCTGGTCTGGTTGTTCTGACTGGTTTTTTCTTTAATTCTTTAGTTGTCAGGGTTCCATACAGTTTGATTCTCTGGTGCTTCTGGTTGTTTATTGATTTTAGGTTGGTTGTTATCCTCCTTTTGGTGGTGCAAGGAAGGGAAGGGTTTCTACCTACACCTCCACCTTGGCCAGAACTCTTGAATCCTTCATTTCTGACTGGATCTTTTTTATGCTGTGGAGGTCCTCCCTAAGTTCCTTGAGCATCCCTATAACGAGTGTTTTTGAACCCTGTATCTGATAGATTGCCTTTCTCCATTTCATTTAGCAGTGTTTCTGGAGTTTTCATCTGTTCTTTCATTTGGGCCATGTTCCTTTGTCTCCTCGTTTTGGCAGCCTCCCTGTGTTTGTTTCTATGTAGTAGGTAGAGCTACTTTGACTCTGTGTCTTGGTAGTGTCACCTAATTTAGTAGGTGTTCTGTAGGGTTCAGTGGCACAGCCTCCCCTATCACCCAAGCTGGATTCTCAAGATGACCCCTTCATGTGTGCTGAGTACACCCTCCTGTTGTAGTTGAGCCGTGGTTACTATTGGCAGATCAATGGGAGAGGTTTACCTTGGCCAGTCAACTGGAAGAATTGGCTGTGACCCTTTCCCACCAACTTCTGCCCTCTGTGGAAGATCATCTATGCAGAGGCAGGGTGGTGGCACTCTGATGTGGTCTGTGGCTATCCACTGGGTGTGTGGGCCCTGGGGTTTCCCAGGTGGTGCAGAACAATATCAGCCCCAACTTGTGTTTTGCCTAGGGCCACCCTGCCTGAGCTATAAAGCTATCTGAGATGGCTGCTACCTGTGCTAGGCTTGAAGATTCCCAGAGGAAGCCAAGCTATGAGTCTAGGCTGACTATTACTAGTGCCAGGACTGGCACTCACTGAAGCCAGCTGTTGCATGTTTGAGAGGATTTAGGAAATCACGAAGCAAAAGCCAAGACCAGCCATTCATATGGAAAACCAGCTGGGGTAGGACCATAAATTGGATGGGCAGAGTTTCTGGGAATCTCCAAAGTGGGTCAAACAGTGTTAGCCAGGTTGATGGAGTCTCAGTTACAGCAACAGCTCACCGGCTCTGTTGGGGGAAAGTTTAGAAAAGAGACTTTAGAATTCTAAACTTTGGTTCACCTTGTTCACCTTGATGGTTCAGCCTTTGTTCACCTCGATGCCAGACTTTTCGGTTTTTCCCTGTGTGCCACTGGTGCCTTTCAAGCTGCTACCCCAGTGTTGGAGCTCAGAGGGAGTGAGTCTGAGTAGGTGAGTCCATGTGTGGGTTCTTTAGGTGGAACTGCTTAGGACTCCAACAGTTTCTTCCACTGACTCAATCCCTGCTGCTTTTTGTAGGCAGAGGTTGTGGGGACTTTTCTTCCTGGCCCTGGAACCCTGGGCTAGGGGTCCTGGTGTGGGTCTGGGACTTCTTGGTGCCGAGACATCCTTCCCAAATTTCTATCCACCACAATTGGGTGAGGTACCAGCTTGTTCCACATCTGCCCCTCCTACCAGTCTGGATGGATGTGGATTTTTAAAATCCGTAGTTATCAGACTTCCATTAAACTCTTTCTCTGATGGTTCTGAGTGATGATTTTTCTATATTTTAGTTGTAATTTTGATGTGGTTCTGAGAAGAGGTGAGCCATGCACGCCTACATCGCCATCTTGACCAGAAGTTCTGTTTCTTCTTCAATTTGTTAATGTGTTATTTGCTGTGGATTTTAAAATTTTTTCTACATGCTAAATGCTATAATGCCTGTCTCAACCCCTTTCATTATGTCCAAACTTATTTATCCAATAATATATTTGAGATTACTCTTGAATACCTAATAGGCATCTCATTAAAAAGGTTTAATAGCTAATTCTTAAACAGACTCCACACATTCTTCTCTCCCAGTGATTCTCCCACTTGGCAACTGGGACCTCCATTCATTTAATTTCTCAGCCTCATATTTGAAATAAATCTTATCTACTCTCCTCCCCTCACATCCCATATCAAATACATCAGAAAATCATACTAGCACTGTCTTAAATATATATCTGAATTTTTCCACTCATCAGCACCTCTCTCTCTTCTATACTGGCACATGTGGCTTAAGTTAAGTCCCTTGGGAACTGATTCTGAGATGAAGATTTGCATACAGAAAGTTTACTAGGGAATTCCTTTGGGATAAACAGTTGTCTCTAAGACATGAAATATGATTGGTCATAGGGATAATTAAATTGAAACAGAGTTGTGACAAAGGTCTCAGGAGTTCTGGAGGTGGGATGGAAGGGAAGTAAACTTTAGACCTCAGAGCTGACTGTCATTTTATGCCTTTATTTCATCCCAGGAGTCATTGGAAGCAAGCCTCCCTGCACAGTGGTGTTACATTGAATATAGCAGGCTCTCTTTGACAAAGGGCAATTCCTAGAGAGGATTTAATTGTGAGTCATTAAGTACCAACATTCCTGACATCTGGGGAAATGAATTCCTCAATTCTGAAAGGGGAATCTTGGTGGGACACCACAGCATCCACTACACTGTCTCCCCATCACCTCTCTCAGTCCTACTGCAGTAGTTTCTTAATGGTCTCCTGCTGTCCCTGATAGATCAGATATCAAAAATTATATATAAAATGATAGTAATAAAAAAGAGGTTGGCACACAAAAGAAAAAAAAGTATAACAGAATAGAAAGTCAAGAAACAGACCAACACAAATATGGTCACATGATTTATGACAAAAGGTCATGTGTTTTATGACTATTTTTTAAAAATAGTGAGGAATCAATATCTACATGGACAAAAATCTTGTTCACTATATTATACCATGTAAAAAATTAACTCTAAATGGGTTGAAGATCTACATCTCAAAAATAACACTTGTTTAAAACCATATAGCTTCATGAGGTTAAGATTATAGCTTCATAATTTTTTTCCTGCACAAAAATTATAATTTATAAGTGAAAACACTAATTATTGGACGATAGTAAAATTGTGAAATTGAGCTCATCCAAAGATACCATTAAAAGAGTAAAAAGATATGATAGTTCCTCTGCTTACTTTCAGGATTTTCAGTATATCACTACTGCACAGCAATTTCAGTACCATGTGCTTTGATGTGGTTTTCTTTATGCTTAACTTTTTGGATATGTAGGTTTATCCTTGTCAAGAAACTTGAAAAATTATTCAACCATTTTACTTTGAAGTTGTTTTTCTGCATCTTCTTCTTCTAAAACTTTATTTTTTAAAATATTTAATTAATTTATTATTTAATTAATTTATTATTATTATTATTTTAGAGAAAGGAGAAGGAAAGGAGAGAGGGAGGGACACATCAGCCAATGTGTGGTTGCCTCTCATGTGCCCCTTACTGGGGATCTGGCCCACAACCCAGGCATGTACCCTGACTGGGAATTGAACCAATGACCCTTTGGTTTGCAGCCCATGCACAATCCACTGAGCTACACCAGCAAGGGCTGGGACTTTACTTATAGATATTAGAGACTGCTTGATATTTTCTCACAGGTCACTGAGTTTCTGTTAATTTATTATTTTAGCTTTTTATTCTCTCTATGCTTTATTTTGGATAGTGTCTATTACTAAGTCTTCAACTTCAAAGATCTTTTCATTTGGAGTATCTAATATGTTAGTCAACCCAGTAATTTTTTTATTTTTTTAAATTTTATTATTGTTTAAGTACAGTTGTATTTTCCCCTACCACTCCCCCCCAACCCCAGCCATCCCCACCTCCCTCCCCTGATTCCACCCCCCATCCCCCAGTTTTGTCCATGTGTCCTGTATAGTTGATCCTGAAAACCCTTCCCCCATTATCCCCTCTCACCCCTTGCTCTGGTTATTGTCATATTTTTCTTAATTTCAATGTATCTGGTTATATTTTGCCTGCTTATTTATTTTGTGCCTTCTCTTTTTTTTCTTTAATTTTACTTGTTGTTCAAGTACAGTTTTCTGCCTTTTACCCCCAACCCAGCCCACCCCCCAGCCCTTCTCAGCTCCCTCCCATTTCCACCCACCACCCCATTATTGTCTATGTGTCCTTAGTCTTACTGGGGACCTGGCCTGCAACCAAGGTATGTACCCTGACTGGGAATCAAACTGGCGACCCTTTGGTTTGCAGCCCATGCTCAATCCACTGAGCTACAACAGCCGGGGCTGGGATCATTGTTATATTAATATTTCAGTGTGGGAAATGTCTCACTAAATGTGTACTGTAAATTTTTCTTTCACCTTATGTAGAGTCCATATGCAAACTTCTTTTCTCACAGAAGGCATGTTTGATTTCTACCTGGATACCCATAGAGTCAAGGTCTTTTTTTGGCTTCCCAGGACCAGTGGGCACATTTTTTTTTTTTTAGTTCTCTTTTTCCAGAAGTGGCAGCGCTACCAGAAACCTGGTTGTATCCAAGATTTATCCTTTTCAATGAGGCTGTTTTATTGGACATCTCCAGGGAATACCATTCACATAGCAGCCGAACTTAAGGATCCTATTCACATTGTGCTCCATTTCCTCTAAGCTAGTGGGGTCTCAATTCCAAGCATGTAGTCCCAAGAGCCTATGTTTCATCTCCTCTCTGGGGGATGCCCTTTCATTGTTCTGAACTCTGTTAAGTATTTAATGTTCTTTAACTGTATTTTATCCAGTAGTTTGATGTATTGTGCTTGACAGAAAAGGGTCTATATTAGTTCAGTCTATCATGTCACCAAAACATTTTATTTGCAAACATTTATTATAGTTTTATTTTTGTTTTATATGTACTTTTATATTTTACTTTTTATTTTGTTTTTAAAAATAGCTTTATTTCATATTTTATACTTTAATCCACCTACTGTTTTTTGTTTTTGTTTTTTTTCAGATAATTGGGAGTGTGGCTGTTTAGAAAAGCGACTGAGTTTTATCTGTTAATTTTGTATTCTGCATATGTGGTAGAACAATATTTTTTGTTGTTATTGATTTTCTTACATTTTTCTCTGTATACAGTCATATAATAGTGTTTTTTTCTTACTGGTACATCTTATATGTACAACTCTTACAATATTTTTTCCTGTTTTATTGCATTGTCTATGATTTGCTATGATGAATAATAGTGATGTTAGTAATCACCATGCCTAACTTTACTAGAGATAATTCTAAGTTACTACTACTTTTTATCAAGTTGTGGCAGGTATGGAGATACACTGCCCAGGTCCCCTATCAAGAAAGGACTTGCTGCCGAAGATATCAGTTCCTTCAGGGTTTCCCTCAGCTTCAGACAGTAGCCTCAGCCAAGAGCACACCATTACCAGGGTGCCCCATATCCAGTGACTGAGCCAGGCAGGGGTACAAAGGCCCAAACCTACAGGTCCAAGACAACACTGCTGACAGGCTTGTGTCTCCGTCCAATCCTGCTGTCTACTGTCTTCCGCAGGGATTGATCCCTAACAATGTCCTACACACTAAACTCTGTATTTCTCTCTGTATCTCTGGCCACATCCTACTGACAGTAAATAGACCTCGTGTAATTGTGTATTTCCAATTAATCTGTAATTTTAGCTTTTTAAAATCTAATTCAAGAACCACTTAGAAAATGTCCCTAACTTTACTTGTATGCATGCCTTACACACATACAGCTAACTTTGAATATTTTTATATTTTAATTACCATCCAAGAATGTAACCTAGTATATTTCTCTAGAATTTATTGAGATTTTATTTGTGGCCTAATGTTTGGTCTAGTGCTACATATTTTTCATAGCTATTAGAAAAAAATGTGTTTTCCTGTTTATTGGAATACACTTAACAGTATATCTACTAAATCATCCACTAACTGAATACTCAAATTTGCAAAGCTTTGTATTCTTATTTAAATTTTGAACATGTGATGTATTAATCATGATAGAATTATGTTACAGTTTGCACTGCTGTTAAACATTTTTCATTTTCTGTTAGCATTACTGGCAGCCATTTCCCTTATGTATTTTTGTTCTATGTTAGTTGGGGCTTGCTTTATACCTTTTATTTTCTCGGAAAATTCTACCTTTTCTCAGTAAACCCTTCTTAGTTTAATTTATTCTTTATTTTTAATCCTGGCATGTTTTACTAAATATTATCATCTGCTTTATTTTTGGTAGCCTTTACCTAACACCACTGTGTCTTTCCTTTCATTTTGACCTGTTTGGTGTCATTTTGTTTTTAACTGGGCACTTTTAACCCTTTTTGAAAGGCAGTGTCTTTCAATATGGACATTTTACTCCTCCTGGGTATGAAGTGCTGCATCCTTTTTAGATCTATACAACTTGACCTGGAATAGCAGTGAAAT